>NC_083705.1:67316319-67941319 GCF_033118175.1 Dama dama
TGCTGTAGCAGAAGAAGCTGGCCCTGGGTTTCTGTTTCTCAAATATGAGGAATTACCAAGGATTACTAAGGAATTTGGGTGAATTAGTGGCATGAAAAAGAAAAGCAGGAAAGTGAACTGTCTCTTGGAAGCAACAGAGATGATTTATAGAAAAGGGAGTGCAGGATGAAAAGAGACAAGCTAAAACTTTAGGTTTAGGACTGAGAAGGATTTAAGAAGATCTTATATTTATTAAGAAAGAATTGAGTTGATATGTGAAAGGATCAAAGAACAAGAAAATCTTTGGGGGGCTGTAAAAATATAACTACCACATTAAAAATTTGATAGAATGAGTGGGAAATAGTCAAGGAAATCACTGGGAAGGCAGCATATAAAGAGAAAGAGATAGAGAGTACTGCAGCAAAAGTCATAAAGGAACAAACCCAGGAGATCTGACATATCACTGCAGCCTCAGAGAGAAACATGCAGAAAAGCAAATTATCAGTGGAGTAATGCAGAGCAATTCCTAAGAGCCGAGGGACCTGTGTCCTCCTAGGAAATACCCTTTGCTTGGAATAGAAAATATTTCATCTTCTGCATCATGAAACTTCATAACACCAACATAAAAAGACTCTGAAACCCCTGGAGAGGAATAAAACAGATGGCACCTGACTTGCAGTAGTGACGCTGGAGGAAAAAGAACATTCAGGTGATGCCCTAAAAGAGTTTCAACCTAAAGAGTCTCTTGATGAAAGTGAAAGAGGAGAGTGAAAAAGTTGGCTTAAAACTCAACATTCAAAAAACTTAAGATCCTGGTATCCGGTCCCACCACTTCATAGCAAATAGTTGGGGAAGCAATGCAAACAGTGAGAAACTTTATTTTGGGGGGCTCCAAAATCACTGCAGATGGTGACTGCAGCTATAAAATTAAAAAACACTTTGCTCCCTAGAATAAAAGCAATGATCAACTTAGACAGCGTATTAAAAAGCAGAAACATTACTTTGCTGACAAGGGTCCATCTAATCAAAGCTGTGGTTTTTCCAGTAGTCATATATGGATGTGAGAGTTGGACTATAAAGAAAGTTGAGCACTGAAAAATTGATGCTTTTGGACTGTGGTGTCAGAGAAGACTCTTGAGAGTCCCTTGGGCTGCAAGGAGATCCAACCAGTCCATCCTAAAGGAGACCAGTCCTGGGTGTTCATTGGAAGGACTGATGTTGAAGCTGAAACTCCAGTACTTTGGCCACCTCATACGAAGAGTTGGCTCATTGGAAAAGACCCTGATGCTGGGAAGGATTGGGGGCAGGAGGAGAAGGGGACGACAGAGGATGAGATGGTTAGATGTCATCACCAACTTGATGGACATGAGTTTGAGCAAGCTCTGGGAGTTGATGGACAGGGAAGCCTGGTGTGCTGCAGTCCATGGGGTCTCAAAGAGTCGGACGTGACTGAGCAGCTGAACTGAAAACCTATGCATAGCTCAATTATCCATCATCTCTAAAAAAGAGTATGAGATATTTTCAGACTTGCAAGTGCTCATGAAATCTGTCTCCTAGGCACCCTTTCCTAAATGTGACCACAATTGGATGATGTATTCTTAGCTAAATAAGGGCATAAAGCAAGAGGAAAGCATGGTATCCAAAGAAGCAATTTATACTGACCAGAAGGTCTATAAAGAGTTGCCTCTGAAGGAGTCAGGGTGGGGAGACAGCTGGGTAGCAGGAAAGATGGGACTCAACACATGAATGTGGACAATCATGAATATTGGGGAAATTCCAGAGGCGTCTGTGTAATCTCAATATTTAAGAACAGAACAAGTAGAAAGATGAATGAAAGTAATGAATTTACTTGCAGTCCTGTAGAGTTTCACAAATACAGGAGGCAGTGGTCACCAGCATGGATTGAGGAGCTAGATAGATGTGTGCGCATATCTTGATTCCGTCACTTGCCAGCTCCATGACCCTGGATAGCTTGGTTGAGCCCAGTAAATCTTTACTGACCACTTATCTTGTGCTGGGTGCTGCCTCAGGTGTGACCACACACCTGTGAACAACAGAGGCCAAAGCACCTGTCCTCTTACAGGTGATGGTCTGATGCTGATAGGATATTAGGTGGTGAGGAGTGCCAGGGAAGGGAGGACTGAGAGAGGGCAGGGTGGCCAAGCTCTCTACCGCAAGATGTCCATTAAGCAAACACCTGGATGTACCAGACAGAGGGAACAGCCAGTGCAAAGGCCCTGAGGTGAAATCATGCCAGGCTTGTTTGGGAAATAGAATGGGGCTTCTCTGAGACTGCTTGCATTTCCTATAGTGAGGATAACAGTGCTGCAGCCATTATACTGTCATAGCAAAGGTCATATGAGATTGAGAATCATGCCTGTCAATTGCTGATTTGCATGTCTACAAATTAAAAGTGTTCAGTACTGATGAGAACTCTGCTCACTCTGTAGATTCACTGATGAAATCTTTTGTGGATCAAGCAACTTATCCTTCCATGGTTTCCACTCAAGCTGCCTCTGCTGTGTGTCCTGACCACACTGACTTTCTTTGTTAGTAATACCTTATGGATGAATAAGAAATAAGGGGGCTTCCCTGGTGGGGAAGCTTTACCGGCTTACCAGTCGGTAAAGAATCTGCCTGCAGTGTGGGAGACCTGGGTTTGATCCCTGGGTTGGGAAGATCCCCTGGAGGAGAGTATGGCAGGCTACTCTAGGATTCTTGCCTGGAGAATTCCCATGGACAGAGGAGACTGGCAGTCTGCGGTCCATGGGGTCACAAAGAGTCAGACACAACTGAACGACTAAGCGCGGCACACACATGAATGAATAAGGGCTTCCCAGGTGGCACAGTTGGTGAAGAATACGCCTGCTCAATGCAGAAGACACAAGAGAGGCTGGTCCGATCCCTGGGTCAAGAAGATCCCCTGGAAGAGAAAATGGCAGCCCACTCGAGTACTTTTGCCTGGAGAATCCCCATGGACAGAGAAGCCTGCTGGGCTACAGTTCATGGGGTCAAAAAGAGTCAGACGTGACTAAGCATGCACAGACACACATAGATGAATAAACCTTGTGTGGTGAAAAAAAAGGGAGTCTCAGTAAATCATGACTATTGTTACCCTGCAGGATCATGATATCAGCCCAGTCTATTGGGCATTCACGTCTAAATAAGATGGAGCTCATGACTCCAGGGGTCTCCCTTGACAGGAAGGGGTAGAGTGGTGTCAGTTCAGAAGTAACTTGTGGTATCAAGAGCTATGAGAGAGGACCAGGGTCTCAGGACATCCCTGGAGGGAGAGGCATGTCCAGGTAGAAGAATGGGGAAAGGGTCCCTGAAGGAGGCAGCATTTGAGGTTGAGCTTAATAAAGTGCAGCTGAACAGGTTCAAACGGGAGAAGAGGGTATAGCTAGGGAGGGATGGGTTGGATATTAGTTAAAAGTGTATGAAACATCTTGTAAGCTGCTTTTCACTTGGAGTTAGGATGCCGGGGCAAGGGACTGACTGAGATAATGGAGGTTGGAGGCAAGGTGAGGGTGTGAGGAGTTGAAGAGGAATGGATTAAAGCAAGGACCTGCTATTGTGCAGTGCAGCCAAAAACAAATGAGGTTTAGTCACTAAGTCGTGTCTAAGTCTTGAGACCACGTGGAGTATAGCCCCCCAGGCTCCTCTGTCCATGGGGTTTCCCAGGCAAGAATACTGGAGTGGGTAGCGGTTCCCTTCTTCAGGGGATCTTCCTGACCCAAGTAATTGAACCGGACTCTCCTGCATTGCAGGTGGATTCTTTACTGACGGAGCCGTCAGGGAAGTCCCACTGACAATAAATAAGTAAAAGAAGGACCTCGCTGTAGACACAGGGAGCTCTTCTTAGTACTCTGTAGTGACCCATATGGGAGAAGAATCTAAAAGAAGAGTGGATATACGTAGATGTATAACTGATTCACTTTGCTGTACCCTTGAGGCTGACACGACATTGTAAATCAGCTATACTCCAATACAAGTAATTTTTAAAAAGTGGGGGACAAGTTCTCCAACCCCAGAAATGAGCCAGCTCTTAGGATATTTCCCTTTTCCCTCGTTGAAAAATGGGCCAGGTAATGGGCAGCCACATGTTCCCCTGGTCCTGGACTCAGAAGTTACTTATTTCTTCCGTACTGCTGATCACACGGACGGCTGGTAGAAACAGTCTGCTGGCAAATGCTCGTATATAATGCTGAATCAGAGAAAGAAGTAACAGAGAGGTTTCTAGGGGGTCCCCAGCACCCAGCAATGAGAAAGCCTGGCTGGCGTCTGACCCCTGGTGTGAGTTTTTTCCATCTCCATGCCTCTAAACCGAAAGTTGAGGGAACACTGGGGGTAAAGTACTTTGGGTTCTCTGTGGTGCTTACACATTTCAGGTCATAGGTATGGATTAATCTGGGCAAACAGGTGTCTGTGGTAACCACTCACTTTTAAGTGTCTGCATCAGTTCAGCGATCCTAGTTAACCAGTATCTCTGCCTTAGCAAATAGGAAGCTTCTTTTAAATACTTTTTTTCTTTTTATCTAAGCAAGAGGGATTATGGAGAGAACCAACTTTTACTAGCTGTGAAAATAGCCTCCAACAATTAATAACTCAAAAGCCTTCAGAATGGAGTTTATTTGCGACCCAACCTGCATCAAATCCTTTCTGCCATGATATTTAACCAATGGGCATTTTTATGATTTTTTGATCGGGTGGAGAGGGAGGTGGGAGGGGGGAACGGGATGGGGAACACATGTAAATCCATGGCTGATTCAGGTCAATGTATGACAAAAACCACTACAATATTGTAAAGTAATTAGCCTCCAACTAATAAAAATAAATGGGAAAAAAAAGAAAATTAAAAATAATTATTTTAGTGACGTATAGCTATTTACAAGGTCATGTTAGTTTCATTTTGTAATTTTAAAAACTTGGTATATTATAGTCCATGTTACACAGAATATATATGTCATGTATAATACATTTAATTTCTGCCTATTATCTATATTTTAAATAAATGACAAGAACTTCCCTGGTGGTCCAGTGATTAGAACTTCACCTTCCAATGCAGGGGGTGTGGGTTTGATCCCTCATTAGGGAGCTAAAAGATCTCACATGCCTAGCGGCCAAAAATACAAAACGTAAAACAGAAGCCATATGTAACATTCAATAAAGACTTTAAAAATGGTCCACGTTAAAAAAAAAAATCTTTAAAAAAGTATTTGACGAAAAACACTATGCACTCATCCGTGTCTGTGTATATGTGAAAAGTGAAAATGTTAGTCGCTCAGTCGTGTCTGACTCTTTGCGACCCCGTGGACTGTAGCCTGCCAGGCTCCTCGGTCCATGGAATTCTCCAGGCAAGCGTTTTGGAGTGCGGTTGCCATTCCCTTCTCCAGGTGATCTTCTCAACCCAGGAATCAAACCCAGGTCTCTTGCATGGCAGGCAGATTCTTTACTGTCTAAGATGCCAGGGATACCCTTAAGTACACTCATATGTGTCTATATATATATATATATATATATATATATATGTACTTTATATATGGATAAACTTTGATTTGCTGTGAAATAACTAAAGTGAAATACCTCAAATCTCCAAAGACTGATCTCAAGCAGATCTATATGTCTATTATGAAAGCACTGACTTTGATACAAAAGAGAATGTATACTGAATTTTCCTGCAACCAGAAGAGGCAGAGCATTTATTTAAGTGGGTTAACAGGCTCCCTGGGGCAACTGAGCCCTCTGCATATTTCAGAACTCCTCATCACACTTCACCTAGTCGACATTCAACAAGTTTCTTCGACTATTATAGAGCTCACTAATTGGTGAAAGTGTTAAGCCCCATCAATAATTGAAAATCACCCGTAGAATGAAGTGAAGTATGAACACAAAGACATAACAGGTTCTCTTCAAGGTGAGTGGAGGATGGAAAAATTGCCAACAGCTAACAGAAAAACTTGGCTTAATGAGTATTAAAAATGAATAAAGTAGAGTGTTAGTCACTCAGTCGTGTCCAACTCTTTGCTGCCTGTTGGACTGTAACCTGCCAGGCTCTTTCTGTCCATGGGATTTTCCAGGCAAGAATACTGGAGTGGGTAGCCATGTCCTTCTCTAGGGGATCTTCCTCACCTGGGGACCAAACCCTTGTCTCCTGAATTGCAGACAGACTCTTTACCATCTGAGCCACCAGGGAAGCTAAAAGAGTAATAGTGAAAGAAAGTGAAGTCACTCAGTCGTGTCCGACTCTTTGCGACACCGTGGACTCTAGCCCATGAGGCTCCTCCATCCATGGGATTCTCCAGGCAAGAATACTGGAGTGGGTTGCCGTTTCCTTCTCCAGGGGATCTTCCCAACCCAGGGATCGAACCCAGGTCTCCCGCATTGCAGGCAGACGCTTTAATCTCTGAGCCACCAGGGAAGCCCACAAAAGTGTATAAGGTACACTTTTTTCTGTCACCTGTTCTCTCACCACTGAGTTTCTCAAAGCTTTGGAAAGTGGCTTCCTATGCTTTTAGACATCAGTTGAAATATTAGCAGAGACCCAGACAGCCGTCTCTGAAATGTCCCAGACTCCCCTGGAGAGCTCACCACTCTCTATGTCTGACTCCAAAGATGCAAATGATCATAAAAACAGACAGTGCCTATTCTGTGGTGTCTGTGTACACCAAGGACCTGCCCAGGAATCCCCAGACTTGATAGTGAAAGGAACCCAAAGAAAACCATTAATGGTCTTCACTCAGTGGACTTGAGCAGCTCTTGGAATTTCTGTTTGCTATAATTATCTTCACACAGATGGACATGATGGAGCTTGGGCAAACTCCAGGAGATAGGGATAAGGAGGCCTGGTGTGCTGCAGTCCGTGGGGTCACAAAGAGTCGGATACGACAGTGACTGAACAACAGTCTTCATATAGGCTTGATAGCCTTGGTTTTTCCTGTTTGGCTTCCTGGATGGCGCCTGGGCCCACAGATGCTATGCTGTCGAAGAAGGGGAGTCTGTCCTAACCTGGAATGATGTCTGTATTTCCTGGTGTTTCAGTCTTTAGCCTTCGCTCTCCTTGAATGGACTGGCAGCATCTTAAAGAAGTCAACCCTTCCCTAGGAGTTAAGTGTGCACACACACATATACACGCACGCTCACATTCATTCAGGTCATAAGCTCAGCTGGTTAGAAGCAGATCATGCCACAGTCCCCTCTGTGGCTGAGTCAGTAGCTGGTTGAGGTTGACATTGTCCCAGACAGGCCCTTCACCTTGACATTCTTCTAGCAGATGTAGTATTTGTTTTGCACTGGAAGAGTGAGTACCAGTTTCTGTACTAAGAAGGTACCTTGTAACATCACTATTGTACCATAGCAATTGGTGATTTAATAACCATTTCTAAAGTAACAGATGAAAGGTGGGTGGGAGAATTATAACTATACGTAGGTCTCATCAATCATGCATTTATTAGGGAATTAATGTTTTAATATAACCAGTATTCAAATAGTAATTACTCATATATAGTTCAGTGGCTAATTGGATTCTAAAACACACTCATACACATATTAAAAGCTTTTAACTAGAAAAGAATCAAGGAAGAGCTTTAGTCCTTGGAACTGTTTATTACACAGAATAATTCCTCTCCTCTCAAACTTTTTTCATATGCCAAGTATTATGTTGATTAAAATAATAAAACTTTAATAAAGAAATATACATAAATTATACAATGTAAATATAGAAAATGATAATCTATGAAACAGTTTATTTGCTTGTTCCCCCCACCCCAAGTTGTATTGTGAGTTAATGATGCCTACTTCTTGAATTATCACTAAGGCCATTTGGTGGGTATTGGAGGAACAGAGAAAGCAGTACAGAAATGATACAAGGAAAATATTTGAAGTTTATGTTTTTGCAAATATCTAATTTTGAAACGGATTAGGAAATGGCAACCTGCTCCAGTATTCTTGCCTGGAAAATTCCATGGACGGAGGATCCTGGTGGACTGCAATCCATGAGGTTGCAAAGAGTTGGGCATGGCTGAGCATGCACACACGTAATTTTGAAAAGGAATTTGTGCCTTTGTCTGTGATATACCTAATACAATCTGAGGAAAAGTCTTCTGTTTAAGATGCTGAGATGCAGAACATCTTAGTCCAGATATTTTTCAAAATATTTAAAGCGATTTATGAAGAAAATTGCATACCTGAGTCTACTTTCATCTGATGCAACCCTTCTCCTTATCCATCCAATGAGAATTTAATCTGTGCCCTTTGGGCAAAAACCACGTGCACAAAAGTGAAAACTGAGTGTTCAGCCTGTCTCCCCACAGCAGCCAGTCTTTGTAAAGCAGATGAAGACTTCCCCGCCCTTGCAGCCGTCTGTCTTTACCTCTTGATAGAGCGAAAACAATGGGTCAGGAGCACCTCGTCCTGGATTCTTTCTTTGGAAAGATTCATAATTATCCCTGGCAATTGGGTCTGAAGCCAGACTCCAGATATACTGTGGGAACATTGCACTGATGGGGTTGTGAGAAGTAGCTGTGGAGAAATAAAATGATATTCATTGAGTTTTATCCATCTTGTTGATAAAGAAGAGTGTCTGTGTGGATATCAAAGGGTGTCCAGGGCTCTAGGAGTATGCCAGGGTTGAAAACGTCTAGCAACCGAGATACACAAGCAGAGGTAAATCAGTACATCCTGGCTTCTCACAGGGGGTTCTGTGGACCAGCAACACCAAAATTGCCTGAGAACTTGTTTAAAATGAAGGACCTCAGACTTTTCCCCAAACCTGTTGAGTTAGCACCTGAATATTAATCAGGGGACTTTTTGAGAGATACTGAAACACACTGCTGGTCCACTCAGAGCTACTGCCTACCTTCCCTAAGATAAAAAAGCAAAGAGATGGATGCCAGATCAACGTTGTGCATCTTGTGTGTTTTACTAGCACCACTGTGCCATCTTAGACGGGTATGTTTCCTCGGGCTCTTTACTTGGAGTTGTGTGTGAACTGTGACACAGAACACCATCCTTCAGGGTGGACGTGGAGCCACGCAACCCTGGACTGAAGGTAAAAATGGCAATGGTCCATCCTCAGGGTGCAGAGATATCAGATTCCACATCATTCACACTTCATTACCACTGTCTCATTACTGCACATGTGCCTGCCTGTGCAAAAGGAACTGCACAAAAGAAGCCCGTTTTTCTAACAGCTTTGGGAAGAAATGATTATGGTTAGGGAGGAAAGACAAGACAAGGGAATAAAATCACAGGGATAACGCTGACCAGGGATTTTGGCCTTAATTATGCTTACTGGAAAGTATTTGAGTCTCAGTAGATGACTCTCTTCATTTAGTAAAATGTGAGGTGAAGTGTCATAATTACAATAAGTTGTATTGGAAACTTTGTCAAGAAAATTACAGGAGCAAATGCTTCTGTGTTATATTTGTTGTCAGAGGCTGTGTGAGTAGTCTTCATGATAGGAGCAAGGCTATATTATATCAGCAAAATATAGGAAAATTTAGGGTTTTATGAAAAAAGATGAAATGGGGTGGGGGCATTCTTTGCTTTCCAGAACAGACATCATAGAATCATTTTATATCATCAGGTGGCCCATTACACTGAAATTATTAGCTTCAATGCAGTTTCATCATTGAATACAAATGAATTAATAATTTCCCTTCCAATAAATATGGTTCATGGCCTATAGTATAGAAGATGTGTCCATGTATTTTAACATTTATACCAATATAAGGCATCAAATTAATTCAATAAGTCATGGTCATTTGCAAATGAAATTCAGCATATGGACTTGACTCAGGTTGTACAGGAATTATTTGGGGATCTTTTAAATACTGGAATTAAGTTGCAAATAATGCAAATATTATACCTTAGATGTGAGAAATATTCAATATAATACTTAATTGTTTTATTCTTGACTTTTGCTTTTGACACAAATCAATATTCAAGCTCTGCTTCCTACTCCTGTGCCGATTTACAACTTGGTTGTTCAGACGCTGTCGTGTCTGACTGTTTTCTATCCGATGGACTGCAGCACGCCAGGCTTTCCTGTCCTTTACCAACTCCCAGAGTTTGCTCAAACTCATGTCCATTGAGTCAGTGATGCCATCCAACCATTTTATCCTGCGTCACCCCCTTCTCTGCCTGCCCTTAGTCTTTCCTAACATCAGGGTCTTTTATTGAAAAATGAGTCGGCTCTTCGCATCAGGTACCCAAAGTATAACGTTCACCAAAATTATGTAAACTTTTGTGTTTCTGATAGTGCTTATTAGCTGAGGGCATTTTTTTCTCCCAGGAGTTTAATGATAACAAATATCAAGCCAGACTTTTTGAGATGTTCAAAGTCTAGAATAACTCGTTCAAAGTCAGAAACTCTCACAGAGAGAATGCATCCGGCCTGCACAGCCCTTGCTACTTGGCCACGTCGCTTAGTGATGCCAGCATATCTGTAGGAACATACCTGGAAGTCAGAGCCCCCAGCAAGTAAAGAGGTGTAGTGGGGATTTGCAAGAGGAAGTCTCCTTTTTTCCAGGCTCTACACGTCTCTATAAAAGTCCTACTTTGCCCTTTGAAGATGTGGTTTTACTCATAAATAGAGATGCATGAACTGATTGCACAGTTTAAAAACACACACAACTGAATTCTTAGATCTTATTTTGGGGTTTTCTATATAGCGTGATAAGCCGTCTTCTTCTGAAGACAGCTCTTTCTCTCTTTGAGAAATGAACGTGCTCAACTCCGCCGTCTGGCCACACACTTCGAGTCAGCTTGCTGTGGTCCATTGATCGCTATGTCACTTAGGTCCTTCTTTTTCTCCTTCCGTTTCTTTGCAAATGAGCATGTGAAACTGGCTCCCAAATTTGAAGGAAACAAGTCAGTGGCAGCATGTCCTTCAGAACCTAGTATTGATACTTCCACATGAAAACAGGCAACCATTTGTTTCTTTGAGAAAGCAAGTGAATTCATGTTGAATTAGAGAACCAGAAATTGTATAGTCTAGAAATTAAGAGAATGTGAATGGATCCCCATGAAAAGAGAATGAATTTGTTTCATTCTAGTCAGTGAAGTAATTGGCATTAGTGGTAGTGAATGATACTATTTGAAGAAAGCAAGAAGTGTAAATGAAGGGTAGTAACATATTAGATACCGATTTCTGTCTTTGGGGTATGTCTGCTCTCTGTGCATTGTCTGGGACAGAGAGGCTGTCAGGGTGATTTCTGCAGGAGAAAGGGGAGGCATGGTGAAAAGTGAAAGTGAAAGTCGCTCAGTTGTGTCCAATTCTTTGCAATCCCATGGACTATACAGTCCATGGAATTCTCCAGGCCAGAACACTGGAGTGGGCAGCCTTTCCCTTCTCCAGGGGATCTTCCCAACCCAGGGATTGAACCCAGGTCTCCCGCATTGCAGGCGGGTTCTTTACCAGCTGAGCCACAGGGGAGCCTGGTGGTGCCCGTTAAATACACATCGCTACTCCCGGCTTGGGCTTCCCAGGGGGCTTAGTGTTATAGAGTCCACCTGCCAATGTGAGAGACATGGGATTGAGTCCTGGATTGGGAAGATCCTCTAGAGAAGGAAACGTCCACCTAGTATTCTCGCCTGGGAAAGCCCATGAGTGGAGGAATGCGGTGGGCTGTAGTCCATGGGGGTCACAAAAGAATCGGACACGGCTTAGCGACTAAACAGCAACATCTCCCCGCTCAGATGGACCGAGTTAGAATTTGGGGGGTTTTGTGCTAGGAATCAGCACTTTTAAGAGTCTTGCAGACAATTCTGCAAGGAATAAATAAAGGTTTGAGAATTAATCATATCCTAAGGAATGATAATCCAAATGCATAACTATATGTATGTATTTGAGCTGAATCTTTGTTGTGCAGTTCTCATGAGCTTCTTACATGTGATCTCCTGTTGAATATTTCAAATTCTTTTGCTTAAAATATGGCTACTGTGACTGTGAAATTTTGAGGCAAAAAATATCTGTTCAGTTTTTATGATCATTTGTGGTATGAACTTGTAAAGAGTTCACATACTAACTGGCATTTCTTTTTAAAGACCGTGTGGATTAAATGAATGATAAAAACCACTGCTGTAAATACTCTGAAGTGACACCTACAGAGAGCCTTTCCTTTCCCTGCTGGTCCCCTCTGTCTGAGAAACACACGTGCTTCCCCCAGCATGGCTCCCTTATGGAGTTTTCTGCTGAAATGTGAGACCCTCAAAAAGAATGTCATGGCTACCTTATCAAAACAGTATACCCTCTGATACTGACCACTCTCTTCAGCCTACTTTATTTTCCTTCAGTACCTTCACCTCTAAATGTGATGGCTGACTTATTTTCGAGGCCAGGGACTTTCTCCTCTTAAGCATCATAGTGTCCAAAACTTCTAGAAGTCACTCACTTGGTAAATAGGTGTTGAATCAGTGAATATATCCATCAGCGTGGATTAGCTGGCACATGTGCACAGTCTATGTAAAATCTAGCAAATAGAAATTCATTTGCAAATCAGTCTAAAAATAAGTGTTTTCTGTTGCTGGTCAAATGGAGCAGAGCCTGTTGAGTTCTCTGACCCAAGGAAAATGTGGGGTTGGAGGCATGAGACAGACAGTGGACTGACGACACTTTATCCTTTCAGCTTCGTAATTATTTCCCATGTCAAGAATTCCCTGCGAGTCGGTCGCTGGCTGCCTCCTGAATCAGCAGATGTTTGTTATCTTCCCTCTGCAGGTTTCATTTATGTCATAGCCCTTTTCTTAAAAGGATCCCACCTTCCCTTGGTCATGTCAGTGTTTCTTTCCATTTTGAACTTCATTTCCTCCTTTACTCTTTGCTATTATCCATTCAAAACCAACACTAATTTTTTTAAGAAAAATAAAGCTGTAAGATTTCCATTTTGCAGTAATACATCACAAAATTATCAAAATTTCTTTCGCTTATAATATTTCAAAGTTAAACCTCTTATGTTGTTTTTGCATATTTTGATAGTGTAAGTTATAGCATTTGGTTGTTTTTTCAATCAAAAGATGTATTTTAACAAGATAACATAATTCCTTGACTCTAAGATCGAATGACGTGAGAGTACCTGTTTGTTTTTTTTTTTTTTTTTGTAGCTTTATCAATTGCAGAGCCCTTCACACTGATTTCTCTCTCCTTGATCTTCCCACAGTGCCATGTCGTACAAATGCAGGCATTATGATATGTATTTTTATGCTGGAGGAAACCAGAGCTCAGAGAGGTTCAGTGACTCTCCTTGATTTGCTCAGATGGTTAAACACAGTTCTGGAGTCCAGAGCAGGTCCTCTTGTTTCAGTTGTTTGGGAAAAACTGACAGAGTAAAGAGCGATACAGTGACTACCTTAGATGCTCTTAGAGCTTAGTTCACATTACTGGACGTTATTACACGCCTGTGCTCCTGAGGCCTCCTTTTGTGTATGGAATTGGAAGGGGAGCCATACTTTCAAGTTTCTGTTCCCCCAAAACTGGGTTCCCCTCTTGGTGCATGTTAGGCCAGTAGACACAACCAAGCCAGAAGCTGGGGGAAGGAAGGATTTATTTCTTGCAACAAGTAAGAAGACAGCGATCTTTCCCGAAGCTCTGTCTGTCTGAACAGGAAAGTTTTAAGCTAAAGGTATACGCGTATTCATGAGAGGGCTCGAGCAGAGAAAAATCAGCACAGAATTGTGTCAGCAGGTCCACAGAGTCCAAGCTTTAGTAGACTGGAGTGAGGAGGGTCAGCAGCACCGTTCCATCCTCTCCCTGGGTGGGGTTGGGTTTCTGCAGAACTCACAGGTATATTGTCGTATGCAGCCTTTGAGGAGCCAGTACCCTGCCCCAAGGCTGCACCGTTGTTTCTCGAACGCCCCTTGGTTGTTTCTCTCTTCCCTCCCTTAAGGTCATTAATTACTGAGACCTGTTCAAAGGCAAGCATTGCCGCCAGGCTTACATCACAAAATGGCTCAGGCCAAAATGTGTTCTTTTGTGTCAAGAAAGTCCTTCCTGACTGTCCTTCTCCAGGGACCCTCTAACCTACCTGCCTACGTTTCTGTGTAGGAGCTGCTCATGTCAGTAGTGGTGCTGGAGTGAGGGTGCCTACGGAGCACCAGGAGGTATCCTGAGTCTAGTTTCCCTCCACTCTCCAGGGGTCCATTCTGTCCATCCCTTTGAGCCCCTGGAGCCCATTTTGTTGTCCAGTTGCTAAGTCGAATCAGAGTCTCTGTGACCCCATGGATTGCAGCACGCCCTGTCCTTCCCTGTCTCCTGGAGTTAGCTCAAACTCATGGGCATTGAGTCGGTGATGTCACTGAACCATGTCACCTTCTCTCCCCTCCTTCTCCTCCTACCCTCAATCTTTCCCAGTGTTTGAGTCTTTTCTAATGAGTTGGTTCTTTGGGTCAGGTGGCCAAATATTGGAGCTTCAACTTCGGCATCAGTCCCTCCAGTGAATATTCAGAGTTGATTTCATTTAGGATTGACTGGTTTCATCTCCTTACTGTCCAAGAGACTCTCAAGAGTTTTCTCCAGCACCATGATTTGAGAGCATCAATTCTTCAGCATATATCCATCTATTACCCAGCTCAAGTTCCTGTGTCTGATGCACAGTTAGACCAAGCAAACCCAAATTTGAGCATTTGGAGCAGAGAAAGGCTTATTGCAGGGCCAGCAAGAATTAGTGCCTCATATTCAAAATAACCCGAGCTCCCTGAAGGGTTTCTTAGCAAAGCATTTTTAAAAGCCAGGTGAGAAAGATGGGGTCACAGGGTATGTGGTCAGTTAAAGAACAGTTCTCTGATAGATAACAGTGCCCTTAGGTGTGGGGGCTCATGGCCATCAAGTAGTTAATTTTCTCCACTTAGCATCTGTAAAACAACTCAGGAAGTATGCATCCGATACTGTTATTTTGGCATTTGAGAGAGGAACACAGCAGAGGACATGTGGGGTAGGGCCAGTCCCAGGAAGACCCCGTACCGTCCTGCTTGGTTACATGTCTCTACCACAGAACTAAACCTTTCCGCTCGCCTCCCATCACCAGCCCCACCGCCAGGTGGCCAGGAGTGACCTGATTTAAGCCATCTGAGCATCCTTCAAGTCCGTGCTAGCAGCAGTGAGCTGGTGACTGAGGTCCTAGGACAGATGGTGGCTCTTGTGCAGCAACTGTCTCAAGCCTGGTCCTGCATCAGTGTGAGGTTCTTTCCAGTCTTCCAGGGCTCCTGGACCTGCAGGAGGGCCTGACCTCCACAGAGCTATTACAATACCCTTCAGCCCTCGTGGATCACAACCTCTGTTAGCCTGCATGCGGATCGTTGATGCTTCAGGTGTGAGTCTTCAAACCCACTAATTTCAGAAAAATATCATATATGAGAATTGCCAGGGCCGGGGCTCTCTAGGCCCAAGCTTTGTCTTGTGAAGAGGAGACGTCGGACTAGTAAAAGCATATGAGAGCACTGATAGATTGACATTGGATGCCGTAAGGGTTTGTGGGAGAAATTAGTCATTAGGTGCCTTCTGGACACTCAGGTATTACATCTGTATGACCTACGTCTGCAATGGCCGGGAACCAGTTGATGCAGTTGGTCTGGTCTGTGGGATCTGCTTTCTCTTTTCTCTTTGGCGCATCTGTGTTTCCGCTGCCCTTTGCCACACTGCAGTTCTGAGCCCTCAGCTTGTTCAAGGCAAGGCTCTCAGACCTGTTCTCCACCACCACAATTGGCCTTGACATCTGTGACATTTTAACAGAGTCAGAGTTTCTCTAACATTTCCCTTGTGATGGCGAGGTTGCTCCAGTTTCTGGCAAAGACATAAATGTTTACTAGTAGTGTTTGGAGTCCAGTGTTACAATGAGGACTCACTGTTAAGTAGGTCATAATGATAAAAGAAAATTACTGCTAAAGTGTATTGTCTTTGAATCAGCAAATATATATACCATCTCATGTAATTTTGTGGGCTTCCCTGGAGGCTCAATGGCAAGCAAGCCACCTGCCAGTGCAGGAGATGCAAGAGACGCAGGTTCAATCCCTGCTCGGGAAGGTCCCCTGGAGAAGGAAATGGCACCCCACTCCAGAATTCTTGCCTGGGGAGTCCCATGGACAAAGGAGCCTGATGGGCTACAGCCAGTGCATGGGGTCCCAAAGAACTGAACCTGACGTAGAGACTAAAACCACAGGAGCGTGAAATTTTGGAGCGCAGTCCCAGAACAGGCGGTGTGAGAATTTTTTTTTTTTTTTTTAAATTGCCTCCAGATAAAATAAGCCTGATTTTTGTTTGTTTTATTCTTTTGAAGATATTCATTTACTTATTTGGCTGCTCTAGGTCTTAGTTATAGTATGGAAGATCATTAGTTGGGGCATGTGAAATCTGCTTCCCTGACCAGGGATCTAACCCTGCGTCTTGCATTCGGAGCTCAGAGTCTTAGCCACTGGATCACCAGAAAAATCCCAAATAGGCCTTGGTAGTAGGGATCTGATATGTTCTTTGTTGAGCAAGAGTGGTGAAAGGCATGAAATCTAGAAGTTGTAGCCTTTAATTCCTTGTCCCTCTTTTCTCCTACTTCTATCTCTCGTGCCAATAACTGTGCCTGCCCACCCATGAGCCGCTAAAACCTGATTACAGTGGATAAAAGGAGTGTAAACAATGCTCAGTTTAAAATGCCTCATTTCAGCGCTATGCACAGTGCTTAAATATGCAAAGGGATTTTGCACAAATGTCTCCACAGGGAAACACCGTGAACTTTCAGTTCTATCAAGAACATGCTAATAAAAAAAGAAAGTACAGTATGCTATTCAAATATTTAATAATTTTACTATTGCATTTTTCATAGTACCCACACGTAATAAGAGAGTAAACATTTCTTAATGCCCATTTATCAGAAGAGGGTTTTTGTACGTACCCTCAGCTCATGTCACAACTTAAAAGATCAGCAGGTCCTTTTACTGTTCATCACTGGCTATTTTTAACTGCTTAGAATCAAGGAATGGCGATAAAGTTAAAACTCTAAATCTACGATGAATAACTTTTATTTAACTATACGACATTTGGATATAATGACTGCTTCCTAGTTTTTTTTACACTTGTAAGTCCTTGGCAATACTATCAAAACCTTCAGAAGTAGGAAGAACTGACAGCAGGAACTCAAGGCATATCATACTTAAATATATTCCTGGAAAATACCAGCATGAGATAATATTCACTGTGATGTTGGCATTTGATAAATCAGATGCAATGAACCTAATTATGCAAAACAGTTATTTTGAATCTATCACTCATTGGAACGCTGTCTAAACCAGAATTTATTTAATTACTAGCAAAAGGAAAGGTAAGAACTTGCCAACTTTATTCTCTTCCCTTGCCTCAAAACATTCAGTGATTGTTACCAAGACTGAATTCATAGAAGCCCCAACCTTGCCCCAGTCGTTTGGAATCCTCTGTTTTCTGTTGATTTAAATGTAAAGCAGCCTATGTGAAACACACCAGCGAAACGTTTGTTGGCAGTTTCAAAACTTTTGAATGGCTTTATCCTCAAATAGACTAGACAAGAATATTAAAATCTTTGGGGTTAGACGATCCTGAAGAAGCAGCCAATCATTGCACATTGAAGATGTTGGCTTTATTTTTTTTTCCCAATTATTTTTATTAGTTGGAGGCTAATTACTTTACAATATTGTAGTGGGTTTTGCCATACACTGACATAAATCAGCCATGGATCTACATGTGTTCCCCACCCTGAACCCCCCTCCCACCCCCCTCCCCATCCCATCCCTCTGGTTCTTCCCAGTGCACCAGCCCCGAGCACTTGTCTCATGCATCCAACCTGGACTGGCGATCTGTTTCGCCAGATAATATACATGCTTCGATGCTCTTCTCTCAGATCATCCCACCCTCGCCTTCTCCCATAGAGTCCAAAATTCTGTTCTATACATCTGTGTCTCTTTTTCTGTCTTGCATATAGGGTTGTCGTTACCTTCTTTCTAAATTCCATATATATGCATTAGTATACTGTATTGGTGTTTATCTTTCTGGCTTACTTCACTCTGTATAATGGGCCCCAGTTTCATCCATCTCATTAGAACTGATTCAAATGAATTCTTTTTAATGGCTGAGTAATATTCCATGGTGTGTATGTACCACAGCTTCCTTATCCATTCCTCTGCTGATGGGCATCTAGGTTGCTTCCATTTCCTGGCTATTATAAACAGTGCTGCGATGAACATTGGGGTGCACGTGTCTCTTTTAGTTCTGGTTTTCTCAAAGATGTTGGCTTTCAAGTGGCCAGCAGTGAAGGCGGTGGACCGGCAGGACAGAGAGAGAGAGCTTCCCACAAACACCATTAAAATCAAGGAATTGCAGCTCCCTCTTCCTTTAAGCTGAAATGGAGGGTTCCCAGTTGGGACTGTTCAAAGGCAGCTGACAGTTAAATCCAAGTGTACCTGGCAGACTACTAGCTTTGGAGATTTATCTGAAGGGTCTTGCTAAAATCATCTGTGGCCTCACTTGGGTTTGTGTGGTTCTGTCCTCACCGTCTCTGGGTAGCCATCTCTCCTTGGTGCCCCGTCAGTGTCCCTAGATGTCCTCCACTCCATTTGTGCCCACGGAGATGATTCCCCTGGCAGTCCCCTGGCATGTCTGCGCCTGGGATTCTGGCCATCCCTCTGATGAAATATTCGCTCTCAATCAACATCTTCTTGTGTGTCAGCTCAAGCTCTTAGCCCTCCTAAGACTCTGCTCCTCTTGTGCAGACTCCCTGGTCCACAGCACTGCTTCAAAGCCGCAGCCCTTCCCACACAATGCAAAAAACACTAAACCAAAAAAAAAAAAAGAAAAAGTCCAAAGACACAAATTAGGATTTACAATAATGTGTAGCCTCAATTCAGCAGTGAAGCCAGTTTGTGGCAACCATTTGAACCGTTTCAGAGGAAGGTAGAGTAGATGCAGATCTTTCCATTTGGAGGGTAAGGGTAAGGAAATATCACTTAAAAACCTTTTTTTTTCTTTAAAATCTGCTTCTCTCAGGGATTTAGGCTGTTGTAAGGCTGAACATTTTGGTTCACTCTGTGGTTTCTCCACAGAGAAAAACCACTGATGAGGATGAGTTCTGGTCCACTTTTTGGAACAGCATCAAGATGGCTTGCCTCCGTGGCTTATTCACCTGCTCATACTTTGAATAAGAAAAGCTACCGTAAAATTTCAGGTGCAAGAACTGTGGACTAATGAGAGCTTTTTAGGGGTGACTTCAGTCTGCCTGGCTTCTTCAGTGAGGAAACCTGCTCCGGTCGTGAGGCTGAGAAAAATGTGTTCCGCTGGCCCTGTTCAGTGTGGATTTATCTCAGCATCATTATCACTCATATTCAGAGATCAGGCTCGGGGGCAAAGCGAAGCGGCTGGGTGATGCCGATAAGCTGACAAGCTTGAACTCTTGCTACCGTTGCGCGCCGTTCATTGGATTTTCTGCAGATTTCAACGTTTCTGTCCCCCTCCCCTAATTTGAACATGTCTTGGATAAACCAAGTTCCGTCTGAACGTCGGGCGGGTCTGACCATCTCCTTGTTCCCTCCTTGCAGCTGGGTCCCGGGCCTCGTATAGCAGCCAGCACGGCCACCTGGGCCCCGAGCTGCGGGCCCTGCAGTCCCCGGAGCACCACATCGACCCCATCTATGAAGACCGCGTCTATCAGAAGCCCCCCATGAGGAGTCTCAGCCAGAGCCAGGGGGACCCTCTGCCGCCAGCACACACGGGCACGTACCGCACAAGCACAGGTGTGTATTCAGGACCCCTGGGGGCTGTCCACGGGGGCAGGGAGGGCCTGGCCGGGGGCTGGTCTGTCCCAGAGGGGGGCTGTCCACACCAGGGGGACCCCTCCACAGAGGGGTGGTCTGTCCGCAGCAGGGTGGCCTGTCTGCAGAGGTGGTGGTCTGTCCTGGAGGGGGGCTGTCCACACCAGGGGGACCCCTCCACAGAGGGGTGGTCTGTCTGTAGTCGTGTGGCCCTCCCACAGACGGGTGGGTCTGCTTGGAAGCTTAAATAACACTCCCTTGTGAAAGGGGTGTGTGTGTGTGTGTGTGTGTGTGTGTGTGTGTGTGTGTGTGCACGTGTGTGTGTGTACACGTGTGTGTTGGTGTCCTTTCTCCTCAGGAGCATTATGAAATGACCTGCTTTTCTCAGTAATGTTTCTGATGATGATAAAAAATCAAATATGACTCCAGTTGAGCTCCCTGAGTAGATTGTAAAATGAAAGAAGTCTGGAGGGGGGGTGGGGGTTAGCGTAATTTGTCACACAGGCAAATCGAAAGTAGTAGTACTAATTTTTTTGTAAACCATTATTAATGTATTTAATGAGCATAATTGCTTTAAGAAAACACACAACATATAAAGACATATGTACTTACCTAAGGCTGATAAGTGTATTTTTAACGGTACAGTATGCCTGTTTTGGGGATTCCCTGCTGGCTCAGATGGTAAAGAATCTGCCTGCAATTCAGGAGACCTGGATTTGATCCCTGGGTTGGGAAGATCCCTTGGAGAAGGGAATGGCTACCCACTCCAGTATTCTTGCCTGGGAAACCCATGGACAGAGAAGCCTGGAGGGCTACAGTCCATGGAATTGCAGTTGAAGACCATTAAGTTAGTAACACTTTTCTACATCTTTGGCAACCTTGGAAGGAAAAAAATATGTTTATTAAAAATGTAGCATATTTGGTAAGGCCAACTGAGAGTTTACTTCATATACGCTATTAGGCTGAATCATAGGAAATTATAATTTAGCGGTTGGTCACTGGCACTTGCATATATGGTTCAACTCTCTAGCTCTCCTGGATTAAATATATATTTTGAATTGAACACAACCGAGGGCCACGTGAAGAAGGACAAGTGTCTTCCAGAACATGAAGCTGTTTGCAAAATAGCTAGTTAAAGGTCACGATTAAATTTGTTGGAGAACACTTAGCTTAACTATAAAATCAATATAATTAAGAAGATACAGAGAATTGCGCTTGGTCTAAAGCCTCCCGTGGCTGAGGAAACTTAGAGAATATTATGGTGCTGGTTGTAAACACTAGAGCTGCCTGCATTTCTAATCATACACGTTACCCCAGTCAGGGGCCAGGATGTGGGGATGCTAGAGGCTGTGGGCCAGGACTTGGTACCAGGTTCTGCCTCTTCAGACTGTTGTAACTTCCAGTTCCCAAGAAGTAGATCATAGGAATTCTGTTAAACTGCATTATGACACTAAATTATATGTTTTGAAATCCAGGCAAGCTAAGTTGCTTTTATAACTGATTATTGATATTTGCATTTCAATATTTCACTCTATCATAGGAAGAAAGGTACAAAATACTCCTTTATTTTACTCTTGATGTTGTAAGTACCATCCAGTGTTAATAATACATATCTTGGTTTAGATACAAAGAATATCCATTTATTCTTCTGTCAGAGTTTCTCTTACCTTCAGCCTGCTTAATTTGCTTCAGTCTGGGGCTGGACTATTTTTGCATTTAGTTGTTGCGTATTATTAGCTAAGGTAATTTTATAAAAGATGAAGATAGCCATCTCAGTGACATTCAATATCCAATTTGAAGAAAAACTGACAACAAAAGGTATTATGTGGGTTCCCTGTTCCATATTCATATGCTTTTAGAATTAGCTCTTGTTGATAAACTTCTGGAGGCTTAATGAAAAATCAACTGCAAGAGGAAAAAGTATTTTATTTTATTCATCAACGCCAAGTTAGAGACAAGGGAAAGATGTTCACACTTTTAAAGAAACAATGACAACAGCAAAACTAGTGTAAATCCATCTGGTCACCTGTTTTAGTAGTGCTTGTGGGTTAAAAGTGATCATCACCTTTTAAAATGATTTGCAATCAAAAGATGGATAATATTTTGTGATGTGTAAGAATCCTATGAAATCCAAATTTCTGAGTCCATAAATAGCCACACCCAATTTTTTCAGATCATCTGTAGTTGCTGTCACCGCTGTGACAGAGATCATATGGTCGGTCAAAGCTGTGGATACTCACTTTCTAGCCCTTTACAGGAAGAGTTTGCTGCCTCCTGGCATCATCAGAGAACCAGGCTGAATGAATGAACTAGTGCTTTTTCTCCTGTCTCTCCTCTGAAAGAAGGCAGAAGTGTTCTGAGTGCTTCAGATGGGAGAATCTGTTTGCCCGGCCTTTTCCCTGTAACAGTGATCTCTTGCCCTGGCTGAGATCTGCTGAGGTGTGACATCCAGATGTCCAAGACACCATTCCTGCCCACATCTTTGAACTTGAGGCACTTTTGAGGAACTGTGCTGTTTTACACAAGGCTACAGAAATTGCCAGAAGTGCCGGGGTGGTCTCTTGAGGATAGTTGGGGGGACGTCACTGCTCTAGCTCCTGGGCGTAAAGCCACAAGCTCTCTCTCTTTCCCACTGGCTCAGATTACTCCTCCTTCCTAGACTGAATTCATCATAAGCCCTTTCCCTTCTCCGGCTTACCGTGAAACTCCAGGGACTGTCTCTGTCGGAACCCACATGGTTGAGAAAATGCCTTTAGTCCAGGTATATGCCTCTCCCTTGGGCTTCCCAGGTGGCCATGGTGGTAAAGAGTCTGCCTCCCAATGCAGGAGATGTCAGAGACATGGGTTCCATCCCTGGGTCAGGAAGATCCCCTGGAGGAGGACATGGCAACCTGCTCCAGTATTCTTGCCCGGAGAATCCCATGGACAGAGGAGCCTGGTGGGCTACAGTCTATGGGGTCCCAAAGAGTCAGACATGACTGAAGCACACAGCGTGCACATATCTGTCCCTTATGAATTGCCTATGTATTATACAATATTATTAAATTATGACTAGTAAATTCAGTATTAAACTTTAATAAAGAAACACTTTAAGATTGCTTTCCCATATCCAGAGGGTCATTTTTTCACATCCCTTGTGTTATATGCACCCCACTGTTAGTGCTGCCACTGGTGCAGACCTTTAGGAAGCGTCCAGAGCCAGAGCAAATACCCTAATTCCTTATGAGAAGAGGACATGGTCTTAGGAGGCCTGTTAGACGTGAAGTGTTCAGGGGCTGCGGACTTTTGACCCAGGCTGGTCGCCAAGGTGCCTCTCCAGTCTTACCTCTCTGCCATTAAGTAAGGCCACTGGCTGGGGGGTCCTTCAGTTCCATCTGTAGATCATTTCCAGAGATACTTTGAGGAGAGTGGGGCAGGGGAATTGAAGGCCAGTTGCCAGTCTTCAAGGAGTCACCACTCAGGAATGAAGTCAAGGGTACTGTCCTAAACAATTCTATAGCATTGAATTGCTATAGAAAAACCATAACATCAAGTAGGTGAGACAGGATGACAAAAGCACAGAGCCTGTTGCCACGCTCAGGGATGGTTCTAAATGCTTTGAATATATTTACTGATCTTTAGAACCGGCCTGTAGAGGAGGTGGTGTTATGATGATCACTTTGTAGATCATAATACTGAGACATAAAGACATTGAGTGATCTGCCCGAGGTCACACAGGTTGTAGAGAGCCAGTCTTTAAAACCCTCTCACCCAGGCAGTCTTGCCCTGGAACCTGGGCTCTTAGCAGTCATTTTGATTGACCTTGCATTTATGAAGGTCTTCATTCAAAAACTAAATAAGTATATACCCACTGTCATCTAGAGAGCCTCATGGTCTCCTATAGTCTTATCAGTCAGTATCCATTGAAGACAAACCATGTGCTTGATGGGCTCCAGACCCAAAGACGCTTAAACGGACTTCTAGTCCTCACACGTGTTCAGTCTAGTTTCAGAAAAGGACATTCAATGTGAAAAAATGAACTGGGAAAAGAAGATAGTATGTTAAAGGCTGAATGAACATTCCAGACAAAACTGAAGACAAAGTATTAATAGCGGCACAAAACAACACGTGTTCTCGTTTTTTTCCTGGAAAACCTATAACTCAGGATTGTACTATGACCCCTCGCTCCTCCCAGTATGTCTTTCTGCTGGTTTCTGGGCAGGGAGTGGGGCTGTGGGACGGTGTCCACCCTTGGTGCTCAGTGCTGCAGCTCTGCATCTATCTGGCATCCTCTTCTGTGGCTTCTCTTCTTTCCTTGTCCTGCTCAACCCTGTGCTGACTGAGCCTGGGCCTCCATCACTCCAGACACCACTAGGGCCATCCTGAGTTATAGATTGTACTAGAACTGAGAGATACCCTGAGATGACTGTACAGAGAAGAGCAGGAAACAGCTGTAGTCCTTGAAAATGAGCCAGGTTAAAGCTTCCTGAATCTCCCCACCAAAGGCGATTTCTCACTTAGCTTTTTCTCCTACACCCAACCTACAGCGTCTTTTTCCATCCCTCCTTCTTGGCTTCCATAGTTAGCCTCTCACCCCTGTTACTTTATTACGAAGACTAATTGCAATCTCAGAATCCAACTCAGACAAGGAGTACAGTCTACCTTTGGGTGGTCAGAAAGGTCCCCAAGGCTTTCCTTAACCAAAGAATTGTGGTTCAGTTAGCTCGGTGGTGTTTGACTCTTTGTGACCCCATGGACTGCAGCATGCCAGGCTTTCCTGTTCTTCAGTGTATCCCAGAACTTGTTCAAACTCATGTCCATTGAGTTGGTGATGCTATCCAACCATCTTGTTCTCTGTTGTCCCCTTCTCCTCCTGCCCTCAATCTATCCCAATATTAAGTGTTTTTCCAATAGTTGGCTCTTTGCATCAGGTGGCCAAAGTATTGGAGCTTCAGTTTCAGCATCAGTCCTTCCAGTGGATATTCAGGGTTGATTTCCTTTATCATTAACTGGTTTGATCTCCTTGCAGTCCAAGGGACTCTCAAGAGTCTTATCCAGCATAATAGTTCGAAAGAAACAGCTCTTTGGCCTTTAGCCTTTTCTTTCTCCAGCTCTCATATTCATACATGACTACTGGAAAAACCATAGTTTTACCTATATGGACCTTTGTAGGCAAAGTCGTGTCTCTACTTTTTAATACACTGTCTAGGTTTGGCATTGCTTTTCTTCCAAGGAACAAGGGTCTTTTGATTTCATGGTGCAGTCACCATCCACAGTGATTTTGGAGCCCAAGAAAATAAAGTCTGTCACTGTTTCCATTGTTTCCCCATCTATTTGCCATGAAGTGATGGGACGGATTCCATGATCTTTGTTTTTTGAATGTTGAGCTTTAAGCCAGCTTTTTCACTCTCCCCTTTCACTTCCATCAAGAGGCTCTTTAATTCCTCTTCTCTTTCTATGTAAGGGTGGTGTCATCTTCATGTCTGAGGTTCTTGATAATTCTCCTGGCAATCTTGATTCAAGCTTGTGCTTCATCCAGCCTGGCATTTCTCATGACGTACTCTACATATAAGTTAAATATGCAGGGTGACAATATACAGCCTTGACGTACTCCTTTCCCAATTTGGAACCAGTCTGTTGTTCCATGTGCGGTTCTAACTGTTGCTTCCTGACCTGCATCCAGGTTTCTCAGGAGACAAGGAAAAGTGGTCTGGTATTCCCATCTCTTTAAGAATTGTTCACAGTTTATTGTGATCTACACTGTCAAAGGCTTTAGCATAGTCAGTGAAACAAAAGTAGATGTTTTTCTGAAATTCTCTTGCTTTTTCTGTGATCCAGTGGATGTTGAGGATCAGGACTGGCAGATCTCACTTCTTGCCTGTTTTCTGCTGCAGGCTGGTGGGTGGTGACGCATACAGTAGGGTTCACAACTCACACACAAAGTCAACTGAATTCTATTCGGCCAAGCTGGCACTCCGTGGGCCACGCTTAGGCCAGGGAGTATAGCCTGACGAGTAACTCCTGCCCCTACCCCAGACCTCACTCTGACCCTCTGTGCTCAGGCACCCCAGCCGGTGCTGGACAATGTCAACAATAGCAACAAAAAGCACAACATGAGAGCTGTGAGTTAAGTTTTATTTGGGGCAAAATGAGGACTATAGCCTGGGAGACGGCATCTCAGAGAGCTCTGAGAAACTTCTCCAAAGAGGTATGGGGGAAAGTCAGTATATGTGTGATTTTAGTGAAAGGGGAATACATGCAATCAGGCATACATTTTGCAGAAGGTTGCTGCTATTTGTGAAGAACAGATGTCAGCATTTATGATTTTGGTGCTTTTCTTGATGCGAAGAGATTGGGCTCATAAAACCATTTCCTGAAAATAACTAGCTGAAGATTTGTTCTGCCAGTTTTGCCCCAAGCATAGTGCCTCATTCCAGATCTCCACCCTGAACTCCTCTCAAGGACATTGAAGGTCAGCAGTCGCAGCATCTTGTGATTTAATCCTTGTAGAGGCAGATGACAAGTACCAGTGTTTAGCTGGCAACAAGACCTGCAGACCTTTATGCACCACCCAGTCCCAGCAGGAGGGAACAGGCTCTGCGATGACCCGCCAGCCTCCCTGGGCTTGGATGTGGTCTTTGTAGGGAGGCAGAGATAGCAGAGCAGTGGCCCATATGCACCAGGATGGGATTGAGACAGGAAGCAGCATGGTGGCCCCAAAGCAGCAAAGTGACCCCAAAAAGGGTCACTTCCTGAATCAGCAGTGATTTCCACTCATCAGGGCCCCCAGAGGGGCCCTTCTCCCCAGACGCATCCCTCCTCTCTCCCTGCACAGGGAGGCTGGATCCCGTGGCTGCAGCAGAGAGACCAGGCCAGTGAGTGAAGAGTGGGATGGTGGAGCCAATACCACCCCCTGCTCTTCTGGGACCATCCACCCAGTGTCTGAGGCCTCACTTCTCACGGTGAAAATTTGAAGAGGCATTCTTTTAACTAGAGTGTCTGTTTAAATAAAACATACCTTTTGTCTGGGATAAGGGCTTGTCCAAATCAGAGCTCATATAATAAAGGAGCAGAGCCAGACAAAGACTATGTGATACTCATGGATTTGTGTGTGGTGAAGTCTATCAAACTGAAACTAAATAACACAGATTTTTATTTCAAACTCAAGCATTTCAGTGACTGTCAACTTAGGAGTCATTTGATTAACACAAATACTTGACTCTGACAACCCCCCATAACATCTTTCTGAACTAGCAAAAATAGCCAACATCTGCTGAGATGATAGTCCTGTGAATTTCCTCTTGGATAAATGTGATCCTGAGTGGAAAAAACAAGCATTCTATGGTGCAAGTGTCAGCTTGTAATAAAGAATGAATTATCATAGGTACACTACAAGGGGAAAATCTGCTAAATATCTTGATGAGACTGACAAATATTACAATACAAAAGGAAGAAGAATGTGATGAAAATATTTGCCTGGATGGCGAAAGCATTATTTTAAAATTTTAATTTTCTGCAATAATAGCTATTGCTTCATTAAGTTATAGAGGGATTATACATCTACTTCACTTTCATAAAATTTTACTACTATTCTTCAATAAAATATAAATAACATTTTCAATTAAAATCATCATTTGAGTCCACGAAAGGTAGAATATTAACAGTTTATTACTTATTAAATGCTGTGACTTCAAATTATAAAAATGATTGCTTCCCATTAGAACAAGTCAGATTTGATCCTCTATAACCTCTTAGTTTAAATTTTTACCTCTTTTAAGTCTAAAAAGTCAGGGGTACGTTATTACTCATTTGGAAATTTTTAATGAGTCTAATGATAAATATCATCTTGAAACCAAGGAGAGCTTCCAGATCCTTAGCTATATCAGTTCACCAAAACGGTAGAAATACAAAGTCTAATTACAGCTGAAGGAGAGCAGAGTGTTTGCTGGTAGATCAGTTGATAAAATTTAAAGACAGCAGCAGCAACATTAGGAAGCCTGGTGAACTGCAGTCCACGGGGTCGCAAAAAGTCAGACACAGCTGAGCGACTGAACAACAGCAACAAGCAACAACATCAATAATCATCAACACTAATAACGATCCCATTACTGCTAAAAAGCCTGCAGTAGGTGCCTCTCCCCCACGAACATATGACATGTGAAGTTAAAAAGAATTGTGTGAAGTTTACCCTTGGATATTTTTTCATTGACCCTGATGCTGGGAACGATTCAAGGCAAGAGGAGAAGGGGGTGACAGAGGATGAGATGGTTAGACAGCATCACTGACTCAATGGACATGAGTTTGAGCAAACTCTGGGAGATAGTGAAGGACAGGGGAGCCTGGCGTGCTGTGATTCATGGGGTCGCAAAGAGCCAGACGTGACTGAGCGACTGAACACCTCTTTCCGTTGAGCTTACTTCGCATCAACCTGTGCAGAATGCAGAAAATTGGAAAGATTCATGGTTCAGTTCTAGATGATAATACTATTGGAAATATAGTAGATTAGGTAAAGTTTCCTCATTTCTGAAATGATAAAGTCATTATTATTTAAGTAAAAACTTTACAAGTATATAGGCTGGCACTTCCCTGGCAGTCAGTGGTTAAGACTGCACCTTCCAACACAGGAGGTGTAGGTTCGATCCCTGGTCAGGAAGCTAAGATCACACATGCCTCATGGCCAAAAAAAAAAAAAAAACAGAAACAATATGGTAACAAATTCAATAAAGACTTTAGAAACATACCTCATCAAAAAAAAAATCTAAAAAGAAAAAAATTATAGGCCGTGTTCTTGGACCCATTGTCACCTCAGCCACCTTTATTTTCTAAACTTGCCGAAGGAATATTATTTAATTAGCTTGTTGTTTGCTTCCTTCGTATTTTATAGCACGTGTAAAAGTATTTTATGTTTTCATATTTCTATCTATATAAATATGCATGAAAGCAAAGGTAAATAATACAAAACCATAAATAAATGTTTTTCTTTCTTCTGTTGAACCCTACTTTATATTCCATCCCCCAAGTTTCTTCAGGTGCCAGAGTCTTGTATTTTACTCTGTTCTTTTTTTTTCCTCTTTCAGTAAATAATGCATGTAACCACCTCCTCATAAAAATAGGATGTTTGATTTTTATTGAAAAGGATCCCTCTTCCCTTCTTTCAAACAAACATAACACATAAACCATCTGTTTGTTTGTTTTTTCTTTTCTCTCTACACACTAAACCTTTATTTGTGTAGCTCTACAGAAAACAGATAATTTCATGAACAGCATGAAATGGTGAAGGATCAAGTCAACTGCTAAAGAGGCTACTTTAAAGATCTCCCCAAAGAGACCAGAAGTGTGGAGTTGTAAGCGCTGATTGAGGGGAGAAGGGTTTGTTTGCAGAGCAGCTGAGATGAGAATGGAGTGTTTACGGAGCTGATAAAGCACACTTTAGCTCAAATGTTTGCCATAAGAAGGTTCAATTGAGTAGAGTAATCCCCTAAGGTGGGTGATTTGGTCAATGGAACTCTAACTCAAATGACAGAAAACATATACCAGGACAGAAATTAAGCGAAATTTTGTATTAAAGAAAAAAGTCTGTTAATTGTGTGATCAGTATCAGCGTATCTGTATTAATAGAGAGTCACAGTCTTCATCAGCCACACCGCAGTCTCAATAGGCATGGCACAAAGGGAGAATTCAGTCTTTCTCTGTTGAAATCATTCTTTTACATCATGCTTGAAAAAACATAAGGCATTACATCATTGTATTACTGAGAGTTTGAGATCTGTTAGTTTCTCATGCATTTTCTTCTATATATGATCATATATGCTCAGTCGCTCAGCTGTGTCTGACCCTTTGCAACCCCATGGACTGTAGCTCACCCACCAGGCGGCTCTATCCATGGGATTTTCCCAGACAGGAATATTGGAGTGGGTTGCCATTTCCTCCTCCAGGGGATCTTCCCGACCCGGGGAACGAACCAGTGTCGCCTGCATCTCCTGCCTTGACAGACGGATTCTTTACCCCTGAACCACCTGGGAAGACCCACATGATCATATAATCTACCCTTTAAAATAGTCTGTTTTTCTCCCCATTTGTATTGCTATTTTGCATTATTTTTCCTTGCATTGATCAGTCTCTAATTTATTTGAATTTTGCGACATCAATTTGAATTCTAATTTTATATTTTGAAATTCTCATCAGGTTCCCTATGTATTGTGACCTAAGAGGAGTCGAAACTATGGCTTTAGGAATGATACTTCTGAAAGGCCATTTGTTAAATGATGCAAATGTGATTGTCATTTTTAAATAAGATCTTTCTGAAAGTTGTTTACTTGCCTTAGATTTCATAGTATACTCACTTTTTTCTTAATATAATATCACCTATTAAACTAAGACTCAAAGCACTTGATTTTCCCAGAAGTAAACATTTTTCTGAACATCAATAAATTCAATTAAATAAGAAATGGTATAAATTTGCACACAATTATAGTAGTTTTTCCCTATATTATTAAAGTTGTTGATCCTTATTATAAGCCCATCTCTTCTCTGTACTTTTAGGAGACATTTCCCTTAATTTTAGGCCTCTCATCAATTTTTCTAAGTTTTCTCACTGTGTTAGGTACTTTAGTAATACACATATTTGAGATTATAAACCTGGTCCAGTTTATAAAGCTGGTAGTTGTAATTATAAACTCGGGAAACAGGGCTCAAGGGTATGAATTCCTTCTCTCCTAAATATAAGGCAAACATGGGCAAGTTGTAGCATCTCTCTGTGCCTCAGTTTCCCAGTTGTAAAGTGACAGCACGTTTATTCTAGTTGGATTGTTGGAGGAAATAAGAGTCGGTCAGTTAGTTCAGTCACTCAGTCGTGTCCAACTCTTTGCGACCCCATGGACTGCAGCTTGCTAGGCCTCCCTGTCCATTGCCAACTCCCGAAGCTTACTCAAACTCATGTCCATCCTGTCGGTGATGCCATCCAACCATCTCATCCTCTGTCATCCCCTTCTCCTCCCACCTTCAATCTTTCCCAGCATCACGGTCTTTTCTAATGAGTCAGTTCTTCGCATCAGGTGGCCAAAGTCTTGGCATTTTCAGCTTCAGCATCAGTCCTTCCAATGAATATTCAGGGCTGATTTCCTTTAGGACTGACTGGTTGGACCTCCTTGCAGTCCAAGGGACTCTCAAGAATCTTCTCCAACACCACAGTTCAAAAGCATTAATTCTTCAGCACTCAGCTTTCTTTATAGTCCAACTGTCACATCCATACATGGCTACTGGAAAAGCCATAGCCTTGACTAGATGGACCTTTGTTGGCAAAGTAATGTCTCTGCTTTTTAATATGCTGTCTATGTTGGTCATTACTTTTCTTCCAAGGAGCCAGTGTCTTTTAATTTCATGGCTGCAGTCACCATCTGCAGTAATTTTGGAGCCCCCCCAAAAATAAAATCTGCCACTTTCCACTGTTTCCCCATCTATTTGTCATGAAGTGATGGGACTGGATGCCATGATCTTAGTTTTCTGAATGTTGAGCTTTAAGCCAAATTTTTCAGTCTCACTTTCATCAAGGGGCTCTTTAGTTCTTCACTTTCTGCCATAAGGATGATGTCATGTGCATATCTGAGGTTATTGGATATTTCTCCCAGCACTCTTGATTCCAACTTGTGCTTCCTCCAGCTCAGCGTTTCTCATGATGTACTCTGCATATAAGTTAAATAAGCAGGGTGACAATATACAGCCTTGACGTACTCCTTTCCCTATTTGGAACCAGTCTGTTGTTCCATGTCTAGTTCTAACTGTTGCTTCCTGACCTGCATACAGATTTCTCAAGAGGCAGCTCAGGTGGTCTGGTATTCCCATCTCTTTAAGAATTTTCCAGAGTTTGTTGTGGTCCACACAGTCAAAGGCTTTGGCATAGTCAGTAAAGCAGAAGTAGATGTTTTTCTGGAACTCTCTTGCCTTTTCGATGATCCAACAGATGTTGGCAATTTATTCTAGTGTTGGGTTGTTGGAGGAAATAAGAGTGCACACTAGTTAAACACTTCTAGGACTTATAAAGTCTGATATCCACACTTTATATCAGGCAAAGACTTGTTACTCCATGTGTTATATCCAATCTCTTTCCTAAGATGAACTGATTTAAACATTATTAAATAGTAGTAATAATAATTGTTGTTGTTGCTTAGTCCCTGAGTCGCGTCTGACTCTTTGCCACCGCATAGACTGCAGCATGCCAAGCTCCCCTGTCCTCCACTATCTCCCCCACGGAGCTTGCTCAAACTCATGTCCATTGAGTCAGTGATGCCATCCAACCATCTCATCCTCTGTTGTCCCCTTCTTCTCCCGCCCTCAATCTTTCCCAGCATCAGGGTCTTTTGGAATGAGTCAGCTCTTCACATCAGGTTGCTTTGCACTTACTAGGCATTAATAGCTTTTCTTGCCTTTAAAACAAGCAGTCATCCCATTGAGCCCTTGTCTTCTCTTCACTTAACAGTCAGGAAACTGGAGCTTTGAGAACTCAGTTAGTTGCCAGATACAAATGATTGACTGGAAAGCCCAGATGTGGCCCTGATTGTTAGCTTCCGAAGCCAAGCTCTGAGTGTGGAGTTCCCTGACATTTCCTCCCCACAAGGCCAATGCCAGTGTAGAATATATATCTGAGCCTAACAACATTCATAAACTGCCCTTCACCTTTTCTCCTCTTAACGTGAGACGTTGTCGTCTTTTGCCTGCTCTATTAATGGCCTTTCACACTCTGCTTTCACCTTTGGTCCAGTCTCCCTTGCAGCTTACGTGATCTTAGTTCCCCAGCCAGGGACTGAACTGTTCCCCCTGAATTGAGAATGCGGAGTCTTAACCACTGGATCGCTAGAGAATTCCCTATTCTTTTAAAATTCATTCATTCCTCTGAGAGTTTGTTTTTTTTTTTTAACTTGTGTTATCATTTTTTAACAGTAGTGTTTTGTCATGTTTCAGCCTTTTTCTCTCTTTTATTTTTACATTTTATGTTTCAGCCTTAAATTGTCATCCTTGCCATTTTGCCTTCCCTTCCTGTTAACCACTGTATTTCAAGGTATTAGTAACAAATAATTTTGTATAGAAAATGATTTTTCTGATATTACTAACCCTTTTTAGGAAGCTTTAATATAGATATTTAGTTCCTGAAAGAAAAAATTGTATTTATCTGAAAAAATGTCAGGTTATTGTTAGTTTTCCCTTTTGCCTTTAATTTGCTGACTGGCTTTTCACAACTCATCTAGAAAATGAAACTTTGTTTACCTCTGGGCATTTGTTCTTCCAAGAGCATGGTTATGCCTGGCCTGAATTTTAAATCCCTGTTCCCATGACATATAGCACATTGTTCATAAATATTAAAATGTGAATTTTAATTAGACATGCTTGCAAAATTTTGGAGAAAATATAAATGCTCCAGAAACTGCATAAAGACATAAGACAGATTTTCTGGTTGTGAACTTAATTTTTTATTAGTCTAATCTAATGGCTTTGAAACTTAATCCATCAAGGCAACCCTTGTCATTTCAAAACCCGACTCTTTTGGGAGTATACACACTTTTAGTTTAGAAAGTTTTCTTAAATATTTTTCTCATTTTCACCGTGTCATGGTACCTGGTCTCCTGATTTTGGTTATTATAAGATTAAGTTTTAAAAGGTCATTGAAAATGAGAAGCCCTGACCTCTTAATTAAAATCAGTTCTCTTATTAGAATATATTTCTCCAGTTCACTCTGCAACTTTTTTTTATCATTTTGACATGAAATCCTTAACTTCCTTTAATATTAAACCAGTATTGTTTTCTTTCTTTTGTATTTGATTTTGAATATGTCTTCTAATGTGAGAGAGAATAGGTTTTATCACCATTCACTGGGTAGTGCTCAAAAAGTCTTGAGTTGTAGGGTGTGATTGATAATTGGAATCTAATTCTGTGTAGAGCTTGTATAGGTCACCTAAATCTTAGATGTCAAGTATTTTTGAGAACCAGATAAAAATAATGATAGGAAACAGACTCCAGAGAACCCAGGAAGGAAACAGAAAGCTGAAATTCAGCTTGGAAATAGTCAAACCGATTTTAGTAACTGGCGTCAGATCTTCTTCCGACAATTTAGGCGTTATTGAAGAGATGCAAATACTTCTGGAAAAGCCAAGTCAGCACCTTATTTTGTCTGCGTTGCAGTTGGGTGGGTCTTCATCGCCTCTGGCATGCCTACCCTTCACCAAGTGTATTTGTTAGTATGACAGCTCGAGTTGAAAAAGAGACATATAAAAATCTTGTGGGTGTTGAACTTTACAAGAACGGTCTAGTCCTGCATTTAATGCTCTAGCACTAATTATAGGCCCTCCTCCGCCTCCACCCCCACGGATACACGCCCCCTCGACTTTCCTTGTTTTCTTTTATTTGGGAAAAATTAACCACATTACTAAATATGTTTCACACCCTTAATAAAATTAATCTATCATCCCCCGAATGAACACTGCCTGAATTTTCTCAGTGGAAACAATGAAGAACTCACTGCCCACGAGTCCTTAGAAAATACCCCTTCCATTTCTTCTGGGTTTTCGCTCCATACAGAGTTTATGTGTCAGATGAGCAAACCTCTTCTTGGAAGTCAGGAAGCAGGAAACACATCATAGAGGCATTTTGGTCCTAGAGATGAAAGGGTTATTCCTGAAATATTGGGTTGGCCAGAAAGTTCGTTCAGGTTCTTCCCTAAGATGGAATGGGAAAACACCAACGAAGTTTTGGGCCAACGGAATAGCATGCTAACTGTCATTGTAGTGGATAACATTGGATGTGTTAGTTCAAATGTAACAATTTTGTTAATTCTTTCAAACCCTTGTTGTTGTGTTTTTTTTTTTTTTTTTTATGTGTGTAATTTCCCCCCTGCCTAGACCTGGTGAACCGTTTCTGTGAGCAGGTCCTCAATTTTTTACTCTGTCCCTACTTTCCTGCCCTAGCCCCGTCCTCCCCCGGTGTCGACTCCGTCCCCTTGCAGCGCACAGGCAGCCAGCACGGCCCGCAGAGCGCCGCCGCAGCCACCTTCCAGAGGGCCAGCTATGCCGCCGGCCCGGCCTCCAGCTACGCGGATCCCTACCGACAGCTGCAGTACTGTCCTTCCGTCGAGTCTCCGTACAGCAAATCCGGCCCTGCCCTTCCCCCGGAAGGCACCTTGGCCAGGTCCCCATCCATCGACAGCATTCAGAAAGATCCCAGGTGGGTACCAACCTTTTCCTCTCCGCCCATCACTGCTAAAGAGGTTTTCCAACCAGACCTTGTGACTGCATGATTGTTTTTGTTTTTTTCGTTTTGCATCACTTGATTGCAACCATGTCTCTGGCGGAGTCTGAAAGGGTTGACTTTGGTTGACTTTCATCATCTTCTGTTTGACTTGGAATATGGGTGTTGGTCATGGATTCCTAGTACCTTCTGCGGCTCAGTAGCAAAGACGATCTTTTGATCAGAACATTTGTAGATGCTTGAGGGTTTCAGCTAGTTGTGAGATCTGGAACAGCTTTCTGTGATGCAGTAGAAACAGAGGATGGGAGGTTGTATTGTTTGACGTCAGACACTGTAGTCTACATATTTTCTTGCCTCAGGAGAAGCACGCTTTGTCACCTTGTGTATTTCCATTCATGACTGGAGAGTGGTATACAGTTTACACTAAAAACTGGAAATTTTTATCAGGTTACACTAAAAATTGGAAATTTAGAAAACCTTTGTTACCTTCATTTTTGTGTCTGAAAATAAATATTAGGCTGAAGTTGTTTTTGACATTGATTAAAAATTTGAATATAATGTATTAAAGTTGTTATTATTGAGAAATGGTTTTTTGGTTTTTTTTTTTTTTTGCTTTCTTGTTTCAACAGTGGCCAAGGCTTTAGTGATGCTCTACTTCTGAAATTGGAATTGAATTCCTGTAGAGTTAAATGATGTTTTATTCATAGGCATTTGATTTATGCAGAGTCCCATAAATATATATCTGCATCTGTGAATACTATAGATATGTCAGGTTCCTGGTATGTCTTTATAGCAGGCATGTGACTTGATTCTGGTGGTATACTTAAAATTCATCTCAAGGAATTTTCGGGTATTTTCTCTGATAGAGCACACAATGCAAGTGTACTGTATTGAGGGGTTTGCAACGATTCTTTTGTAAAAAGAAATCACCTCTACATACATAAAAGGCAGAATGGGACCATTTTATGGTATTCTTTAAGATAGCTTCTTTAGCACAATTCAAGCCTACTTGGAGGGCTTATGTTAAATATTGTATGTGGTAAAACCTCCATTGTAAAGGAGAATTATAGTAAGTGTTTACCGTTAGCTACTAGAAATAAGAAAAATTCTTATATTTGCATTTTATTCAACATCCTGTTCCTCTAGGCTTTCAGTCGAAACAAGGATCTCTATCGTCTTTGTCTGGAAATTTGCCCTAAATCCTTTGGTATTCTTTTCGAGTGGGGTAGAATGCTTTTCACATAACACAACACCCTCTATTTATTTAGTTTTAAATTTTGCTCTACTGGGATATAGTTCATTTACAATATGTTAGTTTCTGCTGTATAGCAAAGTGATTCAATTATACCTATGTATGTAATCTTTCTTTATATTCTTCTCCATCGTGGTTTATCACAGTATATTGACTATAGTTCTGTATGCCATATAATAGGAACTTGCTGTTTATCCATCCTGTATATAATAGTTTGCATCTGCTAATCCAAAACTCCCAATCTATCCCTTCTCCAAAGCTCTCTATTTTTAAATATTCTTTCTAAATATGTTATTGAAAACATGTAGAAATAGAACAGTAGCATGCTCTTTAGGAAATGCTAAATAGGAAAATACATAATTGAATTGGCAGTGCTTTATTTAACATTTAAAATATAAATTGAGGATAAGTATATAATCTTCAGTGAAGAGGTTTTTAAATTTTCATATTAGGGGAATTTGGCCTAATAGGAGTCCAAATTTATGTTTTTCTCACTACAACTTAGCTTCTTTATTGCATACTGTGTATTAAATGTGTTATACTTTTATTAAATGACATATCCTTTTCATTTTATATTGCTATCACTTTTATAGCCTTTTTTCTTCTTTCAGCATATCATCATCAGACTATCCTCTTTTCAAGTTATGGATTTTGTGATGTATATTTAATGAGTGCGCACTGTAAACCAAGAAAGAGAAATACCTGTAAGAAATGAGAGTGAATAAGAGTATATTGGGCACGCATCCTTTGCAGGTGTAAACCTATAGGCAAATCAGTGTTACATGAATTGCAAGTTTACTATGTTATTTTTAAGAATGCTAATGCCAGAAAGAAAAGCAAATATTGTGTACTAACTCGTATGTGTGGAATCTAGGCTTCCCTGGGGGCTCATACGGTAAAGATTCTGCCTCCAGTGCAGGAGACCTGGGTTCGATCCCTGGGTTGAGAAGATCCCCTGGAGAGGGGAATAGCAACCCACTCTGGTACTCTTGCCTGGAGAATTCCATGGACAGAGTAGCCTGGTGGGCTGTATACTTCATGGGGTCACAAAGAGTAGGACATGACTGAGCAACTAACATGCACACGTACATAAGGAATCTAGGGGCCTTCCCAGGCGGCACTGTGGTAAAGAACCTGCCTGTGATGCAGGGAACGTAAGGGATGTGGTTTTGGTTGCCGGGTTGGGAAGATCCTTTAGAGAAGGGCCTGGCAACCCACTCCAGTATTCGTGCATGGAGAATCCCCACGGACAGAGAACTGTGGTGGGCAGCAGTCCATAGGGTCACAAAGAGTCGGATACAACTGAATTGACTTAGCATACACACACACACATGGAATCGAGAAAATGGTACTGATGAACCTGTTTGCAGGGCAGGAATAGAGATGCAGATGCAGAAAGCAGACTTGGTGGACACAGTGAGGGGAGGAGGTGGTGGGATGATTTGAGAAAGTAGCATTGACATATTATATATACACTCCCATGTGTAAAGGAGCTGGTGGGAAGTGTCTGTATACCATGGAGACCTAGCCTGGTGTTCTCTGATGACCTGGAGGGGTGGGATATGGGGGTTGGGATGGAGGCTCAGGAGACAGGGAATATATATATATAATACATGTATATGGCTGATTAGCATTGTTGTATGGCAGAAACCAACACAACATTGTAAAGCAATTATCTTCCATTTAAAAATTAAAAAAAGAATGCTAAGCATTGGCTTTATTTTTTTTTTCATTTATTTTTATTAGTTGGAGGCTAATTACTTTACAATATTGTAGTGGTTTTTGCCATACATTGACATGAATCAGCCATGGATTTACATGTATTCCCCATCCCGATCCCCCCTCCCACCTCCCTCTCCACCAATCCCTCTGGTTCTTCCCAGTGCACCAGCCCTGAGCACCTGTCTCATGCATCCAACCTGGGCTGGTGATCTGTTTCACCCTTGATAATATACATGTTTCAATGCTGTTCTCTCTAAACATCCCACCCTCGCCTTCTCCCACAGAGTCCAAAAGTCTGTTCTATACATCTGTGTCTCTTTTTCTGTTTTGCATATAGGGTTATCGTTACCATCTTTCTAAATTCCATATATATGCGTTAGTATACTGTATTGGTCTTTACCTTTCTGGCTTATAAGCATTGGCTTTAAATAGATGTCAATTCTGAAAAAAAATATTGTACCACCATCCTAAGATCAGATACAAGCAAAAGAAACAGAACCAGATCTAGAACCAGAATTGAATTATTATGACTTCATGTAAAGAGAGCTAATAATCTGGCATCATGTGAAATGAGTATATAAAATACAATAATGCCTTTCTTGTAGAGTTTTTTTTTTTTAATAAAGGAATGTGTCAGAGTGTTCAGATTTAATTGAGACATCCCAAGTCTGAAATTGTAGTCCACAATCTAATGCTTCTTTTATGATAGCATTTTTGCATCTTCTTTTGAAGAATGAACTTTGGTCCTTCCTAAGTGTTACTAGAACCAATATCTCATGTCTAGGGTTCAGAGTAGTGTATCTCAGCATTATAATTTATGATTTAAACTTTTCCAGCTTTTAGGCTTCTTTCTAACTTTTATACATACATTTTTGGAGAGAGTGTGTTAAAGTTTTTAATGTATTATTAAATAGCCAACCATGTAAGCCTCTTTACCATTGCAAACATATTTTTAGAGCACATTACAATTCTCAAAGCACTTTTCCTTACATCTTTGATGTAATTCTCCTTTGTGGGAGGAAACTGATACCCGCATATTTTGTGCCTTAAATAAGTGGAGAATTGGAAAAATTGACCCATGTATATGCAGGCCAGACTCCACACTCTTTGGCACATATTTGCATGGACATTTATATTTATAAAAAGGAAATGGAAATTACATACCATCTTTTATGATTTTCTTGGAGGATGAGGGAAAGCACCAGTTTGCTATGTGTAGGAGTGAATGAAGGAATGAAGGTAATGGTACAAGTTGTCTACCTAGGTCTGGTCCGTCTGATAATTGCTTATGGCATGTGTGGTCTTTGCTTTGTTTTCTTTCTCATCCTTTTCTAATATATGACTTATTCATCTTATTGCAGAACAGTGTCTTTTTTCTATTAACGAGTTTCAATGAGGAATTCTGAAGCAAACCATCTATTTCAAAATAAGGATTTGAAATCAAGATAACCCCAATTCAGTCATTAGACTTGAAACCAGAAGCTTCCTGTTATCTTTTTTTTTTTCCTTTTGGTGTTTCGATGTCTTGTGTGCATGTATATATTTAGGCTATTTTATTTTTTTTAATTCAAATATAGTTAATTTACAATGTTATGTTAGTTTCAGTTGTTCAACAAAGTGATTCAGTTTATATATATATATATGAAATTATATATGTATATTCATTTTGAATTTTTAAAATTTTTTTAAGTCAGAGAATATGAAAGGATTCATTCTAAATGGTTGGCTTTTTTGAGCTTGCTTAGCTGAATCGTATAGATTGGGGCAAAACTTTGGACTTTCCACTTTTAACTGCTCTCGTATATTCCAACAAAAAATGCACAAAAAACGTTTATACAAAAAGGTGATAGAATTTGATTTCCTTAAGTCAGCAATCACTTTGAAAAAAGTTTTTATATAATATTTACTTCATAGCAGCCTGTGCTGAGAACTATTTGTTAATTGCACATTATCTTCCGTAAAATGTGAGTTTCTTAAGTATCATCACAGCTACTATGTTGTTGGTGCTATGCCAAATATTGAGTTTAATACATGTTGTTTTTAAACATGTAGGTCATATAAATCTTAAAATGAACTGAAAGGACTCAGTAACATTGGGAGTGATCATTCATAGCATCTTTATTTTCAAGTGTGACTGATGAAATAACCAGAAGAAAAGCAAAACTCATGTACCTGGTATACTGATGGTATACAAATATTCTTGTCCATGAAAGAAGAAAAGTTATGGCCAATACATTTACTGGCATAGCTTAATGTGTAGGCTGCATCATGAATAGCATCTTTTAATCAAGTTTGATTAATCCTGTTTCAGGGTATTGTAATCCTTGATGTACACCATCTCAAAAGCAGTTTTTCAAACATGATGAAGGAATCTAACATTTTGCAAACATGATTCACAATGAAACTCTATATTCTTTTTGTTATTCATTGTAACAGATAAATAAATACAGCGACACATCCTTAGTGCTGAATTTGAGCCCAGATTAGCAACTGTACTTTCAGTTGGCTCTGTCAAACTTACTCTCCATGTTTTGCTTCAAGCCACAGTATTTGACCAATAATCTAAAACTATGAACTTTTAAAGAATTATCTTTAAAAGTGTCTTACTTTAGTGTCTTACTAAAATTATTATTGGATGTTATAATAGTAGATATTATTAAGAAATACTGCTTATAGATATCATTGTTTAGTCGCTAAGTCATGTCCAACTCTTTTCTGACCCCATGGACTACAACCCACCAGACTCCTCTGTCCATGGGATTTCCCAGGCAAGAGTATTGGAGTAGGTTGCTATTGCCTTCTCCAGGGGACTTTCCCAATCCAGGGATCAAACCCCCTTCTTCTACTTTGGCAGGTGGATACTTCACAGCCAAGCCACCTGGGAAGCCCCATAAATATCACTAGGAAAATCTAAGTTGTGGTTTCCCTGGTGGCTCATAGCTTCACTGAGTTATGCAAGCCCCTTCACAACAACAAGGCTGTGATTCATGAAAGGGATGGTTCATGACCAGTATGAAAAGACAAAAAGGTATGACACGGGAAGATAAGACCCCCAGATTGGAAGATGTCCAGTATGCAACTGGGGAAGAGTAGAAGGGCAATTACTCTATGACCTAAATAAAATCCCTTATGATTATACAGTGGAAGTAACAATAGAGTCAAGGAATTAGATCTGGTCGATAGAGTGCCTGAATAACTATGGATAGAAGTTGTTAATATCATGCAGGAGGCAGTAACCAAAACCATTCCAAAGAAAAAGAAATGCAAGAAGGCAAAATGGTTGTCCGAGGCAGCTTTACAGATAGCTGAGGAAAGAAGTGAAAGGCAAGGAGAAAGGGAAAGATATGCCGGACTGAATGCAGAGTTCCAGAGAATAGCAAGGAGAGATAAGAAGGCCTTCTTAAATGAACGATGCAAAGAATTAGAGGAAAGCAATAGAATGGGAAAGACCAGAGATCTCCTCAAAAGGTTGGAGATGTCAAGGGAACATTTCATGCAAGGACAGGCATGATAAAGGACAGAAATGGTAAGGGCCAAACAGAAGCAAAAGAGATTAAGAAGAGGTAGCAAAAATACACAGAAGAACCATACAGAAAAGGTCTTAATGACCGGGATAACCACGATGGTATGATCACTCACCTAGAGCCAGACGCCCTGGAGTGTGAAGTCAAGTGGTCCTTAGGAAGGATTGCTACAAAAAACTATAGACAAATGGTTAGACAGCATCACCGACTCAATGGGCAGGAATCTGAGCAAACTCCGGCATCCGTGTTCTTTGCCAGTGAGTTGGCTATTTGCACTATGTGGCCACAGTATCGGAGCTTCATCTTCAGCATCAGTCCTGCTAATAAATATTCAGGGTTGATTTCCTTTATGACTGCCTGGTTTGATCTCCTTGCTGTCTAAGGAATTGTCAAGAGTCTTCTCCAGCACCACAGTTCAAAAGCATCAATTCTTCAGCATTCAGCCTTCTTTATGGTCCAACTCTCACATGACTACTGGAAGAACCATAGCTTTGACTATGCCGACCTTTGTTGCTTTTTAATATGCTGTCTAGGTTTGTCATAGCTTTTCTTCTAAGCAGCAAGCATCTTTTAATTCCATGGCTGCATTTAATTCCAGGCACTGTCATTCTTGGCATGTTGTGACTTACAGTAAAAAAGACACCGTCATCTGAAATGTGGGCCCGGTGAGAGGCCAGCACCAGTGTGTAGAGGAAATATGATCGTTCTGAACTGCTGTTTTGTTTGGTTATGTCGGTTAAGTAGAGATTCACACGTTCTCCCCTCTGACCCCAGGCGGTGATCTTGGGCAGCCCTGCATGCTCTCCCCTCCCACGGGAGGAGTAGAGGAGGTCTGGGTGATAAAGGGCATCCAATACATGGGGGAAAGGACTCTTAGCCAGTCATGATTCCAGGTGTGATGTTCACCTGCCCTGCCCTCGGTGTCCATGTATTTAAAAGAGAAATCGTAAAAGCACCTTCCTGATAAAGTTGTAAGGTGAAATATGTTAAGACCTGTAGGTCTTTGGGACATTTCCTGGCTTGGGGAAGAGCCCATTGTTACCACCAGGGCCTCTCTGCTGACACCTCGGCTCCTGCTGTCAGGGGCACCGAGGTTAGAGCTGAGAGTGGCCCTTGGGAGTCAGGGACGTGGAGAAAGTGATGAAGGCAGAGAGGCCGTGAGCTGTCTGGTGGGAAAGACCAAGGGGCAGATCTTGGGGGATACCCTGCTAAGGGGCCAGGGGAGGGAAGGGACCTAGGGAGGTGGGAGCAGAGGCCAGTGAGGGGGCAAGGAGGGAGGGCATGCTGAGACCTGGCCCTCCTGGCTGGGACACACAATCAGAAGATGGAAGAGAAGATGTCCCTGCAGAAAGGATTTTGTTTGTTTTGCAAAAGCCTCCTTTTCAGGATTCCTTTTATCAGTTAAAAGGAAAGTACAGTTTACACACAATACTTGTCTGTGTGCGTATTGATTTTCCGGGAGCCCAGATTACTCATTTTGCCTTCTGTCTTCAGCATCACTAGTAGGAGTGAACGATTGCATTTCTAGAAGAACAACTCATTTCTAATCGACACCCCCCACCTCATTTGTACCAGAGTGGGTTCTGGCACAGAGACCTCGACCACATCCCAGAAGTAAGAGTGATGGATCAGAGGTAGTCAAAGCTAATGAGTCACTCTACCTGGGGTCCTAACTAGCTGCTTAATGAATCATTAGCTGATCCTCAGCAGTTGTGACAGTAGAAATCTCTGTTTTGTGTTTTTCGGATTTGCAGACTTTTCTCTTGACAGCCTGCCAGTTCTTCCCCTCAGTCCATGTGCTTTTGGTAAAACAGGCTCTACCTGCTGTTCAGTAGGTGAGCCTGTAGCTCACACCTGGTCCAACAGCCTCCTCAGGATCCCCATCCACTAGCAAAGCCCCCAGCGGCGCAGAAGAGCCTGAGAAACCCAAGTCCCTGTAAGGTGGGCCGTGTGCATTCTGGACTTCCCTGCCTCATTTGGGGCAAAAAGCCAAGTCCAGGCTCTCTAGAACCCACCACAGGAGCAAAAACTACTGTGCACCCTCCCTCTCCTGCCAGTAGAATTCCTTCTCCCCTGCTTACCCTCTCTGGAAGTGGCCGTGGTGGTCCTAGGTTTGGTCTCCATTATGAAGATAGGACTGTTTGCCTTTGCTCACTTAACCTGTGTATCTAATGTTTTACCTGTGTGTCCATCGTATATCCTGATGCAGACTTTCCAGAACTTACCTTTAACCCCTCTGCTTAAAACCAACCACTCACTCCCTGTCCCAGGAACGGAGATAGTATTTCTCCTCCGATTCAATGGGCTTCCCTGGTGGCTCAGATGGTAAACAGTCTGTCCACAGTGCGGGAGACCCAGGTTCGAGCCCTGAGTTCAGAAGATCCCCTGGAGGAGGGCATGGCAACCCACTTCAGTATTCTTGCCTGGAGAATTCCCTGGGCAGAGTAGACTGGCAGGCTGTAGTCTATCGGGTCACACGAGTTGGACATGACTGAGCGACTAACACTTTCACTTTCCTGATTCAAAAGAACTGGAAAGTTGCATTCAATAGTTAAATTACCATGAAATCTTTACCAAATAGGTTTATAGGAGAGAGGAGCTCTGCTGATACCATCCAGCATCAGAGGACCTCGGCTCCCTAGAAGTCAGAACTCTATGAAATGTCAAGCATCTTTAGTCTTAATTTTAAGGTCCCCTGTAATGATAAGTACAATGATGACATCAAAATAAGGATAATTGATGGTTTAAGGGATGTCCTATTGAATTCCTAAGTAAAACAAATAATTAGTTTGCAATGATTTTACTACACTCTCAGTGTATGACTTGAGTTTGTAATTCATGTTACTCCCTGCTTCGAGGTTAATCTGTTTTTTCACTGATAAGCAGGTTCCTGTGTTACCTACTGGATTTAGATATTCTTATGCTAAAAGGGGGACTTCCCCTGATGCTGGGAAAGATTGAAGGCAGGAGGAGAAGGGGACAGCAGAGGGTGAGATGATTGGATGGCATCACCAACTCGGTGGGCATGAGTTTGAGCAAGCTCCAGGAGTTGGTGATGGACAGGGAGGCCTGATGTGCTGCAGTCCACGGGGTGACAACGAGTCGGCCATGACGGAGCTGAGCCAAACAGGTGGCGCTGGTGGTAAAGAACCCGCCTCCCACTGCAGGGGACAAAAGAGATCAGGCCTAGGAAGATCCCCTGGAGGAGGAAACCTCAGCCCACTCCTGTATCCTTGCCTGGAGAATCCCATGGACAGAGGAGCCTGGCAGGCTGTGGTCCATGGGTCTCAAAGAGTCAGACACAACTGAAGCGACTTCTCACATGTTGAAGAGAGGGTAGGGTCTTGCAGATGAAGTCATCCCTTTGCCAATCACTTAGGATGAAGCAGAAAGCTAAGCTGCAGGTGAAAAAGAAGAAGTAAATCTCTCTCCATCATCACTGTGAAAGAAATCAGTTTATTTGAGCCCAAAAGGAGTGTGAATATGAAAAATGGTGCCCCTTAGAAACAAGCTGAGAACCTGGAAATGAGAAAGCCTTTTCCCTAGGAATCTCATGGGGAGTTAGAGAGCCTGACATACCCAGAATGGACGCTCCTAAATCCCAGTGCTCTCTTTGGGGGTCACTGCCTTTATTTCCTGTCTGAGTGCTCCCCTTTCACTTTCCATGTGGTACTTTTTAGAACTCTAGGAGGAGGTTTGAAGGAATCAAAAGAAGGGTTTGTGCTTCAGAAGGAATCAAAGGAAAGTTCTTTGAGTCTGGTAATGAATAAGATTATAAAAATGGACCACAGCATCCCTCTTCCCCTAAGGTTAGTTCCCACAAGTGGAAAGGAGAAAAAAGAGAAACCAAGGAAATTCAGGGTGACTTCTGGCTCACTTGGTTAATTCATAAAGGACTATCTTCCTATAGGGGGAACCTTGACAGTCCTAGATTTGGTTTTGTTAAGGAAAATGGCATCTACATATATGCCACATAGATTATGTGTATACAAATGCATAGATTGTGTGTATATATACACATACATGTACTTGTGTGTATACATAGGGCTTCAATGATGGCTTATCAATAAAGAATCCACCTGCCAATGCAGGAGACACAGGTTTGATCCCTGGATTGGGAAAATCCCCTGCAGGAGGGCATGGCAACCACCCACTGCCTGGAGAATTCCATGGACAAAGGAACCTGGCAGGATACAGTCCACGGAGTCACAAAAGAGTTGGATTTAGTGACTAAACAACAAAATATATATGTAATCTATTTGCTAATTAGCTCTGCTCACATTTACCCAGAGATAAGCTTTGCAAAACTTATACAAATGCATGATTATTAATGGAACAACAGACACCCAGTAATGATGTATTGATTTTGCTTCTTGTCTATTCATCCATCAGTCTGCTTTCCCAACGCATGTGTTTTGCTTTTGTTTTCCCACTTAAGAAAAAGTCATTCTGAATGTGTCCCATTCTTCAAGTCCATGTGAAATATAAATTCACAAAACTAGAGGAACTCAAGATTCATTTTCCTTACAGAAATTTCAGTTCATCCCAGTAGCTATGAGAATATCGGGAAGCACCTCCTGGCTGGCTGTCTATGTATTATGTTTAATCAGCATTCGCATAGTTATGCTCAACCTTTTGAAATCTTCTTAGAAAAATTCTTCTTAGACACCTTAACCATCTTAAAGAAATGAATGCCCTTCATTATTCAACGTATGCTGCTGTAACTGTGGAAAGTGCAACTGAATGAAAGTGCAACTGCACTAAGTGTGTTTGACTCTTTCCGACCCCACGGACTGTAACCCTTCAGGATTCTCTGTCCATGGAATTCTGCCTGCAAGAATACTGGAATGGGTTGCTATTTCCTTATCCAGGGGATCTTTCCGACCCAGAAATGGAGGCCGGGTCTCCCACATTGCAGGCAGATTCTTTGCCATCTGAGTCACCAGGGAAACCTGGTAACTATGGAAAACCAACCTCAATCAAACCATCCTCATAGCCTCCCTGTTTATCCCATTGCAATGGAAAATCTGAAATCCCCTTTGGTCATTTCACAAGCAAACCAGTTTTAATATTTTTCTGAATATTATGTCTCTTTTTTTCACCATCTGACTTTGAACATGTAATTGAGGACAAAAATGGAGCTTTCAAAACTTTTATTGTCTTATAAGGTAGGTGGTAGTTGACTGTCCGTTTGTGACTAATGGAAATTAATTTCCATTGCTTCTTGAGATGTTTTGCAGCTAATAATGTTCATTAATTTGGAGGCACTGACATCTATAGAGGGAAAGTTAGCATTTTATAGTAAGAAAAGTGTACTTTGAAGTGATATTTTCTTTGTTCATGATACATTGCAAATCTGGTAGCTTAACTTTTCAGCTACTGAAGAATCATGTTCAGCTACCTTAACTGGTTTCCTGAACCCCGTGTGTTCTAGCATCCACTTAATTCTGTTAAGAGTAGAAAGATGAGTAGAAGGAAGATTGAAAAAGAAGACATTTGTTGGCAAACCCGGTGCGCAGCATTCTAGCAACACAAAATGTTTTATATACTGAAAGGCTCTCATAGACTGAGATGAGACAGCATCCTCACTTTTTTTGTTGTTTTACCTTTTTGGCTTTCTAGGGGCATTTCACTATGAGCTTTGCTCTTTTAATGCCTGCTTTTAAAAATTTTGTACTAGAGCATGGCTCATGGGCCACCAGTTTCAGAAGCCTCTTTAAAACTGAAGCCACCACACCAAGAAAACTCTGGTTGTGTTTGCAAACTGGGCAAAAATCTACATTGTGTTTGCATAGAGACCCCTGAAATGGGGGCTTCTCTCTGCCCTCAGGTACTGTATACTGACAAATGCTATAGTGAACACCGCCCTGGGGGTGGGGGGAACCTCAAGACTGTAAAACACAGCACGGTAATTCCCAACGTTTTTGGAATGTAAACATTAGTTGCATTTCAAAAGCATGTAGGTGCCAGCCCAGGGTGGTGGGGCTTTTCCGTTGCAAATAGCCTCCTCCAGCCACTTCTTAACACGCAGGAAAGGTAGATATGAAATAACCTTGGGATATTGGACAATCTTCTCAGTTGCATAAAGGTACCTTTACGAAAAAAATCAAAATTGGTTTCAGACAAATGTTTGGAAACCACTGTCTTAAAAGTCACAGTGTAGCAGAAATAATTCCTCTGAACCAGTAGGTAGTCAAAGCGTAGTTGACCTGTAATGATTTAGGTGTACAGCAAAGTGATTTAGTTATATGTGTGTGTGTGTGTGTGTGTGTGTGTGTGTGTTTAATGTTAGTCACTCAGTCGTGTCCGACTCTGTGCGATCCCATGGACTGTAGCCCACCAGGCTCTTCTGTTCATGGAATTCTTCAGGCAAGAACACTGGAGTGGGTTGCCGTTCCCTCCTCCAGAGGATCTTCCCAAACCAGGGATCGAACCCTGGTCCCCTGCATTGCAGGCAGATTCTTTACCATCCAGTAGCTGTATATGTATGCATGTGTGCTCAGTCACTTGTCGCCGTGACCCTATGTAGCCTATAGCCTGCCCGGCTCCTCTGTCCATGGGATTCTGCAGGCAAGAACACTGGAGTGGGTTGCCATTCCCTTCTCCAGGGGATTTTCCTGACCCAGAGATCGATCCTGGGTCTCTTGCACTTCTACATTGGCAGACGGATTCTTTACCACTAGCACCACCTGGGAAGCATGTATATATACATACACACACACATGTATATATGTGTGTGTCTGTGTATATATAGATATATATTATTTTCCAGGTTCTTTTTAAGACATTGAAAATACATTATTACAAGATATTGAATATATTGTAGTTCCCTGTGCTATACAGTAGGTTCTTGTTGTTTATCTGTTTTATAGATAGTAGTCTGTGTTTGTTAATCCTAAATCCCAAGTTTATCCTTTGCCCCTTTTCCTTTTCAGTAACCATAATTTGTTTGCTATGTCTGTGAGTCTATTTCTGTTTTGTAAGTTACTTTATTTATATCATTTTTATATTCCACATATAAGTGATATCATATGACACTTATCTTTGTCTTTCTTCACTTAATGTGATAATCTGCAGGTCTGTCTGTGTTGCTGCAGATGGCATTATTTCATTCCTTTTCAGGGTTGAATAATATTCCATCCTGTATATACCACATCTTCTCTATCCATTCATCTGTCTGTGGACACTTAGGTTGCTTCCATGTCTTGGCTATCATCAGTAGTACCACTGTGAACATTGGGGTGTATGTATATGCTATTTTGAATATATCTGCTGACTGACTAGAATTATACATTCCTTCTGAATACTTTCAAGTTTTTCAAAGCTGCAATATTCTAAAATATTAATCATTTCTGAAAAATCTCCAAATGTTTAGCATACTTGATATAATTAACGATAATAAGGTTTGCGTGAGCTTCCCTTTTGGTTCAGTGATAAAGAATCCACCTGCCAATGCAGGAGACTCAGGTTTGATCCCCGGGTGGGGAAGATCCCCTGGAGAAGGAAACGGCAACCCACTCCCATATTCTTGCCTGGGAAATCCCATGAACAGAGGAGCCTGGTGGGCTACAGTCCATAGGGTCTCACAGAGTTGGACACTGCTTAACAACTAAACAACAACAATGGAGTTTGCATAGCTGGTGTCCAAGACGACCCCACACCTTTGCATGGCGTCTCCCACACTGAATCAGAGCTGCCTTTGTGACCAGTTCAACATCCTGAGGCTCTTAATCGTAACAGTAGAGCTCAGCATGGGGAGGAACCAACTTGCCCGCCACGTGAGGGAGGCACTTTCAAAGCAGACCCCCTGTACCAGGCACGCGTTTGGGTCTTCCAGCTTAGATCCCAGACATTTGAAGCAGAGACTAATTGCCCCTGTTGTTCCCTGTTTTGAGTGATCATACAAAGAAGCCATGAGATAATTAATGATGATTATTGTTTTTAGCGTTTGAGTCATAGGATGATCTGTTGCGAGTAATTGGAGTAGTCATCTCCCCAGGGTTGTCATTCTTTCCTTCCAGGGTCTTCCCTGAAACCCCCTTTCCCCTTTATTTGTTTAAACCCATGCATCCATTGAGGATGAATGGATAAACCTGTGGTCTACACACATGATGGAATTTTTTTCAGCCTTAAAAAGGAAGGAAACTCTGACACCTGTTACAACGTGGATAAACTTGAAAGGTGTTAGTATAAATGAAATAATCCAGATATAAGAAGACAACTCCTATTGTATGATTCCACTTGTATGAAGTCCCTAGAAAGTCAAAAACATAGAGACAGAAATTAGAATAGTGGTTTCCAGGGGCAAGGAGGAGGAGGGAGTTGGGAAGTTCCTGAATAGATAGAGTTTCTGTTTGCCATAGTGAAAAATTTTTGCACAAGGATGGTGGTGATGGTTGCACAGCAGTATACCATGAACTGTGGACTGAAAACTGGTTAAAATGGTAATTTTCTGTTATGTTGATTTGCCCACGATGAAAAGAAAAGAAAACAGCCTGCTGTTTCTTTTGGCTGCCCAGGCACTACTAATAGAAACCAAGTCATACGGAAGAGCAGCAGATGCAGACACAGGGAGGAAGAATGAATGGAAATGACTCCAAGTATCTTGAATATGACCCCTTGCAAAACAGTGCCTTCCACACCTTTGTAGGAAGCTCTGAAGCCCATCCAATACCACTTATTTGTTGTTGTTGTTTAGTAGCTAAGTCATGTCTGACTCTTTTGAAACTCCATGGACTGCAGCCCACCAGGCTCCTCTGTCCCTGGGATTCCTAGGCAAGAATACTGGAGTGGCTTGCCATTTCTTTCTCCAGGGGATCTTCTTGACCCTGGCATCAAACCTTCATCTCCTGCAATAACAGGTGGATTTGTTACCACTGAGCCACCAGGGAAGTCATACCATTTATTACTTGCCAAATATGTTACCTAATCTAAGTTCGTCAATCTCTTGCTTACATTTTAAAAAAAATTTTTATATTGGAACATAGTTGATTAACAGTGTTGTATTCATTTTAGGTATATAGCAAAGTGATTCACATTTATGTATGCATTTAATATACACAATATATGGTTATGCATATATATTTAATCTTATTATTGAACAAAATAATAGTATATTATAATCATATATTAGCTAATGTATTAGCTATAAGACTCAGAGTTAAAATCACAAATGTGAAGGAGCTTCTTCAATTAGATGGCACAGTATTCTATAGCATAAAAATCATTATTAATATTATTTGAGAAGTACTGCCTATTGGTAAGGTTTGATATTTCGTTCATCCATTCAATCATTTAGTAAATATTTATTGAGTACCAAACCTAGACAGTGTCTTAAAAAGTAGAGACACTACTTTGCCTACAAAAGTCCATATAGTCAAAACTATGTTTTTTCCAGTAGTCAAAGTACAGATGTGAGAGTTGTACCATAAAGAAGGTTGAGCACTTATGGCCCATGCTTTCCAATTATGGTTCTGGAGAAGACTCTAGAGAATCCCTTGAATGGCAAAGAGATCAAGCTAGTCAATCCTAAAGAAAATCAACCCTGAATATTCACTGGAAGGACTGATGCTAAGGTAGAAGCTCCAACACTTTGGCCACCTGATGTGAAGAACCAACTCACTGGAAAAACAAAACATGATGCTGGGAAAGATTGAAGGCAAAAGGGGCAGGGGGGCAGGGGGTGGCAGGGGATGAGATGATTAGATAGCATCACTGACTCAACGGACAAACTCTGGGAGATGGTGAAGGACAGGGGAGCCTGGTGTGCTGCAGTCCACAGGGTCAAAAGAGTCAGACACAACGTGGAGACTGAATGACAATCACAAACTGAGTCCCAGTAGCCAGCCAGCACCATTCTTGACACTGGAAACTTTTGGTTAGAAGTGATGAGGCAGGAATGTTAACTAGGAAATAAATAGGAAATAATCTCTTTTAAAAGCATTTGAACTTAAAAATAAATCAAATTTAAATAAAAACTGTCTGCTCCAGTTTTATTGAAAATTGCCCTTAGTGACTGGTTATTCCAGCTACCACCTAATTCTATTTTAATAACCCCAGGAGCTCCTACTGTGGTTTTTCCTTTCAGAGCCAGAGTTCTATTTCATCACTTCTGCTGGGGTTAGTTTTCTCTCACACTGAAGATGAAGGCAGTAACTCAAGACCTCAAAGGTCCTAAATCAGAAAGCTTGCAACCAACACAAAGCAAGCAGACAGAAAAGAAAAAGCATCTCATTTCTCACAGGAACCTACCAAACTCCTATTCCTCTCTTCTTGGCAAAAAAAAAAAAAAACAGTCTGCTGTATTTCAAGCCAGGCTATTTCATATCAGAAAAGAACTCATTAAGATAAGTGGCAATTAACATCTCCACTGCAGTAAAAATGCTTCTGACTTTAAAGAAGAAAATGTAAAACATGGACTCTCTTAGATAAACTGAAATATTTCTTCAGGGAGTTTCTGAGATATTTGCCAGGCTTTGTTTTGAAGACGATTGAAGCATAAACAGATTTAAATTCACCATAAGTCAGCTTGAAAGTAACAGACAGTATTGCTATTATTGTGAAAGGGGTCATTAGGAACACAGAATCTGGGCATGTCTATGAAGCAGTGTGCGCGTGCGCACACACACAAACTAGACCTGGTCTGTGTAAGTAACTGTGAACCCTTGGTTAACTATAAATTTTCATGTGTAGCCATTGGAAAGAAAAGGAGTTTCTGTTTGATTACCCTACACTGTTGCTTTAATGGGGCTTCCCAGGTGGCTCAGAGTAAAGAATTACCTACCAGTGCAAGAGACGCAGGTTCGATCCCTGGGTCAGGAAGATGCCCTGAAGGAGGAAATGGCAGCCCCTCCAGTGTTCTTGCCTGGGAAATCCCAGGGACAGAGAAACCCAGGGTTTGCAAAGACTCAGACATGACTGAGTGACTGAACATGTTGCTTTAATAAAATGAAGGCGTTACTCTTGGAGGTGGGTCAGAAAAGATCTTCTTGCTGTGATGGATGTCAAAGAGTCTTTTTCCTAACTGAAATAAGTCAGAAAGAGAAAAACGAATATTGTATATTAACACATATATGTGGAATCTAAAGAAATGTTGCAGATGAACTATTTGCAGGGCGGGCATAGAGGCTTCGTCATCGAGAACGGATGTGTGGACCCAGAGAGGGGGATGAGCTGGGAGACTGGCATTGACATATACACACAACCACGTGTAAGACAGACAGCTTGTGGGAAGGTGTTGCATAGTAGAAGGGGCTCAGCTCTGTGCTCTGTGATGACCTGGATGGTGGTCCTCGATGGTGGGATTGGTGCTGGGGAGGTCCGAGAGGGAGGGGATGTATGTATCCATATAGCTGATGCACTGCATTGTATGGCAGAAACTCACACAGCAGTGTAAGCAATTATACCCCGATTAAAAATAAAAGAAGGCAATGCCTACAATATATAAGACCCTATGTACTTCTCTCATAGAGTGTATGGTCATTCAAGCCATGCCATCTACTGAAGCGCTTGTATGAACGTGCAACATTCACTTACTCACTGCAGCAAGGACTTACAAATTACAAGGAATAAAAATGCACTCTGGTTATCTCAGTCAATAGGAGCTTGTTGTCAGTTTCCAGAGGAGGGTGAAGAGACAGGAAGCTGTTTCAGCAGCCCCAGCCAGGCAGGTCTCATTGAAAAGCAGATCACGGTGCTGGATACAAAAGTGGCTTTGGGGCCATGGCAGGAACTTGGGAACACAGCCCAGAGAAGTAGGTGTTTGCTGGGGCCTCCACAGAACTCTGGGGATGTAGGACCCCAGCCACTCTGCCCTGCCGCGTCCCCTTCTGACCTCTGTCCCCTCTCCTTCTTGATTGACCGCCAGGTCTCCCCTTCCTTCTGTCTGCATTTCTCATCAATGGTGCGTTGTCTAGAGTGCACTGAATTCAGACTTGCTCAAGAGGGCTGAAAAGTGATAGTCACTAGGTCATGTCTGACTCTTTGCGACCCCATATGCTATAGTCCACCAGGCTCCTCTGTCCATGGAATTCTCCAGGCAAGAATACTGCAGTGGGTTGCCATGCTCTTCTCCAGGTTATTTTCCTGATTCAGTGATCACACCCAGGTCTCCTGCATTGAAGGCAGATTCTTTACCGTCTGAGCCACCAGCTGTAAAGAAGGCTGAGCACTGAAGAACTGATGCTTTCAAATTGTAGTTCTGGAGAAGACTCTTGAGAGTCCTTTGGACAGCAAGGAGATCAAACCAGTCACTCCTAAAGGAAATCAACCCTGAATATTCATTGGAAGGACTGATGCTGAAGCTGAAGCTCCGATACTTTGGCCACCTGATGCAAAGAACTGACTCATTGGAAAAGACCATGATGCTGGGAAAGATTGAAGACAAGAGAAAAAGAGGGCAGAGAGGCTGAGCTGATTAGATAGCATCACTGACTCAATGAACATGAATTTGAGCAAATTCCAGGAGATACTGAAGGACATAGGATGTCAGTCCATAGGATGGCAAAGAGTCGTACACACCTGAGCGACTGAACAACAGCCACAAGAGGGCTGTTATAGACTGAAGTGTGTCTTCCCAAACTCATATGTTGCAGTCCCGATCCCCAGGACTGAGAATGGGACCATACCTGGAAAGAAGGTCTTTAAAAGGTGATTAAGTTGATGGAGGCATCAGGGTGGGGCCCTAGTCCGACAACACAGATACTCTTATAAGAGAAAAAGCCATATGAAGACACAGGAAGAGGGCAGCCATCTGCAAGCCAAGGAAAGAGGTCTTGGGAGAAACCAAACCTGCCTGAAGGAAAGAGCTTTCTTGGCTTGGAAGGATCCCCTGGAGGAGGGCATCGCAACCCACTCCAGTATTCTTGCCTGGAGAATTCAATGGACAGAGGGGCCCGGTGGGCTATAGTCTATAAGGTCGCAAAGAGTCGGACACGACTGAAGTAACTTAGCATGCATGCACATGTGAAAGTGAAAGTCGCTTAGTCGTGTCCAACTCTGTGACCACATGGACTATGGTCCATGGAATCCTCCAGGCCAGAATCCTGGAGTGGGTAACCTTTCCCTTGTCCAGGGGATCTTCCCAACCCAGGGATCCAACCCAGGTCTCGCACATTGCAGGTGGATTCTTTACCAGCTGAGCCACAAGGGAAGCCCAAGAATACTGGAGTGGGTATCCTATCCATTCTCCAGCGGATCTTCCTGACCCAGGAATCCAACCAGGGTCTCCTGCATCGCAGGCAGATTCTTTACCAACTGAATTATCAGGGAAGCCCCCGCATGCACGTGTAGGTTATAGAAAATGAGATTTCAAATGAAAAAGTAGTTTTACTCATAAGCCATTAAACATATGACCCAATCAACATCATGTAATGAATCATTTGTGCTTTGATAAATTGGCCATACCGACTTACGGGATGGAATCATTTCCCCAAAATAAGACTCACTGTCTTCCTGTTTCATTCCTTCAGTGTCAGTATCACTGCCATAAAGTATTCAATCTCACCTTTTGAATTTTATATTAGAATATATCTTGGTACTTAAAAATTATAGATGCTAGAGTAACCAAACTTTCACGCATGGGAGAAGGAAAGGCAACCCACTCCAGTGTTCTTGCCTGGAGAATCCGAGGGACGGGGAAGCCTGGTGGGCTGCCATCTATGGGGTCGCACAGAGTCGGACACGAGTGAAGTGACTTAGCAGCAGCAGCAGCAGCAGAGTGACCAAAATTGACACTTTCTAACTCCTTCTCTAGAGCCTTGCTATCCAAACTGTAGTCCAGGACCTAGGTGCTGGTTAGAAATGTATTTACTGGATAAGAATCTGTATTTGCAAGACACCAAGATGATTTGGAGAAGAAATGACAACCCACTCTGGTATTCTTGCCTGGAGAATCCCCGTGGACAGAAGAACCTCACGGGCTACAGTCCATAAGGTCGCAAAGAATCGGACGCAACTAAAGCAACTTAGCGTGACATAAGATGATTTCTGTGCACATTAAAGTGAATCACTGATACATAGTAAGAAACTTCTCTCGGATATCACATCCGATTTATTGCAGAAGTTAGAAATCAAGCTATGACATTAAGATGTTAATCATATTTCACCTTGCACTTGTGCTTTTTATTTTATTGTTATATTAGTGGCATAATAAGGCAGCTGAATCATTTGGCTTTAGCTGTCTTAGAGTTTTGTCTTATTTGGACAAAGTCTGAATTTAGGAAGCCAAGTGTTCAATAGAGTTGATCATATAATGAACAAAATTTAAACTCATGTTTCAAAATGTTGTAGTATGAATTTGTGAAAATATGCATGCCATGCATGCAAAGTCTCTTCAGTCGTGTCTGACTGTTTGCGACCCTATGGACTGTAGCCCACCAGGCTCCACTGTCCATGGGGATTCTTCAGGCCAGAATACTGGAGTGGGTTGCTGTTTCCTCCTCCGGGGGATCTTCCATCCCAGAGATCGAACCTCATCTCTTGCAATTCCTGCACTGCAGGTGGATTCTTTATCGCTGAACCAAATCCCAACCAAATCCGCCTTCCTCAGCTAGCCGAGGTTATCGCTGAACCAAATCCCAACCAAATCCGCCTTCCTCAGCTAGCCGAGGTCATCGGAGTGTATTGGGCCAGAATCACTTAGATTTGTTCACAGCCTTATTATTTCCTCTCTTGTCCCTTCCATGCCTACCCTTGACCTCCAGCAGCTCCGACGTCACAGTCAGCCACAGCCAAGTTTCTCTGATTAGTTTCAGCCAAAGCATGCCTCTGTAGCCTAAGCCCCCTTATTGTGGAGGTGGACATTTCATGCTCTTTGGAGATTCAGTCATGCCTGCTCCTTACAATTCAGCTGGCCAGCATGGAGGTGGAGGTCAGACCATTCTGTACAGTCAAAGTGCCTCCCAAGCAAAGCCCTGTAGACATGCAGAACCCCAGACCCCACCCCACACCTGCCCACCAGAATCTACCTTTTAACAAGATTTGCAGTGATACAGTTTGCATTTCAGTTTAAGAAGCCCTGATTTGAAGGTCGGAATAGCCCAAGCATTTTCATCCTGTGTCATTAAAAGGTCTCCGTATTTCTCACCTATTGTTGTGGAGTTTGCACCCCTGATGAAGAGTCTGGGGCTAAGCTGTCTGGAAGAACAAGGGTCTGAGTCCTTGGGAGGGGGGGAGAGAGAAAGTAAGATGCACCCAGAAGGGAGCACCAGGACTGTCCTTGTTGTCCTGAGGCTTTCTGGGGTTGAGGATAGGAGTCAGACCACCCAAGTCCTGACTGGTGACTTTGTGGCTGAGGCTGTGTGTCCCGATCAAAGTGAGGCACACTGACCCTTCCAAGACATCTATTTCTAGGCACTCATCTTCCCCAGCATCTCTCTACCCTTCACCTAGTCTCCTTTCTACTTCCCTTTCACAGCGTATCTCCACCTTCTTTACAAAGAAAGGCCAATCTTGCGTTCATCTGGAACCTTACCATATTATTTATGTGAACAGGGTTTCTCAAAATTGACATCTATTAAAGCCAAAAATAAAAATATTGCTCCTGACCTATCTCATTCTAGCAAAATATAATGTTAATTCATAGAGTCATAAATTAATTTTTTAAACCCTACATCCATCTCATTAAAGGATCCTTTTTAAATTGTTTTATATTTAATAATGATGTATCAAGTATTGTATGTTCTAATCATCAAATGTTTTGATCGTTGGGTACTATCAATACCCATGATGGTAGCTCAGACCTAGGGAAAAATTTAGTTAAGTCTTTATGGTCATTGGAAATAAAAGGTGTATATGTATGTGTGGATGTGTTTATGGAATATTTTAATGAAATATCAAGGCACTGTTTTTTGATCTCCTACAGATGATTATTTTAAAGGGAAAAATGGAGGTTCCTTCAACATCTGCAATTACTTCATAATCTAGATTTTATTGGGTCAAGCTCTGAGCCGTTCATTAAGCCTGCAAAGGAAAATAGAGCTTCTGAAGACTTCCATTAAGCTTGACCTTTGAACCAGTTTCTCAGAAGAAGGGAAATGCCTAGTGTCGGCTCTTGTTAAACACCAGTGCAGGCAAAGGGGGTCAGTTCTTGTGTTTCAGACTTTGATTTCTATTTAAGGCTTTCACTCTTTAGAAAAAGAGGATAATGTGTCCTTAGGTTGAAAGCTGGAAAAATTAAACTTGGCTTTGAAGATTTTTTTTTTTCTTTTTGAGAAATTCAACACCCATTCCTTAGCAAATTTAAGAAGCACACTATTTTAACCACAACACAAACGGTTTCTTTCAATTAATATCCAGCCAATGAGGATGTCTGGAGTTCCTTGTAAACAATGGGCCAACTATACTTCTCCCCATCCTGTTACCCTCTCTACGGTCAATGGTGCACTGTGGTGGCGATGGCAGGCTGCCCTCAGGCTGAGACGCCTGGGGCATTTCATCTTTTCAGGGAAGCCAGAATTCTCCCCTGCCAGTAACCTGGTATGCCCCCAACCCTGTTGGCATGGGCACCATTTAGTTTTTTCATCATCATTAAGAAAAGAGAAGCAAAGGGAAATATACTCAAATATTTCCTAGGTGATTCAGGAAAGCAGAGGGCATGTTTCCTTTTAATGATCTTTGCAGTCCATGGAGAAAGTCTCTTTAGTAAATTTCGACGACAAAAGGAACATGTGATTAACTCTTAATGCGCGCTCTTTAAGATTTTCGCAGGTGGGTTTCAAGTGGTTACACGTGGTAAATGATTGCTGTTGTCACTTCTGTTGTGTCTGACTCCTTGCAACCCCCTGGACTGTGGTCTGCCTGGCTTCTCTCGCCATGGAATTTTCCAGTCAAGGATACTGGAGTGGAGTGCTGTTTCCTACTCCGGGGGATCTTCCTTACCCAGGAATTGAACCCACGTCTCTTGTGTCTCCTGCATTGGCAGGTGGATTCGTCACCACTAGCGCCACCTGGGAAGCCCTGTTGAATGATGGGTGGGCTGTAATCTGGAGAACACCGCACAGGAGGGCGAGTTACCTAGCTGTCGTGTAGCAGGTTTTCAGTCTGATGGGAAACCCACCTGTAAAGCGGTTTGGGCTTTATTCTTTACTGTTGTTTTGGATCTTCTTGGTATTTGGCATACAAACATGTAACGTTGCTCAGTCATGTCCAACTCTTTGTGACTCCATGGATTGTAGCCCGCCAGACTCCTCTGTCCATGGAATTTTCCAGGCAAGAATACTGGAGGCGGTTGCCATCCCCTTCTCCAGGGGATCTTCCCTTCCAAGAGATCGAACCTGGGTCTCCCACACTGTAGGCAGACTCTTTACCGTCTGAGTCGTCATGGAAGCCGAATTGGCACAGAGGCCCTATTTGACATAGAACATAAGAAAGAGGTTCCCCAGGCTCGTCCAGAGTCCCTTCTGTCCTCTTCAACAGGTTTAGCCCCTCCAGACACTGGAGTCAGAAACCAGGAAGACAGTGCCAGTCACACTCATAGGGTTCAATAGCGAGTTGAATCCAGGGCCTGAGCTCCCCTAGAAAACACAGTGTCTCGGTTCAGCGCCCCAACGCCCAGGTGCTTGCTCTGCACTGGTGAATCACATCCCTTACTGGAGGCTGGAATCCTGTCCTGGGTGAGCCTCTTGATCTTTGCTGATCGGAATTCCCTGCTGCTGTCTGCTTACCTGTCCAGCTTATGAGCCAACACCAGGCTCCTCTCCTAAGGGCCATGTTTGCATATATAGGATAATTATTCCAGACACCACAGAAGCCTTATATCTTATCTCCAAAGACCCTAAATCTGTTCTGGCTCCTCACATCTATGCCCTCTGCAGCCCTTTAGTTCCTAAGCTAAAAACCTGAGCAGAGTTGTCAAGACTTCTCCTCCTCCTCCTGAATCATAACATTGGCCATTGGCCTTATCTCTGACACCCTATCATCCAGACCTCCAGCTCAAGCCCCACTCCTTCTCCCTTAATACAGAGCCTTGTCATCACTTACCTGGAGAGATGCAGAGCCTATCTATAGGTGGTCCCACTGGCCCCAGCTCTCGGTTCTAGGCCTCCTTCTCCTTGCTCCTCAAAAACACCATGGTCAAAACTGACTCCATCATGGCATTCACCTTCTCAATAGCTTATGCACTGCTTATAAACTACGAAGGTCTGCTCATGCTCTACTGCCTCTAGAATAAAGTCCAAGTCCACGCTCTGAAATAAGCAACTCTGCAGTTTTTTTCCACCCTGAGTCCCAGACCCCACCTCCACCCTTCTCCTCCCTTCTGCCATCTGTGTGGTCCAGTGCTCTGCCTTTACAGGAGGTTTTGGGCTCTTTGGGGCTACTTTGCTTTTTTCTGCAGACTCTCTTCTCAACAGAAAAGGTCCTTTTCCCTTTTGGAAAATTCAAATCCTTCTTCCAGTTTCAAGTACGATCTCTTTTGCCTTCTCTTGCTCCCCCCGGAGGGTCTATGGAAACCTGCAGATTTGTGTAAAGAAGGGATGGGAAGGGGGAAAGGAAAAGAGAAAAAACTTGAGAAATGTGAAAGAGAAAAAGATTTTCTAGAGAAGTGGAACCTTGGCAAATATCCAGTTTTCACAAACACACACACACATAGAATTTAATTCTGGAAACTAGAGATCAGTGTGCCTCAGACTTATCTTTTAGGAAAAAAAAAAAATCAGGAAGATATTTATAAAAACATTTGTCAGCTCACTAAAAAGAAACTAGGTAGTATTAAAAATGACCCTATTTTTATAGAGACTTAGTAATGACAAGCCAATGTCAATTTAGATTTTTAATAAAGTTATTAGATTTAAACATTAGAGACAGGGGACATATGTATACCTGTGGCTGATTCACATATGGCAGAAACCAACACAATATTGTAAAGCAGTTATCCTTCAGTTAAATAAATTAAAATAAAACATTAGGGACAATTCATAGGTATGACATACTTATTTTGAAAAAGCCCTTGAAAAAAGTTTATTATGTTATTGTAAAGAAGGTGATACACGAGTTGGTTACCCAGTGGGCTAGTTCAAGAGTCTATAATATACTCTTTAAACCACTTAGAGGCAGAAGGTCTCCTGCAGGAACTTATTATTCGCTGCTGTCCGAGTCCATTCACTAAGAGCACAGGTGACTTTACAGCTTCTTTCCTACTTCACTTTTACTAATATTTTATCCAACAACATTCATAATTTTTAACACTATAATAATATATATAGAGAAAATTTTAACACTGTAATGATAATATAGAGAAAGTGTGAGTCTCTTTCCCAAACTCGCCATGGTCTGCTAGGCTTGGGGCGTTTGAAACGATGTGGAAGAATCTCCGAGTCAAAGTCAAAGTTGACCTTTGTGAAGCAGGTCTTGGTAGTGGAGAAGAGAAACCCAGTGCTGATTTTAAAGCCTTTGAGTCCAAAGAGAAATGTCTTTGTTGTCCACCATCTTTCAAAACTCTCCTAAAGATAAGGGGAAAAGAAAGCATAAAACATGAAGTATATGGAAGAAACATGGAATTAAAGTATCGGCCAGGAGCCTGATTAGTTGCCCTCAGGAAGTTTTCAGCCCGTGATGCTCTTTCTTTCTTTGTGGGGGCGGGTGTGGGGAGGAGGGGGCGAGTTCAAAACCAGGGAGGGCAGATTGATTTCAAACCTTCTCGAAATGGCGCCACTGGGAGGCAGGGACTTGCCTTGTGGCCTGCTGCCAGGCAGGAGCAGAATGACTAGTTACCTTTCCCCAGTCATTTGTCTTCCTAGATCATGTGACTCACTGACTTTTTTTCATTTTATTTTATTCACTTATTTATTTTTAATTTTATTTATTCTAAAAATTTTCAAAATGGTGGGAAATTGCTTCACAAAGCAGATGCATGTAGCGGAGGGAAGGACAGGACAGCACCAGGGGCCGCAGTGTATGAGCCTTCACATTGGTCAGAAGGACTCAGGGCTGGGAGACTCTGTGATCAGATTTCCTTGTGTCTCAAATCAAGGTCATGAAAGGTGGGGAAATGGGGCTGGACTTGAGAACTTGCCTCTGCTTTAGGATCAGACGTGGGAGACGGTGCTGCGAGCCAGGTGCAGCAGAATCTCTTCACCAGTGACCACATCTTGACCCCTCCCTTGTTCCCGCCCCCTGTGCGTGTGTGTGATCTGTATTTCTCTCATCTCTCTGGAACCATGCAATTGTTCCCTCATGCGTTTCCCATCTTTCTCTTTCAACTGTAGTTGCATTTTTAATGAACTTTCCACAGTTGCAACTTTACATTTTATTACGTCACTATCTAAATGTCTTGCATTGATCAGGCCATAGTTTGAGATGGCTTTTGCAATGATGACAGGTCTTTCTTCAATGGCTTGTGTAGGCGTGATGAAGACTGTGATGTTATCAGTAAACAGTGGGACTTTCTCTGGCTTCTGACTGTCGTCTGCAGCTTTTACACCTGTATTCTGTTATCACTGTCACCTGGGCAGAGCATGGAGATAAACCCAGGACAATGGGATAGCAGCCTTACTACGGAATGCAGTGGTTCATCTGTGGAAGGTGATATTGATTTGACCTAATCGTGTTTATTATCATTCACATCTGCAAGTGACAAGTATGGAAACATAAATCTTTCCAGTGCAGCAACAAGGATGCATAGAAAATCATTATTTTTGTAAAATGCGATCCACCTTTCTGTCACTTTTTCTGATAGCTCAAACTGTTTGAATTCTACGTTGCTTGGTGGTGGATCCAGTCCCACTTCAGCTTTGTATCCCATGTATTTGAAAGATGATAAACTGATTTTTAGAATTCACTGTTAAGCCCTGCATTTATTTGAGAAAGAAATGATAATATGTGTGAATTTTTAACATAATAGGTATAATTTATTGCATAATATTTTGAAGATATCTTCATATTTATCAAGATGGAAAGCAGATTATATAAATCTATGTGAAATTCTGTTCCACTAATCTTCAGCATTGCTGTTACTTTTCAGAATTTTTGAAGATTCAAAGGTACCTTTTTTCTTTTCACTTTAAGATACTTTTCCTTTTTAATTTGTGGGCTGATTAAGTATTTAATATTCTGTAGTATTTCCTCACACATAGAGGCTTTAAAAAAAAACAAAAAAACCTTAATTTAGTCTCTGGCTTGTCTGAGGCCACCAATATTTAGATAAACAAAAAACCTGGTGGAAAAAAAATGACAAAAACTGAAGCAACTTTACTTATAGGAGTGAAAATGAGCTCTATTAGTATTCTCAAAGAACTCCTTCCTGCCAGAACCTATCAACTGACTTGACAAAAACTAAAGGAAAAAAGAGTTACACAAAATGCATTTGAGCATCATTTTCATTTCCTTTTGATATTTGCTTCTTTTGAAAGTGGGCTATGCCAGTTGAATGCAAGCTCGCAATGCCTACAAAGGATGAGTGGGAAGGTGAAGTCCATGTAGAACAGTACCAACTACGCAGCATCTTTTCCACTTCAAATATGATTAGTGTTTTCAAATATCAGGTTGGTTCACATACATCTACAGCTGTAGGCATGATGGCTTCATAGAAGTAAGAAACATACTATCCATTTCAGAGTAAAATATGATATACTAAAACACTCTGACCATCAGTTAAAGAAAATACAAATATGAAAAGTTGAATAGAACTGTGGACTTATTGTTGATATGTCATGCAACAAAATTTGGGAATGACATGACAGGGTTTTTTAAGGATGTTTGTTGAATGTACACTTTTTAATTTCTAAATATTTATTTGGGGATCTTCTTAAAAAATCTGTATTACACAAAATCATGGTGTAGGTATTTAGCATTCTTTATCTGACAACTTCTTATGGAGCATCAACCATGGACCTGGCACCTGGCCAGGTATTGGAAAACAGACACAGTTTCTATTCTGTTGGAGCTTGCATAGCAGTCAGAAGAAAGAAATATTAAACAAAGAGATACAATCACTGATAGATAAGGGGTTCTGAAGAAAATAATTTAAGATAAGGAACAGGAGGATGAAGTGGTATCCTCCTTTACACACAGCAGTGGGAAAAGCTTTTTGATGGGTGACCTTTGAATAGAGACTGATATAAGAAAGAGGTGGGTGTCATTCAGCAGAGGGAAGAGTATCTGAGACGCTGGGGACTGGATGTGCAAGGGCCCTGAGGCACAGTCCGGGCGGTGCATGTGAGTTAGAGTCTACTGAAGGCAGAGCCCACAGGAGGTACTGGAGTTGACTTTAGGGTTTTCCAAACAGGAAAGAGGTAAAGACAATTGCAGTGGTTTTGTCCCGAGTGACCGGAAGAACCGGGTTTTTGTTTCCTAAGGTGGGAGATTCCAGGAGATACGTAGGTTGGGAGGCAGCAGGAAGGGGTAAGTGGAAACAGTTTGGGGCCTATCTATTTTGAGTTACTACTGAGTTGGCCAAAAAGTTCATTTGATGGTACCAAAAAACCCAAATGAGCTTTTCGGCCAACCTAATATCTTCTATCCAAGTGGAGACTGGAAGCTGGCACTCGGGGCATAGGTGGGAGAAAACTGTGAGAGTCATCAGCATGTGAATCCCATGGGATTAGAATCTCCAGAGACCAGAGGAGATGAGCCGGAGCCCCCAGAGCTTCTAAAGGCTTTGCGGAGAAGAGGGCCTAGCAGAGAAAATCAAGCAAACCAATAGACCCAGGACAATGCTGTGTTCTGACATAAAGAAGAAAATAGCCAAAGAGAGACGAAGTAATCCCAGTTGTCCCATGCGGCTGGCAGGGCTAGTATGAGGAAAGCTGAGAATTAACCATTGGATTTCACAGCATGAGCTTTCGGGGGTGGGGTGCTAAATCCTGATTTATCAGATTTGCCAGAATATGCGTGAAGAAATGCAAGAATGAAATGTAGATAAAATTCAGAGAGAAGGTTGAGAGTATGAGCTACCTTGGTTTGAACCTTAGCTCATCTGGGTCCTGGCTGATGTGACCTTGGAGTAGTCAGTTAACTTCTTTGTGACGTGGTTTCGTCACATGTTAAATGAGGATGTTAAATGTTAATGTCATGTTAAATGACTCTTTCTTTATTGTTAATAATTATAGGATTCTTGTGTGGAGTCATTAGGGTAATATGTGCAAACTACTGAAAACAGTGTTTGCATGACATAGGTGTTTGCTATGATTATTAATATATTTTTGGTACTGTTATCATTTTAAGCATTTCTTGGAATTTTTTTTTTCTAAGACGAGCAGGGAAGGGAAAATAGCACAGTGTTTAGATGTCTGTGTGGGGTCAAGTGGGGCTTCCTTGGGGGCTCAGATTGTAAAGAATATGCCTGTAATGCAGGAGACCTGGGTTCCATCCCTGAGTTGGAAAGATGCCCTGGAGAAGGGAATGGCAACCCACTCCAGCATTCTTGCCTGGAAAATCCCATGGACAGAGAAGCCTGGCAGGCTATAGTCCATGGGGTCGCAAAGAGTCAGACACGACTGATGCAACTTGGCATGCACGTGGGGTCCAGTGTGTGTGTGTGTGTGTTTGCTTGCTTTGTTTTATTTCAGATAAGAGATTGTGCAGCATGTTTTAATGCTGGTGGGAATGCCCCAGAAGAAGAATGAAACCTTAGTGGTACAGGAGAAAGAGGGAGAATTTTAGGTAAGGATCTTACACGTGGAAGAAGGTGTGGATTGAGTGGTAGCAAAGGGAACATGGATTCTTCATTAATTCGAAGGAAAGGATCAGCAGAGGGGATTGGCACAGACACAGCTGGCTTGGAAGATCTGGTAGAGATCTGCGGCTGCTTTTGCTTTTCAGTTCAGTTCAGTTCAGTCGCTCAGTTGTGTCCTACTCTTTGCGACCCCATGAATCGCAGCACGCCAGGCCTCCCTGTCCATCACCAACTCCTGGAGATTACTCAAACTCATGCCCATCAAGTCAGTGAAGCCATCCAGCCATCTCATCCTCTGTCGTCCCCTTCTCCTCCTGCCCCCAACCCCTCCCAGCATCAGGGTCTTCTCCAATGAGTCAACTCTTCACATGAAGTGGCCAAAGTATTGGAGTTTCAGCTTCAGCATCAGTCCTTCCAGTGAACACCCAGGACTGATCTTTAGGATGAACTGATTGGATCTCCTTGCAGTCCAAGGGACTCTCAAGAGTCTTCTCCAACACCACAGTTCAAAAGCATCAATTCTTCGGTGCAAACGTCAGCTCCTCAGTTGAGTTTGAGGGGAGGGGGCAAGAGCCTTGGGAGCTGGGGGCTTGAGGGGCAAGTGTGAGCTTACCCATTCCGTGGCAGGGAGGGGGTTCGAGAACTAGAGGTCAGATATGAGATTTCGGCAGGACTGACAGCTCACTTGAGGTGAGTGATTACAAACTAAAGGGGGGGAGGGAGGAACCTGTGGCTTTGTTTGACTTTGTCTTCAGTCATGTTCAAGACCCCCAGAAGAGAAGGCAGGCAGCCCAATGTCACCAGGCTAGAGGTTTTGCCAGGTGACTCAGTGGAGGGGCAGAGACCATGGGCGCGGTGGGTGTTGGCTGGTGGGGATGGCCAGTGTGTGGGAGCAATGCATAGGTGATGGATGGGGAATAGGGACAGGATCCCTGGGTTGAGGGTTTCCTTGTTTTTCAAAGAAATAACAGATTCCCTGGGTCTACCAAGGGCTTCCCAGGTGAGTCAGTGGTAAAGAATCCATCTGCCAATGCAGAAGACGCAGGTTTAATCCCTGGGTCAGGAAGATCTCCTGGAGGAGGAAATGGCAACCCGCTCCAGTACTCTTTCAAGGAGAATCCCATAGACAGAGGAGCCTGATGGGCTACAGCTCATGGGATCACAAGAGACGGACACGACTGAGCATGCATGTGTGCATGAGTCTTCCAAAGCCAGGGACCATGAACCTCAAATCCTGAACTTTCACCAGGGATGATAGAGGGCTCCCAGGCACCTCTGAGCACCTCTGAGCGGGAGCTCACCACCCACGGCCCCAGCAGTTGTCCAAGGGCTTTGGCTAACTCTTATAACCCGAGGACTGTGTCCAGCTTTGGCAGGAACTCTAGTACAAAGAAGCATCTAAATTCAGCTGTTGGTTTAATCATAACACATTCAGTACTTGAAGTCATGGACTCTAAAACTATATGGTGAAAGCTGCGAGCACCTTAATGTTACCAGCATTGCATGTATTCAGATATCCTGGCAAAAGTCCACATACAATTTGAATGTTTCCTGGGAATGAGGTAGGTGGCCAGGGAATCCTATCCATAGAACTCCACATTGAGAAACCTTGCTTTAAAATTCTGCATTACATATCCCATAAAATAGTGATTATCTTTTGAATGTTTAAGTGGTGGTGATATCAGAACTGAAAAATGCTTTGTCTAGGAAATACTTTTGACTAAAAGGAATTAGTTGAAATTAAAAGATAATTAAAAATTACTTATAATTAGCTCAAGAACTATACTTTAAAAGGACAAAGTACAATATAGGAATACATAAAGGTTTATGACATGTTCAAATTTTAATCCAGTGGGTAATTTGGAACCTATTATATATTGCAGGGAAAAGGAAAATGAGTAGTAATAATATTTAGAAATTATGCAACAATGTACTATCTAAGTGTGCTTCTTGGGTCTTAAAGTATTATTTTTCTAGCTGGCTACACTACCAGAGATACCATGAAACTGTTATCAGTGAAAAGAAGTTGTAGGAAATGGTATTTAGCTAGTAAAACTAGGACATCTACAGTGAATGGGTTCATATCTTCCTTTGCTACTAACTGGCTGTGTGACCCTGAACTGGGTAATAAACCTCCATAAACCTGTAACATGGGGATAAAATAATAATATTGATAGCTACCTCATTGAGATCTTTTTAAGGATTAAAAGAGATAGGCATCTCAAGTGTATAGAGTATAAGAGAAGTTGCTCAATCATGTCTGACTCTTTGCAACCCCATGGAATGCAGCCCACCAGCCTCCTCTGTTCATGGGATTTCCCAGGCAAGAATACTGGAGTGGGTTGCCATTTCCTTCTCCAGGAGATCTTCCCAACTCAGGGATCAAACTCTGGTCTCCCAAATTGCACAGATGCTTTACCATCTGAGCCACCAGGGAAGCCAGTATAGACTATATTTCTGGCAGCTCATAAGGGTTCCACAAATGGTAACTGTTGATCTTGATTTTCAACTTTAAAATATAACCTGGGGACTTTTCCTGGTGGTCCAGTGATTAAAACTTTGTCTTCCAACGCAGGGGGTGTGGGTTTGATCCCTAGTTGGGGAGCTAAGTTCCCACTTTCCTCACAGCCAAAAAACCAAAACATGAAACAGAAGCAATAATGTAACAAATTCAATAAAAACTTTAAAAGTGGTCCACATCAAAATAAAAAAAGACATCTTAAAAAATAACCTAATTAGGTATTCTAAAGGTACTAGTTTTTTACCCTTGGCTATAACCTTCTAGTTAAGCTCGGAAATCAGTTTTCATATTTAGAAATCTTGTTAATAAAAAGAACTGTAAAAAAAAAAAAATCAAAATTAATGGAATCAAATGTCTCTTAACTGCTTAATCTCTGGAGGTACATTTGTCCAGGTAGGTAATAGCCAGAAGTGGCCTTTTTTATTATTCGCTCAAGGATTATTTGAAATTAATTTCTGTCTACTGTCTACAGGAGGTCTCAGTGTTCCAGCCCAATGTGATTTATAAGTTCACTCAAGTCAAACTGTTGTCAGGCTTACTGTGTAGGACCAACCAAAAATTAGGAATTTTAACCATCTGTTTCCATGACCAAGGCAAAGCCTGACAATCTAGACCAATGAGTGTGTCATTGAACTAGAAAACTGGAAACTGAAGTGTTTAACAGCAGAACTCCAACATGTTCTATAAAATTAATTAGCTCTCAGAATTACTGAGAGGAAAAGTTGAAAAGCTGTGAATTTCTTTTGGTGGTTGTTCAGCGGCTCAGCTGTGTCTGACTCTTTGCAACCTCATAGACTGCAGCATTGGGCTTGCCAGGTGGCACTAGTGGTCAGGAACCTCCCTGCCAATACAGGAGACATAGGAGAGGCTGGTTCGATCCCTGGGTCAGGAAGATCCCCTGGAGGAGGGCATGGCAACCACTCCACTATTCTTGCCTGGAGAAGCCCATGGAGAGAGAAGCTTGGCGGGCTACAGTCCATGGGGTCACAAAGACTCAGGACTGAATGCACACTGCAGCACACCAGGTTCCCTGGCCTTCGCTGTCTCTGAGTTTGCTCAGATTCACGTCCATTGAGTCAGTGATGCTGTCCAACCATCTCATTCTCTATCATTGTTACCCAGCCACAAAAATCAATTGATCTATGAATTTCCTGTGTTTGACATAAATAGATATTCTCATTTATGTTTTAATAACAGCATAAGTCAAAAGATTATTCATCATAATTTCCAAGTTGCTCTATCAAATTGTATGAACAATGGTAATTCTAAACTGAAAACTCCCTTAGTGTAAATTTTTACCATAAAAGTTGATGAAAGGTACAAATACAAAAAAGAAAGAATCCAACACTATAGAGTTATATATAAATTAGTTTTAGAAACATGAGGTATAAAATAATTTTATTTTAGAGTAGAGTGTAAGCTAATTTCTATATTGTATCATCTAAAATGATAACAAATAGCCTTACTCTTCTATTAAACAGATTATCATATGGGATTTTTGCTGTATCTGCTCCACTTTTTATAGCTCAGTATAGTATAAAAAAGGCCATAACTTTGAAAACATTAACTGATGTATTTAATTCCTGGTGAATCTTCTGCTGCTAGACATGCTTGTTTCTATTCTTATTCTTATTGTTCTTATTCTTATTGTTGTTCAGTCGCTAAGTCATGTCCAACTCTCTGTGACCCCATGGACTGTAGCCCACCAGGTTTCTCTGTCCGTGGGATTTCCCAGGCAAGAATACTGGAGTGGGTTGGCATTTCTTCCTCCAGGGGACTTTGCCAGCTTGTGGATAGAACTCATGTCTCCTGCATCTCCTGCATTGGCAGACAAATTCTTTATCACTGGGTCACCTGGGAATCCCCAAATTTAAATACATGACACCTAGTTAAATTTAAATTTCAGTTAGACAGTTATACTTAGTATATTATGATCTATGCAATATTTGGATGTAATACTTATACTAAACATCTATCAGCTGTTTATCTGAAATTCACATTTAACTGGGCGTCCTGTATTTTGTCTGGCAACCCCACCAGTCACACCTGCTTGCCTCCTCCCACACTGCAGTCAAACCACTCACTCCTTCACTAAAATAGGGAGCTAAGAGCCAGAAGATGATTGCTCAGTTCTATATACATGTGTATGTGTGTGTGTGTGTGTGTGTGTGTGTGTGTGTATCTCCAGCAAGATTCTTTGATTTTAAAAAGCCAGGCTGTGATACAGATGAGGCAAGATTTATGGCACTAGTGGTGAAAAACCCACCTGCCAATGCAGGAGACATAAGAGATGCAGCTTCAATCCCTGAGTAGGGAAGATCCCCTGGAGAAGGAAATCACAACCCACTCCAGTATTCTCACTTGGACAATACCATGGACAGAGGAGCCTGGTGGGCTATACAGCTGATGGGGTCGTGAAGAGTTGGACATGACTGAAGTGACTTACACAGCAAAGCGCAGCTGGAAGGCTGAGCAGAGGGCAGGTGGGAATCCCGAGAGAACACAGAAGCAGATTTCCTGAATTCTGGGAAGAAGTTGAACGATTGAGCAGCAATCAGAAAGTCAAGAAATTCAGCGGGAGGGTGAGTCTGGGAAGGCACCCACCCCACAGGGCTCTGCCAGGACGGGTAAGAGTTGCCACATCAGAAACCCATCAGAGGGTGGCTGCTTCTGTGTGGTGTTCTGGGAGGACCCAGGTAGTTCAGCAGGAAGGCAGCCTGGGCTGGTGGGGTGCCCCCTTCCCCTCAGCTTCAGGAATTCCAGACGTATCCATAGGATCCGTGCAGAAGGTCCAGAGTATCAGGCTCCTGAAGGAGGGTGTCAGCACCAGGAAGGCCATGAGGGGTGTGGTCCGTGGGTCCTTGTTGTTGGAGCCTGTGCTGCCCTTGGAACCAGACACAGGGGACACCCGAACCCCGCTTCCTTCCCACGACCCAGGTCCTGCTCAGGGAGGAGGAGGGAGGGGAAGACGTTCTTGAACAACGTGAGGATCTATCTCTGGGTGACAAGGCTGAAAATCAGACGTGTCTCTAGGAGTTGACTCCAAAGACACCAAGTTCTCAACCCAATGGGAGAGAGTGTCAAGCCCCAGCAAATGGAAGCTCTGGAACCCATGGGAGTTTACTTAGAGGAAGAAGAGGCCCTCCCACTTTTGCACCGGAGTTTGGTAATGTGGCGATTTCCACCCGCTCCTGCAGAATGTGATAAGGACGAAGGGACCTGGAAAGCACAGCCCCTGCCATTCTCCACGGAGGAAGGGGGGTGCAAATTGATTTTTACCGCTGTTTTGAAATGCAGTTAACGTTATCCTCAAAGGATGAAACAGCAAGCAAAAAAAAAAAAAAGTTATTTAGAAAATACAGGAGTGTGTGCCACAAGGCAGGCTGTCCAGGGTGCTGCGGGAGCTTGGGAGGTCCCCCATGTCTCACAGGAGGGACCCCAGGGGGATGTGGGCGGGGGGCAAGCCATCCCCCCACTGGAGGGAGAAGAGAGGTGGGTCTGAGTGCTGGGGAGGATTTCCACCTCAAAGAGCAGGGGGCCTTTGCTTTGGAAAGTGAAGGACAATTCCCCAGGTGTTATGAACGAGGACTGACAGAATCAGAACTGGGTTGTAGGAAGATTACAGTTATTATAACGTGTAGGATGGAGTGAACGGATGGATCCACAAGCTGTCACCAACGATGACTTCGGGGTTTCAAACCTTGGAAAACAAGGTTATAAATAGAAGCGATGAAGGCAGAAGGAGAAATTAAGTTTGAGGGGAAGAAGAGGATTCTCTTCAGATGTGTCAAATAGGATATCGCAGCTCAGTTTATCAAGAAAGATGGTTTGAACACCTACTAGACGCCAGGCCTGCCCTAGCGATGGAGTCGCCATGAACACAACCCTGAGAGCACTCAGGCTCCGTGGAGCAGGAGCCGTACGAGGGGCTTAGTTAGTTAGTGTTAGTCACTCAGTCACGTCTGACTCTTTGTGACCCCACGGACTATAGCCCGTCAGGGTCCTCTGTCCATGGGATTCTCCAGGCAAGAATACTGGAGTGGGTAGCCATTTCCTTCTCCAGGGAATCTTCCCAACCCAGGGATCGAACCTGCATCTCCTGTATCTTCTGCATTGGCAGACAGATTCTTTACCACTAAGCCACCTGGGAAGCATTTATATATATATATATATATATATATATATATATATATATATACATATATACACATATATATACATGTACATATATATACACACATATATATATGTATGTATTGGGCAGCATACATAGACAGCCTTCAACAAATGGAACTTCCCTCAGCCCCTTGGCCCCTGTTATTTTTGTTTTAAAGACATTCGTCACAAGTCAGGTCTCACATAGTCTGTCTCATGCTCAAACATAAAAGCTTTCCTTTCATCAGGCTGCCTCCACCAGTGGGCTCCTTCACTTTGTAATCTGTGCCCATGAATACACGTGCACACATGTGGCCATGTGGCCATAGGCTTATACACACACAGGCACGCACTCCTTTGTGGTTTGTGACATTTTCTCAGTGACATGAACCTCTGATCTACACTCACTTTATGACTGACCGAAAAGCAAAGAAAGAAGATGAACATACTCCTGAGTTTGGCAGGTGGAAAAAAATCGCTATAGCCATAAAGACTCATTTGACCTTGAGGACTGATAATGACTCTAGAGGCAGTTCAGAAAAAGAGTGTTGACGTCACACCTTGAGCAAAATAGCCTTGTTTAACTAGCATGTGGCCTTCTCAGGGGGCCATTCACATCAAGGACCACAGTCACATCAGTGGGCACCTCCTGGAACACTGATTAAACCCCGCCTCCAGGTCACACAGGCTTCCCAAGTAGATCAGGCTATAAAGGTATAAAGGATTCGCCTGCCAATGCAGGAGACGTGGGAGATGGGGCTTCGATCCCTGGGTCGGGAAGATCCCCTGGAGGAGGAAATGGCACCCCACTCCAGTATTCTTGTCTAGGAAATCCCATGGACAGAGGAACCTGGCAGGCTACAGTCCATGGGGTTGCAAAGAGGTGGACAAAATTGATGCCACATGCACGCACGCCAAGTTGCATGGATGGGCCCTGCCCTCAGACCACGAGCAGGGTCCCAGAGAGAGAGATCCAGAGGGAAACACGGTCCCAGGGAAGGTGGCAGTCCTCAGTTTTGAGAAAGGATATGGCACTGTCACTAAGAGTAGAAGACTGAATTGGATGAATTTGGGATTAAACTTGGTCCACTATGCCTTTTCATTTAAACACAGTGCAAGCCAGGCCTTAGAGGCAGCTTGGCATTTTGACTTAGCAACATGGTGAAAGATCAGAACATCAAACAGTCCTGTGCGTATATGCGGATGTAAAAGCACACTCCTGTGAAAGATAGCTGTGCCTTGCAAAGAGGGCCCAAGGTAGCCTGTGCCCTCTGAAAAGCTCGCAGATCAAGAAAGCTAATTTTTTCTGTTTCCAAGGCGACAGAATGACAAATAGCTTGATTCTCAATCCAATGGATAATTCGGTGATTCTGGCACCTTTTCAATTAGAAAATGGCCTTAGGAAAGCAGACATCCCTGGATTCATCCAATGCTGGTCCAAACAACGTTGATGGAAGCATCCGGTTTCTGATCTGTTGCCAAGAAACTAGCCAGATAAAAGAGAGAGATAATCTGATAAACTATATGTCATGTGTCGTCACACTAATTGTATGGGATTGCTTCTGCCACCTTATTTAGCTTGGTTTATATATTCTTGAGAAAATATGCTGGTGGAGAAAAGAGGAGAAAGAGTGATGAACTCACAATGGGGACTTCGAGAAGCTACAGACTAGGTATTTCCACCAAACTTTGAAGGGTGAATAGGATATGGAGGCCACAGGTAGAGGGGAATGGGAACCTGGCAGATGTGGACTGAGACGGATGCTCTGTGATGGTGGCGAGGGGTCCCTTAGGGGAGTGCTGATAACGGATGGTGGCCTGGTTCTGTGATGGGAAAAAAAAAGACAGGTCGGAGGACAATATTGAGGCTTTAGAAATTACCGTTTTTCAGAAATGTGGGAATTATCTTGCAGGCAGAGTGATATCAGACTTAAATGTTAGAAATAGAAATCTAGGAGCAGGGTGAATAAAAGAAGATTAGACCAAGAGCCCATTGTTAAATTCACATAACAGATGTTGATTGAAAAGAACCGTTTTGTGCAAATCTACCCTCTTGGGCTAGATCTACCCAACTTGAGCTTCCCATGTCGCCCAGTGGTAAAGGATCTGATTGCCAACGTAGGAGACATGGGTTTGATCTCTGGGTCAGAAAGATCCCCTGGTGAAAGAAATGGCAACCCACTCCAGTATTCTTGACTGGGAAATCCCATGGACAGAGGAGCCAGAGGGCTGCAGTCCATGTGGTCACAAAGAGTCAGATATGACTTAGTGACTAAATAACAACACCACCTTCCAACTTAAGTGCAGATCCATTCAGTCACTTTCAGGGGCCCCTGCGTGTCCCTGCTCTGAGCTGACTTGATCACCTGCCTGGACCACTGTGGACCAGCCTTCTAACTGGCTTCTTCCCGCTTCTTGTTTGGCTCCTTTCTAACCCCTTCTTCTCACTACAGACAGGATATTTACTTTGCAGTTATGGAAACCAGCTTGCCCCTCCCCAGCATAAATCCTTCAGTGTCTTGCCATGACATTTAAGATCAAAATGTGAAGTCGTCCAAAAAAAAAATACCCCCTAAGACTGTGCCTGGACCAGCCTGCCTGGATCTCGCCTCAACCGCGTGCCCCATCCCACTTCATCTGACACATGGTGAACCAGCCTAGGAGACCTTCTTCTGTGGTGCCTTCATCAGACCGGTCTCATTTCCACCTCAAGAATTTCCCACGGGCATTCCTCTTCCTGGGACATGCCCCACCCTTCTCCCGGGACCAGCCCTCCTTGGCTCTCGGTTGTGCATCAGAGAATATTCTTGCTCTCACCACCACCTCCCCAAATAAATCACATTCTTCACTGAAACCCCTCTGACATCCTTAAGCTTCCCTCCTGGACGCCTCAGCCCTCCAAGGGCAGGGATGGGGTCCCTGGATGAGAAGGGACCTGTGCAGTGGTGCAGAGGACCCCTCTGCATTTGTGAAACCTCCAAGCGATGCCTCGGGGTGCAGGCGGCAGATGCCAGCTATTTTCACCTCCTCCCTCTGCCGGGAGGTGGATTTCACCTGCTGCTGTCAGTGGTCCCAGGCAGCTTGGCAGAGCTGGGGAGCAGAGGCCACCTCTGTCGTCACACGTGTCTCTTTGGCGTGGTTTCCTCTCCATCAGCTGTGGGGTGGCGAGCAGAGGAGGCATCAGGGCAGGCGGAGAACGTGGGGCAGCTTTGCTTTGCTGCCAGTCTCTAAGTCATCCTGAGGCTGTGAGCTCTGCTTTGCTCCCATTCAGTGTTTATGGGATTTGTTGCAGCCTCCAGCCTCGCCCCTGAGAAGGGTGTCCACTATTTCTTGCTCTGTCCCACAACCCCATGTAAATAATTAGCCCAGGGGCAGGCTGTGGGGTATAAAAGGACAACTTTCTGTCTGGAAACCGGTGCACATACACATCTCCCAGATTTCAGCCCAGAGAATCCCCAGGGTGAGAACAGCCATCTGCAGGAGGGGAGAGGGCTCTGCACGAACCACACCCCCTCCATCCATCCCCCTGGATCTTTCCCTATGCTTCTGATCAGAGGGGAAGGTCATACCCAGATGCTAGGAGAGGACTGCTCGCTCGGAGAAATGCAGCCCTCCTTCCCTCCATCCTTCTTAGAAAAGATGAGATGGGTCAACCTTGCAGGGAGGAATTTTATCCAAAAACCACAGGGAGCCGGCCAATTAGTGACAAAGCAAGAGCCAGAGACACAAGTCTAGGAAGTGGTATTTAGGGTATGTTTCTGATTCAGCAGGCTTCTCCTTCCCACACCAGTCCCAGCGCCAGGTGCTCTAAGATCTGGCTCTTGGCTGCTCATGTTATTTGGGAGGATCATCCCTGCCCTCCTCTGACTTACCCATTTTCCTGAGGACACGGTCATTCGAGTTGAAACCAACCAGGGATAGAACATGAGCGGGCGGGAGAGGTCAGTGTGTTCCAAGTGTCTTTTCTGTAGGAGAGATGATAGGAAAATCCAGGACAACTGAGTTTTCAAAGAATGGAACCTCTTCTTCTTTGCTGAGGTAGGAAGGGCAAGGCCAGGTAAATCTTCTGATGTTTGTAATAGACATGTAGTGTGCGATTTTAATATAAAAATGCACATCTTAGCATTGGAACAACAGTGTTGTGACTCACTCCCTGCCTGCTTGCAAGCAGGTCCTTCATTGTACTGAAGGGTGAGGATCTAGAAATGTGATTTCTTCTTTCTCAATGATGAATCTTCAGGAAGAAGAATACATTGTTTTATCTTTTTTGGCATCGTGGGGAAGAGCAAAAAGGGGAAAGAGCATAAAGTTTGGGAAACTCCTTTAAAAGCAATCTGTTCACAGTTGTTTGCATTAAATTTTTCCAGTGATAATATAGATCCATTGTGATCCACACCTCAACCCTTGGAATCACAGGCTTTGGAATCTTCTTTGTGAATCTACTTAATCCCCTAGTTCATTTAGGTACTCCAGTTGAGAGGACTAAAGCTGTTTACTGTTTGCTGGACCCTAGATAAGGACACTGACAAAGGTCCATCTAGTCAGAGCTCTGGAAAACCAGAGCTTTGTATGTATGGATGTGAGAGTTGGACCATAAAGAAGGCTGAGCACTGAAGAATTGATGCTTTTGAACTGTGGTGCTGGAGAAGACTCTTGAGAGTACCTTGGACTGCAAGAAGATTGAACCAGTCAATCCTAAAGGAAATCAACCCTGAATACTCATTGGAAGGGGTGCTGCTGAAGCTGAAGCTCCAAAACTTTGTCCACCTGATACAAAGAGCTGACTCATTGGAAAAGACCCTGATGCTGGAAAAGATTGAAGGCAGAAGGAGAAGAGGGCAGCAGAGGATGAGATGGTTGGATGGCATCACCAACTCAATGGACATGAGTTTGAGCAAGCTCTGGGAGATAGTGGAGGACAGGGAAGCCTGGCATGCTGCAGTTCATGAGGGTGCCAAGAGTCAGATGTGACTTAGTGATTGAACAACAACAACAGATAAGGAAGCAGAGGTGGGAGGATCATATAGCAAGTTATTAGTTACTGTTTGGCTTCTTTTTTCCCCTCCCCCTCCACCATCTGTAATTCCAGGGGAAGATTGAGTTTCAGGTCCATGTTGTCTGAGGAGACCATCCCTGCCTGCTCCCTATTTCCAAAAGCCTGTTCCCTTCCGGGGATGGGACTGGGAGAATATGGCTGCTTGAGGAGGAGGAGGGGGAGGAGCTGGAAAGATAGTGGGTGGGTCTAGGGCTGCCAGGCAACAGACGGGCCATGCAATTTTTTTTTTTTTTAATAGCAAAAACACTTTGCATTGGGGTATGCCAATTAACAATGTTGTGGTAGTTTTAGGTCAACAGTGAAGGGTCTCAGCTATACATATACATGTATCCATTCTCCCTCAAACCCTCCTCCCATCCAGACTGGCACATAACATTCAGCAGAGTTCCATATGCTATACAGTAGGTCTTTGTTGGTTATCCATTTTAAATAGAGCAGTGTGTACATGACCTTCCCAAAGTCCCTAACTATCCCTTCCCCACCCCTCCCCCCCCCAGCAACTGTGAGTTTAAAGAACAGATATACAGACACATTTTAGTATAACCATGTCCTGAATATTGTATGGGGCATACTTACACTAAAAACTTGTTTGTCTAAAATTCAGGTTTAATTGGGCATCCTGTATGTTTATTTGCTAAACCCGGAAACTTCTGGGTTGGATGAGAGTGTGGATGATGAGGGGGTTCTATAGTCAGTGGAGGTCTTAGCTTGGTTCTCACATTGGAAACCCCCAGGAGAGATGAAACAGGTGGGGAGAATGACTGGACCCAAGGAATCATGAAAATACAAGGATCCTGAGGTTGCTAGTGATGACCAAGGGCTAGAGGCCCATGAAACAGATAGTTTTCTCCAGTTAAATTTCCCCAGACATGACAAAACCTTGTGTGTCCTCTATCTACCGTGCCTTTCAGTGAAGTTTTAACACATTCTTCCTCCAGGATCATCATCCTACTCTCTTCTTCTCATAAGACCAGGGAATCTTATTTATTTTCCCCATGCAGAGAATCTGAATGTTATCCATAGGATTCATGATGCCATGGGCACGGGAGGTCGAGATCCCTCCTGAAGGGGGGCAGTGTGTGCTCCCCCAGAGACACAGACTTCATAGCCCTCGAGATGATCAAGCTCAGTTGGATGACAACAGCCAGGAGAGCTGTTTCTTTTGAAAGCATCGTGTGCAATGTTTTCATGTGTATATTTCATACCCATCAATCAGCAAACATAAAGCCCCCCATTTTTACAAGGTGCATGAGTGATGAGACACAATGATGCTACCTGCCCTTTCTGAATCTCCCTCACCACCCCACAATTAAGGATCTGAGCTATCTGCAGTCTCCTCGGGGCTGGCCAAGGCCCCCAGCATTCTCATCGTCAAGGCTTGATAGTCATCTTCCTCAGTGGCATTAGTCTGGAAGTGCCCTCAGCAAGGAGCCAGACCCACCTCAGCAGAGGAACAATATGACCCCTACGGGTGTCTACCCTAGATAACCCACGGATCCTGCTGGTAGGTTGAGAGGCAGATTCTTTCAAGATGATGAAAGTGGAAATTAAACACCCACAAGGACTCCATGCCATACAACACCAGGAAAGGCTGTCGCTCTTCAGGGTTGTCAGCACAACAAAGCGTGTCCTTGGCACACGTGAAATTGGGCGCCTCAAAGCTTGAGTTCTGTCTCGAGTCAGCTACTTTGAGGTTTGTGACCTTGGGCGGGATTCTTTCTGTGCTCAGTCTCATTTTCTTCAGCTGTGAGATGGGGGTGACTGTGCTGAGGTGTCAGCTTCTCGAAATAACAGATGTGAAGAGAGCTTGGTGTGTGCTTGTGTGTGTGAGAAGTACAGAAATGATAGTTAAACCTTCACAATTTGAATATCAAAATTTAGACAAGACAGTGTAGAAGAGCCAGTCCAAAGCCTATGAACTGGTGAGTAAACAAGACAGATACTAAAGAGAAGAATGGCAGACGATGAGATGGTTGGATGGCATCACACTCAGTGGATGCGAGTTTGAGCAAGCTCCGGGAGATGGTGAAGCACAGGGAAGCCTGGCGTGCTGCAGTCCATGGGGTCACAAAGAGTCAGACATGACTGAGCGACTGAGCAACAACAAAGACAAGAAAAGAAGCAAATAGAAAGACAGCCTAAAGAGTTGACTGAGAGCTGAAGGAGATGCAAATATATCGTTTTATCCTCTCCTCACATAATCCACTAGAGAGACTCTTAACTCATAGCCAGAGGGAGCAATTATCCATCTGTACAAGAGTTTCTGGTAATAGAAAGATGACCCAAGTAAATATATTTATCAGCTGTGTTGTAATAAGTGACCTCCACACACCAGGCATTGTTCTGAAGTGCTCACCAAACAGAACTCACCTTAATTCTCACCAGACCCCGTGAAGTACTATCAGTAGCCCCACTTCATAGCAGAGGAAGCTAAGATGCAGACACACATGTCGCTTGCTCAGCATCACTCGGATGTATGTGATGGAGTTTGGATTCATGGTTATAACCTGTGCCCCGAAACACATTTTTATATTGACTATGTAAATAGACCTGGCAGAAACAATTACACAATTCCCCATAAGGAACGTGTTTGTAGATAAGATCGCCAGAAACAAGATCATAGAATTAATAGAGCTAGCTTGATGAGAGACATCCTAAATGAGAGTTAATCTAATTATTTAGATATTTTAAACCATAAAGAGTTTAGCAGAAAGGGAATTTTACTCTTCAACTTATACATTTATGACCAAGCTTTAGCATCTCTTTAGGAAACAAAAGGTGACTTCCCGGTGGCTCACCAGTAAAGAATCCATCCACCAATTCAGGAGATGCAGGAGACGTGGGTTCAATCTCTGGGTCAGAAAGATCCCCTGGAGGAGGAAATGGCAACCCACTCCAGTATTCTGGCCTGGGAAATCCCATGGAGAGAAGAGCCTGGTGGGCTGCAGTCCCTGGGGTCGCAAAGAGTCTGACGCAACCTAGCAGTTAAACAACAATATAGGAAACAAAAGACAACCAGTTACTTCCTAAGGATTTTGTTATAATTTAAAAATGGTCATGCTTTTGGTAAGGCATGACCCTTTGATGACTGGATGCAGTTTCAGTGGCTTGGTTCCTTATGTGAAAGTTACTAACAGAAATGCTGTGTCCTTGGGCAAAAGAAAGACAACTTTGTAAGGCTGTGCTCAGCACCAGACTCCTCTGTCAGCCAGCTTGTCCAGGGTTGGTGTTGTTCAGTCAGTAAGTCACGCCTGACTCTTTGCAACCCCATGGACTACAGGGTGTAAGGTGCTAATTGGTATTTAAACATTAGGGTGGATGGTGTTTTCATTTCACCTCAGTTATCACTGTGCATTTTGTGGTGAAAATAACCAAAAACAATGGTCCCTTGGAAATTGGTTTGCTGATGGGGGGTGAAATATTATTACATTTCTGCATCTTGAAATAAAATTCAGACTGCTGTATACTTTAGCCAATTGCTGCCTAGTCCTCACTCCTCCCACCCAAATCCTCTGGGACAGTGGTTCTCAGACGTGTTGGTCTCTCCTCTTCTACAATAGGCTAAATAAATACAGACAAACTCAAAAAGCTTTTGTCTATGTGAGTTACATCTGTGAATATATACCGTGCATTCATGATCAGTCCATCAATCATGTCTGACTCTCTGTGGCCCCATGGACTATAGCCCGCCAGGCTCCTCTATCCATGGGTTTTCCCAGGCAAGAATACTGGAGTGGGTTGCCATTTCCTCCTCCAGGAAATCTTCTTGACCCAGGGATGGAACTTATGTCTCCTGCCTCCCGTGCCTATGTAGGTAGATTCTTTACCACTGAGACACCTGGGAAGCCTCCAATATTTATGGTATCTGATGTTAAAATTGAAAAGTTTAAATATGCAGTGTAACATATTCATTAAGAATTCATTTTAAAGTCATAATAAACCAATTATACATCAAAGTAAATATTTCTTTAAAAATAACTATATTTTCTGAAATATGGCAATCTTTTATATTTTTGAAAATTCTGTGTGGCTTTTTTGCTGATATTTTCATAATCATTTAATGAAACAGTGACTAGTTTCTTGGGTTTTATAACTTACATGACTCTCTCAGATGTATTAAATTATTGACTTTCAAATCATTTCTTAGGAACTTTTCTAGGGGCTATGAAAGGGCTTCCCTGACCAATGAGAAAAAGCCAAATAGGAGTAATGTAAGGATCCCCGTATGGAGAAGAAAATGGCAGCCCACTCCAGCATGCCTACCTGGTGAATCCATGGACAGAGGAGCCTGGCAGGCTACACAGTCCATGGTGTCGAAAGAGCCAGACACGACTGATGATTTAACACAAGGACCCCCCAAAGTTCAGTCTGTTGCCTTTTTTTAAATATTATATGGATTAGAGTTGATTTACAATGTTGTGTTAGCTTCAAGTGTGCACGCTAAGTTGATGCAGTTGTGTCCGACTCTTTATGACCCCACGGACTGTAGCCCGCCAGGCTCCTCTGTCCATGGGATTCTCCAGGTAAGAATACTGGTGTGTGTTGCCATGCCCTTCTCCAGGGGATCTTCCCAACCCAGGGATCGAGCCCAGGTCTCCGGCATTGCAGGCAGATTCTTTACCACTGAGTCACCAGGGAAGCCCAGCAAAGTTAATCAGTTGAACGTATACGTGTGTCCATTCCTTTATAGCCTCTTTTCCTTTGTAGGTTATTACAGAGTTCTGGCTCGTGTTTCCTGTGCTATACAGTAGGTCCTTGTTGATTATTTTATACACTCTACCGTCTGTCTTAATAGAAGACAGCTGTGCTCACATATCTGCTTCTTTATTTAGTCTGTTATAATGTATTTTATTTGAAATACAAGAAGAAAATCTGACCTCACACAAGATATATAGTTGGAAAATGAAGGGTTATTTTCATAGCTTTTTAGGTAATGGTAGATATTTTATGATACTATACCAAAATTCTGTAATTTGTAGTTTCTTAAAGGTTAGAAGAAATAAGTCGTTTTCAAATATTGCAATGAACTTTATGTTACCTAAAATCCATTATCTTGAATAGATCATAAATGCATTGAATGGATCTTTTATGCAGGGGTGTGCTGGCATATATAGCTGATTATGAAGATATTCTAAATGTTGATGTACTTCATTAAATGATACATTTTTTGCAAGTCATATTTGTTAGTTTTACCAACAATCTCAGAAAGTCTGTAAGTACTGGGAAATATTTAAATTCAAGGTCAGCATTTGAAGCTTTTCCACGTGCTAATATTCTCATGAACGTGTGAACACTATTAGTTACTTGAGAGAGACCTTCCCTGTGTCATTAGATCCATAAGAAAATGCCTGCATCTACCCAAGACTCAGTAACTGTAGCTTGTCTGTCAGTCTTTTCTTTCAGGTAATATTAGTGTCTCATGAAAAGAGCAGCTAGTTCATTTCACAACTCAACACACAAGTAAGTGCTTCTCCAGGAGAAAACCATCATAAAGCAGGAGAGCTTTATGTGTGTTTTCTGTTTTATCACCCAGAATATTAAAGAGACGTGCAATCAAGGGTCAAGATGTAATAAAATTAATCAACTTTTATTGCATGTCAAGGACATTCTTAATTGGAACTGGCATTTTTTTTCTTTCTTTTTTTTTAAACTGCAAGCCTGTGACAATGAAGGATATACCAGCTCGAAGGCAGTGTCATGTCACCGGCTTGATGCCTGCGAAGGTACTAGCCATTTTACCCGCCATTGTTTCCGCAGTTTCAGTGGAAATGTCCACAGAGTTGAAAGTGCAAATAAAATCATAACTATCCATCTGACAGTAGTCTTATCCCTACAAGATTGCCAGAAAGGAGTCCAGGGTTTCCTGGACCAGACTTTGAGAACTGCCCTTTCTAGATTAACCCTGGTCTGTGCTGTGTTGAGTACTGCTTTCCCTCAAAGACAAGTTTATGGGAAAACTCACAACTCTGCCCTAGGATATTAAAAAAAAAGAAAAGAAAGCACACATTTCTTCGAGTAGTGTTCAAGCTAATGCTTAAAGAAAAGGCAGTAACGTTCTGTATTCAGTAGTTTTCATCATTCCTCTCTTTGAAATCGCGAGTCAGTCTTTGGGTTGTTGGTTATAGTTTCATTCACTCGCACACTACATATTAAGACTAAATATCAACTTTGAGATGTTTTCAGAATTTAATTTTCATTATTTGTGCACAGTGTGATGCTCCCATTTTAATTTCTTTGAGCACGAGCGCGTTTGCCTCATAAAAGAAACAGTAAAAAAGGTGCAGCCAAGCATGTTCAATGTGTTTATGACTCGTTTCATTTTAAATAGCATGTCTGGCAAATTAGATAAAAATAAGGTTGTCTTTGGGACCTTTTGGTGAACATGGGCTTCCTCTAAAATACAGTGAATTATCTTATTCAAGTTTCTATTTCTATGTGGCACCTTAGTGAAAGTGAAAGTCGCTCAGTCGTGTCCGACTCTTTGCGACCCCACAGACTATACAGTCCATGGAATTCTCCAGGCCAGAATACTGGAGTGGGTAACCTTTCCCTTCTCCAGGGGATCTTCCCAAACCAGGGATTGAACCCAGGTCTCCCACATTGCAGGAGGATTCTTTACCAGCTGAGCCACCCTAAGGAATGTCTTAAATGGAAACTATAGTATAGAGAACTGGAACAGTGGAAAGGCCACCTGTGTGACCTTGTCCCAGCCTGGGATGGTGTCCTGACCAGGGGTCAGGAAGAGAGTGGATTTGAACTTGAGTTTTAAATCACAGATGTTGGTTTGCTCTGCTATCTATATCTGGATGATGGCTTTGGTACTTAATTTTTCTGAGCATTTGTTTCCAGCTAGAAAATGGGTTAATGGTGTGTGAACCCTGAACTGTAGATGGACTCCCTGGCTACTGTGAGCATTAAATTGTCAGTCTGAAAAACCTTCCAGCCCACTGGCTAGGACTCAGTATATCAGTTTACTAGGGCTGGCAAAGCAAAGTGCCATGAACCGAGGGGTTACACAATAGAAATGGAATATTTCACAGTTCTGGAAGCTGGAAGTCTGAGATCAAGGTGTTGGCAAGGTCATGCTCCTTCTGAAGGTGCTAAGGGAGAATCTTCTAGGAGCTTCAGGAAACACCAGACTGCATGTGGTGTTTTCCCCGTGTGCATGTCTGTGCCCACATGTTGTTCAGTGCTCAGCCGTGTCTGACTCTTTGCGATCCCATGGACTGCAGCACACCAGCCTGCTCTGTCCTCTCCTATCTCCCGGAGTTTGCTCAAAATCATGTCCATTGAGTCAGTGGTGCTATCTAACCATCTCATCCTCTGATGCCCCCTTCTCCTTCAGTCTTTCCCAGCATCAAGGTCTTTTCCAATGAGTCAGCTCTTCACACAAGGTGGCCAAAATATTAAGTGCCCAAATGGCCCCTTGTTATAAGGACTCCAGCCAGTCATACCGGACCTACTGCAGGAGGACCTCATCTTAACTAATAGTGCCTAATAGAGACGCCTTTTTTGGTCTTTGTTTGATTTCATTTTATTTAGTTATACATTTGGGTGTCTCAAATCTTAGTTGCACACAGACTGTCCAGTTGTGGTATGGAGGCTTAGTTGCTCTGCGGCATGTGGCATCTTAGCTCCCCAGCTAAGGATTCAACCTGCATCCTCTACCTTGTAAGGTGGGTTCCGCTGGACCACCTGGGATGTCCCTGGAGATGCATTCTGAAGTACTTGAAGTTAGGACTTCAACAGATGGATCTGGGGCGATACAGCTCAACCCATAGCATTTACTAAACTCAAAAAGACCCTGATACTGGGGAAGACTGAAGGCAGGAGGAGAAAGGGGCAACAGAGGACAAGATGGTTGGATGGCATCACCAACTAAATGGACGTGAGTTTAAGCAAGCTCTGGGAGATGGTGAAGGACGGGGAAGCCTGGTGTGCTGCAGTCCATGGGGTCGCAAAGAGTCAGACACGACTGAGCAACTGAACAACGACAATAGTAAATATAAGGTTTTTCTGTGGTTTTTTGTCATATTGCAATGTAGGTAACTCTTAAATGGTGATTGGGAGAGGGTGGAACTAAGGACAGTTCTGAGGTTCTGGTTTTGACAACTGGATCAAAATATCACTGCCGTGGACTGAGATGGAGACTCAAAAGGAGGAACAGAGTTGGAGGGATCAGGGGAGTGCTTTATTTTTGTAAGTTAGAAAAGTTTTTTTCTATCTGGTTGGTATATCAAGTAAAAATTGTAAATGAAATCATGATGAGAAATGTGTGATTGAGATAAAATTTTGCCAGTCATCCAAGGGGGAAAAAAAAAACTTTTGGTCTGTGTGTTGTGGCCATATGGTTTCATTCTAACGTTGTTGTGAATCGTTTCATTCATTTCATGGACATTTGTTGGCTGACTATTCTGTGCCAGGCATTCAGGTAATTTTTGTTTCAAGTTATCGAAGATTTGGGAAATTGACAGGTTGTAAAACTAGAAACATGTTTGGAGAAAAATGAATAGACTGGGTTGACAGCAGCCATGAGGGAATTCAAGAGATTCATCTGGAGACATAGGTTGGAGGCAGGTAGCAGAGGGCGAGACTTTTTTCTTGATTTTTTTCTCTAAAGGCAACAGGAAAGCACCGAGGGCTTTGAGCAGGTAATTGGCATGTGCAGGGCTCATTTTAGGAAGATGAATCTGGAAATGATTGCGTAAGGAGTTGGAAGTGGTGGGTACTGACCGGCACAGGGAACTCAGAAAGATGATAGATTCACCCACAGGAAAGGGAAAAATCGTACCAAAGAAGAGAATACCTGTGCAGAAATTATGATGGTATTTGGAGACTGAACGTAATCAGGGAGAGGACAATTGAAATTTACTCCAAAATTTCTAACCTCGAATAATGGGAAAGCCTGGTACTGCTAAAAAATATTGAAAAAGCGAAATTTAGAGGTAGCAGATTGGTGAAAAGAAGCCTTTTGCCTTCAGTTGACATCAGCTGCCAGGTGGAGGAATCCCACTTGGAAGGAACCTTGGTCAGAAGCAGCGACCTAGTGATGTCAGGGAAGCATACGACGCCAGCCACGACACCCCGAAGATGGCTAATGCTTGATCCCTCTGTCTCAGCTTCTCTGCACGCATTCAACTTCTTTCTCTCCAGTAGCTTAACTTCATGAGTCCAGACCTGATGCAGGCAAAATGTTAATTCTCTGGGACTCTGCTCAAGTCAACAGCACAACTAAACCTCACCAAACTAGCTACCATCCCATGTCCCTTATTTAGAGCCCAGCGTATCCTGCTTTACTGAGCATGCATGCTAAGTCTCTTCAGTCGTGTCTGAGTCTTTGCAACCCTGTGGTCTATAGCCCAATAGGCTCCTCTGTCCATGGGATTCTCCAGGCAAGAATACTGGAGTGGGTTCCCATTTCCTTCTCCAGAGGATCTTCCCAACCCAGGGATCGAACCTGCATCTCCTGCAGCTTCTGCATTGCAGGTGGATTCTTTCCCACCAAGCCCCCAGGGAAGCACATCCTGCTTTACTACATTAAGTTAAAGAATTAGCTAAGGTTACTATTTTGCTAAGCCCGTAAGAGTCTTTTTAAAAGACTCAGATTTTGACTTCTCTCTTTTCATGTAAAAGAGGGATCTGAGCGTGAGGGGCAACTCCAGAGATCATGTAGAAAGACTGATATTGGGTCAAACAAGTGTCCTCAGTGAAACACATCCTTTTATATGACCCTTTTTGTAGTTTTTAAAGGTCCTCTCTGAAGGTCAATTCTGGTTGCATTCAGGATCATTTGTTTATCTAACACCATGAAATTAGGGATGTTTATTCCTATGAGATCAGGTATATATGGATAAAATGTATCTCAACATAAAAGTGATTCTTTGAAGGAATAAAGACATGGTGGAAGTGGAAATTATCCAAGACTATCGTTGAAACTAAAGCTGGGTGCAGTATGCACTGTCCTCGGCTATGTGGGCAGCAAATCGAAAGGGCTGAGAACACACAATCACTGTGATTAGTTCTAAACAAAATTAAAAGCCCACTTTCTTCCCATATGGCTTAAAGTCTGGTTTAAGGGCTGAGATGCACATTTAAATTACTTAAAGAGGCTTGCGTAGTAAAAGAGTGGATGTTTGCCCATAAGTGGGGGAAATTGCTCTGAATGAATATCATAACAGGATGTGAAAATGGAGTTAACGCCCCCAGACTGTTCTGTAGACATCCATCAGTTTCTGTAGACATCCATCAGTTTCTGTGTCCGGAACAGTAGCTGCTTCTCTTCTAGGAAATGTGTTTCTCGGTGCTCCATCCACGTGGTTGCCAGGGGAGCAGCCGTTGTCGGAGGATGGTGGTTTTTGATGGTGGTTTTTCCAGAGGTGACCGATCACAGAGTCCCACCCCCTGTTGATGGTGGTGCTCCGGAGTGCAGCACCTCACCCAGTGGAGCCCAACGGAGCCCTTCCCTGGAATGTCTGGACTTGGGACAGAAAAGGGTGATGTGCACTTATCTCTGGTGGTGAAGAGTGAGGAGCCGGAGCAGAGGAGTCCTTGGAAGAGATGAGGTGCAGCGTCTGCAGAGAAGCAGTGATGGGGACCCAGGAGAGGGGGCCCCAGGCTCCTTCTGAGCCTGCCCTTCTGGAGGTTACAGGAGCCTGGTGTAAGCTCCCCTGGCCTGGGGAGCCACTATTGTTGTTTGCTTGCATTTTGTTTTCTGCTTGCATTGTTGTCAGTTGCAAGCAAAGGATTCTGATTGACACAAAAGACACTTCAGAACTTGAACTTCAGGAGAATGAAGAATGAGAATGTTCCTGAGGCACAGTGGGGAGCGTGCAGAGCTGCTGCCTTCTGAGTAGACTATAAATAACTCCCCCAATACTCAACGACTGTTCTTCTGACCAGATTCAATTCAATAAAGACGATGCCATAGGCAGTCTAATTGGAAAGTGCAGAGTATTTTCACTGTGCTAGTAAATAGTTGCTCTTTCCGTGAGAAATGGCATCAGGGCTTAAGATACGAGCACCTAGAACATCTGAGTGAAACTATCAAAGACAGGATGCATTTCATTCCTACTGTAGACGTTTCATGGTCCCCTGCATTGTGTCAGGTACTGTGTTGGGTGCTCTGAGTCCTGAGAATAACAGGTTCTATTCTTCAAGTGCTCAGAGCCGCATAAACAGAAGACAGCCCCAGGATCTGATGAGTCTAGAGTGGTGTGGGGACACAGTCAAGGAGGAAGGCAGGAAGGGAGAGCTTCCCAGCTGAGCCTGGCAGGATGTCTCTGGCTGGACGGAGGAGACTGTTAACTATAAAGGCACGTGATCGCTTTTAGGCCAGCAGAGTGAGAAGAACGGTGTGAGAAGCAGAACTGATTTTTTTAAAGCCTCGAATATATCAGAGATAAAGAAATGAAAAGTCCCCTACATAAAAGCAAATTCTGTTCCAAGAGCGCATTCATAAGTCGTATTTGTTCATCAGTCCAACAAAGTTAGCCTGGGTACCCAGCTAACACAATAGGCTGTATAATACTGTGCTATAATAGGTTTATGATACTTTGACACAAATAATACATAAAAAACAGAAACAAAACAAAGAGTTTTTAATCTTACAATACCTTGAAAAGTACAGTAGTAGAGTAAGACAGCTGGTACACCGGGGCTAGCATCGAGTGAACAGGCAAGAAGAGTTACTGACTGAAGGAGGGAGAAGAGGCGGGAGATGGTAGAGCTGAAGAATTATCAGCAACAGGAGATGGAGGGCCGGCTGCGATTTCACTCACACCTGACGCTGATGGACTGCACATTCGCAGCTTTGAAAGTTCACAGCTTGAAGGTTCGTGTGTAGGGTACTTACTGCATATCCTAATTGTGAATATAAATTATAGTACTGCTAAAAGGGTATGTAACATCTTAGCAAACATATCTTCTGGAAAAAAAAATGTAACACAGCACCTAGTTTTTTTTTTCATTTAAACTGTGTCTTCTGTTAGCTACTAAAATTAATGGAATATGGAGTGTATGACCTGGTGTTTTATTATGAATTTGACATCGACACATAAAACTCTTTGAAAGGCAGAAAGAGCTTCTATCATCAGACCGTCTCCTCTTCATTATTTTACCAAGCAAGACAGCAAGGCACAGAAAGGAGGGGTGGTTTCTCGGAATTCTAGGAAGACTGGTCTAGACTCATGATTTTTAAGCTGCAGATTGCAACCACTTAGTCAGGGTGGTGAAATCAGTTTTGTAAAACAAGAGTTAGAGAGAGAATGAAATAATGTGACAGAATGGAAGGGGTTAGCTTGCATCACATGTAGTAAGAATGAAGTCTATGATCTTTTTGTTCATTTATATACCCAATAAATACCTAATAAATGTAAATATGCATATGTATGTGTATACATTTACATAAGCTCTGGCTGCCAAACAAAATGTATTTCCTAGCCTAGGTTGCAAGAAAAAAGTGGGAAAACCAGCAGCAATCTGGGCACTGTGTCCCAGTGAAAGTGAGGTTAGTGGACCACCTCGCTGCTTGCGAAATAGCACGGTTGGCAACCCACTCCAGTGTTCTTGCCTGGAGAATCCCAGGGACGGGGGAGCCTGGTGGGCTGCCGTCTATGGGGTGGCACACAGTCAGACATGACTGAACCGGCCTAGCAATAGTAGCAGCAGAATTCGAGGTGGATGCTCAGGCTGAGGTGAATCCTGACCACCTTCAAGCCAGCATCTCATCACAGGCCCGCTGCTCGCCTCCCCACCCCCAGCCTCCCCTCCTGCTGCTTCCTCAGTTTGGTTTGTTCTCCTCTGCCCCAAAGTCTTAGACAAAACGTAAGTCAAAACCACCCTGCTTTTGCCAGGCCACCTAGTGATTCAGACCAATTTGGTGATCTCTCCTCTAGCTCTGGTCCAAGTTGGGACCCCTAAAGTCCACACTGAGACAAAGCCTTGGGTGTAGGTTGTGTATGTCTTAGGTGATCCCAGAAAGCGGGAGAGTGGGGCAGGGAAGGAGGGAAAATAACCTAAGAGTTGACCATCAAGGTCACTGCCAAGGCACTGAGGGAGGGGTTGAATTGCAGGAAGCAGAGGAATGCTTCCTCTAGTGGTCCAGGGAGGCAGCTGTTTATGCATCAGCTCCCAGTGGCTGCAGGTTCCCTGGGGGCGTTAGCTTCCCTGCACTTCTGGGCTGTGCTTACTTGGAGCCAAGCGGGCTGGTGTCCTTTTGGTGACGACCCCAGGCAGAAAGTACAAGACCATGACAGATACTCCTGTATCATCTGAGCTACAGTGAGACGTCCCCTGCAGTGGTGGCTGAAATGAGACGTGGAACATGAAGGACTGAGAATCTTCTACTCTGCTCTGCATGTCTTACGTGTCTGTCACACAGCCTTGGACTTGGGAGCTTCTCATCACTTTGCCGACAAGGGTCTGTCTAGTCAAAGCTATGATTCTTCCAATCGTCATGTATGGATGTAAGAGTTGGACCGTAAAGAAGGCTGAGTGCTGAAGAATTGATGCTTTTGAACTGTGGTCCTGGAGAAGACTCTTGAGAGTCCCTTGGACTGCGAGGAGATCAAACCAGTTAATCCTAGAGGAAATCAACCCTAAATATTCATTGGAAGAACTGATGTAAAGCATAAGCTCCAATACTTTGGCCACCTTATGTGAAGATCCAATCATTGGAAAAGACCCTGATGCCGGCAAAGATGGAAGGCAGCAGGAGAAGGGGATGACAGAGGCTGAGATGGTTGGATGGCATCACCGACTCAATGGACATGAACTTGGGCAAACTCCAGGAGATGGTGAAGGACAGGGAAGCCTAGCATGCTGCATTCCATGGAGTCTCAAAGAGTCGGATGTGACATAGCGACTGAACAACAGCAAAAATAACGGAAAGCAGGGATGAAATGCAGCATCCTGAATCCTAACAAGCCTGCTCCTTCCAGGATCCCATGCAGCCCCAACCACAGATTTTAGTTTGCAGACTTTCTGGCTTGTTCTTCAGTTGGACTAATTTATCTGATACTCCTTTGAGTGTCCACATTTTTTAGTATTATAAAACTGTATTTACAGGTGAAAATTGTTTTCTACTCAGAAGAAACTTCCTTTCTATCTTAGTTGAATTATTTATGTCCCTTGGAAGAAGGCTGAACACAAAGATTACATCCCCGATTTCTCATCACTTCAGAAATCTGGTAGTAAAGGCAGCCTAGGAATTACGGATGCTGCCAATGGGAAGAATAAATCACCAAGAACTCGGGTTCCTCATGGAGAAGAGGCCCATTTGCAGATGAGCTTTTCCAGAGCACACATCCATCCGGTGCGTCTGCCTTTGAAATGAGGATTCAATCCCGAGTGTTTCCATAAACGTAGTTCCTTTTTAGTCTGATTTAGTTCCTTCGTGTTTGCCTCTGCTCCCATTAGGTTTTGAACATTTTCTTCCAACATCAGTGGAATTTAGAAGTGGCAAAATCCTAATTACAGGCTTTTCAGATTTATGAGCAAATGTGTGCTGTGTGTGGTTTTCCCAGAATTCACTTTTGTAGATATCGGTGGGTTGACCAGTTGCGCATGTGCAGTGGAGAAGCTGGGAAGTTTCGTTAATCCTAATTAGCTTCCGTGTCTCCTGAGACCCATGACAAGATAGTGTCTTGAGCTGACTGCTGTTATGGATATAAATGTAAGCACACTCACCATCCGCTTGGCTACCCCATCATTGAAAAAAGTGTTTACTTTCTGGAAGTACCAGGTCCTTTCCCCATCTATTCTCTTCCTACACCGTGAGAGTTGGCAGCTGGGGGAGCCTGAACCCAGGTGTTACTTTTCTACCACCCAAGAGCCATGCTGCTTTGCAAATCGACTTGCCGATAGAAGAAGGGGATTTTCAACAGATGGTGCATATCAGTTCCTCCAGGAAAATTGCTCTTTGTCACTTAGGAACCTTTAGGAAATGCTGCTCCTTATGTGGTCAGCCTTCCTGCCCCTTCTTTGTCACCCACCATGACATTTAAAACTGTGCTTAAATGCAGTCTCCTCCAGGAAGCCCTCCTTGATTCTCAGCCAGAATGAGGTGCTCTTTATAGCCCAGCAGAGTCTGTATTCCATTTTTCAGATTACTGCTTCTGTCCCTGGGTCTGTCTGTGTCTGGTTTTGTGGTGTTCCCACAACCAAGCACAGGGCCAGGCAAGTAGGAGGGGCTGAAATGGACATACTTGCTTTGCTGGTGTTTCCACATTTAGCAGCATCTTAAGTTACAAAGTCCTGAACACACTCCACCTCACCCCCATGTTGGTGGTGGTGTAGTCACTAAGTCATGTCCAACTCTTGCAACCCCATGGACTGTAGCCCGCCAGGCTCCTCTGTCCATGAGATTCTTTCTCCAGGCAAGAGTAATGGAGTGGATTGCCATTTTCTTACCCAAGGGATCTTCCCCACCAAAGGACCAAACCTGAATCTCCTGAATTGCAGACAGATTCTTTACCTGTTGACCCACAGGACAGCACAAACACCCTCCAAGGAACCCTCATATCTTACAGCATAGAAGTTGCTGTAGGTTTATATATTTTTCATTGTACAATCACATATAATCAACCTGAAATATGATAATGTCCAAATTGCCCTATCCTCTGTTTCGAGTCTTTCAAAAAAACTAGTTTCTCCTGCTTGTTTTATTTCCCTAATGAGCATCAATTAGCTGACCTCCCTGATACCATAAATATCAGGCTTTCACCATTAATTTGCCCAATGCTTATGGCAGGCAGAACTGCATAAGTCAAAAGATCTGTATACAGCCAAGCCCACTATATAGATTTATGATAAAGCTAGTAAGTATCTGACAGCTGACAGCCTGTGTAATAATTAACAGACGTACAGACATACAACACACAAAGAAAGACTGATTTACATCACAAGGATTTTAATTAGAATTGTATTAGCATAATTGACATGGTGTTAAAATTAATTAGCAATTGTTTTTCCCAAGTCATCTTTAAAGACATTTCTGGAAGGCACACTGGAAAACATTTTATGAGCTCTTTCTATACAAAAACAAGAACATGACTGTAGATGATTTTTAATATATCAGTGTCACTTAGCATTTGTGTTTCTTTTGTAGTTCTGATCTCATAGGGCTCTAAATATACAGCAGGTGGTTCTCATGCCACATCACCTTAAAATATTGACATAATGTTTCATGTAAAAAGAGAAATAACCTGCAGCCATGAATCTGCCTAGAGTAACATAATTGAGAAGGCATTGAATTATTTAAGTTCATACCTGAATGATGTCTGACATGGTCCAGAAACCAGCACAGCATATTTTTCTCTAATTCATAATGAAAAAACACATTGTAAAATATAATACATATCGGGAGATAAATTATTTTTTCTGTTGCAAAGTAAAAAACAACAGCCCAGGAAAATGGTTAATTTGCATTGATTGAATCAACTGATTGACGAGGAGTTTATATTCTGATGTAACACTTCAGTATGGTTTTTAGAACTGGTCCAGTGATTTAAATTATAATTGAGGAAAATCAAGTCATCTTCTTCTCATGCTGGAAAATGAGGCATATTCACTTTCCTGAGAAATGAAACTCACTTGAAATGCAGCCCTCAGAATTATCTAAGTCCGTCCCGCAGCATTTCTTGCATGTTAATGGGAATTTTAAACCATCCTCTGCATTGCCATGAAAGTTGTATATGGTCCAATCGTTATTACAGTGAGAAATAAAGACCACCACTTTGCACAACCCTAGGCATGTCGTTCACGGATGTGTGTCCATAAACTGCTTTGTGCATTTGTGACAGTTATTTCATCAGCATCTCTATGAGTCAAGCTTTTCCAAAGAAATAGAGCCAACAGAATGTGCAGATAAAGAGAGAGATTTATTTCAGGAATCGACTAATTTAATTGTGACCTGTGGGCTAGCCCAAAATTTGCAGGGTAGGTCATCAGGCTGGAGACCCAGGGAAGAGTTGCAGTTTAAGTCTGGAGAGTGTCTGCTGGCAGAATTTCCTCTCCTTCGCAGAAAGTCAGTCTTCTACTTTTCAGACCTTCAGCTGATTCGACAAGGCCCACCTGCATTATGGAGAGCTGTCTGCTTTACTCAAAATCTGTTCATCTGAAAAATAACTTCACAGAAATATCTGGGGTAATGTTTGACCGATTATCTGAGTATGTATTGGCACATAAAGTTAACCATAACAACATCATACTAAATAGATACGTTGTTGTTGTTGTTCAGTCACTAAGTCATACCCAACTCTTTGCGACCCCATGGACTGCAGCAGGCTTCCCTATCCTTCCCTATCCCAGAGTTTGCTCAAACTCATGTCCATTAAGTCAGTGATGCCATCCAACCATCTTATCCTCTGTCGCCTCCGTCTTCTCCTGCCTTCAGTCTTTCCCAGCATCAGGGTCTTCTCCAATGAGTTGGCTCTTCATCAGGTGACCAAAGTATTAGAGCTTCAGCTTCAGCACCAGCCCTTCCAAAGAATATTCAGGGCTGATTTCCTTTAGGATTGATTGGTTTGACCTCCTCACAGTCCAGGGGACTCTTAAGAGTCTTCTCCAACACCACAGTTCAAAAGCATCAGTTCTTCGGTGCTCAGCCTTCTTTATGGTCCTACTCTCACGTCTGTACATGACTACTGGAAAAACCATAGCTTTAACTATATGCACCTTTGTCAGCAAAGTGATGTCTCTGCTTTTAATATGCTGTCTAGGTTTGTCATGGCTTTCCTTCCAAGGAGCAAGCATCTTCTAGTTACATGGCTGCAGTCACCAATCACAGTGATTTTGGAGCCCAAGAAAATAGTCTGTCACTGCTTCCACTTTTTCCCCTTGGGCCTCTGGATTAAAGAGGGGGAAATACTTCTCTCTTTGGGTACCAAAACTTAGAGGACAAAAAAATATGGTCTAGCACCTCACAGGAGCATCCACGTCCTCTTGGTTTTCTCCTCCAGTCTTTTCCAGAACCCTTCTCTCAGTCCAGAGAGAGTTCAGATCTCCTGCTGGCATGATGTCAGCTTGAACTCCTCCCAGTCCTATGGCTCTTGGAAACTTCTCTAAAACAGACTTGTGTTTGATTTTCGAGGCTAAGTTTTTGTTTAGGCTTACAAAAACTTTTGTTTTCTGTCAGACACTCTTCTTCCATTGAATGCACCCTAGCTGTCAGACTAGTATATCTACTTTGAAACCTGTCTTTTGAAACCCACAGTGGTTGTGAGCTTACGTTGCAGAAAGGGTGTAAGCTGTATTCTTTGCTGATGCTCTGATGCACCCACCTTTCAATATTTCTTAAAGTTCTCAAATGTCTAATATTTCCTAAAACTCAGGGATGGACTGTGAAAGTCATCCAAAAATTAAGTAATAAGGACACATATAAGAAAACATTTGCAGAGGAGAAAAAACATAACTGGAGGAGGATTAGAACCTAAAATACAGTTTTTATTTGGTGACAGAATCAGAGGCTAAAAAACTTAGTACTTATTATGTGACTTTCCAATTCTAATCATTACAAGTTAATTCTAAAAATAGTATCTTCTGGTTTAATCCATCCATACTAATGACCACTTTATACCTCAGTCTTTGTTTTTAGTCCCACCTCAGTGGTTGGTTTTTTTTTCCTTCTGCCCTATGCATTAAATACAGAAGGAAGCACTAGCAAGAATACTAATTCCTTTTTGAAAGGAAGGTTGTGAAGTTCAGAGGATAGAGATACGTGAAGTCTGTAACTGCACAGCTGCTCACCAGATAAAAGGTAGTCCTCCTGAGTCAGCGGGTGGGCGTAAGGAGGATGTACACAGGGAGGAGGGTGGGTTCATAAGCATAGGCGGGACTGTACTAGAGTCAGACATCAGATGTACCCAAGAGCTTTGATCTTCCTCTATCCTTGTTCAGGAAAACTTTTAGACTGAGGCTTGCCAAACAGAACCAGAGCTGACAACAGTTAAAGTAGCAGAAACAGATTTCATGCAGGAGTTATTGCAACGGTAGAAAGGAGATCCAAGTCTAGACTTGAGCTCAGCTCCAAATCCAAGAAATAGGTATTTATAGCCGAGGAGTGGAGCAAGGAGGTCAACAGGTGAGAAATTACTAAGAGGCTGAGGTAAAAGAAGAGCAATTGTAAAGGTAATGGCATTTTTTGAGGATTTGAAGACTAGCAATTGAAGATTAGATCAGGGGAGCATGTTACCTTGGTTCTAGAGCCTTCGTTTATCTCTCTTTCATCTTCAAAAGATTTGAGGAGAAAGAAATGCTAGATTGCAACAGGTTTGAACATAAGCGTTCTCTGGCAAAAATATATAATCATGGGGATGGCACAGTAGTGGGCATAGTCACTGTTGTTAGTTAAGGTTGTAGTTAAATTTATATAGCAACAAATAGAAATAAAAAGTAATAATTTACCAACATAATATTTGTTCATGGTTCATTGTTCTGTAAGTATTAAATGCAAGACTTAAATATAATCATGAAAAAAAAATTTGAATCATGAAAGGCTATTTTTTTTACCACAGTTAACTGATTCAAATAAAGAGATTAAGTCACACCCACCTGGGTGACCTAAGTCAGTGTTCACTCCTAGCACCGTGGAAGGCACAAGAGTCATGCCGTGAAAGTGGGTGCTTGGTGTGCTGGTTTCAAGTGGTCATCCATAGTCCTCTATAAACCAAGACCACAGCATTCATCTCAGTGAGGGCTTGGAGCTTCTTAGAACCCACTTTTTAAAAGATGCTTTTAAAAGAATGCTTTTTGAAAGGGCACGTGATTCTCTGGCCCATAACTTCCCCCAAATTAGACATTTATTTCTAGAAGGGTGAGTAGTCCTCTTGAGTCTCCCTATTAAGTACACCTTCTTTGGTTATTTAAAAACAAGTATTTTCAGGGCTGTGAAACTACGTGGTATGATACTGTAATGGTAGGTATGTGTCACTCCCTATGCATTTGTCCAGACCCATAGCCTCTACATCATCATGAGTGAACCCGGGCAAACTATGGACTTTGGGTGATTATGATGTGCCAGGATTGGCTCAACATGTGTAACAAAGGTACCACTCTGGTGGGGGTGTTGATAACCAGGAATGCTGTGCAGGTGTGGGGACAGGGTACATAGAAAAATCTCTGTATCTTCTACTCAGTTTTACTAATGAGTTAGTTTATAAAGCTACTCTAAATAATAGAATCTATTAAAACCCAAAATCCAGTGTTTATTTAGCATCTGCTTTGTACCAATCACCCTGCTGGTCAGGGTCAGGAATGTCAGGCAGGAGGTTTGAGCTGCTGCCTCTTGGGACCCAGGAATGTTTTCTGTTAATGCTAATGGGACAGAGATCCTAACCCATTACCCCTGTCCCACCCTGAGTGCCCAGATAACATCCACATCCATCAGCCTGTCAGCTGTGGTATTGAATCATCTGGAGAGAGGATTCTCCAACCCCACCTGAGTCTCCGCACATGACCCAGCCTGCAGCAGAGATGAGCCGTCCCTGCTGAGCCCTGCCCAGATTAGATTTGTGCACAGAATAAATGACTATTGTTTCAAGCTGCTGAGTTTTGGAGTGTTTGTTAGGTACTATACTGTGGGCTGAATTGGGTCGCGCCAAATTCATTTTTTGAGGACTTACCCCTGATACCTTGGAATGGGACTGTACTTGGACATAAGGGTTTTGAAAAACGATTATGTTTAAATGAGGTCACTAGGGTGGGCTCTAATCTGGTGGGACTAGTGTCCTTGAGGAGATTTTGAACATGAAGGGCCAGGGGTGCGCAGGCGCAGGAAAGAGGCCGTGTGAGGACACAGAAAGAAGACATCTATCTGCAGCCAAGGAGAGGGCCTCAGGAGAAACCAGCCCTGTGCTCACTTTAGCAACTTATGTAATCAGGCTGGAAGGATACAGAGATGAGCATGGTCTTTGGGCAAAGGGCCCATGCATTCATGAAGCATCCCATATTTTTTGGTGACAAGCATGCTACAGTGTATCAAGAAGTCAAGTTGTAATGTACATGTAAACTTATATAATGTTATACCCCAATGTTAACTTCATTAAAAAAAAGAAGAAGAAACCACATCTGCTGACATCTTGGTCTTGGCTGGACTTGAAGCCTTTAGAACTGTGAGAAAACAAATGCATATTGTTTAAGCCACCCAGTCTGTTTTATTTTGTTACAGCAACTCTTGCAAACCAATACACATAATGGGAAAACAGATTCAGTCTCCAAAGGTTGACTTTATTTGTATAATCCTTCAGTTTTTGCTGTTGGCTGTTCGTTTTCTGTTGCTTCATGGAATGGTGTTTCCTATGATTGTCTGACTTCAGTAGCACTAAGGGCTTCCCTGGTGACTGAGATGGTAAAGAATCTGCCTGAAATGCAGGAAATCTGAGTTCGATCCTTGAGTCAAGAAGATCCCCTGGAGGGAGGGCATGGCAACCCACTCCAGTGTTCTTGCTGGGAGAACTCCATGGACAGAGGAGCCTGGCAGCTACGGTCCATAGGGTCGCGAAGAGTGGACCACCTCTGAGCAACTAACAAACACACACACAAAACACCTTTTGTAAGGTGATAATGTCAGTCAAAGAACAGTTTACAAAAGCGGGTGGATTTCATGAACTTCTCCTAACACACGACTTGCCTGAATCTCTTTTAGTCAGCAGTATAAACACACATGACCTTTCCTTCCCTCACTGAACTTATCTCCTGGGAAATTCACTGGGCTTGTGTAATTATTTCTGAAAGGTAAAGAAAACATTTGTCCCAAGGAACAAAGAGCTGGTACTAAAAGACTCCAAAGATAAAATGTTTGATACAGTGTTTGTTTTTTTTTTTTTTGCAGCCAACAATCTACATGTTCATTCTGATTTATCTTGAGGATTTCACATGAGGGAACCATGTATTAGTTCATGGAGGATAAATCTTGATATTCTTGTTACTTCTTAGCCACTACTTTTGGGGTGATACCAAGCTCTGTACCTGCTCCCACCTGGGTCAGGAGTAAGCCTTTCCCCAGCGACTGCCATCCACATCCCTTCCCTGTTGGCTCATTGTTGTGTCCTGGGAGTTAGAGACACACAGTTGGAGGGGGTTGAGGGTGTGCAGGAGGAGGAGACTGGGCTAGTTAATAGAATCTTCAGGGCTGGGGCCCAGTGAAATCTTGACAGAAAAACTGGAGGCAGAAAGAGGCTCAACTCATTGAAAAAGACCCAGATGCTAGGAAAGATTGAGGGCAAGAGGAGACGGGGACGACAGAGGATGAGATGGTTGGATGGCATCACCGACTCAATGGTCATGAGTTTGAGCAAGCTCTGGGAGGTAGTGAAGGATGGGGAACCCTGGTATACTGCAGCCCATGGAGTTGCAAAGAGTTGGACGTGACTGAGCAACTAAACAACGAGAGGCCCCGGGGCACAACTGAAAGCATTTGGTGATTGTAACAGAGTAGGAGAGAAACGTGGAAGTGGACGTTTTAGCCTATTGCTGTGGAGTGAATCCAGAGAAGGAGATGTCAACCCACTCCAGTACTCTTGCCTGGAAACTCCCATGGATGGAGGAGCCTGGTAGGCTGCAGTCCATGGGGTCGCTGAGAGTCAGACACGACTGAGCGACTTCACTTTCACTTTTCACTTTCATGCATTGGAGAAGGAAATGGCAACCCACTCCAGTGTTCTTGCCTGGAGAATCCCAGAGACAGGGGAGCCTGGTGGGCTGCCGTCTATGGGGTCGCACAGAGTCGGACACGACTGAAGCGACTTAGCAGCAGCAGCAGCAATGGAGTGAATCATCTCTTTGAGAAATATATATGTTGAAGCCTTAACCACCCCCCCGCCCAACATGTGACTGTATTTGGAGGCAGAGTCTTTGAAGAAGTGATTAGGTTAGATGAGGTCATAAGTTGGAGTCCTGGTCTGATGGAACAGGTGTCTCTGTGAAAGAGGAAATATGCCAAAGCTCTCTCCCTCTGGGACCCTGGGAGGAAGCAGTGGGAAGGTGGCCATCTGCAAACCAGGAACAGAGCCCTCACCAGAGTTCCATCAGACTGGCACCCGGATCCTAGACCTCCCACCCCGCAGAACCGTGACATGTGTACTGTTTAAGTCATTGGGCCTATGGTCCTTTGTTATGGCAGCCCCAGTAGACTAGGACATCTGTTAGTCCACCCAGGATGTTGGCCTGCTTTTAGTAGATTGATATGCATACTCGCTGGCCTCTGTGTGCCCCTTGCCATGTACAGTAAGGTATTTCTGGGTTGTAGCTATCTGAAATTTACTATAAATATTGCTTATCGAGGTGATGCGGAGGGGAAAGCAGGCTTAAGTCCCATAATGGGAGACATCAGACTTTTAGACCTTACTTCGCTTTGGGGTGGATCACTCCAGCTGCCTTACTTGAAAGTAAATTTAAAGGGAAAGATTCGAAGAAGGCAGGCCTGCAGCTGAGGAGGCTGTTGCAGAAATCTGGGGCAGAGTTGATGGTAGCTTGGGTCTTTCTGGTGCAGGACTGAGGAACAGGAGTGGTTAGGTTACACATGTATTTTGAAGGTCGAGGAGACAGACTTTGCCGGCATCTCAAAGCAGGCTTTAGGTCCAGGCCCCTGAGAGATTGGGTCTGTTGTTCATTGAGATGCTGGAGAGGATGAGGGAAATGGTTCCGGAGGCAATTTCACAGTCCCTGTTTGGTCACGTTACATGTAAAATGTCACATACATGTCTGAGGGGAGGATCTCGGAGGCTCAGGTAGCCAGTTTTGGAAGACAGGGAGCTCTGGATCGGCAGTGTAAAACCAAGAGGCTTTAGTACAGAGAACCAAGCAGCTGTGCTTCCTCAGGTGCCCAAAACCGTCCAATGTCATCATTCCCCAGTGTCATTATCAGTCTCAGAAGTGAACCAGTTTTGACAGCAAGTTACACTGTCAACCGTTGTCTGCCCCTAGTCTGATGAAAGTCGTGGCATGAGATGGGAGCCCCAGGGGAGGGGGTGAAGGTGAGGAAGAGAAGAGAAGCAGGATGAGCCTTGGGAGTGCCATCACTTAGAGGTCAGGCGGTGAGGGAGGCCAGCAAAGGAGGCAGAGAAAGGGGCTGTGAAAGAAGGTGACCGGGAGGGGCTCAGGTCCCAGAAGACAGTGTGCTGAGAAGGTGGGGTGACCACTGGGGCCCCCAAAGCACAAACTGCAGGCATCTTCTCTGTCCATCTTCATTCCTTTCCCCCAAGCTCATCCAGGCCCAAGGCTTACGTCCCCATCTGTGTTACAGTGACTCAGCTGCAGACACCTCGATCTTCTAAACTGACCTCCCTGCTTCCGTCTGTGCCCCTGCCCCATCTCCTCTCCTGAGAGCAGCCAGGGTAACACCTCCACAGACATTGCCTCCTCATCGCAGGCTCCCCCTGGACACTGGCTTTTATAGCAGCCCTTTCCCATTTCATTCCCCACTCATGGTCTTTAGCGCTTAGGACTCCGGACAGACTTTTATGTCTCCCTGACCTCTTGCCTCCCCCAAAGGATGCCAGCTCCATGGAGGAAGGACTCTTCCATTTGTTGCCATGCCTGGCACACATAACAGGTGCCCTGTGAATATATGTGGAATAAGTGAACAACAGAAAAAGAGGACCTGTGAAGGAAGGCCAGAGAGGAGTCAGAGTCGGGAGAGAGACAAGGGTAGTTCACGGGCTGCCATTGATCGAAGAAAAGCTCATCCATTTTGCGGAAAGGTTCAATCGAATGGCCAGGCCACAGAAGCGCTGGGTTTACACATCCCTGAAGACGACCACTGATAGCAATGTCCAGGTGTCATGGCCCCAGGAGGACTGAGCTGGTGAGGAATTAAGGAGTCCACCGAGGTTGACGGGACCGGGGGAGGACGCGGGGGCTTTTGAGAAGATGATGGAGCAGAACAGAAAGTGTAGGTGTGGAGGGGAGGTTGGCAAGAGAAGAGGTGAGCAGGGTGAGATGCAGGGAAGTGGGGACAGGCTTTCGGCACAAGTCAGGGAGGGACGGTGGGGGAGGTTGGGTGTCTGGGCAGGATGGAGCATAGGAGAGCTGCCGCCACTCAAGTGCAGCAGCATCGAAGTGGAAAGGCCCAGAGCACCCACACCACGTCCATCCCCGGCAGCACGGGAAAGTGGCCCTTGTGGTTTCTGGGACTAAAGCTATTCTATGGTTTTCTTTTTTTAATTCATGCATGAGCTCAACATGTTTTATTTTTTTAAGTCTTTTATTAAATGACTTAAGTCATTTATTCTTCCTTAAGGAGGGAAACTATAAAAGCAGAAAAACCCACACAGTCATTTCTGTTGTTCTTCATTAAAATAGTAGTTTTAAATCCTTCAGTTCAGTTCAGTTGCTCAATCATGTCCGACTCTTTGAGACCCCATGGACTAGAGCACACCAGGCTTCCCTGTCCATCACCAACTCCTGGAGTCTACCCAAACTCATGTCCATCAAGTCAGTGATGCCATCCAACCATCTCATCCTCTGTCATCCCCTTCTCCTCCCGCCTTCAATCTTTCCCAACATCAGGGTCTTTTCAAATGAGTTTAAATGCTTACATTTCCTTAAAGAATGTTACAGAACCTACTTGTCTATTGAGTTGTATACTTAGAGTATGCTTTTAGGGTTATTTTAGAAAATCTTTTCTCCTAGTGCTCCAGGGAGAGAGAAAATAGACAAGGAGGCATGTTCAGGTGATTCTGTACATTAAAGAATATTTTCATTCCATGTTTTTTTTTTTCTTTTTCTCTTCAAAAACATAGTGCATTTGTTTTGTAAGGCTACCACAACAGATTACCATGGAACTGAGAGAACTTTTCTGGGACCCAAAAGTTGGAATCAAGGTGTCATAGGGCCGTGCTCCTCCCGAAGGCTCTCGGGCAGGATCCTTCCTCTCCTCTCCCGGCTCCAGGTGGCTCCAAGTGTTCTTCGGTTTGTGGCCGCATCACTCCTGTCTCTGCCTACAACTTCACATCACCTTCTTTCTTGTGTGTCTGTCTGTGTCTCAGATTCCCCTCTCCTTTCCCTTATGCGGACACCAGCCATTGGACTGTGGACCCACCTTAAATCCAGGATGGTTTTGTGTTGGGACCTTTAAGCACATCTACAAATGACCCTGTTTCAAATACAGTCACATTTATGGGTACTGAAGATCGGGATGTGAACATACATGTTCAGGGACCACTCTGCAATCCACTGCATGTCATTTTGTAATTTGACATGTGATGTACTTCTGTGTGCAGTTATTTTGTGTTCTGGAGAACTGTGCCACTTAAAATAATTATATAAGTAAATAAGGTAGTTTTGAATTTCAGAGAAACAACTAAGTCCATTCTTTAATTGTATTTTCTAGATCATATATAACTAATGGATGACTTGGGTATTAAAATCAGACATTCAGCAAGCTGCAAGTTGTATGTTTCTCTTGCTGGCAGTAAATCGACTAGAAAACACAATTAGGAAAATGTCTTTTGAAGAAATGCATTTTGTTCAGTCCGTTCTCCACGGGCTGGCACAGATTAGACTCCTGATTAATTTGAAGTCGTGGCAAACTTCAATTCCACGTGTTTCAAATGACTGTTTCCCTTGAACGCAGAGCTGTAGGGGTGTGTGAATGAGCTGGAAACAGAGATGGTGTACGATGTGTGGTGTCAGGTGGAGGGAATGATGTGCATTCAGCATTGACTTGATGAAAAGTGCTCTCACCGTGGAGTTTCATTCATTATCAGAGCAGCTCAGGAAGGTGGATTGGGTCTCTCCTGCCTCATTGTTGAAGTGACCGAGAACCGGGATGAGTCCCTGACGTGGCCCAGTGCTCAGCTGGGAACCCACAGGGGCAGGATTTGGCCCTGGTGCCTCTGCCCCATGACTGTCTCTCTGTGCTTCTCACTGGCTTGAGGGAGAAGATAGAGCAGAAGTCAGAAGCTGGGTTCTTGTTCTGACTTCACCACTCCCCACTCTTGAACCTCAGTGCTGATCAAGAGACAGGGCTTATTTCATCTAATATTGCTCATATGTGGAACCTGGAAAAATGGTACAGATGTACTTATTTGCAAAACAGAAATAGAGTCGCAGATGGAGAGAACAAACTTACGTTACCAAGGGGGAAAGGAGAGGTGGGGTGAATCGGGAGACTGGGATTAACAGATATCACACTACCTTACAGAAGGTGGATAACTACAGGACCCTACCGTTCAGCTCCGGGAACTCTCCTTAATACTCTCTGGTGGCCTAAACGGGAACGGGATGTTAAAGAGGGGATGTGTGCGTACATATAACTGACTCACTTTGGGGTACATCAAAAACGAACCCGACACTGTAAAGCAACCATGATCCAGTAAAAATTAATTTTAAAAAAGAGAGAGAAAGAGACAGAGCTGTGAGGTAGTTGAGAGGCCTGCGTCTGGCACAAGATGCCAGCGTTCGAATCCCGCCTCTGCTGCTCGCTCTCTCCGTGACCTTGAGTCGCTTCCTCTGGGCCTCAGTTTCCCCGTCTGTAAAGTGGGGTGGCGTTAGCACCTCCCTCACAGACCTGTGTGAGGATTAAATGGCTCGACTTACACACACGCAGAGCACTCGCAGCAGTGACCGGGCTGAGAAGCGCTGTGAAGGAGCCTGCTGCCAGCCTCCTCACAAGGGGCCGTTTCCTCAGGTCAAGCCTGGGGGAGCCGGTTCTTTCACCTCGTCCTCAAACCCTGTATCGTGACGTGGCTAAAACTGGTGAAATGCCCCGAGAGGACCAGTGCCAGTCCAGCCCAACATGTATCGTTTTCCTTTCAGTACGAACAGTTTTGAGATGTGCCTTAGCTATGAACAACCAAACCTTCAAGAACTTTCTTGTACATCTGTAGCATTACATCTTCCTAATTCTGGGACATAGAAAACCAATTCTTTGTTTAACAACAACAAAACAAACCTTCGTTTGGAGAAAAAAGAAAACATATTTTTATACAAGGCCAAAGAGCAAACATGAGCTATAATTTATCCAGGGAAGCTGTATTTTATTCAGGGAGAAAATAATCATTAATTATTAGACTTGACTATTTGAGTTTATTTATTTTTTCCATTTATTTTTATTAGTTGGAGGCTAATTACGTTACAATATTGTAGTGGTTTTTGCCATACACTGACATGAATCAGCCATGGATTTAGAGTTTAAAATCTGTTTCCAGAATGATCACACTTAATTTAAGTCTATGTGGCAAGACCATGTTAAATAAATCTTGAACAAACCTTGTTCTGGGGAAATGTTTAATGTTTTGTTACTGTCTTTTTATACCAAGCAGATTTTTGTGGAAATTGTTTTGTTTCTACACATTTGTTTTCTAATTGCTCTCCAAAATATGTTTGACTGCAGTTTTTAGTTTGGCAAAAAAAAAAAACTGAAGTTTTGGGTTTTTTTTTTTTTTTTTGTAAATATTATAGTTTTGTCTAACATTTTTATTATGAGCCTCACTGTGTGTTCACATGAAATGAAGATCTAGTGGTTTTACAGGAAAAAGTTATCATTTGTTGTTAAAACACATACACGATCAATAAAAATTTAATAAAGACCCAAAGCAGATGTACAAATTGCCACACACATGTAAAGCCAAGGCCTTCATAACAAGGCTTTAATTAATATGTCATATGAAAATTAAGATTTTCACGAAGTTGTAGAGTATTGCCTATAAGATAAGTAACACCTTTGTTGATTATACCAGGAAGGAACACCTTGGCTCACTCCCTGGTTAATATGAGTTGTTGTTATTTAGTTTCTAAGTCATGTCCGACTCTTTTGGGACCCCATGGACTGTACCCACCAGGCTTCTCTATCCATGGGATTTCCCAGGCAAGAATACTGAAGTGAGCTGCTATTTCTTCCTCCAGGGGATCTTCCTCACCCACAGATCGAACCCTGTCTCCTGCATTGCAGACAGATTCTTTACCACTGAACCGCCAGGGAGGCCCGGATAATAGGAGAACAAGAGATGAATTTTGATGGCAGCGTTTTTTCAAGGTTTTCCATTAAGCATGTTCTAAAGGGAAGTATTTAAGACAATGTTAGATGAGGAGAGAAAGAAACAGGAGCAGTCAAAGTAAAACATGGTAAAAATTAAAAGCAGAAAATGTAAATACTCCCTGGAAAATCTGTGTATTCATTCAAATCATGTTTATCTGGTGCTCAGTTTTAAAATCTTAATACCCAAAAGGGCAAGACATCTTTTAAGGAAAATTTACTGTGTATCAGGATAGAGTCAAGCTTTTTTTTTTTTTTCCCTAGTGGAAAATATACAGAGAGAGAGCCCAGCCAGCTTGCTGCTTCATGTCAGCCTGAAAACAAATGAGAATTTCTTAAATGTAATAAACATGAGGTTGTTCAATAACCCCATTTTTCTGGGCCCATAAGTGGCAGTTATTCAGGATGCAGTTGCCGTGGTGAGGAGACAGGAAGTATTCATTTTACTGGGATACTGATTAAGTACACGGTCTCCTGCTGCAGCTCCGAGCTCTTTCTGTGACATCACGGGAGTTAGGTGAGAAGTAATTTCATTGAGAGAAAAGCCCAACTTCCCTCTGAGCTTACGGCTGTTAATAAAACAAAAAAAGCAAAGTTGTTTTTCACATCTGAGTTGCCTTGGTTGCAGAGAGATTCTCCCCTTCAGAGGAATGGTTTTCCCTGGAACCAAAGGGATTATTTCACATCTGGAGCTAGAGGGTGGGGAGGGTTGGGAGGGGGGATTCCTGAGCTTGATCATGAACCTGGAGCATCCATCACCTGTGTGCTCACCTGGGCACCAGAGGGTGTGGCCAGATCACTATTTAATTTTACTTAGTATTAATATTAATAGTTATAACAATTTTAAAATGACACTCTCATGTTGGAGTTGACATACAAACACTATTGATAATGATGTGTAAATTAGATAGAGCTTCCTCGGTGGTTCAATGGTAGAGTCCACCTGGCAATTCAGGAGATGTGGGTTGGATCCCTGGGTCAGGAAGAGCCCCTGGAGAAAGAAATGGCAACCCACTCCAGTATTCTTGCCTGGAGAATTCCATGGACAGAGGAGCTTGGTGGGCTACAGTCCATGGGGTCACAAAAAGTTGGACACGACTTAGCAACTAAAGAGCAACAGCAGCAGATAAAATATGTAAGTAATGAGAACCAACCGCACAGCAGAGGGAACCCTACTTGGTGCTCTGCGGTGACCTGAATGAAAAGGAAGTCCAAAAAAGAGGGGGTGTATGTACCATGTATAGCTGATTCACTTTGCTGTGCAGTTGGAACTAACACTGGAGACGGCAATGAAAAGCCACTCCAGAACTCTTGCCTGGAAAATCCTATGGATGGAGGAGCCTGGTAGGCTGCAGTCCATGGGGTCGCAAAGACTTCACTTTCACTTTTCACTTTTCATGCATTGGAGAAGGAAATGGCAACCCACTCCAGTGTTCTTGCCTGGATAATCCCAGGGACGGGGGAGCCTGATGAGCTGCCATCTATGGGGTCGCGCAGAGTCGGACACGACTGAAGTGACTTAGCAGCAGCAGTAGGAACTAACACAATATTATATAGCAACTCACCCTTCAATAAAAATTTAAAAATCAAAGGGAAAAAGCACCAACTGAGATTTCCATGTAAAATTTTCTTTTAAAAAAAATGACACTCTTATTCATGGATCGGCAAACTTTCTATAAATGGGTCAGATAGTCCATATTTCAGTCTTTGTAGGCCAAGGGACAAGTTATTTAGATACCTACATAAGAGGAGCGGAAAGAAATTGATACAAAATCATCATTAATGAAATCCAAAATATAATGATGTCAGTGATAACTTTTTTTAATGGATGTCTGTCGATAAGAATGGGGTTGTTCGGGAAAGATAACATTTCTGTAACTGGGATTCAAGGCTTTAATATTGCCTGTGATCCGTTTTATTGTAAATGTTTATCTCTTAAAGCCATGTCTACCTGGCAGTCCTTACAAACATAGAAGGCGGCCTGGATTTGGTCCAGGTACTAACACATCCTTGATTTTATCTGCTTATGCTTGTAATTCTGGTATTCTTCTCATAAATATGAAAGTAGATATTTTGCCCATAAATGTTTTAATACTGTAGCCCTTTGAGTCTAAATGATTAATATGAATTTCTATGATATTTTTATGAGATAGATGCATTCTATTTAGAGTCTCCTCTATCTGTTTATCTCCTATTGAATTCAGGAATCCATAGCCTGATTGGATTAGTACAGTTTGTTTTCCAGCTGGGGACCACCCATGAGTGAGCAGTCAAATCAGCTTAGAGATTGTTGACTAGCATTAAAAAGATTGTATAAGGTAGACTAAAGTGATTACGTGGCCAATAGTAAGCAAAGTTTGGTTTGGTGTCTTGGAAAAGTGGTGTCAGACATAGAAGTATATGTGTGTGTGAGTGTCTCTGTAAGTCTAAGATATATTTTTATTGTGGATCTTAATGCAAAATGTATGCAAAATGCTGAGAAGTGCTAACTTTCTCAAAATAATACATTAAAAATAAATCTCCTAGATGCTGATAGAGTAACAACATTATCAACTAAATCCACTATCCAATGCTAATAAATTATGTCATAACTGATGAGTATCTATTAATTTGAGTGGCTATGGTGTAATGTTTTCCACTTTAGATGATCAGTGATCAGAAGGAGAAACGGCATAATTCTGTCAGGAAAATAATCTCACAATGCTGTGTTTTTTTAATCAATCCACAAATTTGAGAGCAAAAATAATCTAAACTCCTGTTTATTTGTCAGGAATTGGTATTTAAAAAATTATAACTACATGTCTTTATTAGAATATAGAAACCATAGTTGGAAAAAGGTATTTTTAAATAACGTTAGTTCACATTCTGAAAACAGTTTAGGCATCGTATTTTACACAATTTGTCTCCTTCTCTGTAAAAGTTGTTTTCTCCTTCTGTTAAGTGAGGTGATTGGCAGCTCAATCTCTTCTGTCTCTTTCTTTCTACCTCCCATTCACTTCTTTTTACAGAACATTTATTGGAGTATGGCTGCTTTACGGTGTTGTGTTAGCCTCTGATGTACGGCAGAGTGCATCAGCATATATCTTCTCTTTTTTTGGATCCCTCCTCCCGCCTCAGATTTAGTCACCACAGAGTACTGAGTAAGGTTTCCTGGGCTATACAGTAGTCATCTGTTAGTTATCTATGTTAGTCATCTATTTTAGTTATCTCATTATTTATTTTTCCATAGTAGCAATAGTGTATATATGTCCAATCCTAATCTCTCAACTCATTCATCCCCTCCTTTTCCCTGTGATATCTGTACCTTTTTTCTCTGTGTCTTTTATTTCTGCTTTGTAAGTAAGATCATCAAGACCAACTTTTTCAGATTCCATGTATGCATCAATATACCATATTTGTTTTTTTCCTTTTGACTTACTTCGCTCCATGTGAAAGTCCAATTCATTTCTCATTCAGCCAGTCCTTAGTGGGGACTCCCCAGTATTTGGAGCTAACATTGCAGATAATATGAGCTACTCAACGGGACAACGTGGTCTTTCCTTCTAGATCATCAAAGCCTAGTATTTGCTCTTCATTTGAATATAAGATATTTCTTAAGGACAGTGGGGCCCACCTGAGAATTGAGGCCACATGGAAGTGTGCAGTATCATCACTGTCACTGTCCTTATCATCACCTTCATGTGTTTCTGAAAACTATTTCATATGTGTGGAGGAGTGCTGAGAAAACTCGAAATTTAAATAAAATTAAAATCATCTTTTTCCCATCTAATTTTAACCTTTAAAGTTAATTACCACCCAAATATATGTGATATGTGTATGCATGATTATCTAGCTTTTATATGTTAATGTACATATATTGTACATACATGTATACATAGATGTTTGTATATGTGTGTATACCTATATACCTACATATGTGTGTGTGTGTACATGCACTTTTAAAATATAATGCTTTTTTTAATTTTAATTTTTACTCTTTTAACACCAGAGACATTTTTATACATGCTTTTTAAAGTACACATTATGACCCCTTCAGTTCAGTTCAGTTCAGTCGCTCAGTCATGACTCTTGGCAACTCCTTGGACTGCAGCACGCCAGGCCTCCCTGTCATCACCAACTCCTGGAGCCTACTCAAACTCATGTCCATTGAGTTGGAAATGCCATCCAACCATCTCATCCTCTGTCGTCCTCTTCTCCTCCTGCCTTCAATCTTTCCCAGCATCAAGGTCTTTTCAAATGAGTCAGCTCTTTGTATCAGGTGGCCAAAGTATTGGAGTTTCAGCTTCAACATCAGTCCTTCCTATGAACACCCAGGACTGATCTCCATTAGGATGGACTGGTTGGATCTCCTTGCAGTCCAAGGGACTCTCAAGAGTCTTCTCCAACACCACAGTTCAAAAGCATCAATTATTCTGCGCTCAGCTTTCTTTATAGTCCAATGCTCACATCCTTACATGACTACTGGAAAAACCATAGCCTTGACTAGACGGACTTTTGTTGGCAAAGTAATGTCTCTGCTTTTTAATATGCTGTCTAGTTTGGTCATAACTTTCCTTCCAAGGAGTAAGCGTTTTTTAATTTCATGGCTGCAGTCACCATCTGCAGTGATTTTGGAGCTCAGAAAAATAAAGTCTGACTCCTTAGTGGGCAATAAAAGCCTTTCATTGGTCATGAACAGTGGTTTGGAAAATAATTGAAAAGAACTGAACAGAGTATGTCTAAATGCACGGACCTTCATCAAGATACCTTCTCCCCCACTTACTTACATAGACGTTATTGTGTGGGTGTGCATGAGCAGAGCTGTAGTGTAAATGTTTCACACTGTGGCTCATTGCTAAACAATCCTGAGAAACAGCACTAAGTCTTGGTGACGGCAGTGATTAACATATGCCTTATATTCTCCTGGATATGGTGTATTTTATTGCCAAACACCAAAGCATAATAATTAGTACATTAACTTCTGGAAATGCATCATATAATTTAATTTAGGCAAATACTCATATGTTTGGTTCCACATGGCATTCACACGAACTATTATTTTGTTAGCTTTTCCTATCTGCTGCTTATTATAGGTTTCTTATCTGCTATTTTAAGCTTTCTTGTGATAATAAGGCTCAGGATTGGGTTGCAATAATCCAGTAACACCAATCAAAGAAGGTATTAAGAGACATATCCTGGAAGCATAATGTTGAACACTGATTTAGGGAGAAAAGAGCTTAATCCTCAGTAATACTGCTTCTAATGATGCCATGTGTTGAAGCAGGGATCATGTATTTTTTATGAGCATTACATAATCTATTGTCTCCTGTTGAATAAAAATCAATCCATCCAGAAATCCGACACTGCAAAAGCATGAGAATTCTCACAGTCCAAATACTACAATGGACTTTTTGTTTTGTTTTCTACCTTATTATTTTCCTTTGAATAAATACAAAGAGTAAGCTTACAGAAATGCAATAATGTACCTAAGGAGTTGTGTAGTTATTTGCCAATTGATATTGGCCAGTGTATACTAACTCTTAATACATGGGCTTCTCTGGTGACTCAGTGGTAAAGAATCTGCCTGCTCATGCGGGAGACAGGAGATGCAGGTTCGATCCCTGGGTCGGGAAGATCCCTTGGAGGAGGAAATAGCAACCCACTTCAGGATTCTTGCCTGGGACATCCCATGAACAGAGGGAGCCTGGCAGGCTAGAGAGCACAGGGTTGCAAAAGAGTCAGACATGAATTAGCGACTAAACGACAATGTATTTATTAACTGCATATAAATGTATTACTTAATGTGTGGGTCTCTGGGTATGTGAAATTATCAATTACTTTTTAGACCTGAGAAATAACGTAGGGGCAAAAATTCTACCATACTTGCACTTTTTATTCATGAGCAAAATAAAAACAGCTCCACATTGGAGAAGTTCTTCTAGAAGGAACAAATTCTAGTAAATTCCAATGTTGTGGAAAGTGAACTCGAAATTGAGGCTTTAAATACAAATTTCATTCAAGGTCATCATGAAAATTTTGTTGGAGACTTGGAATTCAGAAGTGGTGAAGGACAGTGTGAATGTTAGTGTTTTACAAACATGGAAGCTTTTGAAAATAATTATTATGTGATTAGTACTGCCAGGGTTAACATAATCATGCATTTCCAGGCTTCATGTTTAATACTTTTCCATTGCTACCATATTTTTTATCCTATAGTTCATAGATAGACATCTAACTTTCTGAACATTTCTGCCTTTTGGTTTACATTATGTGAATGCAAATGCTGATGATGTCCTGCATATTCTGAGAGGGAGGGCTTACTCCTATAAAAATTATTCTGCAGAGTTTCAAAGGGCAAGTCTAGAGAGGAACTCTGGTAGCAATTTCAAAGAGAGTCACGCTTTTTGTAAGTACTTACATTTATGCCAGACATGTACTGTGAACTTCATGTACATCCACTCTTTGTTGAGACCAAGACACCGGTTTCTTTCATTACACACGTAAATCTGTGTTAGTTCATTCCACCCTCTGACTATAGTACAAATTCAATATGTGATGCGGCCCATGAGGTATGGACACAACATAAATGTAAGTTGAAATTTTTAAGTGAGGAAACAATCTGCCCTTTATAAATTAAAGACTGTATTTTAGTCAAGATCAATAAACCAAAGAAAACATTTTTCTAGCATAACTCAGAATAGATTTCAAATTATTCAAATTTAAGGGCCCCAGGTGTTACAAAGCAGACCTCTTACATTTTTCAAGGCCAGGGACTGATGAGAGATGAGTGATTTCAGTGTCACTTGCTGGGTTGGGCATTGTTCTAAGCTATTTCCCTGTTGATACGTCATGTCTCTGAAAATCTGTAGGCTGGGTGCTGGTATCTCCCCATTTTGCTGATGTGCAAACTAAGTCCCATGGAGCCCATGTACCTGGCCCACAGTCTCACAGTCAATAAGTAGAAGAGCTCAGTTGCACCCAAGGCAGGCTGCTTCCAGAGCCAGGCTTTCAGCCATGATGTATTTTTAAATGAAACGTTTTGATAAAAAAGAGAAAAGGAACAGAGTAAGTGTTGATATGGTTGTTGGAATGAAGACAGCTTGGCTCGGTTAATGAACTCCCGGTATGTCTTCAGACTCTTATGAGAATGCTATTGGAAAAAGATCAATATTTGTATTGCTCACTGTTATGAAAATCCTGTTGCAGAAGAAAACAAACTTACCCATAATTTGGAAGAAATAAGTACAAATTTAAGTAACTATTCACCGGACACATGAGCCCTAACTGGTCAAAAAGTGACACTATGAAAAAATACAAATTGTGGTGTCATAACTGACCCTTTGTTATGTAATTTTCATTTTGTTCCGTGTAAATGGTGTGATGATGCTTGGAGGGGGAGCAGGTCCCCTCCATGCCCTTCCCATTGTCTGTCTCTCATGGAAAGTAGGCTTCAGAACATCTCAGTGCCTTTGTGGCAATCCACAAGTAGGAGGCACTTGTTATTTTTAAGTTGTACCTTTAGTTCCCCTGTGGCTCAGCTGGTAAAGAATCCACCTGCAATGCAGGAGACCTGGGTTCAACCCCTGGGTTGGGAAGATCCCCTGGAGAAGGGAAAGGCTACCCACTCCAGTATCCTGGCCTGGAGAATGCCATGGACCGTACAGTCCATGGGGTCTCAAAAAGTCAGACATGACTAAGCAACTTACACTTCCTTCCTTCCTTTAGTGATTGAGAAAATAAATAGGTACCGTACTGAAGTGACTCTTAAAGCTCACTCAGAATTTTCTTTAAATTTCTAAAATACACCTGGAAAAGGAAATATGGAAATACTTGAAGTAGAGGAGACACATGTTGTGTGTCTCATGGAATAATCAGGGGTGGCGCTGAAAACTGTCACTTCATACAACATCTCTGAATCATGCCTTCTGCCATGGGCACTTTTATTTACACAGAGTTTCTTCGGTTTCACTGACAGAGGCTTGATTCCTCTGCTTCCTCTAGAGTTTTCTCTTTTGAGTGGCACAACAGCAAATATTTCTCTCTCCCCTCTAGACTCTTCCTTTTAGCCGTTGTCTGATACTATGCAAAATATAATGAGCTGCTAGAACTAAAGGCTAGCCTTTAAATCAGATGACTTTGGTTATTATTAGAACCAATTTTCAGTGCTTGCAAAATGAGTGCAGTCCCATTATGAATGTCACACAGTAGGTATTTGCCATTTTGGTTCCAGGTGGGTGGGACGGCTCCCTCTCATGGTTAGTTGGTCTCCCTTAGGGGAACCCTGGGAGAGGGACCAAGTTGCTTAGGTTCTTAAAATGTCTTGAAGACCTCACTGATCTGTGTTTCAGTTGATGACTGATGACATCTAGTGGTGGGTGGATTTGAGTCACTCAAATGACCATCCCCTGCAGATCAAGATGCAAAATAAACTGTGTTTATATGATTTCACACCTCAGTTCAGTTCAGTCGCTCAGTCGTGTCCGACTCTTTGCAACCCCATGGACTGCAGCACACCAGGCCTCCCTGTCCATCACCATCTCCCGGAGTTTACTCAAACTCATGTCCGTTGAATCAGTGATGCTGTCCAACCACCTCATCTTTTGTCATTCCCTTCTCCTTGTGCCTTCAGTCTTTCCCAGCATCAGGGTCTTTTCAAAAGAATCAGCTCTTCGCATCAGGTGGCCAAAGTATTGGGGTTTCAGCTTCAACGTGAGTCTTTCCAATGAACATTCAGGACTGATTCCCTTTAGGATGGACTGGTTGGATCTCCTTACAGTCCAAGGGACTCTCAAGAGTGTTCTCCGACACCACAGTTCAAAAGCATCAATTCTTCAGCGCTCAGCTTTCTTTGTAGTCCAACTCTTATATCCATACATGACTACTGGAAAAACCACAGCTTTGACTAGACGGACCTTTGTTGGCAAAATAATGTCTCTGCTTTTTAATATGCTGTCTAAGTTGAACTCTGGTGTTGGAGAAGACTCTTGAGAGTCCCTTGGACTGCAAGGGGATCCAACCATTCCATCCTAAAAGAAATCAGTCCTGAATGTTCATTGGAAGGACTGATGTTGAAGCTGAAACTCCAATACTTTGGCCACCTGATGCGAACAGCTGACTCATTTGAATAAGACCCTGATGCTGGGAAAAATTGAAGGCGAGAAGAGAAGGGGACGACAGAGGATGAGATGGTTGGATGGCATCACCAACTCAATGGACATGAGTTTGAGTAAACTCCGGGAGTTGGTGAAGGACAGGGAGGCCTGGCACACTGCAGTCCATGGGGTCCGAAAGAGTTGGACACGACTGAGCGACTGAACTGAACTGAACTGAAGTTGGTCATAGCTTTCCTTCCAAGGAGCAACCAGCTTTTAATTTCATGGCTGCAGTTACCATCTGCAGTGATTTTAGAGCCCAAGAAAATGAAGTATCCCACGTTTCCACTGTCTCCCCATCTATTTCCCATGTAGTGATGGGACCAGATGCCATGATCTTAGTTTTCTGAATGTTGAGCTTTAAGCCAACTTTTTCACTCTCCTCTCTCACTTTCATCAAGAGGCTCTTTAGTTCTTCGCTTTCTGCCATAAGGATGGTGTCATCTGCGTATCTGAGGCTATTGATATTTCTCCCAGCAATCTTGATTCCAGCTTGTGCTTCATCCAGCCTGGCATTTCACATGATGTACTCTGCATCTAAGTTAAATACACAGGGTGACAATATACAGCCTTGACGTACTCCTTTTCTGATTTGGAACCAGGCTAGACATTTACAGAGTGGTCAAGCCCCAGCATCATGTGACCCTGTCAACATCATTACATCATGTGGTAATGATGGAAAGTGAGGGCTGCCCCTACCCTTAGTGCTCCATGACAGTTTCGGAGATTCCATCAGGTCCCCTCCGTGCCCTTCCAAATGTTTTTCTGTCGTGGAGAATAGGCTTCAGATCATCTCGGTGCCTTTGTGGCAGTCCACAAGTAGGAGGTGTTTGTCTCTCCTTCTGATGATCACTGGAAGAGGTTCCTCATGGTGAGCCAGCCCATCATGGCAGCTTCTTTATTAAAATATGTGCAATGGAAATTATGCTAATTAAGCTGGAGTGTAATTATGGACTAGAAAGACTCTTCACAGTCTGGATTGAATTGTTGTAGATGAATGTGCATTAAGTAATACTGTGCAGCTAATTATGAAAGGTAAAGGAGAGGAAGGGAGGTAATCAGTTACGTGACGTTGTAGAGACGCCGCTGTCCCTGGCGAACCCTCCCATTAAAAGCCCAGGTAACCCTGATGATGAGAATTCTTCTAGCGCTTGTCTCTGATCTCAATACTGCAATTAAAATGGCCACCGGTGACTAATTAACCCATTTAACTCTATTTGTCTGTGGCATTTATTACAGCAGAGAGTTAAATGCGGTGACACTCTGCCGCTTTATGTCCTGTCCCAAGTATATATGTGGAGTTAATTCTTTATTCTTTATTTATGGTTCTGTATGCATTTATGATAATTACGAAAATGAGCCAATAATCTGTCGTCCCAGTGTGGTTCTGCCAAGCTCAACTAAAGCTGTATTCTGGGAAATAAATTCTTTTTGCTTAGAATCAAAACAAGCTCAAGTGGCAGTCATATGGCTTTGGTTCCAAAGCTATCAATTCAGAGGATCGTGAGATGTTATCCTCATGCTGTGAGTACATGAAGAAATACTCAGTCATTTAATCCTTTCGGCTAGAGTCTTATCAGTAAGCTGGGTTTCCTGTGTTCATTGATCAAAGTCACCTGAATCAGCTAAATGAGAGTGAATATTAAAAAAAAAAAAAAAATAGGGAATACATACAGTGGTACTGAGTGATTTTTCAGCTAATTTCAGAAAATGTAATGTTCACAGGTCTTCTACATAGAATGGCTTGACACCCAGTTGTACAACCTGAGGGTCTGAAAGAATCTAACAAAGCCCTGAGTGTTGAAAGGACTTGCTGAAAAGAGGTCCTTACAGAGGATGTGCCTGTCCAGTAAAAGGAAGGGGCTGATGTTGTGGGAAGTCTACCCACATCACACTGCGCCCATCTTCACATAATCTTCTCTGAGTATCTGTGTCCAAATTTCTCTTTTGTTTTATGGATTCTAGTTATTGGTAGGTGTTCCTTGTTTCCATCTTGAGTTCCCTCAGGGCTCACCATTGGGAGTGGATGTAGTCACTGATGACTGCAACATCCTTTGTTTACTGATATGGCAGGAAGGATTCTTAGTCTGCAGTTCTCTAGGTAGACTAGGTTTTGCTGGAAGTTTTCTTGGGTATCCTCGTAAGGATTTGGTGAGAGACTGGTGTGACTGGTATTATGTAATGGTCTCACAAGGCTGGATTTTGTAAGGGAGGAAAAATCATTGTATCTCTGTCTACCTTTCTCATTGGAAAAGACCCTGATGCTGGCAAAGACTGAAGGCAGGAGAAGGGGACAACAGAGGATGAGATGGTTGGATGGCATCACCGACTCAATGCACATAAGTTTGAACAAAGTCTGGGAGATGGTGAAGGACAGGGAAGCCTGGTGTGCTGCAGTCCATGGGGTCACAAAGAGTCAAACACGACTGAGTGACTGAACAGTAACAACGACAACAACGCTCTCAGTTATTGGCTGAATCTCCCCCACCCCTGATAATAAAAGAATAGCAAGAGAAAAAGAAAAATTTATTAACATGTATACTTCATGTATACATGGAAGATCCCAGGAAAAAATGAGTAGCTCCCTGAGATGGCTCAAGCCATTACTTTGATACCATCTTCAGCTAAAGACAAAAATGATGTTGGGGTGGGGACATGGTCAGTTATGGGAGGGTACCAGGAAAAGTAATGTAAGTAAGGGTAAGGATTTTTTATGCAGATTTTAAGTCTCTGCCTTCCCCATTGATAAGTTTCTTGCAGTTTAGTGTTATCTTACTCTTCCTGGTACAGAGAGGAAGACTCACTTACAAATGGAGATTTCTTTTATAAATTTAAATGTTTGTTACAAAAGGGTGACTTCTACACCTGCTTCCAGGAGACCAAAATGGAAGCCGCAACACTTATGATCTGACCTCAGAGCCATATTCTGTTAATGCAGGCAAATCACTTAACCCCGCCCCAGTCATGGGGAGGGCTGGGGGAAGGGAGCAGGGAGACAATGACACTTTATCTCTTGATGTGATCCGTAAGTGAATACAGGACAGGAAAGGAGCTGGAAGTCTCTTTGACTTCCTGCCACATCAAATATAGCCATCGTTCAAAATCTGATGTAGAGGTTTCCTATTCTCTCTTTTCATCTTTATATGTGTGTGTGTATATGTGTCTCTCTGTGTGTGTAGATATTTGTATATATTATACACATGTGCATTCATACATGCATACACACACACACATTGAGAGAGAGAGAGATTTTAAGAAATCATCTCATGCAATTGCGGTTTTCAGGTCTGGGATGTGTAGGACAGGCCAGGAGGGTAGAAATCAGGCATGAGTTACAACTGCAGTTCTAAGACAGAATTACTTCTGGAAACCTCAGTTTTTCCTCTTACAGATTTTCAATTGGTTGGATGAGGCCTATTCATGTTACTGAGGGTGATGGGGAGGGGAAAACTTTCCCCCTACCCTTCCTGAGTTGTTTTGGCTGGTTTGATAATTAAATTGACACAAGTCGTATTCGGAGAAAAAAATATATATTTGGACCTATAGAGAGCTCATAGATGTGGAACCCAAGAAGTGGCCAAAGAGGTAGGTTTTATACAAAAAAGCTTTTAGACAAAGAGTAAATTTGTGAAGACCAAGACAAGCTTGAGCTTGGGACAGTAAATTAATGAAGAAGTAACAAGGTTTGTTTCTACAGGTTTTCTCAGCCTGTATAAATTCCCTTTATCTAGTGATAAGAATGTCTCTACCTCCTGATGCAGGGAGGGAAGATTTATTTCCTGCTTTCAAGGAGACAGAAGGGAGGGTCAGAATGTCCTTCTGACACTGGCTATTTCTTAAGTATTGTAATTTTAATTCAAGATAATCAATGTGCCACTTTGGCATATTTGGAGACAGTTTGCCCTAAACCCCAATAGTTTCCTCCTCTGAAACATTCCTGGAAGTTTCACCTATTACAACCTGAGCTGGTACATTGCTCTGTTTTTTCACTGAATCACTCTCCTAGACTTGAAAGTAGGTCAGTTCAGTTCATTTCAGGAGGCTGCGATGCAGGTCAGCTGCCTTATGTAAGCAATCAGGTATTTAACAAGAGATGTACCTATGGAAACAGAAGAAAACAAAGGTGAATGATTGGAGCCCACTCTGTTCCAGTTTCTGGAGCCCAGTGGGGCAGCTAGTCAGGAGATTTCTAGATGTCAGGGTCAAAGCATCTTTTGGAGTTTGAAGTGGCTCTGTTAATGTCATCAGGCATTCAGGCAAACTTCTGAGTGGCTCACACAACAACAGGCAAAAAGAAGAGAATCTAAACATAACTCTTGTGACAGTTTCTCTGAAGATTACATTGAGTCATCTGGCTTCAGTTTGCAGGTCTTCCAGAAAAAGGGCACTTTTTGTCCTCAATGATTTCAAGTTTATTTCTTTTTAACTTGCGGATGGGAGAAAAAAATTGGAAACATTAGTTTAGATAGTTGTAGTCAAATATTGTAGGAATTTTAGGAAAGTAGAACAGTTCAGGATCCAGTGCAATTTACAGGTAGAAAACAAAGACTGAAAGATGTTTAACAGAACTAGTCTGATATCCATAAATGTATATGATTGTTTCTATTGAAACATAATTTTTTTCTTTAAAATCACCTCCATTTTTACCAAAGATAGCCAAATTAAGACTAACTGCTTTCCAAAGTTTAGATTTAGTAAACTTGGCCTAGTTATTTACATAAGTGCAGCACAAATAATGATTGGTTGATTGTATAGGCTCTTTTAAATTTGTCTTCTTGGAACTTTTAATAAAAAATCTCCAGATTGAACTTTTATTAAGCTGTTAAACCTAAGAAGCCAAGTGAAATATTTGCCATCAGACCTTGCCTAGCAATACCTATAAATTTGAGTGAATTCCTTTCTTCTTGAGGTTTCGAAAATACCCTGAGGTTCCTGGACCTGTCAGAAAGGGACCTTCCTTATTCATCTTGTAAGCCTGCTGGGAATCCTGTAAGCAAGACACCAGATCAATTTTCCAAGGGGCTTTACCGTAAGGATTCATAAAGTCAGTCTTAGCTTCTGAAAGCTTGTCTGATCATATCTGAGTCTACATATGTCTCTTTAAGATATGACATTTGGTCAAGGCCTTGACCAGTTTCCAAACGTGTCGTGTCAAAAGGGAACAGATTCTTACTGAATTTGTGTAAATAACTATATTTTCAAGAAAATAAGAACACTCACTGAAATTTTCCAAATTTTGGAGAGATCAGTAAGGGAGAAACGTAAATGTTTCTATTCCACTTACAAAGGTATAATTTACCAAATTGCTCCAGGTCATAGTTAGTTTAAGAGAAAAGAGCAGAACGTTTCTTTAAATCTGGGAAAACAAAACAAAATCAGCAGTTTCAAATTTAAAAGAGAAAACCTAAAAGTTAATGATCATCCTCATCAGTTATCCACTTCCATGTAATTAATTCTTTTGCTGCTTGTTCTTTTGTTAGAAGTTTTATGAAGTCATAAGGTTGTTATTCTTGGTGGTGTTTCCCAATTAGAGTTTTGTAAATGTTTAGACAGTTCAGTGTTATGATTTAAAAGTTATCAGAAACTTGTATTCTAGAATACTTCTTAGGTCCCCTCTCATGAATTTCTCTGAATATAAAACATACTAGCAAGAAGCGTTGGTAAAAGCATCTAAGTGAAAAAAATAACTGTAAATGATAAAAGATTTTAAAATATCCATTGTTAAAGATTTGATTCACTATGATGGAACTGACAGGGAAATGTGGTTATTTCTTCAGATAATGACTACAATTGTGAATGATAACATTATACTACAACATACAAATTTTAGGAATTTCATATAATTTCTAGAATATTTACGTTAAACCGCTAGACCATTCAGGTATGACCTAAATTAAATCCCTTATGATTATACAGTGGAAGTGACAAATCAGTTCAAGTATTAGATCTGATAGAGTGCCTGAAGAACCATGGATGGAGGTTCATGGCATTGTACAAGAGGCAGTGATCAAGACCATCCTCAAGAAAAAGAAATGCAAAAAAGCAAAATGGTTGTCTGAGGAGGCCTTACAAATAGCTGTGAAAAGAAGAGAAGTGAAAGGCAAAGGGAAAAGGAAAGATATTCCCATTTGAATGCAGAGTTCCAAAGAATAGCAAGGAGAGATAAGAAAGCCTTCCTCAGTGATCAATGCAAAGAAAACATTAGAGGAAAACAATAGAATGGAAGACTAGAAATCTCTTCAGGATAATTAGAGATACCAAGGGAACGTTTCATGCAAAGATGGGCATGATAAAGGACAGCAACGGTAGGGACCTAACAGAAGCAGAAGATATTAAGAAGAGGTGGCAACAATACACACAAGAACTATACAAAAAAGATCTTCACGACCCAGATAATCATGATGTTATGATCACTCACCTAGAGCCAGATATCCTGGAGTGTGAAGTCAAGTGGACCTTAGGAAGCATCACTACGAACAAAGCTAGTGGAAGTGATGGAAATCCAGTTGAGCTATTTCAAATCCTGAAAGATGACGCTATGAAAGTGCTGTACTCAACATGCCAGCAACTCAGCAGCGGCCACAGGACTGGAAAAGGCCAGTTTTCACTCCAATCCCAAAGAAAGGCAATGCCAAAGAATGTTCAAAGTACCGCACAATTGCACTCATCTCACACGCTAGCAAAGTAATGCTCAAAATTCTCCAAGCCAGGCTTCAACAGAATGTGAACCATGAACTTCCAGATGTTCAACCTGGATTTAGAAAAGGCAGAGGAACCAGAGATCAAATTGCCAATATCTGTTGGATCATCGAAAAAGCAAGAGAGTTCCAGAAAAAAACATCTGCTTTATTGACAACACCAAAGCCTTTGACTGTGTGGATCCCAACAAACTGGAAAATTCTTAAAGAGGTGGGAATAACAGACCACCTGACCTGCCTCCTGAGAAATCTGTATGCAGGTCAAGAAGCAGTAGTTAGAACTGGACATGAAGCAACAGACTGGTTCCAAATCAGGAAAGGAGTATATCAAAGCTGTATGTTGTCACCCTGCTTATGTGACTTAATTGCAGAGTACATCATGCTAAATGCCAGGCTGTATGAAGCACAAGCTGGAATCAAGATTGCTGGGAGAAATATCAGTAACCTCAGATATGCAGATGACACCACCTTTATGGCAGAAAGCTAAGAAAAACTAAAGCACCTCTTGATGAAAGTGAAAGAGGAGAATGAAAAAGTTGGCTTGAAACTCAGCATTCAGAAAACTAAGATCATGGCATCTGGTCCCATCACTTCATGTCAAATAGATCAGGAAACAATGGAAACAGTGATAGACTTTATTTTGGGGGGGCTCCAAAATCACTGCAGATGGTGACTGCAGCCATGAAATTAAATAGACGCTTACTCCTTGGAAGAAAAACTATGACCAACTTAGACAGCATATTAAAAAGGAAAGACATTACTTTGCCAACAAAGGTCTGTCTAGTCAAAGCTGTGGTTTTTCCAGTAGTCATGTATAGATATGAGAGTTGGACTATAAAGAAAGCTGAGCACCAAAGAATTGATGCTTTTGAACTGTGGTTGGAGAAGACTCTTGAGAGTCCCTTGGACTGCAAGGAGATCCAACCAGTCCATCCTAAAGGAAATCAGTCCTGAATATTCATTGGAAGGACCAATGCTGAAGCTGAAACTCTAATACTTTGGTCACCTGATGGGAAGAACTGACTCATTTGAAAAGACCCTGATGCTGGAAAAGTTTGAAGGTGGGAGGAGGGGATGACAGAGGAGGAGATAGTTGGATGGCATCACCAAGTCAATGGACATGAATTTGTGTAAGCTCTGGAAGTTGATGATGGACAGGGAGGCCCAGCGTGCTGCAGTCCATAGAGTCCCAAAGAATCGGACACAGCTGAGTGACTGAACTGAACTGAACATTTACTCACAGAATATAACCTAAAAAGACTTATCATCACTTACTTGACAATGCTTCCCATGTAATTTAATGTGCCAAATAAGCCTATTTAGTTTAATATGTCCCTTTTATAAGGAGATACAACAGATTTTTTCAGTGTTCAGGGACCATCTGGAAAACCCCCAAATTATTTCTAGGTCAATAAGACTTCATTTAAAATTTGATTAGGGGAAGTTTCTCCAAAATATCAAAAAGTTTTAAAACACGTGATCAGATAGGATCATAGTCACTGTGAAACAATGAAGAAAATTAAATAGTTGTCAAAAGTCTTTGCTCTTTTAATATTGAAAAGACACGTTTGCTAAAGTAATCAAAAGCCTGATGAAGACAGCAAACACAGGATATTATTCTGACAAAATACAGAATCTTTTCTTTTGTTTTGCTTATAGGCATGTTACTTTAAATGATAAAGAAAACCTTTATAATCTCTTACCAGAAGCAGATCAATGGTGTAAGCAAAGTTTGTCCTTTCAACAGTTGAAAAAAATTAAATTCCATGTTTACATAAGTACACTAATGATATTAAAACATTTTTTAAAACCTTTATAGCAAATTCATTTAATATTATTCAACTTTGGTGGCGCTAGTGGTAAAGAACCTGCCTGCCAATTTAGAAGACTTAGGAGATATGGGTTTGATCCCTGGGATGGGAAGATCCCCTGGAGAAGGGCAAGGCCAGCCACTCCAGTGTTCTTGCCTGGAGAATCCCATGGACAGAGGAGCCTGCAGATGGGCTGCAGTCCATGGGGACACACAGTCAGATGTGACTGAAGCAACTTAACACGCATGCAGCACAACTTCATCACATATAGAATTTCTTTCCCAAGGTTCCTCTTGAAAAAATCTTCTATAACTTTATATGTCCATGTCAGTTTGTTCCTTATTTTCCCCATTCATAAAATAATAAGATGTAATACTTTTCTTTTTCCTTGCATCTCTATATGTCATACCTTTTCTTTTCCCAAAATATACTTTATTTTCCTTGCATACAGAATCACTTCTCTTATTAATCCTAGAACCTTTAATCACATATATTAGAATTCTTAGCCCCTAGCCTTTAATTTCTAGTGAAAACTGAAAAGGAAGCAATTATAAGCTGTCTTTTACATTAACATTCTGTGCGTTAGCAAACATAAATAATCTTTATAGTTTCTAGAAAGATGTCCTTTCTTACGTAAGATTTCCCAGTGTGTCATAAAACATGTTTACTAGATCCAGATATGTTTATTTCTTTTCTGAAGGAAAGCCAAAAGTAGATTAACCTATGTTGAGGAATTAATGTTCTAATATTTTGTCTTTTTTAGAAATGTTCTATTTATTCAGTGAAATTTTATCATCTAATTTAACTTAGCAAAATTCTTAAGTAGCTAGAGAGACTTGGGTAACTATTTTCAAGTAGATATACTATAAAATGATTATTAATTAAAAATTGCCCTAAAAACTTTTATCCCAGTTACATCTGTTTATTTGTTTTCAGCAATTAGGTTTAGATTACTTATGAACATTTCATCAATACAAGTTACTTTCCTTGCTAACAAATTTTGTAATATGAACTTATTTGATCTATAAGCTCAGGTACTATAAAAGTTGCATATTTCCATTATATTCAATTTCAGTAACCTTAAAGTATGCCTGCTTTAATTTAAACCAACATCCTTAAACTAGCTCCAGCTTACTGAAAATCTTAGATCATGGGAACTTGTAAAGCATTTGGGTTGGTTTCTCTTATACTTTATTCATATAAGCACTTTTTTGTCTTTAAGCCAATTAAATAGAGCTCTTTTACAAAACAATTTTGGCAACACCATCTGAAGGCAGGAAAATACCATGCCTATAATATACATACATTGACATATGGACAGACAGAAGCAGAGATCTCTTACTTTCCATTTAAAATTTTTAGCCATGAATCAGGTACAATATGAAATTCACTAGTTTGTAGCTAACAGTTAGAATAAAGTTTACTGTGTGATAGCTAAAGTCTTTTATTCTTTGTGGAGAATATTTCTAAGATCTGTGTTTGCCTTTGACAAGCAATCTTAAGGAGATTGTGAATAAATTTGTGTTTAAAAAGACTTTCTCCCCACCCCCTTTGTTTTTCTTTTATTCTCAGGTAACTGTGGGCTGTGTTTACATTTAAAAGACACAGTAGGATTTACACCTTCAAGGGACAGAGACAGAAAAGATGCTTTCTCCTAGGAATGTTGGAGCATATTTATCTACTCTCAAGTCTTAGGGGAATTACTATTCATTTTTTTTTTCAGTAATGGACAGTTTTGGTTCCAATATCATGGTTATCTACAAGCATTTTGAGAGAAATAGACAGGGCTTGGGAATTGATGAAGATATGTGTGCCTTGACTTGCACTTCAGGTTGTGGAGGTTTGCAAGACAAACGCAGTGACTTCTATTAACCTTTGAATATTGGTTTCCAGCTGATCCATTTTCTGATTATTTCTGATCCAGGAGGACGTGGGGGGATTGCTGAGGCTATATTTACATTGGATTTATTTGTTTTAAGCCTAGTTTTTGTTCCTGCGTCCTGTTGATATGTCCCTAAGGTTAGCTCATATATATTATATACGCATGTGAAAGTGTTAGTTGTTCAGCCCTGTCTGACTCTTTGTGATCCCATGGGCTGTGGCCCACCAGTCTCCTCTGTTCATGGATATATGTATGTGTGTATATATATATATATTTTTTTTTTAATCCACTTTTTAATTTGTTTTTAGGGTAACAGCTCTCTAAATTTTTTTCATTTTAAATATACCAATTCAAAGGATTCATCATCTGGCCATTGACGAGTAAAGATCCCATATTAATCTCAAATAATGACTCAAGCCAATGAGCCTTTTTTATGGCTTAACTGGAGATACGAGAGGTGTCTCACAGAAGAGTAGGCAGTCCTCACGAGATCCAGAAGTTGACTCTGAGAGTTAGTCTAAGAAAGTAAAAGCCCTTCCTTGTAACAGGTGATAGGAATGGTATAGTGAAAACCGTGCCTGCAGATAGAAACCTGCTAATCTGTGACATCTGGCAGGAGTTCCTGGGATGGGATTTTTCCAGCATTAGCAAAGCAGTGCGGATTGAGACAGCAAAGGATTGGATCCCCTCATGGATTGGATCTCCTTATTCCAAACTCCCAAGAACTGGCACAGGCTGGACAAAGAAAGTGCTGCTCATGAGTTTGTGTTTCAGAACCTCATTTAGTCTCTTTAACTGGTCTCCAGAGTTGTTCTTCAGTCTGTAAGTCGTGTTCTGCTCTTTGCGACCCCACGGACTGCAGCACTCCAAGATTCCCTGTCCTTCCTGGACTTTGCTCAAACTCATGTCCATGCAGTCAGTGATGCCACCCAACCATCTCATCCTCTGATGCACTGTTCTCCTCTCTCCCTGACCTCCTCCAGATGGTCATAAGGCCAAACTCTCAGGACACAGAGCAAGGTGAAAGGAAATACCTCATCTGATTTTTCACTTGGGGAGCTCACAGCAAAGTCGGTTTAAGCAGATGCCTGTCTAGTGAGAACCATTAACTCACCAGACTGTGAGACCGGCTGGAACAGCAGATTTATAGGGCCTGTGCTTCCTGTTCTGCCTTATTATGACAAGTGACATAAAAAACAAAGACAAACAGTGACCATCTCGGGGAGGAAAAGGTTCAATGTCAGAGTGGCTGTCTAAGAAATTATTTCCCCAGATATTTTCTCTTGCTAATCTAAGTTCAGAAAGAAAGAAAATGGATTTCTACCAATTTTTCTTCCACTAGACCCTGCAGCTAGGGCTTCCTTCCCTGGTAACGCAAATAGTAAAGAATCAGCCTGCAATGCAGGAGGCCTGCGTTCAATCCCTGGGTCGGGAAAATCCCTTGGAGAAGGGAATAGCAACCCACTCCAGCATTCTTGCTTGGAGAATTCCAATGGACAGAGGAGCCTGGTGGGCTGCAGTCCAAGGGATCGCAAAGTGTCAGACATGACTGAACACGCATGCAAGGTCAACTGGTTGTAAGTATTAACGCCATCTATAAAATACCTTCAAGGCAGCACCTAAATTAGTGTTTAATTGAATAACTGGATGTGGTAGCCTAGCCAAATTGGCATGTAAAACTAACTTTTACAAAGTCTGTGGAAAATATACAGTGGTTCAGATAGGAGAGCTGAATGAAAAATGGGAGAAATACACAAGAATCTTCTCATTGGCTGATCTTTTGGATGCAAAGGAAAACCAAAAGTAAAAAGATAAATAAAAGATTATAGAGAATGTACAGACCTTTTCTGTTAAAATGAAACTTGGTTAAAGCCTTATGAAATCTAAAAATAGGAATACTGCTTTAAATGACCTGAAATTCTTGGGATTTTTTTTTTTTTTTTTTTAATTTCCCAAACTTCAGAAGCATGACTGCTTTTTCTCTTGATCATGGTGAAGATTATTTTCTTTCTTTTTTTTTCCTTTATCTCAGATACAATGACGGTCTTTCATTCCAAAGATGAAAAATCTTAGTGTTTTGTGTAACCTCTTTAATTAAAAGTTAAAGACCTTTTTTGTGTGCAAAAATGAAGAGTAGCCAAAAAAGTGAAACTTACCAAGATTGGGGGATTTTCTTTTAATAAGGATGACATGATGACCAGATGCTCTTGGAGGAGGAATGAGAACGTAGAAATCTTTTTCAGCTTCTTCAAGATTTTTCTATGTGACCTTGAATTGTTCGCCTGCCTAGTCAGTGCCTGAGCATATGCTTATTTTACAGTGTTGACAAGTTAGTGTTTGTAAGGGTTTGGGGTGACCAGATGGAAGCCACTCTGTTTCCAGGGAGATAGAGTTAAGGAGAGCAGGGTCCAAGTGAGCCCCTCCAAATGCTTTCAGCTTGGCCAGTGTTCCAGCCCCTCTGGACCATATGTCTGTCGTCTGCCTTGCCTGTGGCCCTTGTTACCAGGCAGCATATGACAGGATCCCTGATGGGAAGGGTTTTTGCGCCGCTCTGATGTCTGGGGTTTATTATAGGAAATCCATTAAGCCTGAGGTACCAGGCTGGCTTCCTGCCATCACAGTGCTCATGGAAGCAGGACTAAAAGGGTTTGACTTTCAGTGAGATCTAAGTTTGACTGAGACACCAGATCAGTGGAGGAACATTATTCACCCCAGGAATATAGTGATTAAAAAGGCCACCCCAGCTCTATTCCTTGATGGAGGAGGGTTTGGCAGGGAGAATGACGGTGATGTTAAAAAGGCATGAAGTTATTTAGTACCAGGACACCTGGGTACCTTTTCTTGCAGATACATGCACAGACTGCTGAGCTCCCTGTGGGCAACCAGCATAAAATAGTCATCTCTCGGGACTTCCCTGGTGGTCCAGTGGTTAAGACTCTCTGCTTCTACTGCTGGGGGCGCGGGTTCAATCCCTGGTTGGGAAACTAAGATCCTACATGCCACTGGGTGTGGCCAAAAAATTTAAAATATAGTCATCCCTTCACCCATGGTTGTATTGAGTTCTAAGAAGGCAGACTGTGCTGTGGACAGCCTGTTGGCCATCAAGCTGCTGCCAGAGTGGCTAGTAAACTCCTGGAATACCCCCCTTCCATCCCCAAGTCATTCTCTGCGCCTCATGCAGGGCTGAGGCAGGTTCATTCAATTAGATGCCTGACCCAAAGGTAAAAGAGGTCTTTACTGTACACCTTCACCCACTCTTTCCTTCAGACCCACAGCTCTAGACCAGAGCTCTCCGAAATCACGCACAGGAAACCTATTCTCTCTTTCGGCAACTTTATCGGCAGGGAAGGAGTTGCCGGAGGCCTGTGTGATAGGATGCGAGCCGGTTAGTTTCCTGTGGCCTTCCTCTGGTGGCATCAAAAATATTCCTTATGTCGGAGGTTCTCAACAGGGGGTGGTTCTGCAGCACTGTCCCCACGGTGTTTGGCAATACCTGGGGACGTTTTGGGTTGTTAAAAACTAGAGGGGAAATACTGCTTTTCTCTCTCTCGTGACATAACGTGTTCCTAGGAAACCTTTCATAAGCCCAAAACAATGTGTGAAACAATGGAGAATTTTTCATTTTCTGCCCCCCTCCTTTTTTTATATAAAAGGAAAAACCCTCTTCGGATTCCTTTCGGTTGGCAAAAACAGACAACTAATGTAGATCTTTCCTAGATAACTCACGTAGGTTTTTCCTAAAAGCAAAGTGGTATAAAGCCACCTTGGGAAAAGTGGGGGTGCCTGTGTGTGTGTGTGCTCAGTCGCTTCAGACCTGTCCGACTCTTTGTGACCCCATGAACTGTAGCACACCAGGCTCCTCTCTCCATGGGATTCTCCAGGCAAGAATTCTGGAATGGCTTGCCATGCCCGCCTCCAGGGGATCTTCCAGACCCAGGAATCAAACCTGCAGCTCTTGCGTTGCAGACAGATTCTTTACTGCTGAGCCACCTCAGAAGACCCAGAGGTATCTATACTGGGATCTTGCTGGAAGACACCAGGGGTGTTGCAAAACATCTTACAATGCAATGAAGCCCCTCCCTACCCTAACCCAGACTTCTCCAGCCTCCAAAGTCCAGAGAGCCAAGGTTGAGTGGCCCTGCCTTAGTCGTGTGGCTTCTCCCACTTACCTCCACCCTCAGCCTCCCAGACAGAGGCTCCTGGGGGCCTGTCCTCTTACATTGCTCACTGTGCCTCGTTGACACCCAGTGGATGGTACAGAATGAAGGAGTGCGGTCAGGTAGGTGTGGGAAGCAAGGGTGCAGGTAACCATTAAGCTAGCACTTAGATGGTATTTGCATCTACATGCTTTCTATCATTGCTACTGCTTATCTTTGAGATGTTTTTAACCTTGGAATAATTTAATTTGTTCACTGAGTACCTGCCATCTATAAGCCATGTGCAGACACCAGGAGCATGGTAATGAGCTCAAAAAACATGATCCCTGCTTGCTGGGGTTTACTTCTCTAGTGAAGAAAGCTGTCATTAACCAATCACACAGATGCATGTAAAATTTCAGTATGACAAGTGCGACAAATTTTGTTTGCCTGCCACAAGAGAAGCCAGGGAAATTTCCATAGTGTCGGAAATGGATACCATTTTCTCCATGGTGGTGTGATCCACAGGTGATAACACACCAATATCACCTGTAAATATTATTAATTTCTTTGTCATCAGTAAAGGGCTTTTGGGGGCTTGTGCAAGACTTCCCCAGTGGCTCAGTGGTAAAGAATTTGCCTGCAATGTAGGTAGCCACAGGAGACACAGGTTCTTGAATTGGGAAGATTCCCCTGGAGGAGGGCATGGCAACCCACTCTAGTATTCTTGCCTGGACAGAGGAGCCTGGTGGGCTATAGCCCGTGGGATGGCGAAGAGTCAGACGTGACTGAAGTGACTTAGTACGCAGATACACAATGCTTGTGCAGAATAGCATTTGCCAGACAGATGGGAAATAGGCCAGCTTAGCAGTGGAAGAAGTGACACAGTCAGGCCTGAGTAGGAACACAAACAGTACAGCTGGGGGAGGAGACAGGGACCACCGTCTGGGGACTTTTCTGGAGCAAAGTCCTGTGAGTGATGGAATGCAAGCAGAGTGTTCCTCGAAGGTTCATGAGATGTTCAGGTTTGCCTTTAGAAGCATTGTAGCTTCTAAAGCATACCAGTGATGGTGCATGGTAAACTGGGGGTTCCAGCCTGGAGTGAGGAGCCAGTGAAGAAGCTTCACAGCATTCAAAGCAAGAGGTAACGAGGCCCTGGGCCTCGGCTCCAGCAATGGCACTGTTATGGAAATTGATTGTTCTTATATCTGATTGGATACTGTCTGTTGGGCGATGGAGGAACTGAATAACCACTCTTTTATTTTCAGTGATATTTTTTCCCCAACTGTTCATGAAGAAACAGTCCTTTATAAATATTTGTGTTCTTCCAGGATAATAGTGCCTGCTGGTTCATTCATCAGTATCCTTCTTTCTAGATTGGGTAACCATCACATTCATGGCAACTTATGGGGTTTACCTTTCAGAGAAAATGAGACAAGGATGATTTTTTCTCTGTGTTATAATATTATGGTGATTTTAGTTCTAAGAGTCTTTTCCCCAACAAATATTTGATATCTCCCAGCTGCAAAATGAACACAAAAATGGCTAGGATCTAAAGATGCTTCTTTGTCATACACTTCCCTGGTGGCTCAGTCGGTAAAGAATCTGCCTGCAATGTGGGAAACCTGGGTTTGACCCCTGGGTCGGAAAGACCCCCTGGAGAAGGGAATGGCAACCCACTCCAGTATTCTTGCCTGGAGAATTCTATGGACAGAGGCTGCCATCCTTGGGGTCGCAAAGAGTCAAACACGACTAAATGACGAACAATTTGCCTGCTTGAAGTTGGGCTGTGTGTAAAAACAGCAAGTGGAAAGTCTGCTCTCTAGGAAGGAAGTTCTGAAAGAGCTGAAGGCCTGACTGTAGCAGGAAGGAGCCCAGACCTGGGAGCCTTGGCTGCAATGAAAAGGCCCACGTTTTCCATAGATAAGGCTTAGTTTTGTTTCTTCGCCTCCTCCACTTTGCTGACTCAAGCGTCTTTCTCCTCTTCTGTTTAACCACAAAGGGAGCATTAAATCACACAATAGGCAGTAAACTTACAGTCTGAAATAGTTCAGAGACTCAACATAACTAGGCCAAGGCATGTTTAGAAAACCTCATAGGTGGCACATACATAATAGGGGATGAAGAAAAGGCATTTAAAACTGATCCCTAAACTGAGCTCTGGCATCATCCCGAAACTGAATTTTAAGTTGGAACAACCACTCAAAGCACTGGGCATTGCTCTGAGAAATGAAGATACTGAAAAACAGCTGTATTGTCAGTAGTTTTCAGCTAAAGTAGTGCCTTTTACAATTGATGTCTGGACTATCAAACTGAACATAATATTTTAATCAATCATGAGTCTTGTCAAATTTGCAAAAGAAGACAATGCCTGCTTCTACTAAGCCCGAGAACTATTTCATGGATCTTACACACATCTATTGGAATTTTCAAAACAGAAGAATCTAGACCAAATCTTCTGCTTTTTCATTTTGGCATCCCATATAGAATGAACCTGAATGCTCTCATAACTTCAGGAAATGTGCCTCCCCTGTGACCTAGTGGAAGATGGAATATCTATGAGATCTTGCCTCTGAGCGCTGCACCTCTCACACTCACGTGGAAGTCAGACACTCCCTGAGGAACACCAGAAACTTTGAGCGTGTTCAATGTTGTCTTGAAAAATAGGAACACTGTTCCTTCCACCGCCTGTGATAAATTACTCTTTTGTGCCCAGATGAAATCCAGCTTCCTTTACTGTTCCTGAGAACCACAGTCGTGGGTGGCATGGGCTCTCCTTCACACAGTCACCCAGGGTATAGACTCATGGCAACCCAAGTTGTTTCTTGGGACTTCCTTCTACCAACTTCGAGCAGATCACTTAAATTCTCTAAACCTTGGTCTCGCATAAGTAAAGATAATCATAGACCCTATCTTATAGGACCCTTAGGAAGAAAACGGAATTGACTACAATAATTATTTAGCAACTACAGTGGTCTATCATGCTGCTAAGCTAGACATATAAAAATTGTGGTGATTCATGTAGATTGTAAACATCTAGTCCAGATTTTAGCTTATTAGATTTTGACAAGTCATAATTTTCCAAATACCCACTCAATGGAAAGCTTTTAACTGGTCATCCTAGTGATTTTGATAGATTGTACTAAATAGTTTGGGGACAAGGTAATATATTATGTCAGGTAAATAAATAAAAGTAAATGAATATCATGTGGGTAAAGAAAGATTGTGTTTTATATCAGACCTTACTTAAAGAACATATTTGGATTTAATTCCAACCAGCAGATTTGGCATAGAAAATCGCTTATTTTCTATGAAGACTTAAAACAAGAACACTAAGGTTAGTAGAAGCATAGAAATTAGGAAAATGTATTCTATCTGGAAAATGTTATTTATCACATCACAGACAGCATAACAGCAGTGAGTATGAAGTGGGTAAAGTATCCAGAGCAGTTCTGAGTATATAGGAGGGGCTCAATAAACATTAATTCTTACTGTGTTGACTGCTGTGATTTGCTGCTTGTTTTATTTGCTTTAATTTTTCTTTGACAAGTTTAAAAAATTTATTGGCAGTTGCTGTACCATTTCACATTAGTTTCTTCTGTACAGCAAAGTGGATCCGCTGTACGTATATCTTTGTGTGTGTTCAGTTTCTCAAGTCATCACCAGTTCTGTGACCCCATGGACTGCAGCCCACCAGGCTCCTCTGTGCTTCACTATCTCCTGGAGTTTGCTTAAACTCATGTCCATCGAGTCGGTGATGCCATCCAACCTTCTCATCCTCTGTCGTCCTTTTCTCCTCCTGCCCTCAATCTTTCCCAGCATCAGGGTTTTTTCCAGTGAGTCAGCTCTACCCACCAGGTGGCCTGGAGTATCAGCTTCAGTATCTGGAGTACTGGAACATCAGCTTCAGCATCCGTCCTTCCAATGGATATTCAGTGTTGATCTCCTTGAGGATGGACTGGTTTCATCTCCTTGCAGTCCACGACTCTTAAGAGTCTTCTCCAATGCCACAGTTCGAAAGCATCAGTTCTTCAGTGTTTAGCCTTCTGTGTGATCCTCATGGTGGTCTCAATAAATGGCAGTTGAACAAATGCATAAACAGTTGGATGGGAAGATCAGCTCTTGAGTCGGATTCATGCTGCTGTCTCTCTCAATGGCCTTGGGCCAGTTGCTTCCTAACATGTCTTCTTTTTTAATCTAAAAAAAAAATATTAATTGTAAGCTGTTCTTAAGAACATAGATCTCAAAAAAAAAAAAAAAAAGAACATAGATCTCTTTGAGGAAGAATTGCTTTGCAACTTGGTAATTTAAGTGATTTCAGATCTTGAGAGAGCAAAACATTAACTGTAGTGTCTTGATGGGGGACTGTAAAGAGCTATAGATTTTTAAAAACAGGTACATTTTTAAGGAAAAAGTGAACACCAACACTGACTTTATCCTAGCCATACACATTTTTAAATTAATTTTTATTGGCGTATGCTTGCTTTGCAGTGTTTTGTTTGTTTCTGCTGTCCAGCAAAGTGAATCAGCTACAGGTATACATATATCCTCTTTTCTGAAATTTTTTCCCATTTAGATCACCACAGGGGACTGGGTAGAGTTCCCTGGGCTGCACAGTAGGATCTCATCACTTGTCTGTTTTATACACAGTATCAATAGTGAATATCTGTCAATCCCAATCACCCAGTTCATCCCCTTCCCCCTTGGTATCCTTGTGTAAATGACAATCACTTCAGTGCTTATTGTCAAGTCATGTTGTGTAAAGAGATATTCTCCCTGATTATTAAATCTATAATTCTCTCTGGAGGTGGCAGATATAGTATTTTCTCTGTACAATCTTTGATTATTCAGCACAGTCAAATGTAGAAAGAGCTCCTGTTACGTTCACCGAAGAGAAGTTTTCACATCACTGAGCCCATTAGTTTTCTGTGTCTGTCTGGTTGCCCACATGACCACTTATCCTGCAGTTTAAGTCCACAGAGCCCAACAGAGACCCTGGAGCAAGGGCAGGAAGTGGGTATTCGGAGGTCCCTCAGAATCAAGGGTAAGAATGAAAACTTTAACAGCAGTTTGAGACAGTGAAGAGCTTGCTGGGTATAACAAAAAGAAGTGTTTTCAGTAATGCCACTGACACTAAAATGGAATTTTTTTTTTGTGAACATTTCCTAAGTCCATTTACTGTATTCTTGATAAGGTGAAAAAAAAAGAGAGAGAGAGAGAGAAGGCAATTTTAAATGTTGATATCTCCCTAAATTATGTTGTAAGCATCTTTTAAATACCTAAAGAATCATTAAGAAATGCTGTGATGCAGATCTTTAAAAGTCACAAAATAATACATTAGAAAATATTTACACAAGGAAAAGTTGCTGCAAATGACCAATAATATTTTCCAAAATGACTAGAGTATATATTCATGGAATGTACTACTGTGTCACATAAGTGAAATTCTCAATGTAAATTTATAAACTTCCTATTCCTGTGTAATCATCTCCCCTTCCCCCAATAGTTGTTCATTATGGTGAAATTCTTTAGTTAGGTTTAGGTCATAGCTGTCGGAAGGATCATTTGCTGATGTTCCCAGACTGTGTTCCAAGGAACCCCAGAGGGTGACACAGCAGACTCAGAGTGGCTCCTCTGTGTGGTTTGTGTTTTTGAGGGATGTGCACCATCTGTCAGATGCCAGGGAAACATGAGCGCAAGTGGGTTCAGTTTCAAATTTCAGTTGTGCCTCATTGGATGATGTCATAGGTTTGCAAACCTGGATTTGCAGAGGTTCCTGTCGTAAAAGCAAGTACCCTGTGAACATTGATACAAGAGGAACTGAAGACAGTAATGTCTGATGCCAAGGTCTGAGAAGTTGTGTGTGGCCCAGAAGGCTCTAGCTGGTCAGGACAGAGACAATTCTTAAGTTCTTTGGACCAGTCACTTTTAAAAAAAAAATGTTTATGGACGTGGAGTTGATATAGGTGCTTTCCTGGTGGCTCAGAGAGTAAAGAATCTGCCTGAAATGCAGGACATCCAGGTTTGAGACTTACAGTGTTATGTTAATTTCAGTTGTATGGCAAAGTGATTCAGTTGTGTGAGTGTGTGTATGTATATGTATATATATATATTTGAGAAGGGAATGGCAAACCACTTCAGTATTCTTGCCTTGAGAACCTCATGAACAGCATGAAAAGGCAAAAAGATAGGACACTGAAAGATGAACTCCCCAGGTGGGTAGGTGCCCAATATGCTACTGGAGATCAGTGGAGAAATAACTCCAGAAAGAATGAAGGGACGGAGCCAAAGCAAAAACAACACCCAGCTGTGGATATGACTGGTGACAAAAGCAAGGTCCAAAGCTGTAAAGAGCAATATATTGCATAGGAACCTGGAATGTTAGGTCCATGAATCAAGGCAAACTAGAAGTGGTCAAACAGGAGATGGCAAGAGTGAACGTCAACATTCTAGGAATCGGTGAACTAAAATGGACTGGAATGGGTGAATTTAACTCATATGGCTATTATTTCTACTTCTGTGGGCAGGAATCCATTAGAAGAAATGGAGTAGCCATCATAGTCAATGAAAGAATCCAAACTGCAGTACTTGAATGTAATCTCAAAAACGACAGAATGGTCTCTGTTTGTTTCCGAGGCAAACCATTCAATATCATGGTAATCCAAGTCTATGCCCTGACCAGTAAAGCAGAAGAAGCTGAAGTTGAATGGCTCTATGAAGACCTGCAAGACCTTTTAGAACTAACACCCAAAAAAAGAAATCCTTTTCATTATATGTGCTGGAATGCAAAAGTAGAAAGTCAAGAAACACCTGGACTAACAGGCAAATTTGGCCTTGGAGTACAGAGTGAAGCAGGGCAAAGGCTAACAGAGTTTTGCCAAAAGAACGCACTGGTCATAGCAAACCTCTTCCAACAACACAAGAGAAGACTCTACACATGGACATTACCAAATGGTCAATAGTGAAATCAGATTGATTATATTCTTTGCAACCAAAGATGGAGAAGCTCTATACAGTCAGCAAAAACAAGACTGGGAGCTGACTGTGGCTCAGATCATGAATTCCTTATTGCAAAATTCAGAATTAAATTGAAGAAAGTGGGGAAAACCACTAGTCCATTCAGGTATGACCTAATCAAATCCATTATGATTATGCAGTGGAAGTGACAAATAGATTTAAAGGACTAAATCTGATAGAGTACCTGATGAACTATGGACAGAGGTTCGTGACATTGTACAGGAGACAGGGATCAACACCATCCCCAAGAAAAAGAAATGCAAAAAGGCAAAATGGCTGTCTGAGGAGGCCTTACAAATAGTTGTGAAAAGAAGAGAAGTGAAAAATAAAGAAGAAAAGGAAAGATATATTCATTTGAATGCAGAGTTCCAAAGAATACCAAGGAGAGATAAGAAAGCCTTCCTTTGTGATCAGTGCAAAGAAATAGAGGAAAATAATAGAATGGGGAAGACTAGAGATCTCTTCAAGAAAATTAGAGATACCAAGCAAATATTTCATGCAAAGATGGGCTCAATAAAGGACACAAATGGTATGGACCTAACACAAGCAGAAGATATTAAGAAGAGGTGGCAAGAATACACAGAAGAACTGTACAAAAAAGATCTCCACGACCCAGATAATCACAATGGTGTGATCACTCACCTGGAGCCAGACATTCTGGAACGTGAAGTCAAGTGGGCCTTAGGAAGCATCACTATGAACAAAGCTAGTGGAGGTCATGGAATTCCAGTTGAGCTATTTCAAATCCTAAAAGATAATGCTGTGAAAGTACTGAATTCAATATGCCGGCAAATTTGGACAAGTCATCAATGGTCACAGGACTGGAAAAGTTCAGTTATCATTCCAATCCCAAAGAAAGGCAATGCCAAAGAATGCTCAGACTACCACAGAATTGCACTCATCTCACACGCTAGCAAAGTAATGCTCAAAATTCTCCAAGCCAGGCTTCAGCAGTACTGAACCGTGAACTTCCAGATGTTCAAGCTGGTTTTAGAAAAGGCAGAGAAACCAGAGATCAAATTGCCAACATCAGCTGGGTCATGGAAAAAGCAAGAGAGTTCCAGAAAAATATCTATTTCTTCTTTATTGACTATGCCAAAGCCTTTGACTGTGTGGATCACAGTAAACTGTGGAAAATTCTGAAAGAGATGGGAATACCAGACCACCTGACCTGCCTCTTGAGAAACCTGTATACAGGTCAGGAAGCAACAGTTAGAACTGGACATGGAACAACAAACTGGTTCCAAATCAGGAAAGGAGTACATCAAAGCTGTATATTGTCACCCTGCTTATTTAACTTATGTGCAGAGTACATCATGAGAAACACTGGGCTGGATGAAGCACAAGCTGGAATCAAGATTGCCGGGAGAAATGTCAATAACCTCAGATATGCAGATGACACCACCCTTATGGCAGAAAGGGAAGAAGAACTAAAGAGCCTCTTGATGAAAGTGAAAGAGGAGAGTGAAAAAGTTGGCTTAAAGCTCAACAACAACAAAAAAAGCTCAACATTCAGAAAACTAAGATTATGGCATCTGGTCCCATCACTTCATGCAAATAGATGGGGAAACAGTAGAAACAGTGGCTCACTTTATTTTGGAGGGCTCCCAAATCACTGAAGATGGTGATTGCAGCCATGAAATTAAAAGATGCTTGCTCTTTGGAAGAAAAGCTATCACCAATGTAGATAGCATATTAAAAAGCAGAGACATTACTTTGCCTACAAAGGTCTGTCTAGTCAGGCTATGTTTTTTCCAGTAGTCATGTATGGATGTGAGAGTTGGACTATAAAGTAAGCTGAGTGCTAAAGAATTGATGGTTTTGAACTGTGGTGTTGGAGAAGACTCTTGAGAGTCCCTTGGACTGCAAGGAAGTCCAATCAGTCCATCCTAAAGGAGTCCTGGGTATTAATTGGAAGGACTGATGCTGAAGCTGAAACTCCAATAATTTGGCCACCTGATGCAAAGAGCTGACTCATTTGAAAAGACCCTTATGCTGGGAAAGATTGAAGGCAGGAGGAGAAGGGGTCGACAGAGGATGAGATGGCTGGATGGCATCACAGACTCAGTGGTCATGAGTTTGATTAAACTCCAGGAGTTGGTGATGGACAGGGAGGCCTGGCGTGCTGCAGTCCATAGGGTCGCAGAGAGTTGGACATGACTGAGCGACTGAACTGATATGTGTATATGTGACTACATGGTGGGGTTGTGTGCTAAGTCCTGTCTGACTCTTTGTAACCCTTTGGACTGTAGCCCACCAGGCTCCTCTGTCCATGGGATTCTCCAGGCAAGAATACAGGAGTTGGTTGCCATTTTTTCCTCCAGGGCGTCTACCCGACCCGAAGATTGAACTTGTGTCTCCTGTGGCTCCTGCATTGCAAGTGGATTCTTTACCTGCTGAGCCATCGGGGAAGCTCCATGTGTACACACATGTACATGTATATATACATGCATATATATTCTTTTTTCAGATTTGTTTCCACTTTAAGTTATTACAAGATACTGAATATAGTTCCCCGTGCTATACAGTAGGATCTTATTGTTTTTTATTTTATAAGTAGTAATGTATATATATTAATACCAAACCTCTAATTTATCTTCCCCACCTGCCCCTCTCACCTGACTCCTTATAATGAAAAGTTTAGGCATCTCTTTTGGTCCAGGGGCACCATGGGAAAATCTTACAGACACAGAGGGAGTGAAGTTTGGGAACCTCTGAGAACCTCTGAAATTAAATAAAGTCAAGTTCTGCCCATTTATTGTGTCCAGTCATTTTTCACAAAGAAAAAATACTTGATTATACAATTAAATTAGTTTTCTTCAAGAGCCAAATTATTCATTTCCCTGTGGCTTCAGTTTGGTGCGGAACTTAAAACAATGTTTTTCTAGGGAATATATAAATGCTTACTGAAGAAAATATATTGTTTTCTAATTACTGTATTTTTTAGTGAAGTATAGTTGATTTAAAATGTTGTGTTTTAGGTGTTCAGCAGAATGATTCAGTTATATTTGTTAATTAGTAAAAAAATAAAGGTAAGAGAAATACTGTATGCTTTTATTATTTGCATAAAGAAAGCTATATTTGTCTGCCACTTGCTATTTTTTCCTGTGATCAAAACTATTTCATCAGTCCTGTCCACCCATCTCCCTCATCTTTAATAATAAAAGTCTATGGCAATGATAATAGACACGGACTTTAAACTCATTGCAAAGTTTTCAGTTAATTTTCAAATTAGTCACAGCCATTCTACTGAGAGTTAGGCAGACAGAGAGGCAATAAAAGCCTAGTCTAAGAATCTAAGACTTCATTAATGTATAGAAATTAAAGGTAATTGAACACTATAATCTTGAAAGAAACACCTTTTTTTTTTTTTTTTTACCACGGCACTTCATAAAGAAGCTCTGATGCATTCAGTTGCACATTATGGAATCTTCTCATATAATAGCATACAGCTGTCTGGCCCCTACCCCTGTCACCCATCATCTGTAAGAACTACTAATAAATAGCCAGTGTGGGTTGTTTTATTTAAAATGAAAGGTTAATATATTCCTTACATTTTATACTTAGATCTATCCAAATATCAGAAATGGAGGTAAATTAATAGTTTTGTGGCAAAGGTACCGTGAAATATGATGAAACAGAATGTTTATGGATGGAATTCATTTGCACATAATGTCTACTCATGATAAATAATTGTGAGTGTGTACGTGGACACTTTAATTTGCTTTTTGGGAGGAGGGTTAATACTAAGAGTTCACCCAGAGTAGTTCACCCTTAGAATCCCTCTAAGGGCAAAGTAAAACAATAGACCCAGCTAGGCATGTTTTTAGCATGGACACTAGGAACTGCAGACCTAACTAAATGTTGATAGTTGGAGTTTGTATTTTTCCCTGTTCTGGCCACTAAGAAACAACACCTAGACGTTTTCCTCCCATTCCTAAGACATTTCAGGTAATAACCAGAAGAGCAGAAATGCTAACAGACGTGGTATATGAAGTCATTCATCAGGAGTTTATACCCAAGGGTCAGACTTGCTATCTGTAAGATTTCAAAATAACCAGATTCCCATCAGCGATACAAAAAGAACTGGAGTGTGGCTTCATGGAGGCGCAGCCACTGGTTTTTTCTCTCTTCCTTTTTCTTTTCAAGTGTGGATTTGATATCACGCTGATGGAGCTTAAGAACACCATGTTAACCCTCAAAATGCCACCTCTGCAGAGGCAGCCAGGGTCAGAAAAGAACATTTGTTTTTGGCACCTCCCCTTCCCATTCTGTGACCCCCTGGTTCTCTTCATGGGCAGCCCGTGCCTCGTGGCCAAGGAGGAGCAGAGCTGATCAGGCATCCACAGTGAGGCCTTGGTGTTTTTCTCTTGTGCATAAATGATTTCACAGAATGTCAACATCATTATGTCATTCTGATGAACCACAGTGATGGTTCAAGACAATCAAGGCCCCCTTGTAATTATGTCTGAATACAGACAAAACAGGAGCATTGTCTGAACCAAAGAATGAATGAAAACAACCACCCACCCTGGCTCTTTTGAATGACTGCAGTTTCTTCACCAGTCATGGTTTGAGCTTTGCTCCTTCTTGTTAAGAATCTTCAGGATATTCAGGAACAGAATGCCTGTCTCATCCGGGCAGAAACCACCCCGTCACAGTCCTGCTTCCTTGAATTTGAGACATAGGAGACATGGGTTCCATCCCTGTGTCGAGAAGATCCCTTGGAGGATAAAATGCCAACCCATTCCTGTGTTCTTGCCTGGAGAATCCCGCGGACAGAGGAGCCTGGAGGGCTATAGTCCATAGAGTTCCAAAGAGTTGGACATGACTGAAGTGACTTACCATGTAGCATGCAACAGTTTATTTAAAGGAAGTATCTCTGTTCAATGTTATCTGAAGGAAATTAAGTTGTCATCCTTTGGAGAATGAAAATAAGCTAACAGATGAAATTGTATGTGTGAAATACGCTTCAAATATTTGCAGGACTAAAATCAACAATGGGTATGGCAAAAAATTGCTATCGCTCAGACTGGACTCATCAGTCAGCCCTCATATGCATGCTCACAGTTTACTTTGTAAAGACACCATGACAGGTGCCATGGGACACATTATCACTTCCAGCAACGTGGAGCCTCTTGTGGAATCCTAAGAGATGGTATCTCTGTGTTTAGAACACATCTCCCAATATAACTGTGACTTCTGTCAGCAGTTCGGAAGTTTTCATCAAAAGGGTCATTAAAACACTTTCAATTTTCTCTCAGAGAATTGTCAGACTACCTAATGTATAAGTGTGCTACATTCTATGATTTCTTCACAGTATATTTCTAGTCCATTATTTAATATTATTTAGTATTAAGTTCCCTTTAATACACACACACACACATATAGTACGTAAAATCTTTCGAGGGTAATCAATACCTCTGTGGCTTTTTCTCAGCTTCTTGATCTAATCCTGAGGCAAAATCCTGATCTTCTCCCGATACTGACAAGAAAAATACTTGCTTAAAACTATTTGAATCATGTAGTCCTAATCCAGATCTTGGGCATCAAATGCCATACCTCTTGTTGACACTGAAAGTTCAGAGATGATTTTTCTAAGCATCATGGATTATTAATTTTAAAATGGATCCATGGATGTACAATATAAACATTTTCCATAAAGTCAGTATGGCTTGCAAGGAGTTTATGGGTACTAATTTGTTATTTTTTTCCCTTGAGCTATTATCAGTAAGCACACCCTGTTAGAATTTCCAGGGCAAATAAATGCTGATGTGTATGAAGTTAATTTTTCATTGTGGGGCATATTTTTATTGAAAAAGTGTGTTTATATAATGAATAAATGAGTACTATTTAAAACTGAATTGTTGTTGAATAGGTATTACCATAAAAGTGATAATATTCTTTCTAATCTAATGGGTTTTTAGAAGTCTTCAGTAGAATCAGAAATTCACTAATAGTTAAAACACATGTGATTAAAAATGGTAAATATTGGCATAAATTTTCCCTGATCATTTTACATTATTTTCACCTATCAACTCCTAGAAGCCCATTGCTGGACTAAGATTTATTCAAGGTACCTAAGTTCAGTTCAGTTCAGTTCAGTCATGGCCTAAATTTGCAATCCCATGGACTGCAGCTTGCCAGGCTTCCCTGTCCATCACCAATTCCCAAAGTTTTCTCAAACTCATGTCCATAGAGTCAGAGATGCCATCCAACCATCTCATCCTCTGTCATCCCCTTCTCCTCCCACCTTCAATCTTTCCCAGCATCAGGGTCTTTTCAAGTGAGTCAGTTCGTATCAGGTGGCTAAAGTATTGGAGTTTCAGCAACAGCATCAATCCTTCCATTGAATATTCAGAACTGATTTCCTTTAGGATGTACTGGTTGGATCTCTTAGCAGTCCAAAGGACTCTGAAGAATCTTCTCCAACACCACAGTTGAAAAGCACCAATTCTTCAGTGCTCAGCTTTCTTTATAGTCCAACTCTCACATCCATACATGACTACTGGAAAAACGATAGCTTTGACTAGACAGACTTCTGTTGGCAAAATAATGTCTCTGCTTTTTAATATACTGTGTAGATTGGTCATAGCTTTTCTTCCAAGGCACAAGTGTCTTTTAATTTCATGGCTGCAGTCACCATCTGTAGTGATTTGGGAGCCCAAGAAAATAAAGCCTCTTGCTGTTTCCACTGTTTCCCCATCTATTTTCCATGAAGTGATGGAACTGGATGCCATGATCTTAGTTTTCTGAATGTTGAGTTTTAGGCCAACTTTTTCACTCTCCTCTTTCACTTTCATCAAGAGGCTCTTTAGTTCTTCTTCACTTTCTGCCTAAGGGTGGTCTCATCTGCATATCTGAAGATATTGATGTTTCTCCCAGCAATCTTGATTCCAGCTTGTGCTTCATCCAGCCCAGCATTTCTCATGATGTACTCTGCATATAAGTTAAATAAGCAGGGTGACAATATACAGTCTTGACATACTCCTTTCCCGATACAGAACCAGTCTTTTGTTCCATGTCTAGTTCTAGCTGTTGCTTTTTGACCTGCTTACATATTTCTCAAGAGGCAGGTCAGGTGGTCTGGTATTCCCATCTCTTTCAGAATTTTCCATAGTTTGTCATGATCCACAATCAAAGGCTTTGGTGTTGTCAATAAAGCAGAAGTAGATGTTTTTCTGTAACTCTCTTGCTTTTTCGATGATCCAACGGATGTTGGCGATTTGATCTCTGGTTCCTCTGCCTTTTCTAAATCCAGCTTGAACATCTGGAAGTTCACGGTTCAGTACTGCTGAAGCCTGGCTTGGAGAATTTTGAGCATTACTTTGCTAGAGTGTGAGATGAGTGCAATTGTGCAATAGTTTGAACATTCTTTGGCATTGCCTTTCTTTGGGATTGGAATAAAAACTGACCTTTTCCAGTCCTGTGACCACTGCTGAGTTTTCCAAATTTGCTGGCATATTGAGTGCACCACTTTCACAGCATCATCTTTTAGGATTTGAAATAGCTCAACTGGAATTCCATGACCTCCACTAGCTTTGTTCATAGTGATGCTTCCTAAGGCCCACTTGACTTTGCATTCCAGGATGTCTGGCTCCAGGTGAGTGATCACACCATCACGGTTATCTGGGTCATGAAGATCTTTTTTGTACAGTTCTTGCGTGTATTCTTGCCACCTCTTCTTAATATCTTCTGCTTGTGTTAGGTCCATACCATTTGTGTCCTTTATTGTGCCCATCTTTGCATGAAATGTTCCCTTGGTATCTCTGATTTTCTTGAAGAGATCTCTGGTCTTTCCCATTCTATTGTTTTCCTCTATTTCTTTGCACTGATCACTGTGGAAGGCTTTCTTATCTTTCCTTGCTGTTCTTTGGAACTCTTCATTCAGGTGGGTATATCTTTCCTTTTCTCCTTTGCTTTTCGGGCCTCTTCTTTTCACAGCTATTTGTAAGGCCTCCTGAGGCAACCATTTTGCCTTTTTGCATTTCTTTTTCTTGAGGATGGTCTTGATCCCTGCCTCCTACACAATGTCATGAACCTCTGTCCATAGTTCTTCAGGCACTCTGTCTATCAGATCTAATCCCTTAAATCTATTTCTTACTTCCACTGTATAATCATAAGAGATTTGGTTTAGGTCATACCTGAATGTTCTAGTGGTTTTCCCTACTATCTTCAACTTGAGTCTGAATTTTGCAATAAAGAGTTCATGATCTGAGCCACAGTCAGCTCCCAGACTTGTTTTCACTGACTGTAAAGAGCTTCTCCATCTTTGGTTGCAAAGAATATAATCAATCTGATTTTGCTATTGACTATGTGGTGATGTCCATATGTAGAATCATCTCTTGTGTTGTTGGCAGAGGGTGTTTGCTATGACCAGTGCATTCTCTTGGCAAAAGTTTGTTAGCCTTTGCCCTGCTTCATTTTGTACTCTAAGGCCAAACTTGCCTGTAACTCCAGGTATCTCTTGACTTCCTGCTTTGGCATTCCAGTCCCCTGTGAAGAAAAGGACATCTTTTTTGATTGTTAGTTCTAGATGGTCTTGTAGGTCTTCATAGAACCATTCAACTGCAGCCTCTTTAGCATTAGTGGTTGGAGCATAGACCTGGATCACTGTGATACTGAGTGGTTTGCCTTGAAAACAAACAGAGATCATTCTGTCATTTTTGATTGGAGAAGACTCTTGAGATTGCAAGGAGATCCAACCAGTCCATCATAAAGGAGATCAGTCCTGGGTGTTCATTGGAAGGACTGATGCTGAGGCTGAAACTCCAATACTTTGGCCACCTCATGCAAAGAGTTGACTCATTGGAAAAGACCCTGATGCTGGGAGGGATTGGGGTCAGGAGGAGAAGGGGACGAAAGAGGATGAGATGGCTGGATGGCATCACTGACTCGATGGACATGAGTTTGAGAAACTCTGGGAGCTGGTGATGGACAGGGAGGCCTGGCGTGCTACAATTCATGGGGTCACAAAGAGTCAGACACGACTGAGCGACTGAACTGAACTGAACTGCACATTGACTACAAGGACTACTCCATTTCTTCAAAGTATTCTTGCCCATAGTAGTAGGTATAATCATCTGAATTAAATTCACTCATTCCAGTCCATTTTAGTTCACTGATTCCTAAAATGTCAGTGTTCACTCTTGCCCTCTCCTGTTTGACCACTTCCAATTTGCCTTGATTCATGGACCTAACATTCCAGGTTCCTATGCAATATTGTTCTTTACAGCATCAGATTTTACTTGCATCGCCAGTCATATCCACAACTGGGCATTGTTTTCACTTTGGCACCATCTCCATTCTTTCTGTTGTTTTTTCTCCACTCTTCTCCAGTAGCGTATTAGGCACCTACCAACCTGGGAAGTTCATCTTTCAGTGTCGTATCTTTTTGCCTTTTTGTACCATTCATGGGTTTTCAAGGCAAGAATACTGAAGTGGTTTGCCATTGCCTTCTCCAGTGGACCACATTTTGTCAGAACTCTCCACCATGACCCGTCTGTCTTGGGTGGCCCTACACAATATGTCTCACAGTTTCATTGAGTTAGACAAGGGTGTGGTCCATGTGATCAATTTGGTTAGTTTTTTGTGATTGTGATTTTCATTCTGTCATCTCTCTGTTAAGAGGCCTATGGAAGCTTCCTGATGGGAAAGACTGACTGAGGGGGAAAATGGGTGTTGTTCTAATGGGCGGGGCCATGCTCAGTAAATCCTTAATCCAACTTTCTGTTGATGGGTGGGGCTGCCTCCTCTCCCTATTGTTTGACCTGAAACCAAACTATGATGGAAGTAATGAAGATAAAGGTGACCTCTTTCTAAAGATCTTGTGCATGCACTGTTGTATTCAGTGACCCTGACCCTGGAGCAGGCCATTGTTGACCCACGCCTCCACTGGAGAATCCTGGGCACTCACAGTTAATTCTGGGTCAGTCTCTTGTGGAGTCACTGCACCTTTCTCCTGGGTCCTGGTGCGCACAAGGCTTTGTTCGTGCCCTCCAAGAGTCTGTTTCCCCAGGCCTGTGTAAGTTCTGGAATCAAATCTCACTAGCCTCCAATATCAAATTCCCTGGGGTTTTGCAGTCCCTTTGCCAGATCCCCAGGTTGGAAAATATGTTGTGGGTTCTAGAACTTTCTTAACAGTGAGAGAATTTATTGGGTATAATTGTTCTGCAGTTTGTGAGTCATCTGCTTGGTGGCTCTATGGTGGGGTTAATGGCAACCTCCTCCAAGAGGGCTTATGTCACACACTGTGTGACCCAGGTCTGCTGCACCCGGAGACCCTGCCCCTGCGGAAGGCACCTGCTGCCCTGTGCCTCCACAGGAAGATACTCAAGCACTCACAGTCAGGTCTGGCACAGCCTCTGTGGGGTCTCTCGGTCCTGGTGTGTCCAAGGTTTTGTTTGAGCCCTCTGAGCATCTCTGGCATCTCAAGGCACCTAGTACCCATAATGGTTCAGAAATAACCAATTTTCTCGTTATTTTACTGTTTGTCTCTCTCTGCTTCAGCTTAGTGGAAAGTTTGGCAGTTGAAACTCCTTATTCTGAAATAATAAACTCCTGTCCCCCATGTTTTTTCAAGACTGGGCCTGAGATACAAGGCAGCAGGGGTCACCTGTTCATGTGGACCAGTGGGTAGGGGAAGACGGGGCTTATAGGAGGGATCCACTGGGCGTCTCTTTCTGTCACACATCACACGCAGCCCACCAGGGACCACTGCAGGCTCTGCCTTCAGGATGCATCCAAACTCCCTCCACTTCTCAGCACCCTCTGCTGAGCCACCGTCATCCCCGCCAGGATCCCTGCAGAAGTCCCTGCCTCGATCCTGCCCACCTAGAGTCTGTTCTCAACACCACAGGCAGAGGGATCCCCTTTGTAAGCCCAGCTTTAGCAAGATATTGGGTTGGTCAAAAGGTTTGGTCGGATTTTTCGTACCATCTTATGGAAAAACCTAAAGGAATTGTTTGCCCAACCCAATATAAGATCAGACCTGCTGTTTATGAGCTTTGACGATGTATACGTTCATGCAAGCACTGACAAAGTAATCCTCTAAAAATATGAACCAGATCATGACTTTGGAATGGCTCCTGAATCAGTGGGAGCAAAAGCCAGAAGCCTGCTGAGGCTGACAAAAGCTTGTGATCTGGGCCCCACTGCCTGTCCCATCACGGTCTCCAGGACACGCTCCAGTTCACATGCTGGCCTTCTCATCTCTGACATGCTGAGCAAGCACCTGCCTCAGGGTCTTGACACTGTTCACCCTTTCTGGAACATTCCTTCAACCCAGCACTATGTGTAGGTCTCTGCCCCAGGTCACCTTCTCAGGAAGGTCTTCCATAGCCTCTGTGCTGGCAGTAACGACCCCCTCCACCCACACACACACCCACGAGCAAACACACACACACATTTTACCTACATCTGCTTGACTTCATCTTTCCCATCACACTTGTGTTAGTTTCCTGTGGCCAATGTAACAAAGTGCCACAAACTCGGTGACTTAAAACAGCAGAAGTTATGCTTTTAGAGTTCTGGAGATCAGAAGTCCGAAATCAAGGTGTTGGCAGGGTTGGTTCCTTCTAGAGGTTCTGAAGGAGAAACCCAGCTTGGCCCCCCTTCTCCTTCTGGCCGTCCTTGTCATTCCTTCACTTGTAGCCACATCCCTACAGTCTCTGTCTCCATCTTCACATCACCTTCCTCCGTCTTTTCATGTCCTTTTCTGTCTCTTGTAAGGACACTGTCATTGGATTTAGGGCCCATCCTAATCCAGTGAGATCTCATCTTGACCCTTTATTACATCTGCAAAGACCCTATTTCAAATAAGGTTACATTCTGAGGTTCCAAGTGGACATGAATTTTGGAGGAATATTGATCAGCCCAGTGCACACTTGTCACTATCTGGCAAATAATATATTTTTGCTTTCAATAATTCATTCCCAGTTACCATTAGAAGGTTCTCTGAGGACAGGAAGTTTTGCCATGTCCACTGTGCATCCCCCATGGCCTCTAGAGTTGGCTGGAAGAGTGAATTCCAGTCAGGCAGGCAGCCAGGAATCTTGTAGGATTATGGCAGGAGGTGATGGCTAGTGGCCAACTGAAATAAGCTGACCCCATGGACTGCAGCATGCCGGACTTTTCTGTCCTCCGCTATCTCCCAGAGTTTGCTCAAATTCATGTCCATTGAGTCTGTGATACCATCTATCTCATCTTTTGCTGCCCCCCTCTCCTTTTGCCTTCAGTCTTTCCCAGCCTCAGGGTCTTTTCCAGTGAGTCAGCTGTTTGCATCAAGTGGCCAAAGTATTAGAGCATCAGCTTCAGCATCAGTCCTTCCAATGAATATTCAGTGTTGATCTCCTTTAGGATGGACTGGTCTGATCTCCTTGCAGTCCAAGGGACTCTCAAGAGTCTTCTCCAGCACTCCATTTTGAAAGCATCAATTCTTCGGTGCTCAGCCTTCTTTATGGTCCAACTCTCAATTCCATATATGACTATGGGAAAAATAGTAGCTTTGACTACACAGACCTTTGTTGGCAAAGGGATGTCTCTGCTTTGTAGTGACTAACCATATAGAGCAGCTTTTTGTTTGGTGACACGCTCTTCAGGGATGAAAATTAAAATATTCGTGGTTCTGCGTGTTTATCGTTGGGTTAAGTTCTTATCGATCAACAAGCATGAAGATACCTCCATTTTGTAAAACAAAACAGAAATCTTTCCATCTAACTTATTCTTGTGACCTCTGGCACTGCAGCCTCTTCACTCTATCTTGTCAACAAGACAACGTCAAAAAACAAAATGTCTCACCTTGCAGACTCTGGATGGTAAAGGGAAGCCAGTATGGTCTTTAAAACTTTTAGTTAGAGTTCAGATGATTATAAATAGTTGAGATTTTCATAGGTTTAAATACTATCCATAGCCTAGCTTCCCATGGAGTTTATTGACCTTGCAATCAAACTGAACTCTGTCCCTCTGACATAAAGCTTTGCTGAAAATCTCAGTGTGAATTCCCAAAGACTCTTGATTGTCCTGGGGCTCTTTTCAACACGGAAGTAAACTTGATAAAAATGTTGTGACAGAACATCAACTCCTTGGTTTCAGCACCAGCCTAACATGGTAACAAACTTCAGACTGTTTGCTATTTAGCTGTGTGCTAAGTGCCTTGTAATTTTAACAGCTCAGAGTCCTTGTAAAAGTGAGGACCGAGTCACAATATTGTTGGTCTGTGTGACAAGTTTTAATGGAGAAAAGGTTACATTTACATATTCTCCGGTTCCATAAATATTTCTAAAGGAAAGCCCAGTAATGAATGAGAGATACGAGCTAGGCTTCTGTAGAAAACTGTAGATGGTTCTTATTTCCTATTCTTCTTTTCTTTGTCTAGTTATTTGTAATCCCTGACATTTCTGGAGGGCCCACACTGTGCCAGACATTGCTCTAAGGGGTTCATATATATTAATTCTAATCATCCCACAATACTCTAAGGTAGGAATTATTATCTCACTGTAACAGATGAACTCTGTGGATACTTATGCCAGCCAGTGGTGGATCAGCAGCAAGCAAGGCACAGAGAAGAGGAGAATTCATAATGGAGCAGGGTTTGAACCAGCTCTTCGGACAAAGAACTTTTCTTGAGCTAAGACTCTGCCTCTGAAGGGGTTTGGTGGAAAAATTGTTTCAAAATGGCACGTTTTAATGTACAGTTTTTACTGTAGGCTAAAGCAGTGTCTCTTGTTACACTTAGATTCCTTCTGATAAGTATAATGTACAACAGTAAAAGTTTATTTTTAAAAACAGTAAGTGGTATTACATAAATTTTCAGTATATATATATATGTGTGTGTGTGTATCCCTTGTAAGTCTTTGAATAACAATTAGTAGTATATACCTAGCTTTTGGGGCTTCCCAGTGGCACTAGTGGTAAAAGAACCCTCCTGCCAATGCAGGAGACTTAAGAGATGCGGGTTCCATCCCTGGGTCAGGAAGATCCCCTGGAGGAGGGCATGGCAACCCACTCCAGTGTTTTTGCCTGGAGAATCCCCATGGACAGAGGAGCCTGGCGGGCTACAATCCATAGGGCCACGCAGAGTCAAACATGACTGAAGCGGCTTAGCACGCACACACACATCTAGCTTTTAATAGTTTGCCCAGCACTTTCACTTTCCTATTTTATTCTGTCTTTTAAAAAGAAGTTCTGTGAAATAGATGGCATTATTCTCTATATTTGATCCATGGAAACCAATATCAGCAAGCACCGAGGGACTCTCATATATATTTGTAATCTAGAGGGGAGAAAGCCAAATGTTCAAGTTCTGAACTCTTTCCTAATTATTTGGATGCCAAATCCTATGCCTCTTCTACTGCAGTAATCAAGAAATAAGAGGTTTATAACATGCTTCACAAAAAATGATCAAATATTTCTACTTTTCAAATGGGTTCATGTGTATCATTTTTCTAGAATTCAAATATATGTGTTAATATATGATATTCATTTTTCTCTTTTTGACTTATTTCATTCTACATGACAGTCTCTAAGGTCCATCCATGTCTCTGCAAATGGCACAATTTCATTCCTTTTCATAACTGAATAGATAACTAGTGACAACCTACTGTATAGCCCACTGAACTTGTTCAGTGCTCTGTGGTAACCTAAATAAATGGGAAGGAAATCCAAGAAAAAGGAGATAATGTATATACATATGGCTGATTGACTTTGCTGTGTAGCAGATACTAGCATAACATCATAAAGCAGCTATACTACAATAAATTTTTAAAAAATGATCAAACAACAGAACATGTTTAGACCAGGGTATCTCGATCTTGGCTCTAGTGATATTTGGGGGCAGATAACTCCTTGTCGTAGGGAATTGTCTCTGCAATATAGGATGTTGAGCAGGATTTCTGGGGTCTGCTCCCTGGATATCAATAGCACCTTCCAGTTGTAACAACCTAAATTGTCTTCCAACCTTGTCAGATGTCCCCTGGGGACACAGTTTTAAACATATTTATTTTTTAGATTTCTAGACTTTATTTCAAGACAGCAATTACAGGAGGCATCATTGTTATATGATTATATCTATTTGAAAGCAGATGGCCAGAGTTTTATTTCTGCTCCACCTCTTAAGTTTATGAACATCTCTAAATCTATTAACTTCCTCCTCCATGAAATGAAAGGAAACTGCATAAGGCTAGTTAAGGATTAAAGCATGACACGATGTGAACAGGGAATCTTGGCACTGACTTTTAGTCCACATTCGCAGTATTACTTAGAATGTCTGTTCTATAAGCCTGAACATATCCAGATTTCCTTAGATTTCTTTGTCACAATACTGGCCACAGACCAGGCCCAGGTGTTTTGTATTGAAGTGCAAAGCTCTTCGCGATCTCACACTAATCTTGCTTTCCAGCTGCATTTCCACCACCCCGTTCCTGGGTAACCCCGTTCCTGCAGCCTCCTGTCTCACAGCCGTCCTGGCTGAATGCACTCCTTCCCTGAATCTGTCAGCCTTCTGTGACCCCGTGTCTTTCCTCCTGCTGTTCTTTTGCTGATTTTGTTTTTACCAGAACTCTTTTGTCTTACAAGCATTGCTAGTCCTTAAGGATTAAAATCTCACGTGAGGGACAACCAGCAAGGAGCAAGTATAGCACAGGGAACTATATTCAGTATTTTGTAATAACCTATAAGTGAAAAGAATCTGAAAAAGAATATATATATTATATATCATTTTGCTGTACACTTGAAAATAACAAAACAATGTAAATAAACTATACTTCAGTTGGAAAAAAAAAGACCTCGTATAAAGAATCCATGCCTTGTATTGAATTCTGGTCCTAAATAAGACAGACATTTTATTTTGTCCAGCTCTTCTCTAGAGTACATCTCCATGGGAAACACAAAATCTGAGTAGAATCTCTTTTAAGTGAAACAAAACCATTCCAGAAAAAGAGGCTTGTATAACTCTTGAAATTTTCCTTCTTCTGTTGATTCTGGGTTCCGTGTGAATGTATGTAGTCTGGTATGCATCTGTGTGTGTATGCATTGACACAAGCAAGCCAAGTGCCCTAAGACTTTTCCTCCTGAGCCCTTGTTCAAAGACTTTCTTATCTATGCCATAGAAGCCTAATAAAGCAATTCTCATCCAGTTAGTAAAATAGACTGAAATGAATCCTTTACTAATCATTTTCCAATAGCATGGGTTTACCTGAAATCTTATTAGTCATCCAGTGTATTCACATGACATTTCTAATTTTAATTTATAGGTGTTCTGTAGATTTTTATTTAACTTGAACAAAGGATATAATTTTAAAAGGCTGCTATTATAAGAAAAAAGACTGTGCTATCTGGATGTTGCACGTTGAGGTGGTTTAGAATCATGCAGTGAAAGAAAATTCAATTAAAAAGAAAAACAAGCTTCCTGTGTTTTCATCCATAATTGTTTTTTACTGTGATCGCCTAGCCGAAGAAGATCCAATAGTTGGTCCATCATCAGCAACCATTTGAGTATGTTTTGTAGCAAAGGTGCTCCTGTCCTGTATACCCTTTTGAAAATGTGTGTCTGCCTAAGATTTTATGTAAATTTTTACATACTTAATGCACATTAAGTTGAATGCCTTATCTTTCCAGTTGGCTCAGTTCTTTCGCTATCTCACACCAACCAGTCCTATAAGAACTGAGCCAATTCAAAAGGAATCCTATTCCATATTGTCTCCGATAGCAGTAAGGCAGCACCAACATGCTTCAAGATTTACTTGACAGCCTCTACCAGACGTGATAAAGAAAAGATAAAGAGAACAGGTTAGAATCTACAAGGAAACTTTTAACCTTTGTCTGCTCCATTTCTGTCCCATTTTTCATGACTCCTCTTCTGAAATGACAGCACTGACCTGGCATCTATAGGATGTGTGCTTTTGAGTTGTTTTCTGGGAGTCAAGTGGGTACTGCCAGATGTCTCAAGTCTCTTCCAGCCTATCCTTCAGATAAACAGTAGCCTTTTGTGGTTCAAGGGGTCAGGTTTTCATCTGTGGCCTCATGGGTTGCTTTTTTATTTCTCTGTTAAAAATTGATTCACTGCTTCAGAAATGGAATCCTTACATCCCACCATGTCTGTGTCATGTTCTAACTCAAGGGTCCCCAACCTCCAGGATCTAATGTCTGATGATCTGAGGTGAAACTGATGTAATAATACAAATAAAGGGCACAATAAATGTAATGTGCTTGAATCATCCGAAATCCACTCCCCCACCCCGACCCATGGAAAAATTGTTTTTCATGAAACCAATCCCTGGTGCCAGAAAGGTTGGGGATCGCTGCTCTAACTGGTTGAGTTGATGAATTTCATGAAAGAGTATTCATTCATATGCATAATGATACAGTCACCCTTGTGTTTTATAATGGATTTAAGTATCCTGGAGCATATTTCTTAAAATTAAATAAACAACTAGCTTCTTGGAGTAGCTCAGATGTAGACAAGAGGATATAGAAAAAGAATGTACCATGCATAAAAATTTGTTTAATAAACCTAACATTTTAAATGCTGAAGCTGAAACTCCAATACTTTGGCCACCTCATGCGAAGAGTTGGACTCTTTGGAAAAGACCCTGATGCTGGGAGGGACTGGGGTCAGGAGGAGAAGGGGACGACAGAGGATGAGATGGCTGGATGGCATCACTGACTCGATGGGCATGAGTTTGAGTAAACTCCGGGAGCTGGTGATGGACAGGGAGGCCTGGCATGCTGCGATTCATGGGGTCGCAAAGAGTCGGACACGACTGAGCGACTGAACTGAACAGAACTGAACATTTTAAATAAATAATTTCCTTTTATGAAAGCTTCTTGTTACTATACTTTTATCCTCAGAAAATTGTTAAGGAAATCTGTATGTTTTTAAAAGAAGAGATTATGATAGTAGCAATATTAACCATAAATATAAGAAATATGGCATAACTGGTATCATGACATTTTAGATTGGACTCATTCAGTTATATTTTCTCTTATCTGATAATTTAACTAAATGCTATACCTGCACAAGACTGTTGAAATAATATTTTGGAAAATAAATGTGATCTTGTAAATTATCTACTGAAGGTCAAATGAAAAATATCTATATTAATAAGATTGGCCATTTTAAGTTCTTTCTTTTTCAGTCTTCATAAACATGGTAACGTCAGTGATACATTTAAGATTATATAAGTATATGTGCATGCATGCTTAGTTGTTTGTGTCAGACTCTTTAACAACCCCATGGACTGAAGCGTGCTAGGCTCCTCTGTCCATGGAATTTTCCAGGCAAGGATATTTGAGTAGTTTGCCATTTCCTACTCCAGGGGATCTTCCTGACCCAGGGCTCGAACCTATGTCTCTTTCATCTCCTGCATTGATGGGCAGATTCTTTACCATTGTACCACCTGGAAGCCCCAGATGTATATGTACATATATATACACTTACAAACCATTTGCTCAGGGAAATCTTTTCAAATCCTTTTTGAAGTCAGTGCATGTGTAAGAAATATAGGAGGATGAGATGGTTAGGTAGTATCATTGACTTTATGGACATGAATGTGAGCAAACTCTGGGAGACAGTGGAGGAGAGAAGAGCCTGGCGTGCTGCAGTCCTAGGGGAGGGGGATTCCAAATAGTTGGACACAACTTAGCAACTCAGCAACAACATGTGTAAGAAAACGAGGACAATCAGTTGTGAAATATTCGCATGTAAACTCTCATAGGTGTTACACAAATGAGTTGACCACAGGCTACCAGTTGCAGGATTTCTCTCATGTTCTCCTGTTTTCCTTTTGTTCAGAGAATTTGGATGGAGAGACCCGGAGCTACCTGAAGTGATACAGATGTTGCAACATCAGTTTCCTTCAGTCCAGTCTAATGCTGCAGCCTATTTACAGCACCTCTGTTTTGGAGACAACAAAATTAAAGCCGAGGTAAGCACTACTTGGAATTATGAATGACTGGTGTCGGATTCATCATCACTTAGGTGTTCAGAGTACTGTTGAATGGGGAAAAAAAATTCGAAACTTTAAGTTATGCTATCAAAACTTAGATCCACAGTTATGACTGAAGCATAGTACTTTTCATCTGAGTGTTTGGCATGCCTATATATACATTCTTCTTTTTTAATTAAAATTTGAATACTGAAGGAATAGAGGACCAAGGATATACACTAATATCCACAGAGATGAAGGTATCAAATGCTATACTTTTGATGTAATTTGCATTTTTCTTCTCAATCCCATCTCTGGAGTCATCTCTGCTCCTAAATTCTAAAGAAGTACAAAGCATCTTCATGGTCTCCTCAAATTACATCAAGATTGCTACATCAGTTTATGGTATCATCTGTCTTCCTGGAAAACTCCATGATAAGAGGGAAATTTTAGGCAATAAACCAGCTTTGTGTTATAACCAAACTTTCTGAACCATTTACAAATGTACCAGTGGATATAATACAGATATATGCGTTCCATTAAAGAATCTGTTCTCTGTGTTCATCATGTAAACAATTGTTAACATGCTCGAAATTTTTGGAATACTTCAAAGCGCACAAATTATGGTATGTGATGTTTCTGGAAAATCACAGTGGTCAGCACAACCAAGTCTGATTTTTTTTTAGACAAGGGACAAGTATTTGCATGTGAGCAGCTGAGTAATCAAATTTTTAAAAAAGATTTTTTAAACTGTTAAGAGTCATCTCCGTAGCATGTAAGGAATTTGGAAGATGAGTCTAAATTAGTTTAAGGGTGGAAAGCAGAGATTTGAAGACATAATTGTAATTTATTATAGATTGTGCTTGCTTGCCCTGGGATGTGTATAGACTAGCAGTTTTTCATCTTTTTTTTTTCCTGTTTCTCTTCCCCTCAAAGGGCTTGACCCATGCTTTTTCATATCAGAAAAGTCCTGTTTCTTTGTGGAATGAATATAAGGCAGTGATTCTCAACCAGGTGTAATTTTGCCTCCTAAGGGACACGTCACAACATCTGGAACCATCTTTAGTTGTCAAATGAAAAAAATTTGTGATGTGCCATTAGCATTTAGTGGGTGGCAGTCAGGTGTTACTCAACTCAGGCTGGGCTGCTCACCTCTGAAAAGTCAGTACTTGAGAGACAGGTGTTGGCAGGAAAGAAAAGGTTGCTTTATTCAGGAGACTGGCAACCTGGGAGAAGGTGGTCTCATGTCCAAAAACCAACTCCCAACAGCTGATCAGGAAGCAAGAGCTTTAAAGGGGGATTTCCAGGGTTACAGGTTGGGGAGAGGGAGTTACATGCAGAAACAGCACGGTCCGCTCTGACAGTCATCGTGACATCGGTCATGCAGTGATCTGATCAGCATCATCTTGATTATTTTAAGTACGGTTCATCTTCAGTTCCAGGGTCGGTTTGTTCCTGTTTCCTTGAGGTCAGTTCTTTGACTTGTGTAAGATGGAGCAGCTTATGTCATGGCTACAGTCTGGTCATCATGTAGTCAACTCCTTCCACCTGGCTGGGGTTTTAGTATCTGCAAAACAGCTCAGAGGATGTGACTCAGAATATTATGTATAGCTCTTAAGGAGGAACTAAAGGCCCTTGACTATGTTAAATGGCTAAACTATTAATATTTTGTCTCACTTGACTGTTTTCCTTTCTGCATTTTCTCACTTCTCTGATTAAATTTATTCTTTGGCTAAAGCTTCTCTACAAAGAAGGAGGTGAAAAAAAATGGAGGATCTGTCCCCAACAGGCACCATATGGTTCTGTTCAGTTACAAAGGATGCTGCAAAACATTCTGTAATGGAAGGGCAGCCTGGACAAAGAATTATCCAGTACCAAATATCAGTAGTGCCAAAGCTGAGATAAAAGAAATTATTGTTCATCTAAGATAGATTTTAAATGTCAAAAAATACTATTAAAATGATCTAAGGATAAATTAAATTATGTGGCTCCTGTCCCAAGTGTCGGTTCTCTTAGTCATTCTAGTAGGAAACAAAAGAACCATTTAAAATGGAGAGATTTCCAATTGAGGGATCACATGCCATCATTTTGCAAATATTATAACTTGAGGGTTTCTCTAGGGGCCATGAAAGAATCTCATCCCTTGATGGGCGTAAAGTGGATTCACAGATATTGTGGCAACCACAGCAGCAGGACGGACTCGTCCCCAAATTTGGTTCTGATGTCAAGACTGAGGACAGTGCACACACCCCATGAGGGTATGAAAAGGCCAGTTACTCACATAATGAGGCTTATGTAGCTGAGCATAGCGGCTTCCACACGGGACTAAGCTTGACTGGAGAGCTCAGGAAAGGATAGCTGGGGGATTAGGTGGTAGATATGGCCTGCCCTGGGATGGGGTTCTTACCTGGGGACAGGATGTCTGTGCTTTGATCTTCCTACTGGTACCACAGGAGGAGGCATCAGAGCTTTGTCATCAGCTTGCTCAGATGCGAGCAGAAGGGACAGAGATGTCAGAGGCCAAACATCAAACAAGGCCATCATGTGGTCCCTGCAGACGCCATTACCTGGGCAAGTTCAAAGTCATTGCCTCTGTCTGTGTGAGCCATGACCAGCCTTGAAACTTCTCCATAGCAGTGGTGCCCAACATGGACTTGTGTATGGTCACATTGGAAGCATCCCTGGGTTCTGTGGGAGACAAAATAGTGGTGTGAGGAGGGGGTGACCAGCACACTCACCAGTGTCAGAAAGATACATCGTCCAGCATCACTTCCCTGCTCACCAGCTGTGTCTCCTTGAACAGAACTGTCCACTCAAGCCTCCTTTCTTATCTTTAAAACAGAGATGCTAATCCCTCCCCTGTAGAGTCCTTATAGGGACTAAACAATTTAATGGATGCAAACTGCTAAGTGGTGATGTATTCATTCATTCATATACATCTTTGGCCAGGAGCACAGTTAGACACTTAAGATACTGTTTTATCTTACATATGTATATATAGCTGAGCTTCTCAGATGGTGCGATGGTGAAGAGTCTGTCTGCCATGCAGGAGACACAAGAGATGGGGGTTTAATCCCTGGATTGGGAAAATCCCCTGGAGGAGGGCATGCAAACCACCCTAGTATTCTTGCCTGGAAGAGTCCGTGGACAAAGGAGCCTGGAGGGCTACAGTCCATAGTCGCAGAGTAGGGCACGACTAAGCGTGCACGCACGTGTATCTGTAGGTTGTATGTACCTGTGACCAGTTTTTAATTTTGCTGTAGGTGCCCTTGAGGTTACCTGTATCACTTCTTAATGCCCGGAGATTCTCCTGACACCTGGTTCTTAGAGCTGTGGTTCAAGTGGAATTTGTTCCTCTGCTCTACCTCCTGAAGACTGCAGACATGGCCAGGACCTCGTGATAATGGTGCCTGGGGGCCTGGGAGACTGTGAGGACAAGGAAGGAAAGGGTGATGTAGCATACAGCCTGACAAAATGAGACCAGAGTTAGTAAAAATGAGCCAGAGGAGCTAGGCAAATGCAGGAGGCCTAAGTGAAATGCAGAGTGAGCCACATGGAGTTTCCCTTCATCTCTCCTTCAGTCACCCAGGGAATACAAGTGCGTGTTCATGCGCACACACACACACATACACACACACTTAGGTGTGTACACACTCAGGACTTTGCACACATCTAGTTTGTTCTCTCATCCTAATTCAAGTCTAAACCATTAGTAATGGTTCTCCCTTCATGACGGATGGCTGCCTGACATGTTTTCATATACAGGCATTGATTTTTGTAATTACCTGTTGTCCAAATACTAATCTTGCAGGCACCAGCCTTTCCAAATTTACTCAGTCCTCTAGTCTTTCTATTGCATTTTATTGAATTGATTTAGCCCTTCAGTCTACATTTCATTATTGGTATTGACTTTGCCCGCACAATGGATAGGCCATTGAGCAAAAGGCAGAACTAAATCTCCTGTATGTGGAGGGTCATAAATCATGCCTTTCTCATTCCTTATTACAGTGCTTTATACAGTTTTCATTTAATGAAGCCAAGAAATTCAGCTTTGTTCATGATGATGCCAGATCTCATAGGTATAAAGTTGAGAATTCACTCCCGTAAATCAGCAGACAGAAGCACTGTCCCTAACTTTTCCTACTGATCCAGTGAACTTGGGTTTAAGGCAGACTGCTTGTTCCCTGACAGCAAGAAGGTGAACTGAGGGGAGAAGAATGGGTGTGGTCAGTTCACAAACCACCAGTGACTGCGGGAGAGTCTGCAATCCACTGGGTGCCCTGACCTGGGCCGGGACATTCAGTTAGGAAATGCTTTGAAAACCAGCACGTGTCCTAAAACTGGAATAGGAGGATATCATGTAAACAAGAGCTCAAAGTAAGACTGAGAATAAGATCAGAAGAAAAGCAGTTGAAAAAATGAAAGAGGGAGGCCTTCCCTGGTGGTCCCGTGGCCAAGACCCCATGCTCCCAGTGCAGGAGACCTAGGTTTCATCCCTGGTCAACTAGATCCCATGTGCTACAACTGAGACTCAGTGCAGGCAAATATTTTTTAAAAAGAATGAAATAGGGTGGGGCAAAGAGAAAGTGGAAGAAGAGGGTCCAGTCGTTGTAGCAAACACACCATATTGGGGCAGCTCATTTCCATGGATGATGAGTGATTCATCTGTAGGCAGGTTCTCCTGCTTTAAAGGGAAGGAGGCGTGATGGTTGTGGATGGTTGTCAGTTATGTTTGAACTATGTCTGCCATCCATACTGTCTCCTAAATTGTTGCGAACTTCATAATAAGTTGAGTTTTAGATAATGTAGGTAGTTTTTAGACATGAAAATCTGCTCATGTGTGTATATATGATAAGCATCTTTTGGGAGGTGCTTAAATGTTGATAATTATTTTACATCTTTTCAAAAATCTTTTTTTCATTCTTTTGGGAACCTTCATCAGTTAAGAATATTAAGAACATACCACTGATTTAGGGATAACACCAAGTACCTCGCATGAGTTGTAATGATTTGGATTTATTTATGTTCCTCCCTCCTGTGTTTCCCCCCATTTCGTCTCATGCACAAATAGAGTAGGCAGGAGTCCACACTAGACAGGCACACACAGGCAGGGGCATGTGTGTGCATGGGGGTGCTACATGCTGGAATTCAAAGCAGACTGTTGTCTAGAGATAAAAAGGTACTTGTACATTTTTCAAGTGACAAGAGGTGATTATTTTAAAATGTCTGAATACTTTGTTTCACTATAAATTAATAAATTAGATTTAAGAAAATTTAAATTAAAATACAATTAAATCTAAACATTTAAATAATTTTAAAATGTACTTCTTAAACATAAGACCATTCACTTAAATAGTGTGCCTTTTTAAAAATTCAGACTTTGTTATGTGATGTTCCATGTGAGAAGGAGTTATATCCATGTCTCTGTAATGAATGAATGGCTGGTGCCTACCACTGATTTAATTCAGATTTTGTCCCAAAGGCCTCTTTGTATATGAAAAATTGTCTTCAGCCAATAAATGTGTAACCAAGATGTTTGAAGATCTTTGAGAGTCCAGGTATGCAAATTGAAGATGAGAACAGTTTCTCTAGGAAACCAGCATTGATTTTATTCAATATTTTATTAACTCCCAGCAAAACTCTATCCAGTTACCATCCTCCTCACTCTTAATAAAATACTTTGTTTTTAATGAAATGGAATTTCCAGTTCTAGCAGAAAGAAGAGTTTATTGACAGCTTGTTTTGGAGTTAGTAGTAGAACCAAATTTTAATAACACGCATATCATACTTCTAATGAATCCACATAGATGAGCAACATGTAAACAGGGCAATATAATACCATGTGCTAATAAGCTCCATGGAAAAGCTTGTGAGAGTGTTTACAAAATGCTTAAAATCCAGTCTTGTGGAGTCAGAGAAAAATTCCTACTTCCTACAGTGATGAGTACACTGAATTTAAATTAGAAATTGCCAGAAAATATAGCATAAGTCATACTGACTTAGACTTGATAGAGTAGGGATTAGACTTAAGGACATTAGTCCCTTGGAGTTTGTGTGTGTATGTGTATGTGATCATGTCCATAAAGTTTCAATATATTTGTATCATTTACACTCATTTTCCCCAAAATCATTATTTTCTTTAGTAATATTAACTAGAACACAGAAATTGAGTTCTAGAACATAGAAATTGAGTTTTAAAATATGCAACTGTCCCCCTCTCCCATACATTTTATTTTACTCAGACTGACTGACAACCTTTCATGTGTTAAAAAAAAAAAATTCAGACTTGTTCCTGTCTACTACACTTAAAGTGCTTCATAATTTCTATTTTATTCTTGCTTCTTTCCACCTCACAAAGTTCAAGAGAAGGTGCCATCCATCTCTTCAGGTGATTACTTTTTCCTTCTCTTTCCATTATCATAAATGGTTCCACAGTTCTTGAGAAAGAGCCTCTGTTCATTTCTAGATGTCAGTAGACAGGATCCCATTGAGCTGACGGCATGGGCCCTGGAGCCTGCCTTTCAATCCTGGCTACACTCCTGCATTCTAGCTCTGTGATTTTGGGCAAGTTCCCTTACCTCTCTGAGCCTTAGTCTCCCAGACTGTAAAGTGAATTTGCATCAGTGTGGAGAGAATGCTCATACACTGCCAGCCAGAGTCAGTGGGTTGAGACCTGTAGGTTTTTGTTGGTGTACATGTAAAACACACATTCAGGAAATCTCCTCCTGACAATCTCATCATGTTATAGACAGAATGTCTGTCTGTTTTACTTGTAGTGTTGGCAATTCACATGCTGAAATCCGTTATGGGCTCTAGCACACGTCAAAAGCCTGTGTTGTGTGTGACCCTGTGCGGAGCCATGGTTGAAGCAAAAAAAAAAAAAAACAACTGCCTTTGGGAAGTTAGAATCAAAGAACCTTTGAACGTGCCAGCTAAAAGAACACACAAACAGGTCCAAATGCTGAATCATTGATATTACGTGAAAATGGAATCCATGAGTGTGTCCATTCAACAGCTATTCACCCATCAGGTCTGAAGTTCCAGGCTCTGTTCTCAGCCCTGGGGATATAGTAGTGAACAAACTAGATCCAGATAGGTAAGGAGGAAGCGACAAGAAACAAAGACATAGATCTATCATTTGTCAGATGGTGGAGCTGCCGTGAATAAAACAACAGGAAATGAGGGTGGAGGATGATGGGGTGGGAAGAGATTAGGAATGAACTGCTGTTGCATGTAAGATGGGCAGGAAAGTCATCTCTGAGGAACAGTGTTTGAGCAGAGCCCAGAGCAGTGAGAGAAAATCACAGAGTTAGTCTCTGAGGAGAAATATCCCGCCACACCCTGCGCACACAGCAGGCCTGGGCAGGCTGGACCACATGTGTCCAGGAGTGTGTTGGTCCCCTAGGGTCGGCTGCTGGAACAAAGTACCACACACTGGAGAACCTGAAACAACAGAGCTTGATTCTCTACACTTCTGGAGCTAGAAGTCCAATGATCAAGGTATGAGCAGGGCCAGGCTCCCTCGGCAGTTTTGGTGGAATAAATGCCTGCTTGTCTCTGCCTGGCTTCGGGCGTTGGCCCTTAATCCTGATGTTTCGATGCATTACTGAGATTTATGCTTCTGACATCACGTGGCCTTTTCCTTTCTCTGTGTCTCTGTCTGTGTCTCTTCTCCTCTTGTAGGAACACCAGTCATATTGGATTAGGGCACATCCTAGTTGTTTGTTGTTCAGTCGCTGAGTCTTATCCAGCATTTTGTGACCCCATGGACCGCAGTACACCAGGCTTCCCTGTTCTTCACTATCTCCAGGAGTTTGCTCAAACTCTTGTCCATTGAGTAGGTGATGCCATCCAACCATCTCATCTTGCTGTAAAGTTGAGTACATCCATCAAGATCCTGTTCTTAAACGAGCTCACTTTCAAAGGTACCTGGGCTTAGGGTTCCAGTGTATCTTTGGGAGGGCAAAACTCAACCCATGACCCTGACTTAACAAGGACTGTGGCTGGAACCTTGGAAAAGAGTGGAGGAGGGAAGGAGACAAGAGCTGGGGGTGAGTGTCTGGAGTTGGGTCATGTAGACTTTGCATGTCAAAGGTCTTACTTTCAGAGAAGAGAAACCTGGGGCCTGCTTTTTGGCAGGGTATTTTGGGAAGAGTACATTTCAAGAAAGGAGACATAAGGAGATTTGGAACCTATGAAATGGTCAAAGGAGAGGGGAACTGGTGGAAAAAAAAAAACATGAGAAACATGAAAAGAGATGGTCAGTGGATCAATGAAGTGGGCGGGATTGTCCCAGAAACCATACAAAAGGTGACCTTCTGAGAAGAAGCCAGGAAAAGAAGGCAGATAATCTTATAGGTAGCCCCTTGTGGTGATCTCAAAGTGATTGAGAAAGTAGGAAAAAAACAATACGGCCAGTGGATCTGAGGGAAGTGTGGGTGGGTTCTGAGAGGCCATGGGAGTGTTTGGAAGACTCTAACATAAAGGAGGCAGACTTAGACATGAGAGGCTCTTGGACCACAGGAGAGGTGGCCAGGCAGCTGGCTCACACCCTTCCAAGACAACACTGGGGAGAGGTGACCAGGAGCCGAGAGGCAGGTGAGGGAGCTTGAGGAGGTGGAAACAGCTGGAGACAAGTGACTGTGAGGTCTGCATAAAGAAAATGGAGAAAGGCAGTGACTTTAACAAGCTAAACTCTCTAAGAACCTGTTTTATTTGGGGCACGCATGCTCAGTTGCAAAGTCGTGTCTGGCTCTTTGCAACCCTATAAACTGTAGCTCTGTCAGGCTCCTCTGTCCATGGAATTTTTCAAGCAAGAATACTAGGATGGGTTGCCATTTCCTTCCCCAGGGGCTCTTCCTGACTCAAGGACAAAACCCATGTCTCCTGCATTTATTTGGGATGGGTATGGGGAGGGGGTAGCAAATTATGCTCAGAGCCTGAAATCATCTTTGCCTGTAGTTTATTTAACACAGGTGCACAGTGGGGTTTGTAATCATTTCACAAGCTAACAGCAGAGAGGATAATGTCTCTTAATGAACCAATAGAGAAATAACATCCTGCAAACAAATGATGGATTAATTACACTGTTGTTCTAGGCAAGGGGACCTGACAGAAATAAGAGTCGCAATTAAGTTGAAGTGTACCTTTTATGTGAGTTTGTTTTCTCAAGAGAGCTGGTTTCACCAAACGGGATCTGACTTCCAGCTGCCAGGTCAAAACCCAAATCCCTTGTTGCTAAGGTCAGTTGCTAGGGAATGAGGGCCCCTGAGTAGGTGGGCAGGCTGGGATTAGCACTCCAGGGATGACTGCAGGGCTTGGGCCGTTGACTACAGGAGTGCATGGCTGGGGGAGTAACAGAGTCCCTTCTCTTCCTAAGGGGCTGCCAGTCATGTCAACACCACTGCCAGCCCAGGGTAGCCTGGCCTCGGCAGGAGCAGGTGTCTCCAGACCTTCAGAGAGCTGGAGCAGCCAAGGGCAGGTTTGTCCAGACTGAAACTCAGAATGGTCCTCACCAGCTCTCGGAGTCAGAGTCTAAATGTCCCCTTGCTTCTCTGCACAAGTTCTTACTGATAGGCCCCCAGTGGGTCCCTCAGCAGCTATGCCACTAAGCTTAGCAGCAACCACAGATGAGAAGGTAATATTCCTAGCATTAAAATGACTAAGGTCATAAGCACGTGGGTTTGAAGTCATATCACACCATACGTAACAGACCTGTTTCCATTTTTCAGTCCCATCAAGGCAGCAAGAGAAAGCATACAACAACTTGGCCGTGCTGTCAGAAAAGGGGAGTGCTCATCGGAGAAAGGGGTTTCATTCTGGGTCTTGGGGAGGTGTTGGCTAGGTGGAGAAGCTAAGGTCCTCAGGGGCCGCAACCTTCACGAGCACAGAAGCAATGTGAAAAGTGATCTGTGCTGATCTGCGTCGCAGCTGGAAACTAAACCAGAATGAATGGAGGAGCAGCCCATGTATTTTTTTTTTTTTTCACCTCTGTTTTGCCTTGGTCCTTCACACACGAAAGGTGATGAAAGAGGCAGAATTAAGAGTTATTGGACCAGGGCTTCCAGCAGAAAGGGCCGTGAGTTATCCTCAGTGGAGGAGATCATAAGTAGGCAGTATTGCTAACAGGCTGGGACAGAATTACAGCTAATGAGGGCAGGTATGATCCCACTGAGGTATATATCAATTTGGCTATTGTGTTCCTGTGCCACGGAGGGGAAGTCAGAATCATGGTCTTTGGGAATTTGGGGAAAGAAGCAGAGACAAAAGGGTCCAGTAAATGGTGATGATTTGGTGGCCTTTTTCACTTAAAGATAAATGTGACTGATGAACTGGCAGGGGTGCTGGGGGCTTGGTGACAGTGTCCGCCCCACCCCCCCCGCCCCCCCGCCACGTACATCTCTCTCTTTGACATTCTGCACCTCTCTGCCCTGCTGTCTCCAGCCCCTGCCCCCTTTAGTTCTTCTTTCTCTCTTCCTTCCTCATGTTAGCACGTCATTCATTGACCTTCCAGAGCCTCGTTCCAGCCTTGGTGACTTTCTCCAGATGCTAAAGAGACTGTAGGATCCTCTGGCAAAGGCCTCTCCTCCCTAGGATCAGGGGAGGATCAGATGTCAGTATGTCCATTCTGCATGATGTGCCAAACAAAGGTCTCCTCCTGGTCCTGGGGTCACTGAATAAAGACTCCAGCAGACGTGGCTCCCCATGACAATGTAAGGTGGTCATTGCCAGAACTGAGTTCAAAGGTGGCCCCATTCTTGACAGAAGACTAGGTCTCCCTAGAGGCTGTAGAGACCTCTCTGGTTCAATTCCCTTTTCTGTTGAGTCTAACAAGAAAACTGGGAGAAAGAGGGCAGTCATGTTAGGGAGAGAATGGTCATACAGAGAAGAATAGCCCCATAGTTGCAGCAACAAGAAAGACAGGCATGTCCCTCCCAGGCTAGCCGTCAGCTCACCTTCCGAGATGGCGACTTGCCTTGTGCCATCAGAACACAAGGGAGAGACAACATAGAGGTGTGGTCAGATGTAGCTGGCAGAGACTGTTTTCCTTCCTTGAGGGTCTCTTCAAGGAAGAAGAACACAGGGGTGTCGGGAATGTGGGTGTGTCCCTGTAGGACTCTGGAAGCTCAGGGTGAGGCAAAATGGGGTCAGAAGACGCTGAGCAAGGCCATCCTCTGGGGGTGGCAGAGACCTCCAGCCACCTGGCGGCACCACTTCTACAGTCATGAACCACGTGGGCAGAGAAGACCAACATCAGAGATGGTCTCGGGCTGCCTCTGTGCAAGGAGACATCTCTATCCCTCCCCCTTGAAGCACAAGGGAAAGATCCAGGAGGAGGTGGGAGGGGAAAAGAGCATGAGGGGCTGGAGGTCGTGGTCCAGCCAGCTCCTGGAGGCTCGGATGTTGGAGGATGGGCAGGAGGCTAGGACTGGAGTAAAATGGTCACGCATCATCCTCTGAATTGGAATGAGACCATTTTAATAACTGAAAGTGAATGAAAATTAAGCAATCAGACCAGAGTGGTGTTGAAATGGAGCCAACCTGCGGTGAAAGTCCTGATTAAAACCCAACAAGCACAGAAGGTCCTCTTGACGAGACAGTGATGAGTCAGAGAGCAGTCTGCTGGGTCAGGACTCGGGAACAATGGTGTAGCAGGTATTTTTCTACAATCTTTGATGTTTCCCTGTTGGGATTGCTAAAATTCACTTGGGTTATTTTTGTTTCTTCTTTGTACCATGCTCTCCTTCTATTTTAATGAATTGTCTTTTTATCTGCCCACCCCGAATCAGTTTGTACTCTTTTTGATAATTAACAGAAGAAATAGATGACCTACCTAAATGTCAGCCCATTCACATTTGTATCACAGGTAGATACAATTATCCCAGTCTAACCGAGTGATTTTTCACCAGGCTTTTTTTTCTTGCCACATTCCAAGTGAGAGCTCCTGTATCATAGCTTTAGAAAAGAAGTGGGCTTCCCTGGTGTTTCAGTGGTTAAGAATGCACCTTCCAATGCAGGTGACACAGGTTCAATCCCTGTGTTGGGGAACTAAGATCCTACATGCCGAGGGATAACTGAGCCCACATACCATCCAAGTGCCACACATACTGAGTCTGCATGCTCTGGACCCCATGGGCCGCAACTGGAGAGAAGCCCGCGTGCCACAACTAAGACCCAGTGCAGCCAAATAAATAAATATTAAGAAAAGAAAGAAGACCTCTAGCTGAAGAGTGAATCCCTCATTCAGGACCACAGTCCAACTGTATATCCAACTTCAGCTTCTTCAGCCAGCAGTAAAGTCACATTTTTTCCTTTAGGAGAGGCAGCAGAAAAAAACCCAGTCTCTGTCCTCCTGGTAACACTTTCCTTCCTTGTTAGACCTTGTTGCGGGTGAGAAATCTCTAAATCACTGAACCAAGGAAGTGGCATATTGTTTATTTGTCATCCTTTTGATTTTTCCCTTCTAAACAGTCTCTGATTTTCCTGGCACAGAGAACTAGAGAGAACATTTTTTCAAAACACTGGTAGAAACTGCATAGAAGCCTCTACATCGTCTTTTAGGCTCATACACAGATTGCCATGCACACCTTTCCTCTTTATGATTTCACTGTGGCGCTGTGCTTGCCCCTGTTTCTGTGATCTGTTTCATTCATTCACTCTAAGCAAATGATCTTGCTCTCATCTCTTTGAGCATTTGATCACTTTTCCAGCTCTACCAAGGTTATTCTTCCAGTGCATCCTAAATCCATCAGACATCGTCAAGCTGATAACACTTTCATGTTCATTAATGACCCTGCTCCGTGGGCTTGTGTGTGCCATCTTGGAAATGGTTAACATGCCTGGAACCAGATGCCATGGAGAAACCAGAGCCTCTCTGACTTACTTTAAGTGTATCTGGGTTTCTAGCTCATCTTTCAGTCACTCAGAATCAGATTCTCGTCGAAAGAAATGTATCTTTATACCCGAATGATCCTGTAGGTGTTTTGTCACACCTCTTCCTTATTAGGTGCACTTCATTATTAAAACTGTTTTTAAGTGTTTCAAGGAAAGCTACAGGTGATCATTATATGATAATGGTTCATGTTTAATAGCTCCCGTGCACTTTTTAACCAAACCTTTAATGTAAGTGAAAGAAAAAAAAAATCCTTTTTGTTAAGGACTCTCCAAAATTCAAAGAGGTCTTCTGCATTTACAATCCTTCTTCGTTAATTTGGCTCTGGAATAAAAGGGGAAGCACTAAGTGGGCATCAATTCTCTTCTTATTTGTGTTTGATTTTATGTATGGGATAATTTGTGCATTCCTTTGGATCTGTACAAACTGTCTTCAATTTTCAAAGATTGTTTGCAAGAAAGAATCTTACCATTGAAATGTATTTTCCATGGAAACAGTGGTATATAAGGAGACCAGTCTCCCCAGGATAGCTCAGATAAGCCTCATTAACCCAAAATGTCCCTGAACAAGAGCAAGTGGGTGAAACTGCAGCAGTGGGTGAACAGTACTATAATATTCTGTCTCTTTGTGCTCATGAGGAAAGGCGAAAAGTGCTCTGGTAGGAATTCTGGGACCTCATCTCCAGCACTCTGCTTAGAAGGCACATTCCCTGTACCTTCCCTGTGGGTTTTAGGAGTGAACACCACCCTTGCTACAAACCATACTGTCTGGGGCAGGGGCTCAAGGAAAATAGGGACAGATGAAAGGAAAGCAATAACATCTTTGAGACTCCATTGTGTAGACCAGATGAAGGAGGGTAGGCGATGAGAGTCAAAAACTTGATTCTAGGAGGTTGGAAAATAAAAAAAATGTGAAGACCAGGAGGTCAGTTCTGTGTCATCCTAGTATCCCATTAAAGTCCCCCGACCTCACAGGATTCTGTAACCCCATCTTGGTGGCCAGATGATTCTGAAAGCATACAACTTGACATCTGTCAAAGAAAGAAACTATTTCAGTGAAGTGTGTCCACTCTCCCCTTGATTCTGGATGGTTCGCAACATCATACTGTGTACAAATTATAATCCAAAAAGAAAGGGCTGTTTCCATTGGATCTTACCAAGCAAGCAGAGATGGTGGAGGCATTTAACAAGGATGTCTATAATAAAATCTGACATGCAAAAATATATGAAAATTGAAGTTGGTGTGCCAGTATCTGTTTGTATTGTAGACAGGTGTGGCAGGTGTCATGGGTGTTCTTGCCTCTTCAAAGAGTAGTGCCTCCCTTCAGACCCACCTGTCACTAATAGACATATCTGAAAGGCCATGGCTATGGGACTGTTTGGGAACAAAAGAACTAAGAAATGTTCCCAATAAATATAGGCAAAGATTTGGATAAAAAAAATTACCAGGGATATTGAGACATAATGAACCAAAAACTGGTAGTCTCCAAAGGGTATTAGTGATGTCAGGCTTTAAGTAGAATAAGAATTAATCAGAGGTAATAGCCATGCAGCCTAAGGCTTTTGTCTCTACTCCAAGACTATGTCCCTCTGACCTGGGTGGAAAGCATGGTGTACAAGGCTTACCCCAAAGGGTAGAATTCTCTATATTACCTCCAACCCTGTCATTGATCCTGAAGAGAGTCGATATAGATAGATGATGCCAACTTGGATTGATCTGTGGCCGTGCCCCAAATCCAATGGGACCAAGTATCTTTTTGGATCAAACAACAGGTGATACTGTGATTTGAAGGAGCCCTCTTCGAGAGGACCTCCACATTTCTTAGTTTTATAATTAGTTAAAGATGTTCAAGAGGAATTCAGGGCACTCTTGGTTAACTTACCATGAAACAGGCTAGTGGATTCTGTGGTTAAGCTGGTGCAGACATCCATGAGAAGGTGAGGAATCACAGGCCACAGAAAGGCTGGACAAAATGGGGTAGGGCAACCAAGGATAGATTAGATTCGGGAGGTGTTTGAATGGTCATTAAAAAAAAGAAACGGAGAAATAGTTGTTCTATAGGTTATATTGGCTTCCTCTTGCTGCTGTAACAAATCCCTGCAAGGGCGTAGGGAGGCTGGGTTACCCTTGGAACACTCTAGTGAGACAGTTGAGGCCACAAGCTGTGGCTTGTTTGAGTGGCAAGAATCTGGGAAATCATATTATCTGGGCTTAATCAATGTAATTTTACCTGGCCATTGTACTAAAAAAATTAAAGATCATTTGGAAAGAGAAATGGAAAGATAGTTGCTCAGAAACAAAGGGTGATTTTTCATACCCAGTGATCTAGACATACCACATACTCAGGCTGCTGTGAGTTCACACTCACATAACACACATGGGGAGTGGGTGTGTAACTGCTGTGAGTTCACACACCCATAACACACACACACACATTTTTAACACCATGTTATAAATGGTTACATAATTATGTAAACTGAGCAAAATCCCTTGGCCAACCAAGGTCCAACATGTTTAAAGCTAAAACAATATAGATTTTCCAGAGAGGTACTGGTGGTATCTATATTAGCAAAGGAGGTGCTAGGAACTGGTCCCTGGCTCCCAATACCTCTTTATACAAAGGACCTGCTTGACTAAAGGAGTCAGCTTTTCTTCATTGGCTTTATAGATTACTAGGGTCTAAATAGAGTGTTCTCCCTATGGCTTTGACATTATCCAATATAGTTCAGGCTAATAAGACAATTCAATGGGCACCGGGGAATTTCAGTGTTTCCATCAGTCTGTGCAATTCTTTTTTTCCCCCAATTTCGATTTTTGAGAAAAAGCCAGTCTCAATTGACCTTCACCCAAGAGATCATACAGTTTATTGTCACATTTCTCATACTTGGATATGTTAATTCCCTCACCCGTGCCCAAAATTCCTGCCAGGGACTTGCATTTACTGGTGATAAAAGATACTCTGATATATGACTTTGATGATGTAATGATTATCAAGCCTATAAAAGAGGAGGCCAACAGAATTGGAACTAGGGTGACTCATGACAAAGTGAAGCAGGCTTCTAAATTACAGAATTATGAGGAATGACCCAAAAGGAAATATTTGAAGAATCAGGAATATTTTTCAACGGATGAAAAATATTCCCCTGAGGCCGCCCTGAAATGAATAAGAAACATAATATTTGGTAGAGCTCCTGGGGTCCTGGGGAAAATCATATCTCATATCTGGGGATATTATCATATTCCATTAGGAAAGAAGGAAAAGGAAAGAAGGGAAAGGAGTTGCTTTTGAAGATCATCCCAACAACCAAATCTCTTGTGTTTTTCTGAATGATCATCTGAAAAGATACAATTTTATAGTGGGTCATTCATTACTCATATAGATGGGGTCGATCATCTGGTGTGCAACCTGCCCCATTAGGAAGACTCTCTCTGTCCTTCCTCATTGAAGTTATCTGAAGAGAAGATCACGTAACACGGTGGAAAGCAGCCAGTGGGTTAGCCATTGAATCATGAAATTGGGCAGAGAGTGAAGAAGCCCTATTCTTGGTACTTCTTTATACAGGGAGATACGAGATTGCCTTGGTCCTTCCAGACTTAAATTTGTCCACTTGATCGAGATACACCTTAGCCAAAGAATAAGCCCCGGTGGTTGGTCAGCAGATTATATGTTGGTCCTCACTGTACAGACAGTAACTTGGGCATTGGAAACAGATGGACAGAGCAGCTCTGTGCTACCCACAAGTGGTCTGATAGAAGCAGTGAAGCCTGAAGGGCTGCTCATGAACACGTGATAGATCGACAATCTATCGACAATAGATGGATTGAGTCCACCTATGTATAGGCTTCCTGTTGCTGCTGTAACAAATTGTTAATACCTCTGAGTTACTGCTCTGTGTCAGCTGCTCAGTCATGTCCGACTCTTTGCAACCCCATGGGCTGTAGCCCACCAGACTCCTCTGTCCGTGGGATTTCCCAGGCAAGAATACTGGAGTAGGTTGCCATTCCCTTCTCCAGGGGATCTTCCCGACCCAGGGATGTAACCTGGGTCTCCTGCATTGCAGGCATTAAAACTTAGTGCTTTAAATACTTCTTAGTGCATTAAAACTTGGTGCTTTAATAGAACATAACTTCATTACCTAATAGCTCCAGAGTTCAGAAGGACAAACTTGGTCTCACTGGGCTTAAATCCAGGCATGCATCTCTTTCTGGAGGCTCTAGGGAAGAAACCCATTTTTTTACGTTCTCCAGCTTCTAGAGGCTTCTCACATTCCTTGGTTTATGGCTGCTTTGATCTTCAAGGACACTGGTAGCTCTGCGAGTCCTTATGCTGCTATCTTCCTGATTCTGGCTCTTTTATCTCCCTCTTCCTCTATGTAAAAGAACTTCATGAAGACACTGGGTCCACCCAGACAACCTGGTTAAATTCTTTCAGGTCAGCTGATCAGCAGCCTTAATTTAAAGTCAACTGATCGGCAGCCTTAATTCCGTCTGCAACCTTCATTCCCCTTTGCCCTGGAGTGTACAATTTGTAGGCTTCGAGATTAGGACGCAGACATCTTTGGGGTGGGATAGTGGCGTTATTCTGCCTACATAACATATTAGAGCAAAGAAACCCTGGGAAGTCACACCTCTGACTGAAGGATGCCTGGTCACCTCCTGCTCTGAGGCGCTCTCTGCCTACAGATAAGATTATGGATTCCCACTAACATGACTTTTCCCTGTGACTCGGTTGGCCTTATCACGTCACTTTCATCCTGATGGCCACAAGGTCTTAAAAGCAAGTGCATTATTAATATGATGTTGTTGTTCAGTCACGGAGTCGTGTCTGACTCTGCGACCCTGTGGACTGCCGCACTCCTGGTTTCCTTGTCCTTTACTATCTCCTGGAGTTGGCTCAGATTCATGTCCATTGAGTTGTTGATGCTCTCTAACCATCTCATCCTCTGCCCCCTTCTTCTGCTTTTGCTTTTGCTCTTTCCCAGCATCAGGGTCTTTTCCAATGAGTCAGCTCTTCACATCAGGTGGCCAAAATGTTAGAGATTTAGCTTCAGCATCAGTCCTTCTGGTGAATATTCAGGGTTGATTTCCTGAATTAGGACTGACTGATTTGATTTTGCAGTCCAGGGGACTTTCAAGAGTCATATGTCGGGCAGGTGCCAGATCTTGTTGTGAAAATTACCTTTGAAATATTTTAATATTTCTTAATTTTGTCTTTCAAACTTGCCAGATCTCCACCCCTGTAAGTGTGAATATCTATATTAATACATATTTCACAGTTTTTCATATTATCTCTCAGAATTTCCAAAGCTAACATTTTCTCCATTTTTGCTAGTCTTCCAGGCTCTGGATTTAATTTTTCTGCAATAAGTACCCTGAGAAATGAATCAATAGATGATAATTTGTTTTGCAATTTAGATTTTTCCATTTTAGTGTCTTAAGCCCTGAAGAGTGACAGCAGAATGTGAAGATTTTGAATTATGAATAATCTTCCTTATTGTTCTGACTTTTATCTGTCTCTTTACCATTTAGCCCAAGTTCATCTAATGGAAATTGGATATTCAATCATGGGCCTGAGTTGTACACTATTTCACATGCTTTTATATATTTTTTTTGCATTAAAGAAAACAAGAAATCTGCATATCTATAATTAGCTAATATATTCAGCATTGGCGCCTATAAACAAGACACAGGTGTATGTAGCACAGAAGCATTTTATACATAGTGTTGGCTTTTACTTGTGGGGAAAAGTACTCTCAGTGAAGTGAAAAGATAAGGTTATAAGAAAAATATTTTTGAAATGTGCATAACATATGCTAGACCAATGCCATTCTATTCACAGTCAGATCATATTCTAAGGTACTAAGGTCTCTTCTTAGGCACCGGAAGTCTTTGTTCCTGAGTAATAACTAGTTTGCTTGGCACATGATATTTCTCCTGAAGGGTGGACTGTGAAAATTGGGCTTTCTTTCAAAATTTCAAAGTTCATGGCTGAAACTGCATTCTGTCAAAATCATATGGATCACCTGTGTGCCAAGTACCTCTCTCAGCCCTGGGGATTCGGTATTGAACACATCAGGTGAGATCTCTGCTCTCACCGACTCATATCTTTGTGGGTGGGAGTGGGGCAGAGAGCAAAGGAGGACTCTAGAGAAGGGAAGGTGGGCCAAGAGAGGAGGGATGGGGAAGGGCGGGATGTGCTGTTTTTGATGGCTTATCAGGTTGAGTGGATTCTGACTACTGTGTGTGCAAAATTTTAAAGCAAAGCGGAATTCTCCCTAAAGTCCCTGCTTCATTATTAGTGCTCCAAATCTACCAGCCCCTTAAAAACTGAGAGAGTATATAGCCATCACTTTCCTTCTGGTCTGGGAAAAAAAAGAAAATGTATGCAATAGCACACATAATTCACTTGAAAATTCTTAAAGAATTAAAATCGCAAACCAAGATATTTATACATCTAGCATGTTTTAAATGCATAATTAGAAAGTCAATGAATAAGACATAAAACTTTTTTTTTTAACCTGGTATTTTATATGTTCAAAATTTTTTAAAAAGAGTATTGATAAACTATGCAATGAGCTAAAAGCTGAAAATAGAGTAAAATCAGAACACTGCATTATTTCAAGTTGGTATTCTAGTCACTTCAGTTCAGTTCAGTCACTCTGTTTTGTCTGAGTCTTTGCAACCCCATGGACTGAAGCACACCAGGCTTCCCTGTCTATCACCAAGTCCCAGAGCTTGCTCAGACTCATGTTTGTTGAGTCGCCATCCAACCATCTCATCTTCTGTCGTCCCCTTCTCCTCCTGCCTTCAATCTTTCCCAGCATCAGAGTCTTTTCCAAGAAGTCAGTTCCTCACATCAATACTTTGGTGGCCAAAGTATTGGAGTTTCAGCTTCAGCATCAATCTTTCCAATGAGTATTCAGGACTAATTTCCTTTACAATTGACTGGTTGGATCTCCTTGCAGTCCAAGGGACTCTCAAGAGTCTTCTTCATCACCACAGTTCAAAAGCATCATTTAATCTGGTATATTCCGGGAATGAAGATCTTTGGACTGAAATTATTAATTTAGAGAAATAATGTTCTCAATCTCTGTGGCTTTTATTTACTAAAAAGTAGAATGCCTACTGAGTAGGTCCTTTGAACTCACAATTGATAAGTTATAAAAACAAGAAAAATCAATGCTATGAAATTTAAATGGTACTAAAATAATTGAGAGAACCAAATTCATCCCATGTTGGTGGGAGAAATGAAAGGAGATATATCTGATGGCTTTCCCTTATAAATATATACATACAGATGTAGCTCAGAAATATTATGGATTCGATTCCAGACCCCCACAATAAATTGAGCATCAAAGTAAAGCAAGTCACACAAGTTTTTTTTTAAATTTTGTTTTATATATAAAAATTATACTATAGTAAATGTGATATAGCATTATACATAAAAGAGCAATGACCATACCTTAATTAAAAAATAATTTATTGCTAAAAAGTGCTAGCCAGTGTGTAAGTCTTCAGCAAGTCATAAGCTTTTTGCAATGTATCATTGATCAGACATCACCATAAAAAATATCCTAATAATGAAAAAGTTTGAGATTTTGCAAGAATTACCAAAATGTGGCATTAGAGACCTTGAAGTGAGCAAATGTTATTGGAAAAATAGTGCCTGTAGACTTGCTCAACACAGGGTTGCCACAAACTTTCAATTCATGAAAGACGGTGTCTAAGAAGCACGGTAAACTGAAGTATTGACGCAATAAAATGAGGTTTGCTTGTAGGTATGCGTATATATATGCATACATATTGTTTATATATATATATATATATATTTATTGGTATCTATATTTATTATGGGTCTTCCCTGGTGGCTCAGTGGTAGAGAGCCTACCTGCCAATACAGTAGACACGGATTTGATCCCTGGGCAAGGAAGATCCCCTGGAAAAGGAAATGACAACCCATTCCAGTATTCTTGCCTGAGAAATCCCATGGACAGAGGAGCCTGGCAGGCTACAGTCCGTGGGGTTGCATGCAGAAGAGTCATAACTTAATGACTAAATGACAACAATATTTGTTGTATATTACCATGTGTGTGCAGTATAACATATATGTATATATCATTATAGACATAGGTGTGATTTCATACTACCACCTTACAAAAATTATTAGGACAGTTGTCATGCTGCCAGAATTTCTGAGATAGCCATTCAGGTGACACCTAGGATAAAGTCTGTTTCTTCATGGAGGATGACACACGGGTTCAGGCTGCAGTACGTTGCGCTTGATGGGATTTCTTAGTACATAATTTTTCAAATTTCAAAGGTCGCAGATGCTCCAGACAAGTCTGTTTTCTTACTACACCAAGATCCAAGTGTCATATAAATGTTCTGCTTGGGCTGATGAACAAAATGAAGGGTGAGGAACACTGAATCCATTGAGCAGTATCATTGAATCACTCGTATTTCAACATGCCACGTTGCAGACGAATTTCCCTGGTAACAGATTTCTTTGTGTTCAAGAGAAACACGAGGGGAAATGAGCTTGACGTGTTCCGGTTTGTGAATTCTCAAAAGAGCCGGTCACAGTGGTTGAACCTGAAGGATGGGGAGCTCTGAGTGGTGGGACGTACAGTTCTGCCTTTTACTCGGCGTCGGGGAACCTGCACGTCCACTCTGACTCTGGGCGCAGAGCTAGCTGGAGAATTAGGAAATGGGTTTCTCCGGTTACCTTGTTGATGCACAGAGACCGCTCGCAAAATAAGAAGATCACACTTAATTTAAACAAACGATGAGAGATGCAGGGAATCGAGCATGCCTGTTACACGCTATACATGGCCAGAAAAGGAGTCAGAAGGTGTTTGGTAACCAGGATATACCTCTGCGTAATCCATAAGGCCTTTCTGATGCTATCACGTTAATTCTCTGGCCTCATCGCCAAAACGTCCTATGCACCCTCTGCTCAAAAAGCATGAGCGGGTCTACAGATCGTAGCTCGTCAGCTTTTTCTTGTTCATGTGGTTTTTCTGTGCAAGCCCCCTGCCTGGCCCTTCGTCTGAATCCCAGCACTTCTGTGTTCTGCCTCTGGGAGGCGTTGTCTGCAGACACATGCTCCTCTCCTCGCCTCCCATACACCTCACCTCCCACTGCTGAGCCCTCTTCATGGCCATCATCCATCCATGTAAGCTGCAGGAATCCTAGGCTATTGGCTACAGAAACTTGCCACGAGCGTGTAGGTGTGCGTTAGTCACTCAGGTGTGTCTGACTCTGCAACCCCCACGGACTGTAGCCCCCCTGGCTCCTCTGTCTATGGAATTCTCCAGGCCAGATTACAGGAGTGGGTTGCCACTTCGTCGTCCAGGGGATCTTCCTATTCCAGGGACTGAACTGTCTCCTGCATTGCAGGTGGATTCTTCACATCTGAGCCACCAGGGAAGCCCCCTGCAAGCATCCCATTCCCTTAAAGTCAGTGATTTAAAAATATTCTGACTTCATCAAGTGTCCAAGTCTGATCATAAAATAAAAGTTATAATATAATAGGCACCCCCCCCCCATCTTCGGGTAAATTTAAGGGCCAAGAAGATGTACCACCATCTAACACAATGATGCCTGCTCTTCGCCTACAACCCTACCGTAGCTTGTCACCCACTTCATAAGTGTGGACTTCCCCCAAGCATTTTAGAATTTAGCCATGCTTTGCACTGTACAGGACTCTCCAGGGAAGCTGGTTTCATGCCCTTCCCAATCTCCTTGGGAAGTGGAGTGGGGGGATTACTTCTGGAAGAAGTAACAGCTGCATTGATTTTCAGAAATTTAAAACTGGCAAACTATACAGTGTAACAGTCTTCAAATAAACTCATTAGGTCAACATCATTCCCATCTTCTTCAGTGTACATCCAATACCCTAACCAGAAGCCCCCAGATCCTGCCCTGGAGTGACACCACCCAGCTGCCTCCCCAGGCTCATCTCTCCTCCTCTCTACTCCAGCCACGCTGGCCTCCTTGCCCCTCCTTGAGGATCCTCCATCACTCCCTCACGTTTCTGGTCTCTGCCCAGATGTTTCCTGCTCATGGTACCCTGATCGGCCCTGTTCAATGCCTTCCTGCATGCTCTATCCTCTTTCTCTTTCTCTGTCTTCTAGATGGTTCTTATCACCAGGGAAGACGTGGGTTTTGAGGGGCTTAAAGTTTCTGCAATTTGATGGGTCTTCTTTAAGAATCAAGATCATAACTAGAAAATTGCTTGGTCCAACTTGAGGTAAAGCTGCCTCTGTATTTCACTACTGACATGATCCCATACCTTCTTTGCTGGTTTCTTTAATTTCTGATTCCTCTGCAGACGTGTGGGCTACAGTAGGGTTGAAGGGAAAGAGTAGGCATCAGTGTGTTACATGGTGGTGCATCTTCTTGTACCCAAAATTTGGAGGTAGAAATTTACCCAAATATTGGGGGGATTGTTACCTCCGAGTCCAGCACCTGAACACACTATGCATTCCATAACCATTAGTCAAAGGGGACTGTCCAGTCTGTACAACTATTGAAACTTTGGGCACAATGTTTGTGGGCTTCCTATTTTCACATTCTGAGATCTTTTGACAATCTTTAACTAGTTGTTATACATCTGCTTTACGCAGGTGTGTGTTTTCAACATTTATGTACATTCATCTAAAATTCTCTTTTGAGATGCTGAACAGTGTCTGAATTTAGCACTGTCACTCACAATATGTTGAATTCAGTTCAGTTTGGAACAGAACAAGGGAGACTTTTATTGGAGGCATTCTTTGTAATTGTCACTCCCTAGTGATTTTGTGATATTGTACCCTGTATCTGCGAGGACAGCTCAGAACTTATGTCAGGTAATGTAAACCCTTAGGCATATTTGGAACAAGTTGAATGTGTCCGAATGGTGTCTTTAGAAAAGAAATGGGTGGAATCACTTAAAACTCTCGCTTGTTAAAAAAAAAAAAGAAAAGAGGGGGCCTTTCCTGAGTGCTTTTGCAGAATAATGTTGAAACTCACAGCTATTCTGAGTGCCCAGGAGTGTTTGTGGAGGGCGTCGGCTCCCAGCCTCCAGATGGACAGCTCTGAGACCCCTTTGACCTCCTACCCGTTTCACTGGTGGCTGCAAAGTTTTCAGTAGAGAACCCCACTGCCAGCTTTTCGTCCATTTAGACTATTTCATTCTGCTGTTGGGGAACGTCTAGGAAACTTCTCTGCTCATGATCGCAGTTAACAAGAGGGGAATTCTAAGGGCCAAGGACCCTGGTATATGTAATTTATTTGCAATGATTCAGGTGTTCTTTTTTTCCTCTTAAAGTGTCCTGTAAAATATATTGCTGAGTATAGTAATGATTCACATTCAAACCAAAAGAAAGGGGTTTACCCTCTTGCCTTTATCTCTTTAAATGATAGGATCATGATGGTGATGAGAATGTGAAAGTTCAAACTGCTCTAAAATAGATCTTTTCAGAGATTTTGATGCAAAATAGTGTTCTTTAACCGGAGATATGAACCTTTCACTAATATGTAACTAGTACAATATTGGCTACTTCTCTTAAAATTGAGGGTAGTAGAAAAGGAAAAAACTGTTCAGATTCCCCCCTTCCAGATGTTCATTTTGTTATCTTCTCATGCGGTTCCTCTTAGATGGTCTTTAGGTAAAGTTCAGTGGGGCAGGAGCTGGACTTGGAAATATGCCCAGAGTGACAAAAAGAGTAGGGATATGGGGCCCTTTTGGATTAGAAAAATAAGGTAATTAAATAACAGTAATGATGTATTTATAGATTTCTTTATCCATTCCATATCAGTTTAAAAACCCAAAGAACTTTGTGCTAGACACAGAGATAAAATCAAAATGCCTACATATCCCTCACTGTAGCGCGAGTGGCATCTGGGAAAATCTACATGAAGCTAGAACCTTCTGGTTATATGTTTTGACACTGGTCACATTTTTAATGTTTATTAGAGCTAATTTGTTAATAAAACCAAATCATAGTCCTTCTCTCTTTCTGCCTAATAATTCTGTTTTAGAAAAAAAATAAATTCTCTTTTTCCAAGAACTGGTATCACCTCAAAATTGTTTGAATGCCTTTTTTTCCTGGTCCGTTAAGTTACTATAACAGGAAAAACTATTGCATTTCTGTTCTTTTTAAAATATAGGCTAATTAAATCATTGTACTTGCCCTGGAAATATATCTAGCAAAATATCACACTTTGATATTACTTTTGATGCAACAATAATGATGCAACACACTTGGATGCTACTTTTCACATGACCAGTGTAATTCACACAGTTCCCTTTAGAACAAGCATATCCCGTATAATCTTAGTAGTTGTATATTAAAGTGGAATAATGACATATTTGACAATATTGTTTATACACAATGAAATTGATGAAGTTATATCTCTGAATTGTATGCCTTTCACTGATTGTATCATATGTTGTACGAGTGTATTATTAAGTCGTATATTGACCAGGCAATAAGTCAGTTAAGAAGATCCTTTAACAAGTTGATACAGTGGGTAGTTCCTTGGCAGATCATATTTATTGAGCTCATTGTTAAGCAATTCATATTTGAGATTTCATTTAACGCTGAAAACAACCCTATGAGACCGGTTCACATTTTGTTTGTTTTGAAGACATTTAAGTAACTTGACACCAGGGACACAGATTTTATGAGGAGGAGGATTGATTTGAACCCACTTGCTCCAGCTTCAAAGTCAGCACCATCAAACACTGACATAGACCCTCTTTCTAAAACATATAATGAAACACAGTCCATCTTGGTTTATCTCTTGAATGGAGAAAGTAGATCATTTCCTACAACTGTAGAGAGACAGGTATTTTCTCTCAAAATTCTCAAAAATAGTTTCTATCATAAGACTAAGCAAGATATTGGCCTTGAAGAATTGTATTTCTGTTTTACTCAAAGGCAAGTACATGTCCATGCATCAACTCAAATTATACACAAACCCTGCTTGTTTAGCTAACTGTAATATAAAGACCAGGGGTGGAGCTCATTGAGGTTAAATATGTATTTATATTTTACAAACTGACAACCTTGTCATTTCTGGCGAGGTTCAGTTACATCTGGTTAAGCCTCTGGTTTCAGGTCCACAAACTTTGCATCTTCCAGTAGCTTTTTAAGTAGAGAAAGTTAATTTTTCTATGTCATAAGGAATATTAAACAACTGTATCTATTAATTTTTTTTTCTAGCCAACACCATTGAAAATAATAGTTAATCAGAATTTTACCGAAGTCACGAAGTCCACAGGACTTGTTTTTAGTCAGCTTTCTATAAACCTGTTCTTAGACATGATGACTTGATCATAAATGTCGAGAGCCAGAGAAGTTACTGTGTTGGTTGTCCTGCAGACTAGTATTTAAATTTACTTTGCATCTCAGATTCAGCTTAGTTTCTCTTAGCACTAAACCAGAAGCACAAGTGGCGCTAGTGGGTAAAGAACCCGCCAGCCAATACAGGAGACATCAGAGACTTGGGTTCCATCCCTGGGTCCAGAAGATCCCCTGGAGAAGGGCATGGCAACCCACTCCAGAATTCTTGCCTGGAGAATCCCATGGACAGAGGAGCCTGGCAGGCTACAATCCATGGGGTCACAGAGAGTCAGACACAACTGAAGCGACTTAGCATGCGCACAGAAGCCCAAAGATCCGTCCATTTTGCTTCCAATGGACTAGACTCCAGAGAGGCAGAGAAATGTATGACCAGGTCCTGACCTGTTGCAGGTCCTTATCTCACCAACTAGTAGGTTAATAAAAGGCTACTCCAGTCTCTTTTAATTCTGGCTCCAAATTCCTATCCCTTTTACATGCAGAGTAGGTGAGCAATTTCTTTTGTTGCCATGAACACTTAGAACCCATGTTCTCAGGGTCTTGGAATCCTCAAAGCAATTTTTTCTTTTTAAATTTATTTATTTTTAATTGGAGGATAATTGCTCTACCCTGTTATGTTGGTTTCTGGCATACATCCACATGAATCAACCATAGGTATGTTGGCTAAAAAAGATGCCCAACTTGAGAGTTGTGTAGTAAGTTTGATTTGGGGCAAAATGAGGACTCTAGCCCTGGAGACAGCACTCAAGTAGCTGAGAGAGACTGCTCCAAAGAGGCAGTGGGGGAAGGTCAATCTCTAAGTGACCTTAGATATTTTGGTGATTTTGGTGAAGGGGAAGTTCAATGCCATCACGTGCTTACTTTACAAAAGGTTTTCTGCTAGTCATAAGGAGCTGATGTCACCATGAAGGGATTTCGTGCTTTTCTGGATAGGAAGAGATGCAGGGATGGGGATCCTGAAATCAGTTCCCAAAAATATCCAACTATCTAAAGACCTGTTCCATCAGATGCCCTGGAGCGCAGAGAGCCTCACTCCACCCTGAAGTCCCTCAGGGGCTGGTGAAGGTGGCAGCTGCAGCAGCGTGGGGTGCGGTTCAGTCTGCACAGAGGCGCTTGTCGTTGTAGTTCAGTCGCCACAATGCTCTTGGCAAGTGCCCATTTGTAGTGGCCAGGTATACACATGTCCTCTCCTCCTGACCCTCCCTCCCCGCCCACCCCATCCCACCTCTCTAGGTTGTCACGGGCACCAAGGCTCACCAGGCTGAGCTCCTTGCATCACACAGGAAATTCCCATTAACTGTCCTGTTTACACGCCGTAACGTGTATATTTCAGTGCTCGCCCCTCCCTCTGCTTCCCGCGCTGTGCCCAGAAGTCTGTTCTCTTTGTCTATGTCTCCTTCCTTGCCCATTTTTCTATATCCCATATATATGTAATATGTATGAAATATATGTATATATATAAAACAAATATGATAACTTTTTTTTCTTTCTGAATCACTTCACTTTGTGTAAGAGGCTCTAGATTCATCCCGTTCTAGTGAGTTGAATGAACCTACAGCTTGTTACACAGAGGGAAGTAATTCAGAAAGCAACTTTTAAAAGTCTTTTTCTCCATGAAGACAGGTACCTCCCATGAGGAATTCTGTCCCCTGTTAACTTTTCAACCCCTTATACATCATCATCATGATTAAAGTTTTATGAAGCCTGTCATGAATGTACAACCACTGCTTTACTTGGATGTTTTCTAAGTCATTCATTGATGATGATACCAATGTAATGATAATAGCTAATTCATTTGGTAAATATAGTTTATTCTCAATAAATGCAGATAATGCTCAGAGTACTAGATCCATTAAATGGTGAGGCCTCATTTTTCTTGCAACGAGTGATGTTGTGTTACTTGCATTTTCCTTGTATTTAATTTAATTGCCCAACCATTTGTTGAATTAAAAGTGTTGTATATATTCTGTCTCGTCTTGGAAGGGCAAGGAAGAAAACCACATCTGACTCCTGGATGATGTTTAGATAATTGTAGGCCCCAAGTTAAGTTCAAAAACTCTTTAAACAGTGGATTGTGTAGCAAAAGTGTATAAGCTCTTTTCATTCTTCCCTGGTGCAAACTGAGTGAACTTTTACTGATTCTTTGCACATGCATCCCAGTTTTCATCCCCAAGAGACTATCTACATTAGGCTTAAGAAGGTTCTCTTTGTAAACAACCTAAAATGACAGACAGCAGGGTATAGTTTTGCTTCGTTTGATTGGTTGATTCATTTTTGTTTCCTCTGTGTATAGGGTTCATCAGCTCCCATCTTCCTTACTTCTTATACACTGCTCTCTCCATCTAAATTCCTGAAGTCACAGCTAAGCAGAAAAATAAATGTGAATGATTGACATAGGAACTAAAGTGGACTGTGTATCAAAGAATTGTTTACTAAAACAAATTTAACATTGTCTAATTAGGTTGTATATGAAAAGCACTTCCCAGTCATTTCCTGTCAAGTTCAGGGAAAGTGGGAAATGAGATCTGTTCAGTCCAGATCCAGTTCAAGCTATTGTTGACCTATATGTATTTCATTATTGATAGTTTTTTTTTTGTTTTAATAGTTTATATTAATGTAAGTAAATTGGAATCACACAGTCAGAATGAAAAGAGAAAGAAGCCCAACATTAAGAGACAACTGCGGTCTCGCAGGGGCTTCCCTGGGGGCTCAGCAGTAACAAACCTGCCTGCCAATGTAGGAGAGGCGCAGGGGATGTGGGTTGGATCCCTGGGTCACGAAGATCCTCTGGAGGAGGGCGTGGCAACCCACTCTAGTATTCTTGCCTGGAGAATCCCTTGGAGAGAGGAGCCTGGCTGGCTACAGTCCATGGGTTGCAAAGAATCGGGATACGACCGAGCAACTAAACATGCACGTGCAGTCTAGTATTGACAGAATGGCCAAGATGCAGATCACTGACAGCTCCAAGTGATGGTGAGTGTGTGGAGCGACAGAAACTCTCATTCAAATGCAGAATGATACAGACACTTTGGAAGACCATTCGGTGGTTTCTTACAAAACTAAACATCTTCTCACTGTACAACCTAGCAACAGCTCTCCTTGGTATTTACCCAGAGAAGATGAAAATTTATGTCCACACAGAAATTCACACACAGATAGCAGCTTTTACAGCAACTTTCTTCCTAATTGCCAAAACTCAGAAGCAACCAACGTGTCTTTTAGTAGGTGAGTAGATCAATATGTTACATCTAGATGGTAAAATACTGTTCATTACTAAAAAGAAATGAGCTGTCAAGCTATGAAAAGACATGGAGGAATCTTAAATGCGTGGACTGGGTGAAAGAAGCCAGTCTGAAAAAAAGCTACTTACTGGATGATCCCAACTCTGTGACATTCTGGAAAAGGCAAAACCATGGACACCATAAAAAGGTCAGCGATTTCTCCAGAGATTAGGGAAGAGGGGTGATGGGGGTAGGGATGAGCAGGCAGAGCAAAGAGGACTTTTAGGGCAGTGAAATTATTCTATGTGATGCTGTAATGGTAGACACATGTTATACTTTTGTCAAGACCTATACAACACCCAAGAGTGAACCCTAATGTAAACTGCGTACTTCGGGTGATAATGGTGTGTCGGTGTAGGTTCACAGGTTTTAACAGATGTGTATCTCTTGTGGGGATGGTGATAATGGAGGAGGCTGTGCCTGTGTAAGGACAGTGGTATATGGGAAACCTCTGTTCTTTCTGCCAGATTTTGTTGTGAACATAAAACTGCTTTAAAGGTATACCATCTTTCTAAAAATATTTTTTAAAAAGAGAAGGAAACCAATAAATGATAAGCACTGTAGCATTCTTTCATTCATCTGATAAATAATTTTTGGCTCACTACCATATGACTGGCATCCTTCTAGTGGATTTGATATTCTTATATCTCATGCTTATTGGATATAATATTATACAGTATTTTGTTAACTTTGTTTCAGTCATATTAAACCTGGATTCCCTTTAAGATTTGACTTGTGAGAAATTCTGCATAATGATGAAGGGAGGAAAAAGAAAGGGTACATTGGTCTCAAATGATACTGTGTGGACCCAAACCAGGGCCTCACCTGGTTGGATGTGAAGTGACTGATGGGGAGAATTAAAGAAAAATAGATCGCTGGCCATTTAGTGAGAGAGGAGATAAAGGTGCCTTTTCAAAGAAGAGACTTTCCCCTGATCATCTTTTGAAAAGAGTTGTACTGTCTTAATGTTTGCAGTGGGTTTATTTGGAGCCTTATGAGAGTTTAAGGTTGGAAACAAGAAGAAACTAGAAAAACTGGATGCCGGGACAAGTGGAGGGGAGGGAGGACCCAGGAGAAAAGCAGAAGGGAAGTGAAGAAGGTGGCATGCAGACCTGTCCACCCCACCCAGAGGTCCTGCAGGGAAGGAAGACCCTGCAAGAAAATTGAAAGTCTGCCCCGTGGCTCCTTTTCTGGTCCTGCTGGGAGTGGAGTGCATGTAGGGGGGAGGCAGAACCAAGTACCATCACATTTCACATGTGTGAACGTCAACTCTGACTGACGTTTGGCTTCAGAAAACTGAAGTAGGGCTCTCTCTTATTAGATAATATTCAACCCTGAGAAAAGATGGGTTTTGTTTTCTGTTTTTTTTAGTGTTGATGATCCAGTGACCCTCAAAATAAGAGCAAATGAAAAAGTTTATCATCTCACTTGTGTTGCTCTAAATAGATTAAAATAAAATTGAAGATATCATTATATATTTGGATATATGGCATTAATTAGGGTCACATTGAAAACATCATTGTCTCATGATACCATTAAGAATTGCTATTGCCCTCACTTTGAATTCATTTTCCCTTTTAAATCTTTGGAATAATATTTTGATAGCTTAATTCATGAAGTTATATGAATGGGAAATAAGGAATCTTAACTATGACATACAGACTAGCTAAGGTAGAGAGAAAGATAGGTTTACTACTGTTTGCTTTATGCTTAAGCAATCAATGAATTGTATGAATGGCTCTATTACCTCTTTTACAATAGCTTCATCATTATTAAAAGAGTTAAACCTAGATAATTTGTAAAGTACACACATTCAAAGACACACATATCAATAAAATGACATTCGTAGTTTAACCTTTTCATACAAATGTGAATAAATGGGTGTTTTAAAGCTCAGATGTATGTATGGGACATATGTATATAGTGATAGATTTCATCTCTCTTAAAATCTATAAATATTTATCAGATGAATGGAAAGCCAAGCAGGACCAGGGTAAAACTGTAAGTTGGGGAAAGTTGTTTTTTTTGAACTTTTCTTAGTTTTTTTCTGATTGACCCAGTGATCCTTTTAGCCACTTCTCCCCATGCTGGCGCCGCCGCAGACTGTAGGGCACCTCAGGGACATAAGTACCTGTCTCTGCAACCCTGACCCCTCTGCGGCAGAGGCAGGGGGGCGGGGGAGGGTGGCAGGTGTGTGGTCGTCTCCTCTGTCCTTGGTCCTGATCTCACTGGCGGTGTAATTCCCACACTTGTGTTTTCTAAGTTAGGAACTTCGAGTCCATGGATTCTGGGAGGATTTCAGCTTTCTCTGTTTTCATTTGGGTAAATGGATAAAAATAACTCCTCCAGGCATATTGTGGATCATGAGATGGTCCATCTTGTGTGTGAGATGCCTGCCTTCATTTTTTGTAAACTGGTTTCAAAAGAGATGCATTGGCCCCTTGGAGACATTCTGAGATGTTCACAAGTTTGTTTTGTTTTTTCAAGGAAGAATATTATTCCCTCTTTAAAAGCTGATATCAGCTCACCTGACAAAGAAATGCTGCTGTAACAAGTAATACATGCTCCCCCCGCCATTTATTCAGATACTTATCACGCTTCTATTATGTGCCTGGCATTACACTTGGCCTAGGATGGGGATCTATCAATGAACAAAGCAAAGAGACTTGCCTTCCAAGAATGTACGTTCTCGCAGAAGGCAGGCAATCACAAGAAACATAATAAAGAAGTTAGGGCCCAGCAGGACTATGAGCGATTCTGTAATAGATTAAGGTGAAAAAAGCCTGCCAGGTTAGGGACGTGGTGTGGTTCAGATGGCAATTTTAAATAGTGTGGTTGGAGTAGCCTTGTAGACAACATGGCATTTGAGAAGCTTTGAACGAGTCCCAGGGATCTAGCCCTGTGTCCCTGCTCATCTGTGGGATGAATGAGTTTTTTATAATCAGAAAACTAAGTAGGAGGACTTCCCTGCTGGTCCAGCGGCTAAGACTCCATGCTTCCACTGCAGGGGGCATGAGTTTGCTCGCTGGTCAGGAAACTAAGGCCCCCCCCCCCCCACATGCTGCTTGGTGAAGCCAAAAATTAAAAAAAGAAAGAAAGCCAAATAGGAAAAGTGCCAGATTATATTCATTCATGCCAAATTAGAACTCTTTGACCCTTAAGGGATACTGAAGTTATAAAAGAAAAGAATTTAAGTGAGTTGTATATATTCTTTTTCCAAATGCAGCAATATTCAAATACAGCTCTGCCAATGAAAACTCCATGAAATGGTCCATATGTTAACTAGACAGTTTGTTTGCAGTTCAGATTTTAAAACGGGTCTAGAAATTAGACAAGGGGCTTCCCAGGAAGCGATAGTGGTAAAGAACCCGCCTGACAATGCAGGAGACATAAAAGACATAGGTTCAGGCCCTGGGTTGGGAAGATCCCCTGAAGGAGGGAATGGCAACCTGCTGCAGTATTCTTGCCTGGAGAATCCCATGGACAGAGGAGCCTGGCGGCTACAGTCTATGGGGTCCCAAACAGTTGGACATGACTCAGCCACTTAGAGCCTTAGCAGCAGCAGCCGAGAGAAGACCCATCTAGAAACATATTGCAAAGTTTTCTCTTCGTTTACTCATTAAAACATTTTCTTTGATTAGAAAACCACCCAGATTAAATGTTATTTTTTTGTTATTAGTCAAATGCCCAAGTTAGCAGAACATACTTTGGTCCTAGTGTGTAGACAAAGTGTCATTGTGAGTGATGTCCTTATTTTCCAGGTCTTCTCAGATGAATAGCCTTGTATGACTTCTGCTTTCTCATTTGGCTTCTGGTTCCTTGGAAAGGTTGGGAGCATCTCCCTATTCCACATAATTTTCACATTGGTACTTCAGTCCTGCAGCCCTTTAAGACAGTGGTTACGTTTCATAAGTCTTAGGAGTGAGATCCTTTTGCCCGTCTGACTGCTTCACACCCTGAGTATGTAGCATATTTTTATAGAGAGAACACCCATTAGGAGGTTAAAATCATCATTTCAAAATTCTATGACTTGAAATGCATTTGAATTTTTATCAGGAGGGTATGAAAATAAGTAAAAGCAATAGAATCTAAAGAGAAGAATAATTTGTTTTCTTTTCAGTTTGCAAAAGGCCTTCTGTTCAGTGCAGTGAGTTGTAGCAATGACCTCATATGAAAAACCCACTGGGATTTAAGTAGTAAAACCTTCCTCTCTCCTTCGCTTCCCCAGATCAGGAGACAAGGGGGCATCCAGCTCCTGGTGGACCTGCTGGACCATCGGATGACTGAAGTCCACCGAAGTGCCTGTGGCGCCTTGAGAAACCTGGTGTACGGGAAGGCCAATGACGACAACAAAATCGCCCTGAAGAACTGCGGTGGGATCCCAGCCCTGGTGAGGCTGCTCCGCAAGACCACCGACTTGGAGATCCGGGAGTTGGTCACAGGTCAGAATTCTTAGTAACGGCATGGCTGACGCTCTCGATGAAGTTCCCATCATCCTGCACGGTAGCCAAGTGTTATGTCCAAGGGCTAATCACACCAGCCATCCTGGGAATAAATATTTGCATGTTTGCAAATGACAGACTTAAGTAAAAGGGTATCAGATGTCATGCTGGTAGATGGGTCATGTTAAATAATTAGCACCCAATAAACATGACCCTCCTAAGATTTTTTGACTGCCTTTCAGTCTTTGTCACTTGGTTAAGTACTGACATCTTAACATACCCCTGAATCATCATTAGAATGACATTAATCATAAGTGGTGAAAGGCCAAGGCATTGAGTTATTGGTAATAAGGTAGATAATACTGTGTTTAGCAGCAGAAAGCTTATTGTCCTTAGCAGTTAATTTCTTGAATAAAATATTGGTGGTTAGTAAAAGCCCCAATTTATATAATATTACAGGTTAAGCAGTTTTCTTTCTAAAGTGATCATGAGAAAAAGCCTTATCCAAGAGCATAGGACTTTTGAGTTTCAAGAAATGAACATAATTATGATAACTACACTACCTCATAAAGCCATGGGATTCATCCATGAGATTATGTAAAGCCTTTAACACATACCTTCATGGAATACATATGGACATAGGAAACATTAGTCGTTTACTATTGCCTCTCACTTTTAAATGTGAAGTTTTACTTGTTGAGGGGACTAAGGATATTGGCGACCTCAGTATGGAATTTCACGTCATTCTTCTCATTATACTGGGTTGGCCAAAAAGTTCTTCCAGGTTTTTATATATTGAGTTTTATGTATATTCTGTAAGATGTTACAGAAAAACTTGAACAAACTTTTTGGCCTTCCTGGTATGTAGTGTATATATGTTATGTATGCAGTATGCATACTGCTGTTGCTCTTCTTTGGGATATTTCACTTTTGGTTCATGTTTCGTTTCCTTTTCTTTGGATTGTTCTTTATCTAAGTGGTAGATTGTCTTTGTGGGGGGAAAAAGTGTTGTGAAGGGTTGTCATGTTATAATAGTGGTGTTTCACACTGAGCTAACATGGGGTGACATGGTTGGGGAAGGACAAACTCCTGTTGCACATATTATGCACACATTTTTACTCCTTCAAGCAGGAGGATTTGTCAGGTGGATTGCAAGACGGATTCTCAAAAAAGGATCTTTTAAGTACCCACAGTTCCACTGACCTTCTGTCTTGACGCTAAAATTTTCCTGAAACTATGCTCATAAGCATATGTGCACTTGTTCATTTAAGAAAATACATTACCGAAGTTAGAGTCATAAATATTTGTTCATTCTTGGGTCAAGACTCCCAGCTTCAGCATATTGTCTTTATTAGCATCCTTTAACATCATGGGCACATCTACTTTATGTTCTTAGTTAAATTAGAACTAGACGGTCATATTTTTTTCCTTCTGTTTTTTCTTTTCCTTTTCTTTTGTTTTGTCTTTCTCTAAGTGGAAGATTGTCCTTGTGGGGGGAAAAAATGTTGTGAACGGTTGTTGTGTTATGACAGTACTCTTTCACACTGAACTAACATGGGGTCACGTGATCAGAGAAGGACAAACTCCTTTTGCACATATTATGATGTGTAGGATAGTTTGGGGTGGGTTAAAAACTAAAAATACAACCTGCCGTTATAGTTATTAACACTTGGCTTTGTTTTCTTTAAAAAAGAAATTTACTTATTTGGCTGTGTCAAGTCTTTGCCATGGGTATCTTTAGTTGCAGCATGTGGGATCCAGTTCTCTGACCACAGGCTGAACTTGCATCCCTGCATTGGGAGGGCAGAGTCTTAGCCCCTGGACCACCAGGGAAGTCCCACCTGCCCTGTCATGAATTGTGTTTCAGCTGGAAATGCCTGTAAGAGAAAGAACTCAATGTGGATGCCTCTGTGCCTTACGACCAAGCTAGTGGATGTATGTTGCTGCTAAGCTGCTTCAGTCCTGTCCGACTCTTAGTGACCCTACGGACTGTAGCCCGCCAGGCTCCTCTGTCCATGGGATTCTCCAGGCAAGAATACTGGAGTGGGTTGCCATGCTCTCCTCCAGGGGATCTTCCTGACCCAAGGATAGAACTTGTGTCTCTTACATCTCCTGGACTGGCAGGCAGGTTCTTTACCACTAGCACCACCTGGGAAGCCCAGTGGATGTATGAGGCCAACACAACCAAGGGAGCACCCTCCTGCGTACCTGCGCTTTCAGTTCATGATTTGAAAAGAATTGGATTTAACTAAAATTTGAATTTGCTCCAACACAAATCCCTTACCTAGAAGCACTCTCTGTGGTGGCTTCACTCATTGCCAAAGAAACTCAGCTCCATGGAGAAGGGTGAAGTGACTGATGGCTTCAGTCAGAAAGGATACGCAGCCGTGTGCAGTCCCATGAGACCGTCCACCGCAGCACGCCCTGTGCTCCTAGGGATGCTTGAAGCCGCCATGCAGGACAGGACGGCTGGCTACTCCTGAGTCTTCAGCACTGCTTCTGAAGATGCTGGATGTCACCCATTGTGTGCCCCTGAGCAACATCCAGAATTGCTATGTGAGCTCCATTTGAAAACATCAAGGCAGAAAAATTCTTCAGAATGTCAGCACATTTCCCCTCCTGGTGAAGTTTTGACTGTAAGAAAGATGGTGCATGTGTTACACAGAGAGAACAGATGCCTTATTCTGCCCCTTTTTGAGAAGAACAGGAGTTTGCACCCACTGTCATATCATAACCCACTGTTTCTTCAGCAGCATGAGCTGGTGGCCCAGACTGTCTCCTGGAAGAAGTGCTGTCTTCTGCCATGACACTGTCCAAGCATTAGAGCCAAATGGATTCAGGATGGCAATGGTTGCTTCTAGAATAGATGTTCTCTGTCTTCCCAGAGGTGAGCTTCCCAGGTGGTGCTAGTGTTAAAGAACCCGCCTGCCAGTGCAGGAGACATAAGAGACGCACGTTCGATCCGTGGGTTAGGAAGTTCCCTTGGAGAAGGGAAGGCAACCCACTCCAGTATTCTTGTCTGGAGAATCCCATGGACAGGGGAGCCTCACAGGCTGCATACAGTCCATGGGGTCACACAGAGTTGGACACAACTGAAGTGACTTAGCACACACTCACATCTTTCCAGAGTCAGGGCCTTATTGTACCTGGCTGAACTTCAGGCTTGAGTTTCACTGTTTTCAAAGAAAAATGTGTTGTTGAAATATTTAGACTTGCGGAAGCTCCTGGTTTCTGGGGTTGCTATGGTGGATACTACTGAGAAACAAGAAACACTTGGCCAAGTTACCACTTGAGAAAAACATCTAGGAGAGCACCCCACGTGGAAGGAATTGCTGCTGCACCCAGTCAGTAGTAACAAAGCCTTCTAAATGTCCACACTGGCTGACACCTGAGGGCGCCCGGAGGCCTGCAAGACTCCTTGAGCTCTATTTAGACAGAGCATCCAGATGCAGATCAGGCCAAAGCTAACTTCACTGCCTGAAGCAAAAGTCAAATAAGGCAAATAAATTCCGCTCCAAGAGGCTTAGAGACTCATGTTCCTCTTCAGCACCAGCCATGGTCAGTTGCCAAAGTGAGCTATGAAAGCTACGGTTCTGTTGGCTCCTGCAGAGCTATGCAAATCCGGGATTTTAGTAGGCCTCATGCAGAGAGCTGACTCATTGGAAAAGACCCTGATGCTGGGAAAGATTGAGGGCAGGAGGAGAAAGGAGGGAAAGAAGATGACATGGTTGGATGGCATCAGTGACTCTATAGACATGTGTTTGAGCAAACCCTGGGAGATAGTGAAGGACAGGGAAGCCTGGCGTGCTACAGTCCGTGGGGTTGCAAAGAGTCGGACACGACTTAGTGACTGAACAATAACAACCCAGTTTAACTTCAGGGTCATCCAACCCTCTGTTTCTCTTACGTTATTCTCTGCCTTCTGAGAGTCCTGGACCCGGCCTCTGTGCACTGTTGTTGAACAGAACATCAGACACAGAGTCTTGGGTGAGATAGAAAAGAATAGCACTATAGGTTTGCCAGGCAAAGGGGGACAAAGAGGGCTCCTACCCTCAAAAATTGTGTGGCCTAACCTGGGAGGATTCCATGAGGAGTCAAGGGCAAAGTTGCTGTTGAGATGTGGGTGTGTGCACTTCTTCAGAGACAGATATTCTCTCGATGAGCTTCTCTGATTCCTTCAGTTGGCTTCAGGTGGTCTTCTCTGAAATAAAGAATGCTGACATCTTTCATTTATTGGGGATTTAGTTCTTCATGGCAAATAGATGGGGAAACAGTGACAGACTTTTTTGGGGGCGGGCTCCAAAATCACTGCACATGGTGACAGCAGCCATGAAATTAAAAGACACTTGCTCCTTGGAAGAAAAGCTATGACCCAGACAGCATATTAAAAAGCAGAGACATTACTTTGCCAACAAAGGTCTCTCTAGTCAAGGCTGTGGTTTTTCCAGCAGTCATGTATGGATGTGAGAATTGGACTTTAAAAAAAAGTTGAGCACAGAAGAATTGATGCTTTTGAACTGTGGTGTTGGAGAAGACTCTTGAGAGTCCCTTGGACTGCAGGGAGATCCAACCAGTCCATCCTAAAGGAGATCAGGCCAGGGTGTTCATTGGAAGGACTGATGTTGAAGCTGAAACCCCAATACTTTGGTCACCTATCGCGAAGAACAGACTCATTTGAAAAGACCCTGATGCTGGGAAAGATTGAGGGCAGGAGGAGAAGGGGACGACAGAGGATGAGATGGTTGGATGGCATCACCGAATCAGTGGACATGAGTTTGAGTAAACTCCGGGAGTTGGTGATGGACAGGGAAGCCTGGCATGCTGTGGTTCATGGGGTCGCAGAGTCGGACAGGACTGAGCAACTGAACTGACTGACTAGTTCTCTAAAGAACTCAGAAGATACTGTTATGTGCATCCCTTGAGGTGGAAGGAGGACCCTGCCCCAAGGCTGCACTATTCTTTCTTGGTTTCCCCTCTCTGATCTCTGATCCCCTCCCTTCCCTAATTAGCAATTGTTTGAATCTGCACTTGGAGACTCAGGAAGGTCGTGGAGGCTGGAGTCTGTTCCCTACAAACAAGGAATGCGAGACACAGAAAGGCGTCTGTGCCCAAAAACCCCACAGGGTCCTGTTCAGTGTCCATCTTTGTCCGAGTTTGATGAGCTTTTTACTCCAATCAGCTTTTCTGGGTGAGTCCAGGCCCTTCACTCACTCCTTAGTCACTCATTTCTCAAATGCATTTGGATTTCTGTACGTGTTGGGTGTGTGCTAAGCCTTGGATATCTGCACACACAGGCTTGGCAGTCAGCGGACTCACCACGCACAGCTTCTGCTGGTGGCCTCTGTGATGGTTGGGGTCCCTATTGTCAATTGTAACACTCTGGCATCGCTGGCTGCTGACTCTAAAAGAGATGTCCCTGGCAAATGTGTTGATGGTTTAGAAACTTAACTAGACAAGCAGAAAAAGAGATGATGGCTGGAAGAGTGGAGTAGAGAGTAATAAGTGAAAAGGATCATTTCATTTCCATTGTCACAAGGACACTTCACAAAACCTTTTTGGAATGAGGTTAGGTACTTGTGTGTGTGTGTGTGTGTGTGTGTGTGTGTGTGTGTGTGTGTGTGTCCATGTGTCCTTAGTCGTGCCCAACTCTTTGTGACCCCAACTGGACTGTAACTCTCCAGGTTCCTCAGTCCATGAAATTTTTTAGGCAAGAAGACTGGAGCGGATTGCCATTTCCTCCTCCAGGAGATCTTCCCGACCCAGGGATTAAACCCATGTCTCTTACACCTTCTGCATTAGCTGGCAGATTCTTTACCACAGAGCTGCCTGGGAACCCCCTAGACACATGAATCAAAAAAAACTTGATTCAAATGTAACAACTGCCTCTTTACTTCTTTTGTAATCCTTCAGCCAACCTAATTGTTCAGCAAGAAGCAAGGACATTCCAGGCCTCTCTAGTACACAGAGTTTTTTCTGTTGTATTTTCCTTCCTGCCTGTTAGTGAATTGGTGAAAACAGATGTGTATTGAAAAAAAAGGGAAGCGAGGGTGACATACGCTTTGAATTCCTCGCTAGATATTTACAAACTAGGATGTTTTGTAAACAAATATTCAAAGGAACAATTTTAGTGATTAAAAAATAAATAAATAAAGCATGTTTGTAAACCAGAGTTAGGGTCTATATCCAGAAGGATTGAGAGCACCACCTTATAAACAATGAAAGATAAAAGGAAAAAAATGATCTTGCAGAGCTTTAAATTATTTACTGAGTATTCCTTGGCAAACTGTTTGAACAATAATAAAATGTTAAAAATTGAGGTAGTCACATGCATTTATATTCAACCCATAACCTTGCATGCTTAAAAAAACAGCTGCCTGTTTGTACTACAGAATGTCTTCACAGTAGAATATATTTTGCCACTGCCTGTTAGACCTTGCAATAAATAATTTTCTTTCTGTGCAATAATTACTATGAGATGATGATCAGAATTTTATTTAAAGCCAGTTGAAACAGTTATATGCTAGCCATTACTTGAAATGTTCCAAAGCAAATAAACTTTATTGGAAGTGTTGCATGTCCTTTGGGCTTGACTAATACAATTTTTCTCTCTCTAAAGATGGAAATAATCAACCTAAATTTTGAAAGGCCCAACTAAAGATTTCAGAATGCTTTACAAATCATAATAAAGCAGTCTTTATTAAACCATAAAAATAAATAAGTTTTATTTCAGATGAAAGCCAATGTCCTTAAGAGTTCTACTTCTCCAAGAGCAGAGTGTATTTTTTCATTTTATGCTTCGTGTAACCCAAGTAGTCTTTCCTTTTAATTAAGGTGACGGGCTTCAGTTTAACTATTTACTTACTAGCATTAGATCAGTTGATTTAATTCAGTCAGTCTCCAAAGGGCTCCAAAGTTCAGTTATATGCCCTCAAAATGTATATGTTGAGGTCCTAACCCATAGACCCTCAAATTGTGACTCAGATGTAATTAATTATGTTTGGATGCTAAAGTAAGATGGGTCCCTAATGTGGTACAGCTGATGTCTTTATGGAAAAAGGAAATTTGGACACAGACACACACAGGGAGAATGTCTTGTGAAGATGAAGGCAGAGACTGGGTTGATACTTCTATGAGCCAAGGAACACCAAAAATGGCCAGCAAACCACCAGAAGCCAGGAGAGAGGCAAGAACCAGATTCTCCTTCAACGCCTCAGAAGGAACCAATGCTGCTGACACCTTGATCTTGAACTTCTAGCCCCTGAGATCATTAGTCAATAAGTTTCTGCTATTTAAACCACTCAGTCTATGGTACTTTGTGATGGCAGCCCCAGGTAACTAATGCAGACCCACCTCAAGGCTGTTCATCTGTTCACAAATATGAACAGATACTTGTAGGTCAGGTAGATAAAGCAATGCAAATAAATACAGGACCATGTAGGCTTACTTAAAAGGATTGCTGTGTTTTAAATAAATAAGACTCTATTGCCCTGATTTCTTAATGAATCTTCTTTTTATAAAAAAGTTTTTATTTATTTATTTACTTGGCTGTGCTGAGTCTTAGTTTCAGCACATGGGATCTTCCATCTTTGCTGCTGCATGGGGAATCTTTAGTTCCAGCATGCAAACACTTAGTTCTAGCATGCAGGATCTATTTCTCTGACCAGAGATCAAACCTGGGTCCCCTGCACCGGGAGCACAGAGTCTTAGCCACTGAACCACCAGGGAAATAAATCCTGAGGCATCTTCTTAAAACAACTACATATAAAGAATTAGATGTGGCAAGGGTAATTGAGTAAATGCATTGTATTTTAATTTTTAAATTGAAGTAATAGACATGGTCAAAAAATAAAATAATATAAAAATGTTTATAATGAAAGCAACAGTCCTTAACCTTATCTGTCTTCCTCCTAGTTCCCTCAGAAGCATTAAGCCTTAATTTTTGCTTCCTTTTGCTTTTTTAGCTTTCTTGTTGTTATCCTGTGTCTTTAGATAATATGTTTGTCTCAATCTAAACAAATTATCATAGGCTTTTTATACTGACTTTCTATCATAATGGAAGGAGACTTTTTTGCATTTTCACCACTCATGGCTGCTTCTCCTTCTTTCTAACACGGTGACATTATCCTTGGTTCCTCTCCAGATTCGCTCAGCAACTTCAAAAGCAAGCCTCTGTTTCTCTCAATCTGACATAGACACTATCTCTTATCACTCCGTTTGTGAGAGAGGCTATCAGTATTCCTTTGTCTTCACCCTTCCCTTTCACAGCTTTTGTCATCATCCTTGCTGTCTGTCCTAAGTCGCTTCAGTGCTCTGTGACTCTTTGTGACCCCATGGACTGTAGTCCACCAGGCTCTTCTGTCCATTGGATTCTTCAGGCAAGAATACTGGAGTGGGTTGCCATTGCCTTCTCCAGGGGATCTTTCCAGCCCAGGGATCAAACCCCTGTCTCTTATGTCTCCTGCACTAGCAGGATGGTTCCTTACTACTGACACTACTTGGGAAGCCCATATTTGACTTTATTGCCAAGACTGAATATAGTTACACTCTATTCCATAAATGTAGTTAGTCTTCCAAAGTTTTCTATAGCTTGATTCAAAAAGTTCAAAGCCAGATATCAGCCTTTGCCTTGTGAGCAACCAGTGTGGTACCTGTAATCACATTTCTTTCCCCATGGGTTCAAAGTGATGATCCTTGTCAGTGAAGTACATTTCTAGCATCGCATCTGGATGGATCCTCCAGCAGTGACAATGCCCACCAACTGAGCTTTGTCCATGATTTTAGTCATTATTAATTCCTTGGTTTTCTAAGGATCTCCCTATCAGAATCTTTTGTCTTTTGCACAGATTTGGATAATTGCTCTCTAGATCTGCTGTATAGCTGTCTTGGGTTGCAAGTTCTATTCACTAGATCCTATAACCTCCTCTTTATTGGTTTACTGTCTTTTAAGTTCCATAAAGGGCTTCCCCAATGACTCAGTAGTAAAGGATCTGCCTGCAATGCAGGAGACACGGGAGATACTGATTTGATCCCTGGGTCAGGAAGATCCTATGGAGAAGGAAATGGCAACACACTCCAGTATTCTTGCCTGGAGAATCCCATGGACAGAGGAGCCTGGTGGGCTGCAGTCCAGGGGGTTGCAGAGAGTCAGACATGACTGAGTGCACAAGTACAAGTTCCTTAAAAACTTGTGCTCAGGAGATGAAATTATGAAAATATCAGTACTAAATCCTCATACATGGTTGATATTTACTAGATATGGACAGATAGAAAATTGTTTTTCGCAATAATATTTTCTGTAATTTAATTCTATCCTTGATACTGTAAAAGTCTGTGATAAATCTAGGTGTTGCCCCTTTGAAAACATTCTTCGGTATTGGACACTTCCAGTTTAAAGAGTGATGACCTTCAGTGCCAGAAAATTGTCTTGTTATTTTTCAAAAAACTCATTCATGTTTTTCTTCTCTTTCTGGAATTATTTTGAGTCAGACTAATTGGATTTTTCCTTCCTCTTCAATAATTTGCATCCCTTGGTCTTTTTATCAAGCATGCTGAGAGCTTTCTCCAGCATCTACCATTTCCTCAACCTATCTTTGAGGTTTTTATTTTTGATTTTTTCTTCTTGCAGGGGTCTAAGACATCAGTGGTAGTAGTATTTTAGTTCTAAGAACTTTTTGTGTTCTTGTTTTATGAATGTAGACTATTACTGAATTTCTCTAAGGATATTATTTAGAGCTAAGGTTTGTTTTCGCTTTATCATGAGTCATCTCACTTTACTGTGGTGTCAAGTTCTTTTTCTGTCTGTTTGTATGGGAGCCTTCCTCATTGATTTTGCAGACTTACTTTAAGTATATGGTAACCCCTGGGTTGGGAAGATCCCCTGGAGAAGGGAAAGGCTGCCCACTCCAGTATTCTAGCCTAAAGAATACCATGGATTGTATAGTCCATGGGGTTGCCAAGAGTTGGACATAACTGAGTGACTTTCACTACTACTCACTTAATAAGTTCTCTGCTTATTTTTAAGAAGAAGTAGAGAGTTTGTCTGAGCTCTGAGCACATTGGTGAAGTTTGTGAACTGTGAGCTTGACTTCAGGTGAGCAGGTAGGAGTTGAGTTGTTATAAGAGCCTCAAGTATCTTGATGAGGGGAGTTTTTCTCTGAGGGTCAGATATCCACATTAGCTTTTTATTTCTCCCCCAATGCAGTTAATCTCTTTGGAGAATATTCTTCTTGAGTTGTTTGTTTGTCTTCTTTGTTCTTCTGCCTGGAGGGAGGGGTCTCAAATTCTGCAAGGGCAGTTGGCCACCTCACTGGGTCCTCAGGATGGAGTCTTCTGTGTCCAGGTCCTGCACTGGGCTGGCTTCCTTATCAGTGTCATCAGCCAACTCAGCTCCATCTATTCTGTAGCTCAAAGAAATGAGATGAAATATCTCATCTGCTGAATGACTTCTTCCACGCTCTTCTTTATTTCTTTATGTCCCTAATAAATAACATCTTCCCTGCATGAGTTTTGAACAGTTTGGTAGGCAAAGCGTAAATAGTATTAAATATTATCTCTACTGCCTATAGAAGCCAAGTTGGCAGCATTAATTACTCTGTGTCTGCTAGCCAACGAATTTAATTATTTCAAAAGATTTCTGGGGTGTAATGTTAACCACCTCTGGAGGGTAAACACCCTTTATGGAAGGAGACACTGGAACAGAGGAGAAGCATTTTTCCCCAGTAACATCCTCCAGCTTGTTGTTTTCCTCTTACGTATGAGGAAAACATATGTATAATCAGCTGGAGATATGGCTTATTTCTTCAAAGAAGGAAAGTGAAGGTGTTAGTCATTCTGTCATGTCTGACTCTTTGCAGCCCCTTGGACTATACCCTGCCAGCCTCCTAGGTCCATGGAATTTTCCAGGCAAGAAAGAATACTGGAGTGGGTTTCCATTCCCTTCTCCAGGGGAATCTTCCCGATCTAGGTATTGAATCCTGTCTCCTGCATTGCAAGCAGATTTTTTACTGTCTGAGCTACCAGGGAAGCTCCTAAAGCAGGAGTCAAACATTTTGTCAAGATAGCCTTTCCTCCATCTTCATGGGGTTTTGGGGGGATGATCTGGGACTCCTGGTGGGCATTTTCTAAATTACACTAAGAGGTACTGAAATGGGTCAGAAGAGCATGTTATTTAAATCAAATCCAGGGTCACTGTCTTCCCACGGTTTCAAATTAAACCCCAGATTTATTTCTTATCCCAAATAATGTCCAGCCATGTTATCCAGCATAGCACATCTGAGGTTTTGCAGTAATATTAAACAACACCCAAAAGATAAAAATGAACAGGGACATTCCAGGAATGAAATGCCAGCAATGTAGAGATGCTTTGAATTTTAATATAATCCCCACCAAATACCAAATTCCCAAGGAGAAATTAAAAATCAAAGTTTAAGTCCGCTTTCATGTTGAAGTCCAAAGACATTAAAGTTCAAAGGAATTAAAGTCTAAAAATCGATATCTCTTGCCATTGTGTGTTAAAGTTCAAAGTCCGCAATTCTTTAGTTAACTAAAGTGTAAAAACCATCCTCCCCAACTTTTTTATTCTGAGTCAGACTAGTTGGATTTTTCCTTCCTCTTAAATCATTTGCAGCTCTGCTGGAAGAGTTCTCTGGGGGTTGCTTTCTTTAGCAGCAGGGGCTGCCTTGCACTGGAACTGGTGACATACTTTCAGGGCCTCAGGAGATGCATTATTTCAGCATCAGCTCCCACTCACCTTCCTGTTTAGGGATGTGAACTCTAGCGTGTACCCATCACCTTTAGGGAAGAAGCTACCCTAAGCCCACGAGAGCAGTATTCCCAGACACAGGTATGCACTGAGGACCAGAATACCAAGACCATGGCAGACTGCTCAGTAAAGTTCATATTGATTACCTGTTGCTGCTCCAACACAATTCCACAAATTTAGCCACTTAATGCAAATTTATTATCCTCTAGTTCTGGAGGTAAGAAGCCCAACACAAGTCTCACTGGGCTTTTACATGGCTAAAATCAAGGTGTCCACAGGGCTGTGTTCCTTCCTGAAGATTTTAAGGGGGACAGACCTTGCCTTTTCCAGCTTCTAGTGGCTGTCCACCTCCCTTGATTGTGACCCACTTCCATTGTCTTAAAAGCTGGAGACATGGTGTCTCTGACGAGTCTTCCATCGTCACATTGTTCATGAGTGCTGCCGGGAATGGTCCTCTGAAAGACCCGAGTGATTAGCCTGAGCCCACCTGGATAATCTCAGAGACTCTCCTCGAGATCCTTAAGTGAATCACAGCCTCCAAGTCCCTTTTGCCATGTAACGTACCATGTTCATGGGTTTTAAGAGTTAGGATGTGGCTAGTTTTGGAGGAGGACCATCATTCTGCCAACCACAGCATCAGAGAGGAGATGAGTAAATGAAGATCTCCTTGGATTTAGTGAGTCAGATGAGGCCAAGGCTGGCAGTCCCTGGCTTCCAGAGTTCACAATGGGTGAACTTACATTGAGTCACAAGAAAAAATTCCCAGCAAAAGGTTAATTTGGGTATCATGCTTTCATATATCTTGTCTCTTCCTTGGGAAGGTAGAGTTGTAAACATTGCTGCCGTCTTGCCAACATTTAGATGGCTTCACTGGGTGTGTCAGCTGGGGTTTGACCAGAGAAGAGGGGGAAGAATGAATGACGTGGGAAAAGGGATTTATTATTAAGAGGAGACATGACACCCCAAGGAAGCTGGTGAAGAAATCTGAAGAAGGCTCTGCCTCTATGTCTGATTCTGGGGCTAAAGTTGACCTAGGTTTCTAGGTAAAAACAAAGAAGAAAACCTGGATATGAAGCAGGGGAGAGAGAGGGCCAGTGGGTACCCATGAGGATAGCCTAGCACCCTCTTCTGCCTCTCCTTGGCCACAACCAGGCCAAGTCTAATCAAATTAGGAAATTCAGACCTTGAGCTTCCTGCCCACCCCCACTCTTAGTCCTGGAGACTGAAGCAGCTCTGTAGGCTCTGGGTCTAATTCATCCATTCATTCATTAAGCAAATGCTTTTGGGATGTCTGCCATGAGGCAGTGAGGTTCAGTTGCTTGAGATTCTGGGGTAAATACCCAGGTACCTTCTCACCAGAGACCATCCTCAGGATATGGCACTCTTTCCAATAGCCAAGATGGTGGCACCTATGTTCCAGGGAGCCAGATGAAGACAAGAGAAAGAAAGGGCACAGTTGAGAGAGATCTTAGATTTCAGTTGATTTGTAAGTAAAGAAGTAAATTATCAAGACTCTTAAGTGTAATTTCAATATTGTCAGCAGAACCTTTGTGGGATATTTCATGCTGAAAACTCAAGAGACCTGATCCCAGAGAGTTTGTGAGGTGGTGGACAAGACAGACAGTGAACCTATAATTTCAGGAAATGACAAATGCTGTGATGAAAAATGAAGCTGGTTCAGGACACTAGAAAGTGATGGGAATTCATTACTTGGAATGAAACTCAGCTTAAAGAAATGAAAAGCCCCCCATAAAGGTGTATTCTCCAAGATGGAAGTTTCTTTCTCTCTCCTGTAAATGAAGTCTGGAGGTTGTGGGTGATAACACAGCTCTGGACCACAGTCTTCAGAAACCCAGCCTCCTTGGGAAACATGGATAATCTTCTTTTGGGTGTCGCTCTCTTAGGTTAATGACAAGATGGTGACAGCTAAGTTCCAGTGAGCCAGACATTTTGATATACAGTGTTTTTAAAGGAGTTTATACTACCTTATGTTATGGTAAGATAAGATTTGTTGACTGATACCGGTCTTACAACACTTTTTTATTACACATTCCATAGAGTAGCACACCAGTTCAGTTCAGTTCAGTTCAGTTCAGTCACTCAGTGGTGTCTGACTCTCTGTGACCCTATGAACCGCAGCACTCCAGGCCTCCCTGTCCATCACCAACTCCCGGAATCCACCCAAACCCATGTCCATTGAGTCGGTGATGCCATCCAACCATCTCGTCCTCTGTCGTCCCCTTCTCCTCCTGCCCTCAATCTTTCCCAGCATCAGGGTCTTTTCAAAATGAGTCAGCTCTTCACATCAGGTGGCCAAAGTATTGGAGTTTCAGCTTCAACACCAGTCCTTCCAATGAACACCCAGGACTGATCTGTGGATATATCAAAAGTTGTCATGTCATGTTGCTTCCTGTGTTTTACATTCTTACGGCCTGACCTGAGAATTCAAGCATTCTCTGCATTCTTGTATCCCCAAAGGGATGAACAAACATTCCTGAACACCCACCACTCACTAGTCATCATCCTGGGTGCTCTGAACACGCCTCGTGGTCCCCTGAGCCCAGATTTAAAGTGTCAGTGTCACCGCTGACATGCCTGTTCTTCTGTCCCCACAGCCTGTCTGCCTTATACCGTGACTTCCCACTCCCCACCCCCTGGCCATCAGTACAGATTTCCAGGCCCCAGATCTCTATGATCATAGCCTGGGACTCATTTTTAATAAGCTCCAACAGCAGTACTCATGATCACGGATGGATGTTTCAGGAACCTCACTTTCTCTTTTCTCCAGGCCAGCAGTTAACCCCCTGTGGGTGACATGGATATTTTTGAGATGCCAAAATAATTCGTTGCTAATAGTAACTAAGTTATGAAAACTGTATCTCCTCTACCATATTTTACGAATTAAAAATAATTTGAGGTTACCACTTATTCTAATGTGGTTGCCCTTGTGAAGTCGTGGGGTGACTTCTAACAAATGTAGCAAACATTGCCTATAACAATTCCCTAACATAGAGCCCACAGTAAGCAACTGGTATTGCTGGTACTTTGAGCTGGAAGGGGGCTTGCCACTATCATCACCCTCTACTTCCCTGCAAAACCTCTTGGGATTTGCTCGGGACCTCTGTCTGCCCATCTGAGCCAATTGCATGAGTGTATCCCTTTTTCCATGCTGCCGAGGTAGCACGTAGGCTGTTGTTCCCAGACTGTCTGAGGTCATCTTCATTTCTCATCACCATGATCACGAGTTGCTGGTGACGTGAAATATACCTCAGCTTACCTGCAATTAAGTTCCAGAGCACGCCAGCATATTGTAAAGGTTCAAAGGAAAGTATTTACCAGGGACGTTTTGTCATGCCTTTTTTATTTGCCCAGATGGAAATGTACAGTATGTTTTACTTGTTAGGTTTGACAATGCATAACTGATTTGTGACTCTACTTTGCAACCCATGAGTTACAAGTTAATTAGAAGCACTTTCCCTAATTATATTTGAGAGTTTGCTCTATTTGCTCTACAATTATCACAAAAATTACATTAGCTAGTGTTAGTGAACACAACATCGAAATCCCCACCGGATCCTGGAGGAGAGGAGAGAATTAAAGAATATCTGCCTCCCCAGCCCAACACCTGGTTTCCTTTCCAGCAGATGTTTTTATTTGTTATTCTCCATGAAATGTTCAAAAACAAACTTCCTTCCTAGTTGTCCCTTAGAGGCTGAAACTCAGCCTGGCGGAGAGAAGCTTCGGTTTGGGTTTGCACATGCCAAATTGTCTTCATGTAGGGACGCACTCTTCGTGTAGCCTGCCCATCATGAGTGAGAGTCTGTTTGCCATCGTGGCAGCTGGATGTGCCCTCCCATGGGAATGCTCAGAAGAATCTCCGAAATGGTTTCTTAGCACAGGGACCTATATCATGGAGACCTATGATGCCAGGGAAATATAGTCCTGAGCAGCTGGTCTTGATGTCTATCTTCTTTCTTTCTGTGTTCTCCAGTGTACTTCTGAGCAACACTACATGCAAGGCTGAGTGGATGATATAAAATATAAAGATGATGTAGGTATGACCTGTCCCCAAGGAGCTGTCAATCAAGTCCTGAGACAGGAGAAACAAAAGTGAAAGTGAAGTCCCAACTCTTTGCAACCTCATGGACTGTAGCCAACCAGGCTCTTCCGTCCATGGAATTCTCCAGGCAAAGTACTGGAGTGGTTGCCATTTCCTTCTCTGGGTGATCTTCCTGAACCAGGGATCGAACCCAGGTCTCCTACATTGCAGGCAGACGCTTTACTCTCTGAGCTACCAGGGAAGCCACCATCGTGAGGATGGTGCCTTATAATTCTCTATGGCAGAGGTCCCGAGCTCCCTGTTAGGAAATGGGCTGTATAGCAGAAGGTGAGCGGTGGGTGAGTAAGAGCTAATACAGCTTCATCTGTATTTACAGCTGCTCTTCATTGCTTGCATTACCGCCTGAGCGCCACCTCCTATCAGATCAGCAGCAGTATTAGACTTTCATAGGATTGCGAGCCCTACTGTGGGCTGCACATGTGAGGGATCTCGGTTGGGTGCTCCTTATGAGAATCATCAAGAAACCATCCCCCTCATCCCCCATCTGTGAAAAAATTGTCTTTCATGGAACTGGACCCTGGTGCCAAAAACCTCGGGGGTCTCTCCTCTCCGTAACTTTACGTCCTTCACCCGAATATTGCTGGAGGTCCCCCCAGGGCCAGCATTGTTCTCATCAGTGAGAAAGTGTGCACACACCATTAGTTCACAAACAAACAGTGGTTAGAAACTCATTTACTGTGCAAATGGCAGTTATCCAACTTAAAAGTTTGGCAATTTTTTCAAGTAATTTTTAAACCATGGAAACTTGATCATAAAAGTATTCAGTACTTCACCCTGGGCAGTCCTGTAACAAACACATTAAGTGCTTAAAATAATGGTACACATTAGCCAAAAGAGCCACTTGCCCTACATTATGTTTGGCTTTCACGCATGCTGGATTTCTTTTGTTCAAGAAAATGGATTTTAATTCACAAACTCATTTCCATCTTCAAGTGGCGTGCCTGCTCGGGTCACAAATATAGTTTTGAGGCTTATCTTCCCGGTTACTCATTAAAAGCAAACATGAGTAGGTCCTCTAATCTGATGCCCAGACATATTTAACAGTTAGAACCATATTTTAGGGCTTCCCAGGTGGCACTGGTGGTAAGGAACCTGTCTGCCAAAGCAGGAGATGTAAGAGGCTTGGGTTCCATCCCTAGGTCACAAAGATCTCCCGGAGGAGGGCATGGCACTCCAGTATTGGCCTGGAGAATCCCATGGACAGAGGAGCCTGGCAGGGCTACAGTCCATAGGCCGCAAAGAGTCATGTATATTATCATATGTGAAACAAATCTCCAGTCCAGGTTTGATGCATGATACAGGATGCTCGGGGCTGGTGCACTGGGATGACCTAGAAGGATAGGATGGGGAGGGAGGTGAGAGGGGGGTTCAGTATGGGGAACACATGTACACCCGTGGCAGATTCAAGTCAATGTATGGCAAAACCAATAGAATGTTGTAAAGTAAAATAAATTAATTAATTAATTTTAAAAAAGAAAAAAAAAGAGTCAGACAAAACAGAAGCGACTTAGCAGAACATATTCATATTTTACATTCATAGGTATCAGTAGCAAAACGGCTGCTTCCATTCCTCACATTTTAGATTGAGAGATGTTTTTAGACTAAATGACATTATTCCCCATCTTTTATTCTTCACTCAAAAATCTTTTTCCTCTTAAGTTAGTGAGAGGTAGTAACATGCTTGGAATCTAAGGCTGGAAAATACGAATTCCAAAGCAGTCAGAAAATATTTTTTATTAATAAAAAGAGGATCTTGGCCATTAACCATGGTTGGTTTTGTTTTATTTCTTGTTTTTTAAGTGACTTTATAGTCTGGATGCAGCAGATGTTTAATTTCATATTAGTTCCAACCAGGCTCAAGGCAGTGGAGGAAAAGAGTTGAGAGAAGAGAGAGAGGAAGACCAAGTACATTTGTTTTTCTGTTTTTTTGGTGGTGGAATCTCAGCTCCAGGGTGCCTTTCCCAGATGCTCAGCTTTTCCTTTGACTCTGGAGGCATTTTCTGATACATGTAATCATTCACACACACACCCCACCATGTGTATCCTTCACGAAGGACATTTATAGGCAGGATGGGGTTAATTTGCTTTATGCCGCATGCTCTTTTCAGGAGACTTCCCAAAGCTTTGTTAAATTAACAGAAAGTAGAAGTTTGTATTTAACACACAGCTATGGTTATGAGATGAACATGGATCATTTAGGATTTTCAAGCAGTTTATCAATTTAATAATTTTCTGCGAAAGTGCCCCTGCTATTAACTTAGTTATTGGAGTGTGTAAACACAGATGCAAAATGTTATTGTCATGTGTAAACTTCACATTGAACACAACTAGGTATTTACATTAATAACTTGAACCGAATGAAAATGGGATTGAAAAGGAAGAAATGACCATGTGATTCTAGGATGGAACTTTCCCAAAAGCAAGCACTAAGTCTGATAAAGCAATGCAGTCACTGAAAAGAAAGAGGTATGTCACTACAGTTTGCCGATGAACCTCCAAACCTCAGATCTCACTAAAAGTCTTTTTACCCCAGGGAGTCCCCTTGCCATCTCTAGGTAGCTTTGCTAAAGCTGCCATTAGGGCTGAGATGTAACATACCACTATCTGAGTTGCTATGGAAACAGTTCTATCTATGCAAATTGCTTTTTAAAAATCATTAGGCCACAGAAAGTCTGACGTACGAAATTTGCAAGGGTTCTAACCCACAGCCACTCTTGGCATTGTGTCTTCCTTCTACCTGTCCCCAGTTTTTTGTTTTTTTATTTTTTTGCTGTATCTGTTTTATACAATCACTATTGGATGCTTAGGAGAGGTGTCACTAGTTGTAAGAGCTAAAGGAAGGGAGTTGAAGGAATCACCTGCAGGAAGAGTTTTGAGAGCTCTGGGGACTATGGAAAAATAAAGTTACCCAGACATGGGATGGGAAAAGAGAGAGGCTGATGTCAAGGCATAACTATGGAAGAGGCCACCTGTCTCCACTCATGCCTCTTCAAAATTTAAAAGACACTGGTATACATGCAAGCGTAGGAATGCACACACCCATGCAGGTGTGGACACACACAAACACACACGCCAGCACACACACACGCACAGACACGCGGACACACACATGCGAGGAGCCCCAGATTTCTGTCCCTTGCTCTGCCAGGCGCAGTTCTGCCTTAGAAGGACTGCTATTCCCAGCTTCCTTTGTGTAGCTGTTCTATACACTGGACTTAGTAGGGACCTTATAATTCTTCAACAGAGTTTTGCAGTTCCCCTGCCCCCCACCACTCCGCTGGTCAGCACCGCTTCCCTGGGCACAGTCTGCCCTGCTCTGCTGGTTGGCACGGTCTCACCTGCTGCTACGTAGAAGTGCCCCAGAGGTGTCTGTCCTGAGCCCCCAGGAGGCTGTCGCTGAGCGGTGGTATGTGACCCAGAGAGGAGGAATGACCTTCTGCCCTTTGCATGCGAGTTTGTCCTGAATTTCCCCAGGAGGGTTTCATGTGCCCCACGCATTACAAAAATAGCTTTTCCCACCTTTATCTCCGTGGCTAACCAATTACTGGGCTGGGGACAGATCTAAGTAAAGCTTTCCACTCTGGTCACCGAGTCCCTGCTCCCCATCACTGCCTGCTGCTCATGGTACCTGGTGGCTGGTTCCCACTCAAGTCACTTTTGTTCTCAGAGGCTCTTCTGCCCCGCTGGTCACTTACTGCCTAGCCTGACTGACCTTCTCAGAGACACCCACGTCCCCTCGGTGCACAGAGCTTGAGATTTTCCCCGGAACCTCCTGGGCCTGTATTCTCACAGATTCTGCCAGCCCCACGTCTCCAAGCTGCCAGGAGTGCCCAGTCTTATCCGAACTCAGCAGTAAATGGGAGCATCAGCTAAGATTCTTACCAGCATCTCAGTCACACATGAATCCTTTATGGCAGTGGTCAGCTTACACCATAACAAGTGTGCATATTTCAGTTTGGTTCCCCGAAGAATCAGCTTGCCTTTCCATGTTTGCTATGGAGTAGCAGGACTGAGAAAGTCTTGTCCAGCTGAGCTCTTGGGCAGAGATGGAGAAGTGATGGGTGTTACCTGGCCGGGACCTCAGTAGATTAGCCCACTGCTCTGCAGGCGCCATGAGGCAGAGATGCTATAAATATGAGCATCATTTATATGATTCAGTGTCAAAAATTTTTAAAGCACGCTCTCAACCAACCACAACTATCTTGTTTTCGTTTTTGCTTTCAATGCTTTAAATATTAACGTAGACTTCAGCTTCCCTGGTAGCTCAGACGGTAAAGAATCTGCCAGCAATACCGGAGACCCAGGTTCAATTCCTGGGTCGGGGAGATCCCCTGGAGAAAGGAATGACAACTCGCTCCAGTACTCTTGCCTAAAGAATCCCCATGGACAGAGGAGCCTGGTGGGTTGTATAGTCCATGGGGTCGCAAAGAGTCAGACGTGACTGAAGGACTAACACACTACCTTCCAAATAAGTAGCTTACAATTTAAGCCCCCATTATCCTACTTTCTTTGCTAGTTACAGAATGAGTGCTCTGGGCTCAGCCTTCCTCCCATGAAGGCCAGGGTTGTAACATATTTCTCTGTCACAAAGCAGAGTCGTTAGTTCATTATACCCAGCAGGGGAAGAGTGTGCCGTTGTCCTTATCCTCATGTTGGGATGAGAAGGGAGCATTGAAAAGCTAACATCGTATATCCCAAAGCAAAAGTTCCTTATTTCAATAACATCAATTTAGAATTCCAATACATGCTTTCTCCAAGCCAATCACATGTATGTATAAAATTAGATAATCATCCAGGCTTATCTATTTTCAGATTATTTACAGCTTTAATTGGAGGGTATAAACAAGATGAAATGCTTTCAGACCTCAAGCTTACTAAGTTTTAGGAGTGAAGGTCAGAATATGATTTGATATAACCACATCTCCTGTAACAGAACATCCCTTCGTGTGAAGAATTGTAGGTATTATAGAGTATCAGTGTTATGTGTCTGTAAATATATGTATTTAAAGACATAGCCTATAACTTAAATTGGAGCCTTGTTTTAGAAAATATAGCAGAGTGGTCCACATTTATCTTTAAAATGAATGTCCGTGTGATTTATCTTGAAATGTTTCTATTGAGGAAATTATAGCCATCTGAAATGGAGAAAAATTAATCAAAATATGAAAAATTGCTTATTACTGAACATACCAACCAACTCCATAATTAATAAATAATTGTAAAATATATGAGTTATCTCTGTGGGGTAATTTTAAGTAAGAACATTGGAGCTGTGAAATATAGTTCTTATGTAGTCTGAAAAAGAACACTAAAACAGAGGTCTTTTTTTTTTTTTAAGACATGTCTTTTGTACAGTTAAATTTAAATAGAGGATTCATGATATATTTGTCTTCCTTGTACACTAACTTGATAAAAATTATTATATTCTTTTCCAGGTTGAAATGATTAAATGTCATGATTCCTCTGAGTCTAATTAATTTTAATGACAAAATTTATATACTATAGATTTCTAATTTTAAGTGCACCTTTAAAAATCATAAAATTCTACAAGGCTCTATTGACTTCTCTCCTCTCAGCTATACCAGGCTTCCTCATTTGCCCAGCACCTCATTTTGTTGGTACCATCTTCCATCATGAGACATTATCAATCATTCTTCCCCCAGCCTGTTTTGATGTAACAGGATTTTCCATTTTTGTGACATAGCAGATATTTGATATCGTCTTCTACTGTGAACATTAACCCACAAGCTCCTTGAGGGCAGTGGCAGAAGTCATCTCTGTATCCACGATGCTCAACCCAGCACATAGTTGGAGCTCAAGAAAGCCCTCCTGCATTAATTTGTTTGGAAACTCTGTTCTAGTTTTATCCTTATTAAGCTGGGCATCTCCTCTCAAACATACTCCGCAGCTAATGACCGCTGTTCTCTTCTTTTAGTTGTTAAGAGAGAGGATTAGAGCAGTGGTGGACTTGCTCCTGTTCACTGACTGCTCATCTGTCTCTGATTTCAGAGTCCGAGCCTGCTGGGTGGAAGTATATTAACCCTTCTGTAGAGAATACCAGAACACTGCAAGGGTCAGAATGGGCAAAGAGAGATCTCATTACCACTTCAGATAGTATAAACTCAACTTGAATTTTAGGCCAACGTCTTGGTCTTTTTCAGCTGATTCCTACTTCATTACCCTCAATGCTACCACTGTAACCACCATCACCATCATCACTTCCACCTCCATCATCATCTCCCACTCCACCACCATGACTATGACCACCACCATACCAGTAGCTACCTGGATTCAATGTGTTACCTTATATACATGTATCCGATATAAACAACTTACCATAGCTTTTATGTTAATTGATGCATGTTTTCCTGTAGTAATATTGAGAATACTTTCCATTGAATGATATAATTTTATTATCGCAAAGCATAATTCACTTGGGAAAATAATTGACAATGCTGTCTGAATAGTGCCATAAAGAGCAACTCATTGTCAAAGATCACAACATTTGTTTCTGCAAGAGATTTTTCAGCATTTAAATGAATGATGCAAACATTTCTCACTAATAGTTAATCCCATATAATTTAATGATATTATAGATCTTATCACTCTGAGTAAGACCCAAAGAAATAATACCACTCAGTGTCTTACTTCTCATAAGTATTTTTTCAGTATATAAGAGATGATAGGTAAAAGCTGTGCCTAATCATTTGCAGTGCATGTATATTATTTATATATTTCGATCATTTTTTCTCTTAAAAACTCTAGAGTCTAACTAGTGCCTTCGATCCTCGAGTAGACAAGAAGTTGTTTGCTGTTTGTGGTTTTTAATAACAGTGTGAATCCTGACTCACAGACAGCATGTTAGATATCACCATACTGTAGATAGAGTTGATAGGAAACTGAAAATCCAATGCCTTGAATTTTTAACTGAACACTCAATTTCCTTCTCTAGACACCTAGAAACAAAAGCACAGGGTTTTCTTCTAAGGCACACAATATCTTCAGCCTACTTTTCGGGGAACTCTAAGTTCTTATTTTATTCTATGCTGAAAATCTAATATTTAAAAATTTGTTGAGGTTAGCCGAGAGATACAATACTCACCCAAGTTTGCAGGTGTTGTAAACTCCATCTATCTGTAACATTCAGTTACAGGATTGTGTACTTGGACCCTATTATTTCAGACCCCAGAAGAGAGCTTATATTTTAATGTTATCATCCTTAATGCTTATTAAGAGTTTGTATAAGAAACTAGTATGAGAAACATATCAGCAAAACTTACCACCTTGCTCGTATGTCATTTGCTCCCTTTTATATCATCCTTTTCTTAAATCTATTGGGCATGAGGACAAACAAATGGTTGTTGAGTAGGGCAGTGACATGAATCCCTACCGTTGGGTGAGAACATGAGTCTGACAGTGATGACATGATGGATTGGAATAAATAGCCTGGTTAGGGATAAACAGAGAGGTTGGAACAGTTAGGTCATTGTGGTATTCCAGGGTCGAAACGATGTGGCATTTTAAGCTGGAAATAATGGATCAGAGTCCTGACAGTAGAATCCAATTAGGATGATCCTGGGTGCTGAGTTCCCATGATTGCAAGTTGGAGTAGAGAAATTGGACTTCTCAGAGCAGCATGGTGTGGAGAGAGGGGTAGAAGTTGCCAGATAGATAGGTAGGACCTCATTCCATGGGCTGAGTTCATCCTGCTCTGCAACCATACCAATGTTACCGCCCTCAACCTACAGATACAATACAATGGGCATATACTTACTTATGTGTGTGATTAGAGCTTTATGGCCTTAGACTCCGGCGGCAGAGAAAAGAGTTTGCTATTGAATATTACGTGGCCGCCTGGATGGGAAGGGAGTTTAGGGGAGAATGGTTACATGTATATATATGGTTGAGTCCCTTTGCTGTTCTCCTGAAACTATCCCAACACTGGTAATTGGCTACAACCCAATACAAAATAAAAAGTTTAAAAAAAAGAGTTTGTGATTGAAGCCATGTGAAAATGTGAGCATCCATTGTCAACCCTGTATGTGACTGTTGTCCTGCAGGTTTCAGAATCTTTTTACGCATTCTGTTTATAACTATCTCAGCTTGCTCCTAGCAGGACACGAGGTAGACAAATCATGTCAGGGGAAACAGCAAAGACAAATGTCACCTGGATTTTAAAAAGAAGTGTTACTCACAGAAAACAAATGAATTAAAAGATGCCATTAAAAGTGAAATGTATCAGTAGATTAAGGGTCACAAAAGATAAGGGTTAGAAATAACAAAAATAAATAGTGATTGTGGACATCAATACTGCTTCTGATACCGTCTAAATTCTTCAGGATCTTCACAAGTTTGCAACTTTTAGTAGCTTTATTTATGTGTTTATTCCCATGCATGACACAACTGGAAAACACAGCTACAAAAAAATAGGAACTGACGTTTCAGAAAACAGCATGTAAGAAGCTCGTATGCTCGGGTTTAATTAAAAGGAATTGAGAGGGTTAATTCTTAGGTAGGTTGATAAGGAGTTGGGCCCTCAAGGAGAAAGGGACAAACTTTTTTTTCTACATTCCTTCCTCTTAGTTACAGAAGAGTTTTTTTTTTGTTGTTAAGCTCTGAATTGTTACGGCAACAGTCCTCTTCTTCTAAGACTAACTTTCCTTAAGCCCAGCTAATGATTACACAACAAAACAACTAGTCTTGATCAAGGGTGTGTTTTACCTTAAGCTCTGTCAGTTCAGTTCAGTCACTCAGTCTTGTCTGGCTCTTTGTGACCCCATTGACTGCAGCATGTCAGGCTTCCCTGTTCTTAACCATTTTCTAGAGTTTGCTCAAACTCATGTCCATTGAGTCGGTGATGCCATCCAACCATCTCATCCTCTGTTGTCCCCTTCTCCTCCCACCTTCAGTCTTTCCCAGCATCAGGATCTTTTCAAATGAGTCAGTTCTTCACATCAGGTGGCCAAAGTATTGGAGTTTCAGCTTCAGCATCAGTCCTTCCAATGAATATCCAGGACTGATTTCCTTTGGATGGACTGGTTGGATCTCCTTGCAGCCTAAGGGACTCTTGAGAGTCTTCTCCAGCACCACAGTTCAAAAGCATCAATTCCTTGGTGCTCAACTTTCTTTATATTCCAACTTCACATCCATACATAAATACTGGAAAAACCTTACCTTTGACTGGATGGACCTTTTTGGCTAGGTAATGTCTCCGCTTTTTAATATGCTGTCTAGTTGGTCATAACTTTTCTTCCAAGGAGCAAGCATTTTTTAATTTCATGACTGCAGTCACCATCTGTAGTGATTTTAGAGCACCCCCCGCCAACCGCCCACCGCCAAAAACCAAGTCTATCACTCTTTCCATTGTTTCCCCATCTATTTGCCAATAAATGGGAGCAGATGCCATGATCTTAGTTTTCTGAATGCTGAGCTTTAAACCAACTTTTTCACCTCCTCTTTCACTTTCATCAAGAGGCTCTTTAGTTCTTCACTTTTTGCCATAAGAGCGGTGTCATCTGCATATCTGAGGTTATTGGTATTTCTCTGGGTAATCTTGATTCTAGCTTATGCTTCATCCAGCCCAGCATTTCTCATGATGTACTCTGTATATAAGTTAAATAAGCTGGGTGACAATATACAGCCTTGACGTACTCCTTTCCCAATTTGGGACCAATCTGTTGTTCCATGTCCAGTTTTAATTGTTGCTTCTTGACCTGCATACAGATTTCTCAGGAAGCAGGTCGGGTGGTCTGATATTCCCATTTCTTTAAGAATTTTCCACAATTTGTTGTGTTCCACACAGTCAAAGATTTTGTATAGTCAATAAAGCAGAAGTAGATGTTTTTCGGGAACTCTCTTGCTTTTTCGATGATCCAGCGGATGTTGGCAATTTGATCTCTGGTTCCTCTGCCTTTTCTAAATCCAGCTTGAACATCTGGAAGTTCATGGTTCACATACTGTTGAAGCCTGGCTTGGAGAATTTTGAGCATTACTTTGCTAGCGTGTGAGATGAGTGCAATTGTGCAGTAATTTGAGCATTCTTTGGCATTGCCTTTCTTTGGGATTGGAATGAAAACGGACCTTTTCCAGTCCTGTGGCCACTGCTGAGTTTTCCAAATTTGCTGTCATGTTGAGTGCAGCACTTTCACAGCATCATCTTTCAGGATTTGAAATAGCTCAACTGGAATTCTATCACCTCCACTAGCTTTGTTCGTAGTGATGCTTCCTAAGGTCCACTTGACTTTGCATTCCAGAATGTCTGACTTTAGGTAAGTGATCACACCATCATGGTTATCTGAGTCATGAAGATCTGTTTTGTGTAGTTCTTCTGTGTGTTCTTAAGCTCTGTACTAATGATTCTATAACAACAATATATCTTGCTCGAGGACTTAAGTACCTTCTGACTAATCCCGTTATCTTAAGATGAGTGTTGCAGGAGTGGGTCTGGTAAGACCTTTCTATTGTTAGTAACCAACTGAAAAAGTATATAAAGCCCCACCCAGACTAGCGAGTGGGGCCCTCTCTGTCCCCTTCTGATATCTGTGTCAGAAGCTTTCTCTATCACATTTTCACTGTAATAAATCTTTTGCCACATGAAACTGAGTGACTGAAGCCACGTCTTTGGTCCCGAAGTGAAATTTTCTTCTTCAGAGACCACAAATACTACACCATTCAGTGTAAGCTATCAGAATGCCCATGGTTTATTTTAAAGGAATATGTGTTTTGTATTGGATCTCCAAAAATAAAGATGATTGCCGACATTCAACATTGGCTAAGACCAGCAAAACAGGAGCTGTTGGTGAATGTGTCATGACTATTTCTGGAGAGAATTTTGTCAATATGCCTCAATATTTAAAGTGCAAAGACCATTGGGATCTTCCCCCGTGGTCCAGTGATGAAGACTCTGTGCTCCCACTGCACGGGGCATGGGTTCAATTCCTGGTTGAGGAACTAAGATCCCACATGTTGCATTCCTCACCCCCCCCAAAAAAATGTAAAGACCCTTTCTTTAGCAGCAATTCAAATTTTAGGAATTTATACTGAGGAGCTAGTAAGAAAATCTTCAGAACAGATAAGTTAATATGTGAAAAGGATTGAAAATATCCTCTGGCACATAGTAGGCACCAATGTCAGCCCAAAAAAAAAAAAAAAAAGAAGCAGTCTAAATGTCCATCTGTATACAATTGGATGAAAAAAAAAAAAAAACACAGTCCATTAAATAGAACACTACTAGGCATTAAAAATTAAGATGTGTCTAGGTTTCTGTTTATATCTGTTATATTTCCATGACATATGTTGAATACAAAAAACATATTTAACGGTGCTTTGCTGTGGTTCTGTTTCTATAAAATGACACACGTGAGTGCATGATAAGCATAGGGAAATGTACAAAAAAAGTGTTCCCTCATATCTGAATATCTCTAGGTAGATTTATTTTCCTTTTTTCCCCTTCATCCATCATCATTTTTAATAGACATGATTTTGAGCTTACCCCGTGTTAATTTTATAATCAGAAAAATAACTATTATTATATTAAGAAACTTTAAAATATATAACAACACATGTGCATTGGGGGAACTTAAAATCTGATAAAAATTGACTACACTGTAAAAGAATTCATCGTATTCTCCATGTATCCATACAGAGAAAATACTAATGTCAAAAAACAGATGCATTCTAAAATTTGATTTGAAATAGACAAAGTGTAGAAACTCCAAAGTTTTGGCCTAATAATTCAGTAAAAGCTGCCTTCAATTCTCAGGAAATGGTAGTTTTTTTCACTAACCTAAAGGTTAGTCAACATATAAATGCATTATGTTTGTTTAGCATATTCAACAGTGTCTCTGAAAGTCATTTTATCAATTTTGTAATTTTACCTGAAGGAGCAATGCTGAATGTCACATAGCATTTAAATAAGCGAGATTGTCACATTTCCTAAATTGTTTTCTGAAAACCCTATTACATTTTACATTCCAGTCATAATAGAGGCTTTGCCATTATGCATGCTTTGCCTTGTGCTGGTTTTGTTGTTATCGCTTTGATTCGTGAAATACCTAAAATAAGTGATTTTATCCTCTCATGTCATTTGTTCTGCTTATAGTCACTGAATACATGCTGGAATGATCAGCTGGATAACTCATTTTCATTTGTCCTCAATCAACCCACTGATGGGCCCAAAACAGATGCTTTTAAATGAGAACTGTGGCTCAGTTTTGCTTGAATGTGCATAATAAAAGGAGAACTTGATCTTTTAGATAATCTGTGGGTTAAAAAACAAAATAAACAAGGAAACAAACTCAGTAACTAACAGAGGAAGGTGTCATCTCAGACTCAAAGGAAGCAGTGTTTCCCTTGGTTAACCACTTGTGCAGCTGGTTTTTCTCTAGTGCGTTTCTTCTTCATGCCAGAATGCCTTCACCACCAGACTATGAACATAGGAGTGAGTGCTTAGGACCAGCCGTGGGCTCTCGGTTCTTCACTTGAACTCTGTTTCTGTGACTTTACCCAATCTTGTAGGTTTCAATCCCATCTCACTGCAGAGGGCTCTAAATTTCTCTCTCGAGTTCTGAGCTCCAGACTCGTGTCTCCAGCTGCTTCTTGACATCTCCAGAGTGTCTAATTGGCATCTCCAAGATAACACATCCAAGCCTACAATCGCACTTTCCCTCCAGACTTCTTTCTCCTCCAGTCCTTCTCACGTCTGTTGTACAAGGCCAAAATGGCTCTTGTTCCTCAACACCTCCACCCCGTCCTTCCAGACCAGACATCGTATGTCTGACTTGACCACCTGCATCTCTGCTGACCAGATTGTGTCTTCCCTGAAAATCTGGAATAGACTTCTCCCTGATCTAGTCCTCCTTGCCTCATTTTAACCCATTATCTGCTGAAAACTTCCAGAATGGTGTCTCTAAAAACCAACTGTCTTTTGGGGGTGATGGAAATGTTTTGGAATGGAGAGAGCTGATGGTTTGCATATCATTGTGAATGTCACTGATTTATATTAATACTTTCATGGTTAATTGTATGTTGTATGAATTTTATCTTAATAATTAAAAAAAAATTTTAAGAAAGTTACCCAGGTAGCTGGGCGGCCGGTTGAGGATTTGTGTTGTACTTCGTCTTTGAATACTGTAGATGTTCCGGGAAACAGTGAGACCTTGTAAAACAAAGATACAGTCCTGACAGTTACTGCTCAGTGACATGCCCCTGCACTTACTGAGAAATCAGGAACTGCTGACTGTGGTCCCCAACGCCCTTTTTAGGATGTGCCCGCTGCTCACCTGCTCTCATCAGGTCAGTGGCACATTCAGCTTGAATGCTGGAGAGACTTATAAGAAGGGACTCTTTTCCAAGGTGTGGGCAGCACTAAGGGGACTGCATCAGGGGTGGACAGGCAGCCAATGTCTCATCAGTGGAAGCAGTAGGGGGAAACGGTGTTTCCAGGCCCCGGGAGATCAGAAGCCTTGGAGTTGGGGTGTTCTAGTGGCTGAGGGTCTCAGCTGTACCGGTGTGAGCGAGGGGGGGAGGATTATGGACAGCAGAAACCCCCTAGCTCTCTCATCTCAGGCCTTCTGATCTCACACAGATTCCTCCACTGGCTGAACCCAGCTGCATGTTCAAGGGCAAGGGTGCATGGGAGAGTGAGCACAAGGGCACAGGTGAATTTTTTTCAATTAATTAATTAATTTTAATTGGAGGCTAATTAGTTTACAATATTGTAGTGGTGTTTGCCGTACACTGACATGAATCAGCCATGGGTGTACGTGTGTTAAATAGCTATATGAGCCCTGACTACAGACAGCATTAGATATCATAGTGCTGCAGACATGAATTTAGTAGGCAAATGATCATCAAACGCCTTGACTTTAGCATTGAAAATCTGTCTTCCATCTAGTCACTTAAAAAACAAAAGCACAGGGATTTTTCTTGGACCCTAAATACAGAATACCTATGTCCTACTCTCTTCCTATAGTCTTGACATCAACTAGGTTGTCCTTTCTGAGAATCACTTAGTAGAGAGGGAGTAAATGGAGTGCCGATTGTCTCACCCCAAACACCATCTAGCCATACAGACCTTTCTTGTCTTTCCTGAAGAGGATGGTCTCTGTCTGGTTTGACCTTTACAAGACCTTTTGACATCCTAGTCTCAGTAGTTCCACCAAAGCTCCTTGACACTTGAGACCTCTGCTGTCCCATTTGTATTGCCCTATCCCCAGTTCAGCTCCAAAATTGCTGAATTTTGTGGAATCAAATTTGTAAGTGACTTGCTCACTCTAAGGCTTGAAACACTTCTACTGGACAAAGAATATTCTGTTGACTGGATGCATGAATAATCAAATGAATGAACAGAAAAAGAATTGAATGATGCCATTGGGTCATGATGATGTTCAAGTACAAAGATCTCAAGCTATAAAGCTCACTAATCACTTTCCTTTAGTTGTGATTGGTAGTTTTTCTGTGTTGATCAAGAGAAGTCATCATGGAAGAAGTTGACCTTAACTCAGTTATATTCACCAAGGCTAAGATATAATAATTTATAGTGATCCTTTACTCTGGCTACTTAAAAAAAAAAAAAAATGCTGGTATCAGGGCCCACCTGAGACCCCTTATATCAGAATCTCCAGAGGTGGTGACTGTGTGTCAGTATTCTTAATTTCCCCATTGTGTCTAGAATAACAACTACTATAATTGTCTACATAAGCATCCATTTGATTGTTGAGGTATGTATGTTTTTACTCAATGACATTTTAGTGGGTGTCTACCATACCATTAGGTCCATGGACATTGACTGTCATCTGTTACCTATTCATACCTGTAAGGATTTGCTTCCTCTTTCTGGCCAGGCTCTGGTCATGCTCAGATTTCCTGAATTCTTCTCATCCTTCAAGGGCTCATTAAAGAGCCCCTGCCCCATATAGCCTCTCTGATCCCTTCCCTTGGTGATCTTTTGTTGCCTGAATTTTCATGGTATATCATTTCTGACAGTTAATGGGTTTTATCATATGTGACTCTATAGTGTAAATTTCATTTTTCATCAGACTAGTGTGCTTTTATCTTCCCCAATAGACTTTGCTTAATTTACTCTAGACTACCCAGAGTTCCTACTAATACCTTGTTTTTAGGCACTCAGCATATTTGCTGAAAATGAAAATCATAGAAACGATGCAAAAAAATGCACATTTTCCCTAATCTCTGATTTGGGTAATAGATTTTCTTGAGGAACATGAGAGAGAAGAAAATATGTTTGAAGGAAAATATGCAATAATGAAAGTTCAAACTTGGAGTTATGGAAATGAAACTCAGAAATAAAAACTTGAGAATGATCATCAGAGATTAAAGTTGAGTCTTAATGTTCTGATTCACAGTCATATTTTCCATGAAAAATAACCTCTGAATGGAGTGTCTCTAAGAAGCAAGATAATTTGGAGTATGAGAGCCTGTATTTATAGCCTAGTTCTCTCTCTCTTGTTTGTTACCTGTCCTTGGGGGATTTTGTAACCTCTTAAATCTTTGGTTATGAATCTGTAAAATGAAATCAATAGCAGTACCTCCCTCCCTGGCTTGGGGTAAGGATTTAATGAAACAGTGCATATGACCTGATATTGGCCCAATAAATGAGGACTTATGATTACTGCTAGTATCACTATGATGAAGCCCCAGCATCAGACAATTTTGATGTAACTGAAAATAAGACCTAGTTTTAACATTAATATGGTGGACAGAGGAAGGATTGAGTTTTTTAAGTTACCCTTTATCTCAGTCTGATTTTTGGTTCAGTATTTTCCATGGACAATTGTAGCTGTATATATATAATATTTTTAGCAGAAAACTGCAGAATCAAATATTTGCAAGAAAAATTATTTGTAAAAGTTGTTTCAGAACCAAATGTACTTCATTCTATGAACTCAAATGACTTCTTGAAATTTCTCAAGTTACATGACCGGAGGCTAAAAAGAAGCTGGCAAAAGATGAAAAGAACATTCTCTCGTGTTCATGTATTCTGCTTCAAAGGATTGCATGCCATACCACCTGTCTCCAATTTCAAGTAGCGGACTTATGTGCCTGACGTTTGCTGGATTGTTCATATGGATCATGGTCAGACTGTTATCTGACTTTCACTTTCGCCTACAAGGGCATAGCCACTGGATGAGGGCAACACGCTTTCTCTGTGTCTTTTTCCTCATCTGTAAAACAGAGTTGATTGACATTTTACCTGAGTTAATAGCTGCAAGGTGGTTAGCAAAGACTCTAGTGTATAACAAAAACTCAAAAGTGTTAGTTATTTTTGGTTATTGTTCATATTTTTTAAATGTGGTCTTATTTTGGATGCCTAGCTCAACCACACTCTCTGAAAATTTGAGACCCTTGTACATTACCATCATCATCACCCAAGAACTTCATTCATTTACTTGTTCATTCATTCAGTGATTCATCTGTTCAGGAATACCTATGGAGAGCCTACTAAAAGCCAAATTCTTTTTAATCCTGTTCATGGGAGAGCTGAATTAAAATTTCAGTCTCTTATTCCCAGCTGTTTTTTACTCTCCCATCTATGTATTCATCAAGATTTCTTTTCTTTGAGAGCCATAGAAACTAAGGGTATGCTTTTAAAAAGAATTTTTTTATTGAAGTATATAGTTTCTGCAGGGTGTTACACAGGTTAGGGCTTCCCAGATGGTGCTAGCAGTGAAGAACCTGCCTGCCAATGCAGCAGACATAGGAGATATGGATTCGATCCCTGGGTCAGGAAGATCCCCTGGAGGAGGGCATGGCAATCCATTCCAGTATTCTTGCCTGGAGAATCCCGTGGACAGAAGAGCCTGGCAGGCTACAGTCCAGGGTTGCAAAGAGTTGGACACAACTGAAGCGACTTAGCACACATGCACATTATCTAAGTTACATATATACAATATAATGATTCACTATTTTAAAAGGCTATACTTCATTTATAGTTATTATAAAATATTGGCTATATTCCCTGTGTTATACAGTTTATCCATATAGCTTATTTTATACCTAATAGTTTGTACCAGAAATTGTGATGGCTTACCTCTCACATTTTTTCCGCCAGTCATTATATAATGGAATATTTGTCTTTGACTCTCCGTGCACACACACACACACACACACACACACACGCATACACACATACACAGGCCCAAACTTAAGCTCCTTTATTTTATATGTAGTTTGGGGGCACAAAATTGCTGAAATGTACAACCAAAGTATAAGAAATTATTTTTATTAGCACGTGCTAGAATGTGATTATAACCCACTCCAGTGTTCTTGCCTGGAGAATCCCAGGGATGAGGGAGCCTTGTGGGCTGCCGTCTATGGGGTCGCACAGAGTTGGACACGACTAAAGCGACTTGGCAGCAGCAGCAGCAGCAGAATGTGATTATTGTCAGAAAAAGGACATCATCTTTAAATTGCAATCACTTTTAGAAAAAGAGGCCCAGGGCCAGTTTCCAGATATTATAACACTCAGTCTGGGTGCTTTGGTGACATTTTTTCAAGGTTCTTGCATATCCAAGGTCGTTGAGGAAGGATATAGTTTCATACAAGCCCAGTTTTATATTCCTAACTTGATCTCTTGGGAATTGAGAAATAGAAAATTCTATGGTTCGTTTACAGAATGCTGTGATCAAACGTGAACTCATGACTTTCACAGATGGTTACTATCAGACACTGACATCTGCAGGGGAGGAAATTTTTCCCTCTGCCCATCTTAGGCTCTCCAGTTGGGGCCCCATAATTTAGGCAAATGACAGATTAGCAGGAGAAAAACAGAAGTTTATTAACATGTACAGGGCACATAAATATGGGAGTACCCATTGATGAGTGAAGGTAGAACTTGGGCTTATATACCATTTTAGGATAAATAAAGGAAAAGGAGTGTGGGCTTCTTGAGGGTAGAGATAAGTTATGCAAGAGTGACCAGGAAAAGTATGGAAAACAAGGGCTGTATATTAAGGTCTGTGATGTGAGAGTTGGACTATAAAGAAAGCTGAGTGCCAAAGAATTGATGCTTTTGAACTGTGGTGTTGGAGAAGACTCTTGAGAGTCCCTTGGACTTCAAGGAGATCCAACCAGTCCTTCCTAAAGGAGATCAGTTCTGGATGTTCATTGGAAGGACTGATGCTGAAGCTGAAACTCCAATACTTTGCCTACCTGATGTGAAGAGCTGACTCATTGGAAAAGACCCTGATGCTGGGAAAGATTGAGGGCAGGAGGAGAAGGGGACAACAGAGGATGAGATGGTTGGATGGCATCACCGACTCAATGGACATGGGTTTGGGTGGACTCCAGGAGTTGGTGATAGACAGGGAGGCCTGGCGTGCTGTGGTTCATGGGGTCGCAAAGAGTCAGACACGACTGAGCGACTGAACTGAACTGAACTGATGAATACTGAAGTCAGTGTCTTCACCACATTTGAGTTGTTCAGAATCTTCCTCTTCTTGGCATAAGAGAAGATATCTTGACAAATGTACGTTTCCTTTATAAATATGTTTTTAAAAAGTAAAAGTGTTAATTGCTCAGTCATGTCCAACTCTTTTCGACCCCATGGACAGTAGCCCACCAGACTCCTCCAGGCAAGAATACTGAAGTGGGTTTTCATTCCCTTCTCTAGGGGATCTTCCTGACCCAGGGATCAAACCCAGGTCTTCTGCATTGCAGGCAGATATAACATCTTTATATATATAACATAAAGATATAACATCGTTAACATCTGATATAAATAAAAATTCCTTTACAACAGGAGAACTTTTGCTGACTTGGGAGTTTTTCCTGACTCTATTAGTGCTCCCTGGCCTTTAGCTCAAATTATATATGTGCCAAAAGCAGCATATTTCAGGGTGGCACATTCTGGTACACTTAACATCCAAATTATTTTTGACTACAATTTAATTTTTAAAAATTACCCTGGGAAGAACTTCCCCATTCTTAGACAGGAGCCACATTGCCCTGTCCCAATTGGAGACAGGATTTATTTCCTATTGCTAGAATCTGCAGACATTCCTTTACTATAAACACTTAATAGAAGAATTCTGAAGAAATTTGAATCTGCAGACTCCAACTTAGAATGGAAATAGAGGTCGTAGACACACTTGAGTCTTGATTCTTCAAAAATAGTCACCATCTTTTGTCTATAAAATTGCTTGCATACTCAGTTACTCAGTCATGTCCAACTCTTTGCAACACCATGGACTATAGCCTACCAGCCTCCTCTGTCCATGGAATTTTCCAGGCAAGAATACTAGAGTGGGTATTTCCTCCTCCAGAGGATATTCCTAACCCAGGGATCAAACCCACATCCACTTCACCCCTGCATTGGCATGTGGATTCTTTACCACTTAGCCACCCTTAGTTGTAAATTAATTCAGGTTCTGAAACAACAGTGAAGATCAGTTTATCAACTACTCATCAAAAATTTAAGTGACTATGGGCCTTTTGCTCATGCTAATCTATACCAACTTGAACTAAATTTAACTGTATACTGCTGGGTGGTGCTAGTGTTAAAGAACCCACCTGCCAATGCAGGAGACATAAGAGTCACGGGTTTGACCCCTGGGCTAAAAAGATCCCCTGGAGAAGGAAATGGCAACCCACTTCAGTATTCTTGCCTGGAAAATCCCATGGACAAAGGAGCTTGGTGGGCTACAGTCCATGGGGTCACAAAGAGTTGGACATGACTGAAACACCTTAGCACATACATGCTGGTGCTAAAGTTAAAAAAATCAGAGCATTGCTGGGATCATTTTTGACTTTGGAACAAGCCTCAACACTGATGACTATATCTTGTGTCAGAGTTGTTTTAAAGAACTTCAGAAATTAAAACGTCTCATGGGGGCTCAGGTGGATTTTATCAACTTCAAGCAGAGTTTTCCTGGTGTGTAACAGTGAAGATCTGATTCATTTTCTGCTGTAAAGAAGTGCTCACTCTTCACCCATGCTGGAGTTAAACATTTCTGTTGCTCAGTCATGTTTGACTCTGCAACCGCATGGACTTCAGCATGCCAGGGTTCCCTGTTCTTCACTATTTCCTGGAGCTTGCTCAAACTCACGTCCATTGAGTCGATGATGGTGATGCTTTCCAACCATCTCGTCCTCTCTCACCCCCTTCTCTTCCTGCTCTCAATCTTTCCTAGCATCAGGGTCTTTTCCAATGAGTTGGTTCTTCAAACCAGGTGGCCAAAGTATCAGACCTTCAGCTTCAGCATCAGTCCTTCCAATGAATATTTAGGGTTGATTTCCTTTAGGACTGACTAGTTTGATCTCTTTGCTGTCCAAGGGATTCTCGAGTCTTCTCCAGCATCACAATTCAAAAACATCAATTCTTCAGTGCTAGCCTTCTTTATGGTCCAATTCAGTTACTTGTACATGACTACCGGAAAAATCGGTAGCTCTGACTTTGGGGGTCTTTGTTGCCAAAGTGATATGTCTGCTTTTTAATAAACTCTCTTGGTTTTCCATAGCTTTCCTTCCAAGGAACAAAATTCTTTTAATTTTATGGCTTCAGTCAAATCAACTGTACTCCAATATAAAATAAAAAATAAAATTTTCAATGATGCAAGACACTAAGTGTTAAAATATTTTTTTTTCTTTTTTTAATGCACTCATAACTGATGCCAAAATCTGAGCACAGTAGTACCCAATCAAATCTTAGAGACAGAGTTTTGGGTGAAGTAGAAAAGAATAGCTATATTGCTTTGCCAGGCAGAGGGGGACTTGACAGACTCCTGTCCTTGAAAATGTGTGTCCCAACCTATCAAGAGAAAATTGGATTAAAGATTAGCTGACCATGTCCCTGTCCTTCAGAACAAGACCCAAGTCCCCCACAGCCAGTACCTCCCATAAGGAAGCTTCCATAGCCTCTTATCCTTATCCATCAGAGGGGAGACAGAAGGAAAACCACAAGCACAGAAAACTAACCAAACTGATCACATGGATCACAGCCTTGTCTAACTCAATGAAACTATGAGCCATGCCATGTAGGGCCACCCAAGACAGAAGGATCATGGTGGAGAGTTCTGACAAAAGGTGGTCCACTGGAAAAGGCAATGGCAAACCACTTCAGTATTCTTGCCTTGAGAACCCCATGAACAGTATGAAAAGGCAAAAGGATATGACCCTGAAACATGAACTCCCCAGGTCGTTAGGTGCCCAATACTCTATGGAGCAGAGCAGAGAAATAGATCCACAAAGAATGAAGATGCTGAGCCAAAGCAAAAACAATACCCAGTTGTGGATGTGACTGGTGATGGAAGTAAAGTCTGATGCTATAAAGAACAACATTGCATAGGAACCTGGAATGTTAGGTCTGAGAATCAACGTAAATTGGAAGTGGTCAAACAGGAGATGGCAAGAGTGGACATCGACATTTTAGGAATCAGTGAGCTAAAATGGACTGGAATAAGTGAATTTAATTCAGGTGACCATTACATCTACTATTGTGGGCAAGAATCCCTTAGAAAAAAATGGTGTAGGCCTCAGAGTCAATAAAAGAGTCCAAAATGCAGTACTTGGGAACAATCTCAAAAGCGACAGAATGATCTCTGTTCATTTCCAAGGCAAGCCATTCAGTATCACAGTGATCCAAGTTTGTGCCCCAAACCATAATGCCAAAGAAGCTCAAGTTGAACAGTACTATGAGACCTACAGGGCCCTATAACTAACACCAAAAAAAATAAAAAGATGCCCTTTTCATCATAGGGGGATGATGAAAAAGTAGGAAATCAAGAGAGCCTAGAGTTACAGGCAAGTTTGGCCTTGGAGTAGGGCAATGAAGCAGGGCAAAGGCTAACAGAGTTTTGCCAAAGGAACGCACTGGTCATAACAAACACACCCTTCCAACAACACAAGAGATGACTCTGCACATGGACATCACCAGATAGTGAATACCAAAATCAGATTGATTATATTCTTTACAGCAGAAAATGGAGAAACTCTATAGAGTAAGCAGAAACAAGACTGGGAGCAGACTGTGGCTCATATCATGAACTTCTTATTGCAAAATTCAGACTTAGATTGAGGAAAGTAGGGAAAACCACTGGACCATTCAGGTATGACCTAAATCAATTCCCTTATGATTATACAGTCCAAGCAACAAATAGATTTAAGGGATTAGATCTGATAGACAGAGTGCCTGAAGCACTATGGACAGAGGTTCATAACACTGAACAGGAGGCCGTGATCAAAGCCATGCACAAGAAAAAGAAATGCAAAAAAGCAAAATGGTTGTCTGAGGAGGCCTTACATAGTTGAGAGAAGATGAGAAGTGAAGGGCAAAGAAGAAAAGGAAAGATATACCCATCTGAATGCAGAGTTCCAAAGAATAGCAAGGAGAGATAATAAAGCCTTCCTTGATGATGAGTACAAAGAAATGGAGGAAAACAATAGAATGGGAAAGACTAGAGATCTATTCAAGATAATTAGAGATACCAAGGGAACATTTCATGCAAAGATGGGTACAATAAAGGACAGAAATGATATGGACCTAACAGAAGCAGAAGATATTAAAAAGAGGGGGCAACAATACACAGAAACTATACTAAAAAGATCTTCATGATCCAGATAACCACCATGGTGTGATCACTCATCTAGAGCCAGACATCCTGGAATGCGAAGTCAGGTGGGCCTTAGGAAGCATCACTATGAACAAAGCTAGTGGATGTGATGGAATTCCACTTGAGCTATTTCAAATCCTGAAAGATGATGCTATGAAAGTGCTGCACTCAGTATGCTAGCAAAATTGGAAAACTCAGCAGCGGCCACAAGACTGGAAAAGGTCAGTTTTCATTCCAATCCCAGAGAAAGGCAATGCCAAAGAATGCTCAAACTACCACACAGTTGTACTCATCTCACATGCTGGCACAGTAATGTTCAAAATTCTCCAAGCCAGGCTTCAACAGTATGTGAACCAAGAACTTCCAGATGTTCAAATTAGATTTAGAAAAGGCAGAGGAACCAGAGATCAAATTGCCAACATCTGCTGGATCATCAAAAAAGCAAGAGAGTTCCAGAAAAACATCTGCTTCTGCTTTATTGACTATACCAAAGCCTTTGACTGTGTGGATCACAAAAAACTGTGGAAAATTCTTAAAGAAATGGGACTACAGACCTCTTTACCTGCCTCTGAGAAATCTGTATGCAGGTCAAGAAGCAACAGTTAGAACCAGACATGGAACAACAGATTGTTTCCAAATAACGAAAGGAGTACGTCAAGGCTATATATTGTCACCCTGCTTATTTAACTTATATGCAGAGTACATCATGCAAAATGCCGGGCTGGATGAAGCACAGGCTGGAATCAAGATTGCCAGGAGAAATATCAATAACCTCAGATATGCAGATGACACCATGCTTATGGCAGAAAGCAAAGAGGAACTGAAGAGCCTCTTGATAGAAGTGAAAAGGAGAGTGAAAAAAGCTGGCTTAAAGCTCAACATTCAAAAATCTAAGATCATGGCATCCAGTCCCATCACTTCATGGCAAATGGATGGGGAAACAATGGAAACAGTGGGAGACTTTATTTTGGGGGGCTCCAGAATCACTGCAGATGGTGACTGCAGCCATGAAATTAAAAAATGCTTGCTCCTTGGAAGAAAAGCTATGACCAACCTAGACAGCATATTAAAAAGAAGAAACATTGCTTTGCTGACAAAAGTCTGCCTCATCAAAGCTATGGTTTTTCCTGTAGTCATGGATGGATGTGAGAGTTGGACCATAAAGAAAGCTGAGCACCGAAAAATTGATGCTTTTGAACTGTTGTGTTGGAGAAGACTCTTGAAAGTCCCTTGGACAGTAAGGAGATCCAACCAGTCAATCGTAAAAAAAATCAGTCCTGAATATTCATTGGAAGGGCTGATGCTGAAGCTCCAATACTTTGGCCACTTGATGCAGAGACCTGACTCATTAAAAAAGCCCCTGATGCTAGTAAAGATTGAGGGCAGGAAGAGAAGGGGATGACAGAGGATGAGATGGTTGGATGGCATCACTGACTCAATGGACATGTGTTTGAGCAAGCTCTGGGAGTTGATGATGGACAGGGAAGCCTGGCGTGCTGTAGTACATGACGTTGCAGGGTCGTGCATGGCTTGGTATGACTGAACTAAACCTGGAAGGAGTTCAGTGAGGAGTTTTGCAGCAGTGCTTCAAGGGTGGGGCTGCTGATCAGGTAGGGTGTGAGCAGTGTTTCCCTCCCCTTCCTCACTCCCTTGGTGGTGGTCTCCTGACCTTCAGGAGCTTCTCTGGTCTGTCCCTTTCTGTTGCCTCGGGTGGTTTCTTGGCGGCTCCTCCCTTAATTAGCAACTGTTAGCATCTGCCCTTTGGAACTCAGGGAAGGTCATGGAGGCTGGAGTCTTGCCCACAAGAAATGGGAAACGAAAAGAACTTCATGCCCAGGAGCCTCACAGGGTCCTGCTCCATTTCATAAACTTCTTTATTGCAAGTGTTTTTAAACACTTCTCTGCATGCATGACACACAAATTTCCTATCACATCTATTTCCTTAATTAACACTCTTATCTAAATGACATTTGCATAACACACTTTTTAAAAAATAGTGTCTTTTTATAGTTAACATATTACATTATGTAGGTTTAAGGTAGACAGCGCGTTGATTTGATACATTTATATACTTCAGTATGATTACTATCTTAGTGTTTGATAACACTTTTATCATGTCTCTTTATTTTTTTTGTGGTGAGAAGACTTAAGTCTACTCTCTTAGCATCTTTTAAGTTCCTAGTACAGCATGTTGACTGTGATACCTGTGATGTACATTAGATTTCCAGGACTTATCTAACCACTGTTTACAAGTTTGTACCTTAAACAACATCTCCTCAGTTACCCCAGCCGCAGCCCCTGGTAACTACCACTCCACTCTCTGTTGTTATGAGTTCAGCTTTTTTTAAATTCCATGTGAGTTGACTCACACAAGTATTTGTCTTTCTCTCACCGACTTATGTCACTTAGCACATGCTTTTAAGTTCCATCTGTGTTGTCTGCATGGCAGAATTTCCTTCTTTCTCATGACTGAGTAGTATTCCATTGTACAGATGTACCACATCTTCATTATTGTCTGATATCTTTGTTATCAGTTCATCTGTTGAGGGACATTTAGGTCATTTCCATATTTCAGTTATTGTGAAGAATGCTACAGTGAACATGCAAGTGCACATATCTTTTCTATGCGTTGTCTTCATTTCCTTTGGATATATACCCAGAAGTAGGATTGCTGGATTAGATGGTAGTTATGCTTTTAATTTCTTGAGGAACCTCCGTATGATTTACAATAATGGGTATATCAACTTACATTCCTACCAACAGTGCACAAGGGTTCCTTTTCTTCACATCTGGCTTAGACGGTAAAGAATCTGCCTCAATGCAAAGACCTGGGTTCATTCCCTGGGTCAGGAAGATCCCCTGGAGGAGGGCATGGCTACCCACTCCAGTATTCTTGCCTGGAGAATCCCATGGACAGAGGAGCCTGGCGGGCTACAGTCCATAGGGTCGCAAAAAGTCAGACACATGGATACATAACAAGATGCTTTTCTCAGACTCTTTTTTCACCAACATTATTTTTCTCTTCATGGCAAATAGATGGGGAAACCATGGAAACAGGGACAGACTTTATTTTGGAGGGCTCCAAAATCACTGCAGATGGCGACTGCAGCCATGAAATTAAAAGACGCTTGCTCCTTGGAAGAAAAGCTGTGACCAACCTAGACAGCAGATAAAAAAGCAGAGACATTAATTTACCAACAAAGGTCCATCCAGTCAAAGCTGTGGTTTTTCCAGTAGTCATGTATGGATGTGAGAGTTGGACTATAAAGAAAGCTGAGTGCCAAAGAATTGATGCTTTGAAACTGTGGTGTTGGAGAAGACTCTTGAGAGTCCCTTGGACTCCAAGGAGATCCAGCCAGTCCATCCTAAAGGAGATCAGTCCTGAATATTCATTGGAAGGACTGATGCTGAAGCTGAAGCTCCAATACTTTGGCCACCTGATGCGAAGAACTGACTCATTGGAAAAGACCCTGATGCTGGGAAAGATTGAAGGCGTGAGGAGAAGGGGATGACAGAGGATGAGACGGTTGGATGGCATCACTGACTCGACGGACATTAGTTTGAGTAAGCTCTGGGAGTTGGTGATGGACAGGGAGGCCTGATGTGCTGCAGTCCATGGGGTCGCAAAGAGTCGGACACGACTGAGCAACTGAACGTGTTTTCTCTTGTCTTGATGGTAGCCATTCTGACAGATGTGAGGCAGTAAGTAGTTCATTATGATTTTGACTTGAATTTTCCTGATGAGTAGTGATGCTGAACATCTTGTTATGTACCTGTTGGCCATTTGGGTGTCTTCTTTAGAAAAAAATGTCTACTCGGTTCATCTATTTTTTAATATAGCTGTTTATTTTTTTTGTTACTGAGTTATTTGATTTCCTTGTGTATTTTGGATGTTAACCCCTTAGCATATTTATGGCTTGCAATTATCTTCTCTCTTTTCATAGGTTGTCTTGTCATTTTGTGATTGTTTTTGTTATGCAGAAGTATTTTATTTTGATATACATAAGAGTATTTATGTGGTGCAATGTATATACATGTGTACACACACAGACACATACTTGTGCATGTGTGTAACATGTACAGTCATGCATGTACACGTTTGCATACACTTGCATATGTGCATAGTCACACACACAAATGCACACAGCATAAATTCAGGGTGTCGTGGACCTCCAGATTTTGATCAGCCACCTTCTACACACCCATGAATCAAGGTGTAAGTGGTAGGATATGGAAAAGGTACTGATGGTCATGCATCCCCCCACCCACCGTTTTCCACTCTCACCCCCAATCGGTTCTGACCTTGACTTTTTTGTAAGAGAAACTCCTCTGTCCTCTCTCTTTCCCAGGTGCACAAATTTTCACTCTCAGAATAAGACAAATGATAGATTAGTTTAAAATAAATCTTCATATATACATTAAGTTAATTTTAATTAGTTGATTAATAGAAAATAAAAATGTAAAGCATTCATTTAAAATGAATTCAATCCAACTATTCTTCAGCTTGAGCCTCACCTGTGTTCAGGGATTGTGTTTCAGGTTTAAAAATTAAAGTGAGGAGGTCATAGGAAAGTCTTATATCGTCACAAGACAGCATTTGATTTTATCATGCTTTAAGACTTGTAATTATTAAATACCTCTTTCTAGTCAATCTGACCCCTTGTTTTTAAATAGAGTCTTTGTCTCCTTTCAGAAAAAAAACCTCACAATTACCCTCTATTAAAACAGAGTAAAGGATCCAATGAAAGTAATTAAGATTTTATTAAAGAAATTTTAATGAACCAATTACTTCTCATGAATATGGATAATCTTAAGGAAAAAAAGCCATCCTGTGCCTGAAATAAAAATAAACTATATTTGAAATATATTTAGTATACATAATTAGTTATTTAAATGTCTTCTCAACTAAACCTACTGTCAAAATTACATTTGAAGCAGCAGTAATTTTATACTGATAAAGGAAAGCTATTGAATACATATAATTATAGGAAAGATGCTATGAAACAATTTTATGACAGATTATAATCTGGGAGAAATTAGCATATTTTCATCAAGTAAATTAAAATTTGCTAGTGACCATCAACCAAAATACTAAAACATCTTTATGTTATATTTAGATAAGAATAAACAGGGTGGCTTATGGCTTCTGAGTACCATTGTGAATTTAATTTTTTTCCACAGTTTTTCCATGAATTGAAATTTTAGTATTACCTTGGCTAATGTAGAATTATCAGGGAATTAATATAGGAAAATTACCCAAATAACACACTAGAAATAAGCACTCTAATGATAAACTGCTTGTTTTTAAGTGATAAAAATTCTTCTCTACTTAGTAAAAGTAGAATTTCTGTAGTCAAGGGTTATACATACAACATTTCTATGTTCTCATTGAGATTTGTTATTTTTAACATTACATCTTGCCTCTGCTGTTCTATTCTTTCAAATCAGTACTTCCTTTTGCTAGCAGTACGCTACTTTATGAGAGGACAGCATGTAAAATATCTACATTACCGCATGTTAAATAGATAGCAAGCGGGAATTTGCTCTGTGACACAGGGAGCTCACCTCGGAGCTCCGTGACAGCCTGGAGGGGTGGGGTGGGATGGGAGATGGGAGAGGCATTCAGGAGGGAGGGGGGCGTATGCATACCTGTGGCCGATTCATGTTGATGTATGGCAGAGGCCAATACAAAAAAAGAAACTAGTGTTCACTGCTTAGAGTGCGATCATCCTTTCAGGGTCATGTCATTCAGTTACTAATTCTTGTAATCATTTTGCAGCTCTTTGGTGAGCGTCTAATACGTGTCAGAGCATATTCTGTGTGCTGTATGAGTTCTTTCTGCTGCACACACTCGGGTCCTTGCTTTCATCTCTTGGGTGGTACCTTGTTGTGGCAAAGAGCAGTGAGCGAATGACAGAAAACCAAGTGATGGAAAAGCATAGGAGCCGGTGGAGGAAAGAGAGGCATAGGAGAGTGGGGAGGAAGAGGTGTGAACTTTGAGTTACAGAATAAACGTCACAGGTATGAAATATATAGTGTTCGGAATGCAGTCTGCAACTGTGTTGTATCTCTGTATGGTGACAGACGGCAGCAAGACTTACGGTAATCATTTCGAGATGTATAGAAATGTCAAATCACTGTGTCGTGTAGCAGGATCTAGGATAGAGTTGTAGGTCAATTATACTTCAAAAACAGGCCAACTCATTGGAAAAGAAAGCAGATTTGTGGTTACCAGAAGCAAGAGCAGGGGGAGTTAGATGATGGCCATCAAGATACCAAAGTCCAATTATAAGATAAATAAGTACTAGGGTTATAACATACAGCAGGATCAATATAGTTAACACTGCTCTATGTTATATGTGGAAGTTAAGAGAGTAAATCCTCAGAGTTCTCATTACAAGAAAAAATATTTTTCTACATTGTCGATGTTTTGTCTTTATGAGATGATGGATGTTCACTGAACCTACTGTGGTCATCATTTCATGGTGTATATAAGCAGATTCTTATGCTGTACACCTTAAATTCACAGCATGCTGCATGCCAATAATATCTTCATAAAATGAGGATGGGGAGAGGAAAGCTTAGGAAATGTGAGATGATGATGAGGTCTCTGCTGAAAATTAAAATAGGGGATCTGACAGCAAGAGTCTGGAAAGACAGTTTGGGTATGTGTGTATGTGCGCACTCAGTCATGCCTGACTCTCTTTGCCACCCCATGGATTGAAGCGCGCCAGGCTCTTCTGGCCATGAGATTTTACAGACAAGACTACTAGAGTGGGTTGCAGTTTCCTCCTCCAGGGAATCTTCCCAACCCAGGGACTGAAGCTGCATCATTTGGGTCCCCTGCATTGGCGGGTGGATTCTTTACCACTGAGCCACCTGGGAAGGTCGTTTAGATTGACTGAGCCAAAAAAACTTATCTGAATTTAGTGCATTTAAGTTACATGTGAATAGAAGGAAGGATCAGCCTTGGAAAGGTCTGGAGAGCAATGTTCCAGGTTGAAAGAACAAGAAGTCCAAGAAATGTGAGTGAGAAACGAGCGTGTTGTTGAAGGAGAAGAAATGAGACACAGACGAGCATGCGGAGTTGCACTGATGTGAGCGCCGTGCAGACAGGGACTTTTTGTCTTGTTCACTGATGTCCCCTGTGTATCACATGGAGCCTGGTGCCCAGTGGGTCTGTGCGGACTGAGTCAGTGAGAAAACCAAAGGTTCTGATTCAAAGTGAATGTAGAGAAGGAGGGAGAGGCGTGATCGTGAAACTGCAATCAGAAATTTAATTTTAAGCATAACAGGATACTTCAAGGGCTGTGTGGGAGACTGAACAGTAACCCCTGAAGATGTCCATGGTCCTAATTCTCAGAACCTGTGAATATTATCTTACACAGTAAAACAAACTGTGCAGGTGGGATTAAGTGAAGGATCTTGAAGTGGGCGGGGGGAGATAATCTGGGATTATTATTATATTATATAATAATATATTATTATTAAGGCAGGCTTAATGTGATCACAGGTGTCCTTACAGCAGTGAGGGAGGAGGTTCAATCAGAGAAGAGGAGGTGATCATGGATGCTGAGGTTGAAGTGATCCGGGCTTCAACCGTGGAACCTGGGCAGCCTTTAGAAGCATAAAAAGGCCAGGAAATTCTCCCCTAGAGCCTACATAAGGAGCACTGCCTGCTGTGTTCCATTGGTCCATTGTGGACTTCAGACCTCCAGAGCTGTAAGACCATACATGTGCCTTTTTGTAAGTGCTGCCTTTGCAGTTACTTGTTACAGCAGCAGTAGGAAACTAATACAACATTATTCCAAATTAGAGACAGTGTTCGGCCATTTCGTGAGTCCCAGATATGAAGAGGGGTACATTCCTAAAAGTTAAATGTTATTTGTCACCCAAATTAAAATGCATTTTAAGTTTAGTTACAAAGTTTAGATCCTCTTCCTGTATCTTCTGTCCTCTCACAAATAGACTTTAGAAGAGACCAGAGGAGTTGTAGGGAATGAGAAAACGAGTGAATATTAAGTCAGAATGAGAAGTGTAATGAGGAAAAAGTGCTGTGATGGGGACAAGTGAGTCCAGTAGACAGAGGAGAAGGAGAGGGAAATGAAAGGAAAGGGACGTTAGTTACCAGTGCTGCATAATGACTTCAGTTCAGTTCAGTTCAATTGCTCAGTCACGTCCAACTCTTTGCGACCCCATGGACTGCAGCACACGAGGCCTCCCTGTCCATCACCACCTCCCGGAGTTTAATCAAACTCATGTCCATCGAGTCGGTGATGCCATCCAACCATCTCTTCCTCTGTTGTCCCCTTCTTCTCCCACCTTCAATCTTTCCCAGCATCAGGGTCTTTTCCAATGAGTCAGTTCTTTGCATCAGGTGGCCAAAGTATTGGAGTTTCAGCTTCAGCATCAGTCCTTCCAATGAATATTCAGGACTGATTTCCTTTAGGATGGACTGGCTGGATCTCCTTGGAGTCCAAGGGACTCTCAAGAGTCTTCTCCAACACCACAGTTCAAAAGCATCAATTCTTTGGCACTCAGCTTTCTTTATAGTCCAACTCTCACATCCATACATAACTACTGGAAAAACCATAGCTTTGACTAGATGAACCTTTGTTGGCATCATGACTTACCCCTAGTTTAGCAATTTGAAACAACAATTGTTTGCCCCACACGGTGTCTGAGTGGCAGGAACCCAGGAGTGGCAGGTCTGCATGTCTCTGGCTCAGGGTCCCACACGGATGAGGCTGCATCATCTGTAGGCTGGAGGCGAGGGTCCACTTCCTAGAGGGGTCCCTACTGGCTGGATGCCTCCGTTCTTCTCTACGTGGGCATCTTCATGGTGCTTGAGGGTCCTCACAGGTGACGGTAGGGCCCCCTCAAATAAGCTACCTGAGACGGAGCTGGGCCGAAGCCCCAGTGCCTTTCGTGACCTCGCCTCAGAGGTCCCTCTGTCATCTCCTGCTTGATCTGTGGGTCAGAAACAAGGCACTTAGTCCAGACCTCATTCAGTGAGGGGAAGGATGAGGCCCCTCCATGTGAAGGGAACATCAGGAAACCGCCCTGGAAGAGAGAGGGGAAGGAGTGAAGAGAAATTTGAGCAAAACACCTATTTCCTGTTTGTTCATGGAGAATGCTTAGATACGTCCATGTTTTTCTCCACCAATCTGTCTCCCTTCACCAGGGACTAATGGCTGTGTGTGTGTGTGTGTATGTATATTCTGTGAGTGTGTATGTGTGTGAATACCTGTGAATGTGTGTATATGTATAGGTGTGAGTTTCTGTGTGTATGTGTATATGTGAATGTGTATATATGAGAGTGTGTATGGATATTGTGTGAGTGTGTGTGAATACATGTGAATGTGTGTATATGTGTAGGTACGAGTGTTTATAAATGTATGTGTGTGTGTATGTATAAATATAATGCTTGAGTGCGTGTATGTATGTGTGTGTAGGTGTGAGCATGTGTGTATGTATGTGTGTGAGTATATGTGAATATATGTGTGAATGTTGTGTAGGTGTGTATATTTGTGAGTATATGTGAATGCACATGTGCATTGTGTGTGTGTGTAAGTATATTGTGTGAGTATGTGTATATGTGTAGGTGTGCGTATATGTGAATGTATGTGTGTAGGTGTGACTGAATCTGTATGTAAGTATGCTGTGTGTGGATGTGTGTAGGTGGTATGAGTGGATGTGTCTGTGAGTATATGTGAATGTGTGTGTGTACTGTGTGTGGACGTGTGTGTGCATGTGAGTTAGTGTGTGTGTGGGTCTCTGGCAAGACAGCTGTAGAGTCCCAGCCGTTCCCACTCTTGACTCCTGCCAATCGCACCTCGATTTACCTCATGTCCCCAGAGACTGCTTCTTCTACACTCAAGCTCCTCTCTGTCCACATAAAATAACCCAGACTCCAAGTTTGGAGGGCCCCCTGCCGCTAACTGGTTTGCTGAATTTCCCCCAAAAGAAATTCTGCAATGTTGCATCCATTTTACCAAGCCCTCATCCACGCAGACGTGATAAAACGTGTCCCTGACCAGAAATACCTGTGTTTCTCAGGGTCCAGGGAGCCCGTGTGGGCTGAGGATAGAAACCAGGAGAGAGCATTTAGAGATCTGGGTCAAGCACTGTGGTAAGTTGATCAGCCTGTGAAACACAGATGGAGCCTGTCTGGAAAGGCGGGGGGACATAAACAGGAAACTTCTGTCTGTGCCTGATTCGGAATTAAGTTACACTGATGAATGAATTAATAAGAAAGGTGAGGCAGAACAGCCAGATGAAGAGTCTCCTGAAATGTCTCTTTCTTTCCAGTGTTTCACTTCTTATCAGATAGTACGTGACGCCGTCACCTCATCTTTGATTTGCTCCTTTCCTTTCCTACCTCTTTTCTGTTTGTTAGGAAGCAGTAAAAATTTCTTTATTATTATAGAATGTCTTTAGAGTCTTTTAAATTCATTGGATGATAAAAATGGAAAAGTCTTTTACTGTTTGGTCTTTAGAGGAGATGTATTTTATAGCAAAATTAGAACCCATGTTTTAAAACATTTACAAGCCTCAATTTTCATGTATTCGTACTTTCAAATCAGGATCTAGTAGTGGAAAAATCAGTGTTTAGTGTCTATATATGTGTGTTGTATACTTAGAAAAACAGAATAGCCTATAGTGGAAAATAGTCTGAAAAAATGTATATATATGTATATAAATGTGTGTGTGTGTGCGTGTGTATGAATCACCTTGCAGTACATCTAAAACTTATGCAACATTGTAAGTCAACTATACTTCAGTTAAAAAATATGCAAACCCTTTAATGTGATATTTTTTAAAGTTATCCTCAAACTTGGGGGTAGATAGTAATTTCATTTAAATGTGCTTTTTTAAAACTGAGAAGCATTTATTTTACTAGAAAAAAGAATATTGTTGTGAGACTTTGAATAAATGAAAGTATCCATCTTGATTATTTTTATCATCCAAAGTTAAGTAAAATGCTTCCTAATGGAATGAATTAAAAAGCAGCTTCATATATTATTTAAATCAAAGTAAATGTACATGATAATGCTCCTCGCATTTCACATCTGTTCAAGTCAGAATATATTTTGAGCAGCTACTGTGCACCAATAAACATTTTAATATAAGATGCTAATGGCAATGCAAACATGCACACAGAAATATATAGAAAATGGCCCATATACTAACCACAGAGGTGAGTAGGAAAGGCAAATAGTAATTTGTTTAGGTTTGGGAGCCATAGTATCTTGGTCCCAAAATCTCAGCTTTTGCCTTGTAGGACACAAGCAGCCATAGGCAATATGTAAATGAACAGACAGAGCTGTGTTCCAGTAAAACTTTATTTACAAAAATAGGCAGACAGGATTCACCCTCAAGCAAACCCCCTGTACTAACAATTCATTTGTACATTCAAAACACCAAAAACATTTTGTTTCTCTTGCATTTACCTAAATAGAATTACCAGAAAATGTTCTTTTGAAAGACCAGTGGAAAAGTTTGTTTCTAAAGTCACATTTTTGTAGAACTGATTTAAAAGTATTATTTTAGTTATTAATCAGATATCATTGACTTTCAGGTTAGTATTATTAATGCCTTTGGATAGTTCAATATGAGCAAAGCAAGAAACTAATAAAACAAATTTAAGAAATAAGTGAATTCTGTTTATTAATAACATGATAGATGAAGCACAATATCATTTTAAAATCGATTGAAAAGTTACTAAATAAGTAAACTATAAGTTGTGTTTCTAAAGACAGTTATGATATTTTATTCTCAGTATCTGCAGTGATGATAGCTATTTAAATTAGCCTTGGGGGAAATGCAGTCTTTCATAGGAAAAGAGAATATTACTCTTTTTTTTTTTACTTTTCTGTGTACAATTTTGAACAACAAAAAGAGCAATTATTCTAAAAGCATTTCAAATGATATTATAATGTGTATGTAATTCTTAGACCTTTTCTAAAATTAATTCCATTTTAAGCTATTATTGACACACTCTTCCATTTCTACTGCTCTCTTTGCTGTTACACAAGGAAGAACCATCTATAGGTCCTCCATGAGCATTGTTTTAAGAGAAAAGGTAACAGAACCAGTGACAGCAAATTTTAATTTCTTGTTGAACCTGTGAGCACCAGACCCTGTACTGGATCCTTGAAAGGTCCTGCACAATGATGGCTGGTTCTATAGGAAACTAAGTGACTCCAATAGACCACAGGTGCATGTTGGGATCTTGGATAAAACAAAGATATCTTCCTGGTCTATTTCAGATGTCTTACTAGTCCATTTCAGCTCACTTTGGGACCTTTTTGGTCTTGATTATAATCTGGGGACTTGGATTCATTGTACTAATTGTGCATGGAAGCAGGGTTAATATCCTCGGTTCCATTGGTTCTCTCACCCTAAATTACTCTCCACGATGGAATGGATATAATCATGTTACAGTCCCTCTGCCTGCGTGTTAGATTTTCACAGCACTTTTGTAAGGGGTTCGCACAAATGCGTTAAAGCGAAGGGCATACTCTAGAACACGTGCTTACACTATCTTAGTCCCTCCCGCTTGTGCTGTTAACTCGATTAAGGAAAATGGTGGCCATCCAAAAGCTCCGTTTGTATGTATCTTGCAGGAGTTCTTTGGAATCTCTCATCTTGCGATGCACTCAAAATGCCAATCATCCAGGACACCCTGGCAGTGTTGACCAACGCGGTGATTATCCCACACTCAGGCTGGGAAAACTCACCTCTTCAGGACGATCGGAAGATACAGCTGCATTCCTCACAAGTGCTGCGAAACGCCACTGGGTGCCTAAGGTGAGTCCCGTGTCATTGTCGCTTCCTTCTGACTTCAGGTGTTTTTTGTTTCTGTAACTTTATTGCTGTTTTGCTAAGGAGCAGAATGTTCTGGAATATTCTTATGGCAATAGAGTGCAAGAAGCTAGCAAAAGTCATTTCTAATGTGGTACTGAAGAGGTATATTCATCTTCCTCTGCCCTGTACCTCCCCTAGTATTTGACTTATTTAACATGTTTTCTTAGATCTTAGGCAAAAAATACATAAATAAATGTTGTCATCGCAACCAAATATAGTTTTCTTTGATTGAAAGCAAGTGTTGTGACATATCATGCATATAGAATAACCAGGCAGACCAACTGGTTGGGAGAGCCTATGACAAATACATAGGCATCACGGTAACTGTCTCTGGTATCTATTTTTATTTTTTAAAAATGTTCAATGTGACTGCTAGAGCTTGTAATTCTTAAAAATAGCTCTTTAATAAGGCCTGTGGTGTGAAATGTCTTTTTTAAATAATAAAAGTAGCAAATGTGTTGTAATTATCTCCCAGTGTGTTTTTTTCAAAACTCATCACCCAGAAATCTCTTGAGATGTTTTAGATGTTCCGTTTAGTTTTTGCTCTTAGAAAAGAGAATGTAATAATTAAGGTATGCTTGTTCTAATCTCTAGAAACGGTGTTCCCAAGGATATTGTACATTGTACGAAAGTGAGGAATCTCTGCCAGTTTAACTTAATGGTAGGATATATGTGGTTTAAGATACCTAGTCACATAGTCTGTATTTCAGAAGTGAAGTGTCCAGAGTTGCTTCAGCTGGGCTGCCTCAAAGCTGCCACTTCTCTGACCGTTGATCAGTTTCTAGGTGTAAGTACCAGTCTCAACTGAGAAGACACAGGATCACTTTAGTGACTTTAATAATAAAGTTCTCATGAATATTTATAACAATACTCTTAGCCTCCAGTCTTGAGAAGGGTGTGTGTGTTTGTGTGAACGTGCATGCATAAAGGGAGCTAAAGAGAGCTGGCCTCCATAAATATCAGTGTGCATTCATGGACAGGAATAGGAAACCCTCCAACAATTTTGCTTTTCCTCAAGGTCATGAAATAATGATCTTTTGACATGATTTCTCTGGATAGACTCCACCATAAGCCAAATTTATAGTTCTTTACACCCCACTTTTGAGACATCCATTTTATAACCTCTTAAATTCTATGATCCTTCAGAAACCTCCTGCCCTACTGGAAGAAATATAGCTCATCCGAAGCTAAATCTGTGGGCATTTCTGACCCTTTCTACCTCACTTTTCTATGCCGGTTATGTGCAACTACTACAGGTAGTTTTCCTTTCTTAACATCCTTGACTTGTAAAGAGTGTCTTTGTTCCTAATGAGGATCGTGGAAGGAAGTGCTTCAGAACCAATTGTAGACATATAGTTAATAAAGATCGGTTTATCTCCATCAATTAATATTCTCTATAAATTATATAGTAATGTGATTATATATTCATGATGTTTGATTTAAGGATGAAGGATACTGATATATGAACATTCAGCTTCCTTTGATAAAAGTCAGATGAAGAAACCAGCTTAGTGAAGGCTCACAGCTCCCCTTTGTGGGTCATCTGGGCCAAGTTCACAAACACAGAGGCTTGACCGGTGCTGCTTCTGCTTCAAGCCAGGACTGAGCACCTCATAGGAAGCAAAAAGGAGGACATCTGATTCAGAAAGAGTTTCGTGTAGCCTGCGTGGCTTTTCTTAGCCCACATGAAACCGGGTTTAGGGTTTTCCCCACTTTTCAGTGTTTATCATGCGAGTGACAAAGTAAGGTCTATCAGAATGTGGTGACTATTTCACTTCCCTCTTAATTCATTAAGCTCCTTCTGTTGCCAAAACTCAGCCTCTGTTCACCGGTGCCAAATAGAAATGCAGAGACAGAGTTTTGGGTGGAGTATGAAGAAATAGCTTTATTGCTTTGCCAGGCAAAGGGGGCCACAATGGGCTAATGCCCTGAAGACTGTGTCCCATCCTGAAGAGGGGTAGTGAGGGGTCTTAGAGTGCTGAAGGAGCCGGGTGTGATCTGCTCATGGACATCCTCTGATTGGTTGGTGGTGAGGTAATCTGGAGTCAGCATTATCAACCTTCTGGTTCCAACTGGTCTGGGGTCTACATGCTTGTGGGCAGCATACAGTTAACTTCTCCCACTGGTGGGAGTTTCAATATCTGCAAAACAGCTCAAAGGACGTGGCTCAGGATATTATCTATAGTCCTTGAGGAGGAACTAAAGGTCCTTGACTTTGTTTAATGGCTAAAGTATTATTTTGTCTTGCATGACTGTTTTCCTTTCTTTCTGCATCTTCTTACTTCTCTGATTAAATTTATTCTTTGACTAAAGTTTTTCTACAGACAGAAGGCCAGTCGCCAAAGTGGATGAGGGTCTGTTCTGGGAAGGACCCTATAGGGTCCTGCTCCATCACATTTCCCTTCTTATAGAAAGAAATATGAGTTTTTATCTCTTATTTAAATATGTTTATGAATCATTCTACATTAATGAGCAGACTGGACTAACAGGGGAAGAAAACAGCTCTGGGAAAGGGCTAAAATGAATTTATCAAAGACTCAGCAGATGAAAGGTTTCAAGAAATTTCTACTATTACCATTTGCTTAGAACCATTGTTGGAAAAATACACAAAAAATGTTTTAAATATTTATATCATGATGGAAGCATCTAGATTTTAGTATGTGAGGTTATATTGACATTCTTAATTCTTTCAACAAAACCAAGATCTTTATTTACATGAAAGAAGTTGCTTTGTATACTGTTCCTGCCTTTCAGCAGTGTCATCCGTGGGCATTTTCTAAGTGCCTGCTGTGTGCCAGGAAGGGGCCAGGAAACCAAAAATAAACATAGCAACCTCTTAACCTTCTAATCCCTTGGAAGACAATGACACTCGTGCAGTGGAAAGGTTGTTGCTGAATGATAAGACGCGGGATTCTTGGCCTCCGGAGGCGAATTCAATCCGGGGCCAGAGACGAGGCTGGATCGCTCAGAGCTTTTGTGTAATAAAGTTTTATTAAAGTATAAAGGAGACAGAGAAAGCTTCTGACATAGGCATCAGAAGGGGGCAGAGAGAGTACCCCACTGCTAGTCTGCAGCTGGATGTTATATAGTCACTCACAGTCTGTTAATGAAAAGAAAGGAATATCTTAAAACTCAGAATGGCACCAGATAATTCATCCCAGGCCATAAAACGATTGACTTGAGTCTTGTAGAAGGGCAGATTACCACACAAATAGTTTCGTTTACATAGATTAGGGGAACGATATCTGAGTATGACAGACTGGTTTGTCAAATAGGTTGAGCCATTTGGTGGATTGAAGACAGAGTCTGGGGCACATTAACACAGCTTAAGACAAACATTTCCATCAGAAAAATGTATTGGTTAACTCAAGGTTTGAGAATAGTTAGCTTCAGGTGAAAAGAAACCAGGTGTCATGGCAACAGAACATTTTAAGAGAAACCTCCTTTTGAATTTGTAGAGAAGGAAAATAAAACCTCTAATTTGTTTCCTCCTGTCGCTTAAGAGAGAGAAAAATGTCTGGCACTTGCAGCCTATTTCCTCCATTTGGAGACCCCTGGCCTTCCTGCCTGTTAGCCTCCCTCTCACAGTGAGTCCTGGTTTTATGATTAGGACAGTATAGAATGGGCTTCCCAGCTGGCACCGGTAGTAAAGAGCCCCCCTGCCAGTGCAGGAGACACAATAGATGTGGATTTGATCAGGGTCAGGATGATCCCCTCGAGGAGGAAATGGCAACCTGCTCCAGTATTCTTGCCTAGAGAATCCCATGGACAGAGGAGCCTGGTGGGCTACAAGTGCAAGGGGTCGCAAAGAGCTGGACATGAATGAAGCGACTTGGCACGCAGGATAGTACAGAAGGAAAAACTGGCGAAGGAGTGGCTTACTCAGCCAGTGTGGTCACAAAAGCTTTCAAGAACCAGATGAGGCTGGGGTCAGGCAGAGAAGGGGCTTCACCAGTCAACACTTTGGGAGCTCCTTGAGGCCAGAAAGATCAGCACACACTCCTGACACTGACGTGGGGGACATAACTCCAGGGTCTGTAGGCAATCTGCAAACCTCAGACTTTAAGAAAGGCAGCTTGCTTAGTTCTTTCATTCTAGGTGATAAAGGGATGTCAAAGCAAAGCTCAGAAGGGTAGACTTGAATCTCTAAGGGGCAGACAGCTATGGCGAAGCTTTTACCAAGAGAACATAATGATCAGCTATGTCTGGGAGCAATTTTACAGGACAGAGTGAAAGCAGGTAGGGAGGGGAGCGGTGACATGAAGGGTGGAGCTGTGAATTTATGAGCTGCCCTGCAGACTTCATTTTTAAGGTACCTCCTGTAGGCAAAAGTAAATATCAATATTTTGTTCCATTCAATTAAATTTAACCATCACTGGTTTGTGTCTATGAGAGCTATCTCCATAGCTGTTTTAGGTCTGCTTTTTATTTTGGAAATATTTTCATCATTTTATGTTATTCTTATTTAAATTATAGCTTCAATATCTTATTAAACGTTAGAGAAGTTTTATGGCACAAATCATTATTTGTATGTAACTGAGGCTTAATAAATCAAATCACCCCAAAACAAGAGGATATGAAACACATGTAACTGAGCTAAATTATAGGTAATGCAGTGCACTCAGCAAAGTCCTCCTGGAACTGCAGAAATGATTTGAATATAGTCCTTAAAATGTAAATTAAGAAGCAGATCATCTCAATTTATAAATCACATCTGGGCTTATACCTTTGCAAGAAACATTTTTTTTTTCTATCACAATATTTAGAAAGAATTTGGTGCTTTGCTGCTTCTTAAAGCAGAAAATAAAATTACAGCAATTGTTCTTTTAGTCATTTTTATGTACTCTGTGTATATTTTATATAAAAAAATGATACAGTGAATTTGCCCAAGAAGATGATATAGTGAGTTTATGTAACATTTGCATACCTAGATCTGGTCCATTAATTTATAGCTTTAATCTTTTTTTCACTTTTAAAGACATTCATTGTTTCTTTTCTAACTTTACAAGTAGTACATGTTTATTGCTGACTACTAGAAATACTTGCAAGCATAAAGTAATAAGTAACAATCACCCATAAACCGCATCCCCTAGAGATAACCATCATTAGCATTTTTTATACATTTCTTCCCAATATCTGCATATCTTCTTACCCTTGAAATTTACCTAAATTGTATAAAAATGCCCAAGTTGCATGTTACAAGCCTTTTCCAATGTGTCATCACCACCACTATCATACTCCGTGAAATCAGGCTAAAACATAAGTATGTGATTTAGGACCCTGTTTATCTTATAAAAAAGGACAATAAATTGCATTTGTTCTACAGAGTGTGCTGATTTTTATGTAAAATTAAGAGGAGCATTTTTATTCATAAAATTCCTGACTTCCAAGGTCCAGGAGCTTCTACTTCACATACATCATTCATTCTCATATTTATTATAAGTTCAATAAGTCATGTGTCGTAAGTCAGGAAGCCAGTCTTTTCATCCACATCCTGACTCCTGATCCAGACCCTGCCCGCCCACTACACCACACAGATGGGAAGTGCAGTTACGTGAGATGAGATTGTAGATCTGTGCTGGAGCAACGCAGACAGCCACCCGACCAAAGAGTGGACAGCCCTCGCCCAGGTGCTGGTTCTTTTCATTTGCTCCTTGACATTTCACTGAGCGGCATCTACTTGGCCAATATCCCTTTTGCCTTTAATGGTCAGGTGTCTCCTCCTTCCCCCTTATTTCTTACTTTCTTTTCTCCTCTCCAAAGTCCCAGAGTATGGATGACAGGGGACCCACACAGAGTTAGTCGCCTACCCTGAGTTAAGTCCCCTGTCTCCACCTCTGTCTTACATTTTAATTTAAACAGTTAGTACGATGAGTATCTTTTTTTTAAAGACTACATTTTAAGACATGTCCTAGATAATAGAGTAGACATTGTTTTTCCAGTTCTTAAACTCCTCCATCTGTTTACTGATGACTTAAAGTGAGTTCATATTTTTGGTTTGTTTCTACAGCTACAGTTTCAAGGATATATGAGGAAAATGAAGTGTAAAAGAAAATTAAACTCTTTTCCTGGGATAGTGTATCCTAGCTCAGTGTAACTTATAACTCCAGTAGGAGTGTATGATAGGTAAAAGTAAATTTATCAAATCATTATCAGATATCATTATTCCCAACTTTTGTTCCTAGCAGGATTCAAACTTATTTCTGTCATTTCAGGGCAGGAAGCCAAGGTGAAAAATGTAAGCAATTGCTATTCTGAAAGAGTAGACCTTTTTATTTTTCATAAAGAAAAAAAAGATTATAAATGCAAATTACACCACTCTTAAATATTCAAAAGTTTATCAGAGTGAAATTTAAGTTAAAAAGAAGACCTATGCCTTAGTAAACTAGGATCTAGAACACTCACGTTGTGCAGTCTTTGTACAAATTGAAATGTCTTAAAAGACTCTGTCCAGTTTCTCCTGCTTTCTCTCTGGCCATGCCTGTTGTACCAATATCAGTGGTGATGTCCGCCCCACCAGTCTCAAGCATCAGACACACTCCCTGGGAACATTCTACAGAGAAGAGCCCCTTGGCTTTGCCTTCTCTAAAAAGGTGTAGTGAATCTTCGTGGGAAGATGGCATATCACGTTGACATAGCCAAAATTTAAGCACATATGAAATATAAAATGAAAAGGTAATGCCCTTAGTCCTTTTCCACTTAAAATTCATTTTGCGAGTAAGAAATGACATTTTTTAAAAGCTGACCTATTTGTTCCTGAAATACCTATCCATCACTGAGAAAAGAGGATAGAAATGGGGGGGAAAAAAGTTCTCTTAAATTTTGTTGAAGGAGAGAGTTGTTAAGAATGATAGATTATGGGGTTCCAGGAGGGAGTGGCAGGTGGGGCCCTCAGGTGTCAGAGCTGGGGGTGATGGGCAGGGGTCTACTTCGTCTCTGCTCAGAGGAGCCTGGAGGGCTACAATTCATAGCCCACACCCGCCCCCCGACGAGTCACACGCAGTAACACTTGGCTTCCTCCTTGTTTTTCCTCCTTTTAAAATTTTGTCTTTTCCTATTCTGTTCAATTAAAGCTTTAATTTTTAATTAAAAATTTACAAATATGGCTTAAAATAAATATGGAAAGATGTTAGAACAGCCTAGGCCTTAATTATTCATGAAGTTATTGTGTTGGTTTTTTTCCTCTTTATGCTTAAGGATTCCTCCAGGGAAAGCATTTTTTTGTGGCCTTAGTCAGGTGATATAGACCTTGAAATTGACTCACTTATGTACCTGTGATTGTTTCACCGCACACCATGTGATCAAATACCCTCCTATAACATCTGGCGAGAAGAATCATCACCTTCAGCCAGACTGTGTGTTGACCAGCTACACACTGAAGGCTCGATAGTGAAGGTCAGTCCTGCTCTGCCTGTGGGCAAGCTTATTTTGGCTGGGGTCACTGCTGTAGGTTGGATAAGCGTCCCCCCAGATTTGTGTCAACCAGGAGCCTCAGAATGTGACTCTATTTGGAAATAGGGTCTTTGCAGATATAATTAGTTAAACAATAAGGTCACACTGCAAATGCCATGTGTGCTATGCTTAGTAACTCAGTTGTGACCACTCTCCATGGACTATAGCCCGCCAGGCTCCTCTGTCCATGGGGATTCTCCATTCAAGAATACTGGAGTGGGTTGCCATGCCGTCCTCTAGGGAATCTTCACAACCGAGGGATCCAACCCAGGTCTCCCGCATTGCAGACGGATTCTTTACCATCTGAACATCACTCATATGTGGGATCTAAAATACGACATGAATGAACTTATGTGTAAAGGAGAAACAAACTCACAGACAGAGAACAGGCTTGCGTTTGCCAAGGGGTGAGGGGTGTGGGGAGGGGGCAGGCTGGGAGTTTCGGATTAGCAGGTGCAAACTCTTATATATACGATGGATAAACAACAGAGTCATACTATAGAGCACGGGGAACTGTATTCAGCATCCTGTGATGAACCACAATGGAAAAGAATATGTACATGTAACTGACTCACTCAGCTGGAAATAAGCACAACACTGTTAATCAACCACACTTCAATGATATTTAAGAAAAGACGGGGTCACACTGAATTAGGGTAAACCCTAGTGAGTGGTTTCTTTATGAGAAGTGGACTTGTACACACAGAGGACGGCCATGTGAAGAGAGGCAGAGACTGGAGTAATGCAACTAAGCCCAGGATTGACAGGGCCTGCCAGCAACCACTGGAAGCTGGAAGGAGGCAAAGGATTCTTAACCAGAGCCTTCAGAGAGATCACAACCTTGCTGACACCTTGATCTTGGACTCCTAACCTCCAGAACTATGGAAGAACAATGGTCTGTAGTTTTTAGACATCCAGTTTGTGACCATTGTTTTTGTTTGTTTTTTGGTTTTTTTTTTTTTAGTTTTTTTGGTGGACTTCCCTGGTGGCTCAGACGGTAAAGCATCTGCCTACAATGTGGGAGACCGGGGTTCAATCCCTGGGTTGGGAAGATCTCCTGGAGAAGGAAATGGCAACCCACTCCAGTATGCTTGCTTGGAAAATCCCATGGATGGAGGAGCCTGGTAGGCTATAGTCCATGGGGTCACAAAGAGTTGGACACGACTGAGCAACTTCACTTCACTCTGTGACAGTTTGTTCTGGCAGCCCTAGGGACCTGATACAGTCACCCTAGTGAGGAGCCCAGAGGCCCCGCCAAGCAGAGGAACCACCCCAGGATATAGCCCAAGGGAAAAAAGGAGTGAGTAACCTAGAGAGGCTGCCTGTCCCCAAACAGCACCCACACACTGAGCCAATCGCGGCAGGTCCAGATTGAAAGTCGTTCTTGTTTTATCTTTTTAATTTTATTTATGTTGGCTGTGCTGGTCTCCATGCTGCTTGTGGGTTTTCTCTGATTGTGGCGAGTGGGGGTTACTCTGTTACACTCTGTGGGCTTCTCATTGCGGTGACTTCTCTGGTGGAGCACGGGCTCAGTAGTTGTGGCTCAGTTGCTCCGCAGCATGCGGAATCTTCCTGGACCAGGGATCGAACTGGTGTCCCCTGCGTTGGCTGGCAGACTCTTATTTGCTGAGCGACCAGGGAAGTCCAGAAAGTCGTTCTTCTCTAAGCCAAGGGCGTTCCCCTCCACAGCTCAGGTTCACGGCAACTCACCCCCTGCAGCAGGATTGGCTCTGCAAGGCCAGGTGAGGATGCGTCAGCCAAAGAAGTTCAAGTCCAACTGTTTTGACTGGTGGCTGTTAAATAAGCATCTCCCAGCGTGAAGAATTGAGGCTCATGGTTTCTGCCTGTTTACGAGCCGCCCTTCCTTTCCCTCCTGACTTTGAACTTGCTTCTGAAAGATCTCCTGGAGTAGGAAGGCATTCCACTCCAGTGTTCTTGCCTGGAAAATTCTATGGACAGAGCAGCCTGGTGGGCTAGAGTCCATGGGGTCTCAAAGAGTCAGACACAACTGAACACACACATGCTCACAAGGAGAGTTACAAGGACTTGCTGGCTTTGAACTTGTTGGGTACCATGACAGCCCATGGGCTTCCCAGATGGTGGTAGAGGTGAGGAAACCAGTTGCCAGTGCAGGAGACATAAGAGATGCGGGTTCAATCCCTGGGTCAGGAAGGTCCCCTGGAGGAGGGCATGGCAACCTATGCCATGGAGAATCCCATGGACAGAGTAGCCTGGAGGGCTACGATTCATAGGGTTGCAGAGTCAGACACGGCTGAAGCCACTTAGCATGCACACATGACGGTCCACAGTCGGTCTCAGGTCTCACACAGAGCACATGACATGACTTAAGTCTCATTTAAGGAAGTCCATTCCCATGGCTGAGTGCAGAATGAATGCTTTCAGGATTTAGTGCAAAGCATGACTGCGTTTTTCTATTTAAAATATCACGAATCAATATCCTAATGGTGCCTTCATGTCCTTGATCATCATTTCATCATGAACTGCAGGTAAAGCCTTCCTGAGTATCCTTTTTTTACTTAAAAGTCTGCCTGCTGAAAACAACAACTCAGATGGGCCTTACGGTCTGGCTGTGTTACATTTAGTCGCAAGCACCTAGGGCTTTATCTCCAGCTGAAGTATTTGCATAAGGCTGGCATTGCTAACATCCACAGCTCATTTCCTAGTGCCGCCGAGCCATTTCTTTTCTTTTATTATTCTATTGCCACTTCAGCATCTTGTCCTGAAGGACAACAATATACAACCCTAATTTTTCCCATCTATCTTTGTGTACAGGAGAATGTTATTAAGGCCGTCAAAGGAGCTGCACTGTGCCTTTGCTTATGAGTATAATTAAACTCAGACCCTCAATTAGTCATTTTAACCCATATAATGGATGAGCGCTTGGTCCCGTGGTGCCGCTAATTCTGGAGTGACCTTGAGAAAACCCCGTCACAAAGTAATACTAGTGATAATCACACCCGGGCTAGAAAGCGCCTAGGAAATTTATTTTATCTGGTTTACTCTTGAATTAGACGCAGGAAAGAAGAGGAGTTATTATTTTTACCTTATGTTCAGCCGCTTGCCGGTATCAGGCATCTAATAAAAAGAATCTGCTTTTAAAAGTATGTTTAAATCTTGTAGAAGAAGCCCTGAATTTATCCCAGTCTTGTGTTCCCGCCGAATGGAGTACTCTCGCTCAGGTACTGAGAAGGGAAGGACGTAGTCCAGGTGGATGCTGAGGACAGATGTGACACCGCTCACCCCACCCAGCCTCCGTCCTCCCACACCTGCTCCTCCAGCGCCTGAGCAGTCCTCCACTCCTGATCGCTGTGTCTATTTCAGCTGCAGAATGAATGGTCTTCTTGAGTCCTGACTCAGCGATGAAGGTCCTCTTTGAATGATGGGAACGGAATCCACAGGGGGCAGAAGGTGTAGGGGGTCTTAGGAGGCCACCTCTGCAGCTCCATGGTGATGAGGGCTCTGGCAGCCAATGGCTCACCCCAGTACATCAAGCTCACTGCCTCCTGCCTGATCAGAAGAAGGATGGTGGCTTGTCACCTTATTACCTTGCTCAGGCTGTCGTAACAGAGGACCACAGATGGGGTGGTTTGAACAACAGAAATTTATCGTCTCCCAGTTCTGAGGGTTAGGGCTGGTTCTCGGAGGCCTCAGCCCTCCACTTGTAGGTGGTCACCCTCTGACTGTGTCCTCATTTGCTCTTCCCTCTGTGGGTCTGAGTCCTGATCTCCTCTTCCTCTAAGGACACCAGTCATGTTGGATTAGGGCCCAGGCCAAAGACCTCATATTATCTTAATTACTGCTTCAAAGACTATTTCTAAATGCAGTAACATTCTGAGGAGCTGGGAGTTAAGATCTAACATCTGAGCTTGGGAGGGACGTAATTCAGTGATAATAAAACTCTAATAGTTGGCTTTCCCTGTTTGTTCTCACTTTGGGAAATAAGTTTTAATAAAACATTCTTCTAGCAAGGTCATGTTGACCAGTGTGAAGCATATTGTAATTTATGGTATAATAAAACCAAAATCATGCTTATTTCTTAGCCAGGGGAAAAAAATAAGCTAATGTTAGCCTTTTGTCTGTTTTCAAGTGGAAGTAATCATGAAAATATGCTACAGGTGGACACTTTTCCTTTTTTCCATTGTCATCAATATAACTTCAAGAAATTATATAGCCATGTGAGAATTCTAAAAGCCAATTAATGAATTTGTTCTTGAATTGTAGTTTACCTACTGAACTATGTTTCATTCTTATACTTTGATGAAATCAGTAACTTAACAAAGAGGGATCTTAGAAAATCTATTCATCTTAAATCCTAATTATTGAATGTACATGAAATGACCTTTGATTTGGAATTAGGAGATCTGATTTGAGCTTTAACTTTGATACATCTTGTGCATTGTCCTGAGGGGAAATAGGCTACATTATCTTCGCGTCAAATTCCATGGCTGTAAAGGAGTGGTTTGGCCTAGATGTCCTTGATGAAATGATTTAAAAAAAAAATGTAAAGCATGGCCAGGGTATTTGCTAGTTGACCCCAAGTTGGAATCCCCCTGAAAAAAATCATCCCCAAAGGAGGTATCCTCAGGGAAGGCATCACCCTTGAACACCACAGGCTCTAGGGCCTGGCCTTTTTCTTTACATGGTGAGAAACTTGACCTTCAAGCTACAAGACCATCAGGAGGAAGTTAGTGCTCAGTTTAGCACCTACTGGGAAGCCCAGATGGAATAGTGGTGAAGAATCCACCTGCCAATGCAGGAGATGCAGGAGACGTGGGCTTGATCCCTGGGTTGGGGCGATCCTCTGGAGTGGGAAATGACAACCTGCTCCAGTAATCTTGCCTGGAAAATTCCATGGACAGAGGAGTCTGGAAAGTTCCATGAATAGAAGAGCCTGGTGGTCTGTAGTCCATGGGGTCACAAAGAGTCAGCTATGACTAAACACTCAACACATGTTGTTCAGTCGCCCAGTCGTGTCTGATTCTTTGTGATCCCATAAACTGCAGCAAGCCTCCCTATCCCTCACCATCTCCTGAAGTCTGCCCAAGTTCATGTCCATTGCATCTGATGCCATCTCATCCTCTGCTGCCCTCTTCTCCTTCTGCCCCCAATCTTTCCCAGCATCAGGGGCTTTTCCAATGAGTCAAGCCCATCATGTACTGTGCTTCTTTAATTTGCAGTTGTCCCAATAGTCTGCTGAGGTGGGAATTCCTACCCTATTTTACAAACTCGGAAGCTGATACCCCTAAGGGCAAGATTAAGTTACCCCAAGTCACACGACTTATAAGAGACGGAACAGTGATGTTAAGTCCCAGGATGCAGAATGCGACAGCTGGGTTCTTCCCACTTCACCATATTTCTTAAGCCAGAGATGAGAAACAGCTGAAGAACACATGTATTTGTTTACAACAGAGGAGATGATGCTGACTCAGCTGGGATCCCATAAGAAGCATACACCAGCATGGAGATGCAGGAGACACGTTAGAACTAGAATCCATGTGAAATATTTAATTAGGGGAAACGCCCAAGAAGAAAACTGGGCAGGAACAAGAGGAGCTAGGAGTCATGAAACCGTGATGCTGGTCTGACCCCAAGGGAAGGAAGGAAGGAGGGGAGAGAGGAAGGAAGGGAGGGAGGGAGGGAGGAAGGAAGGAAGGGAGGGTGGAAAGAGGAGGGAGGGAGGAAGCACGATTGAAATGTCTTAGACTCTAAGAGGCCACTGGAGAGTTCTGAGCCCAAGCCATCCTTCCAAGGAGTCCCACATTTCCCAGGAACGGGCTTGCCTTGCTGCTGTTGCCAAGCTCAGTTGCTGACCGGGATCATCCATGGGAGCTGAGGTCTCTGCAGAAAGGCAAACACAGTGACAGATTTCAGGGCACAGCAGCTGGACAGCTGGCATAGAGCAGTGATGCTCCTGTATTAAGAAATCTGCGAGGGCGCATTTTCATGGATGTTCCGTAAGCCTAATCTCTTACCAGTGTTTTGTTTGCTCTAGGCTAGCCCCTCAAAAGCCACACTTTCATCAGAAGGTTGCTTGGTGGTATAGAATCCAAACAAGAGGGGTTAGTTATATTGACTGCAAGTTTTATTCTCTCAACATCTATTCTTTTTACAATGTGCTAAGCCCTCTGCAGGCTTCCCTGGTGGCCCAGTGGGAAACAATACGCTGGCCAGTGCAGGAGATGTGGGTTCAATCCCTGGGTTGGGAAGGTCCCCTGGAGAAGGAAATGGCAACCACTCCAGTATTCTTGTTTGGGGAATCCCATGGACAGAGGAGCCTGGTGGTCTGCAGCCCATTGGGTGAGTCAGACACGACCTAGCAACTAAACAACAAGCCCTCTGGTAGGCATGAGGCATGCGAGCAGGGGCTAGACGCAGTCTATGGAGTTGGCCATTGAAAGCAATGCACAGTGTCATTAAAACAGCCTCATGCCTTTGAGTCCCATTATGCTGCCACAAAACTGGATGAATTGCATTGTGCTTTTCTTAAATCATGCCTTGGAAAGCCATATCTTTTCTTCGATATTTTCATGGCTGAACAAGCTTTTTGCCTTTAGTTGGTTTACTGTTACATCTTGTGGCCCGGAAGCTTTCTCTCTCTTCAGGATTTTGCATTTCTCTTATCTTTTCTATTAGGAAAAGTATGAAAAAAAAAAAAAAAAAAACTTCAGTTTTCATTTCTTTCTGAAGACCTTTCTGTGCCCCAAGAAAACTAACTATGATTTCTCTGGGTTCTTCCTGGCATTTATGTTCCATGAAATAGTAGAGATCATTTCTCCCAAAACATTACTTTATTTCCCTAAGCTAGAGAAAGTGAAAGTTTGAATTCACCTTAAGTGTAAATGATTAATATAAAATACCCCATCATGCTTTTCCTTCTTAAAGTTTTCAGTACTCATTTTTGAAAATTCCAATCCACTTAATTATAAAAATATGCAGGATATAGCTAAAATTTGTCTTTAGTTACTTATTCTATAATTTGGTTGCAAATATGGACTTTTTTAAAAAGGAGAGGCAAATCTTAAAGTTTATCTTTTCAATATAAGTAGTCATACTTCCTGTTAGAGCCTGAATAGTCAAATCATCCATTAGTATGAACAAATTATTTCCTTTGAGAAAAGATTGAATGAAGAAGTTTATTTTCATTTAATTGGTAGACAATGGTGCTTCATATTTATCCACATAAACCATTGGGTTGTAAAGTATAACTGAAAAGCTGGTTCCTTCTTAGAATCTTTCATAACTTCTTAATATTAAAAATATAATTTTTCCTTCTTCTGCCTTCCAAATTATATTACCACTGCATCAGAAATAGCTTCCCTGGAGGAAAAGCAAGGAAGTCTATTAATCATAAATTGAAGAAGAAAGAGCTCGACAGTTTTACTTCTTGCTTACATACTAAGCCTCTCCAATATTTTAATACATATATTTTCATATCATTTCTCTTGTCCCTTTTCAAAATGACATTTATTTTGAAATAGAGCCAGTGTTTACCAGAGTTGGGACAAAATAACCAAGAGGGTGAGTACAGTTCACAGAACAGGTGGCGGCTAGCCCATGTTCAGCAACATTGGGGAAGATCTCCAGCTTGCAGTTATGCTTGCCCTTGGAGGAAAGAGAAACATAAGCAAGGAGAGCCATGAATAACATTTTCCAAAGACGCCAGTTCAGAGCACACCTTCCTAGCCACCGTCTTATGGATTCAGAGTGAAGAACTGGATGTACAATTCTGCCCTGCCCAGCCTGTCTCTTAAATCTTCTGTTCTCCTCATCCTCTTCCTTGAGTCCATTTGTTCCTTAATTAACAAAGAATGTTTCAAATAAATTTCATTTCTTCCTTTGGTGACCAGAAACATTTGAAATAGACGAACGCTCTCACGGGCCCCCTTTCCTGGGTGATTTCCTCCTGCAGACGTCCGTGACTATGTGCTACATGGGGTTTGACAGACAGCTGCGGGGTAGGCTGCGTGGGATGGCTGGATCCCTGGGTTCCTCTCCATCACCCTTGGAGCTGTGATAGGCAGGAATGAGAAATGGGGTTCCCTGAACTCAGAGAGCTATGGCCACATGGGGATCACAGGAAGCAGAGAGGCAGGTGGGGAGAACACAGAGTTATCACTTGTGATCCTGCACCATGGCCCTCCAGGTTGTCTCTCTGTGATGGGATCTTTGTCATCCTGTAGAATGTTGCTCACTCCAGGCCCTGAGATCTGGGGAAGCTACTGAAAGTAAAAATAATTCTTTTCAATTCTTATTAGAAAAGTCTTATTCTGAGCCAGCAGAAGCTTCTGGAAGTACCCACTGAAATGAGGAAAGTCAAAAAGAGGGCAGCCTTGTCTAGATTGCATGCTTGGTCTACCTTTTCTTGCCTCCAAAAGGTTTAAGCCAAAGAAGCAATAGTTAGTAGTAACACACTGAGGGGTTGACAGCTGTCAACACGAGGCCTTCAGGACTCTGTGCTTTTTCTGTTATAAATCTGTGTCATAAATCCACTTTCGGTTTTTCAGTCTGCTGAGTGAAAGGACAGACATGCCAGGACTTCAGACTAAACCTGTGTTCTTTATTATTACCCCATAGAGTTACAAATACATCATCATTCCCTATTAACAGGCACTCGAGTAGCAAGGAGATGCTGTGCCCTGGACACAATGACTGGGGCTAATGAATCCCAACAACTAATTACATTTCTCGTAAAGTAACTTATTACCAGAAAGTAGCTGTGTTAGCACAAAGATGTTATGTGAGAATGGCAATCCCCAGGAAGAGGCCACCTAATTAATCATTCCCCATAATTCTCCATAATGGCCCTGTCTGGACTTTTGTGTCCAGACGACTGTTCTTCCCAGGGTTGCATTTGGCCTGACCTTATTTTGGACCAACAATGTACTTGGTAATTGCAGGCTAATTTATATAAACAAAGGAGGGCCCTGCCAAATAAAAGCATCATCATTGCAGTTGGTACTCAAGGCTCTAAGAGCTCTCTATTTTGCACAAGTTTAGGTCAAGTGGTTGCAGCCAATGACACTTACTGCAAAAAATAATTATTTCAGGAAAGCAAAAGCACCATGCCCTTGTGAAGTCTGCCAGGAAACGTGGCTTGTGACCTGTTGTATGGAGTGAGTCGTCCTCATGTTTTGGAGGAAGCTGGTTTCAGGTGTTTACTTAGAATCTCATCAGGACTTGAAGGGCTGTTTTTCCTTAGCACGTGTGAAGGAAGTGCTGATAAGTTTCTCCCTAGAACATAAAGGAACTTCACTTATTTCTTCTCTGTAGGCAGCACTGTCATCCTGCCTAGCAGATCTGATTAAATGACATTTGTCCTTGACCCCTGTCACTTCTAAGCAACTGAAATAGATGAAGAGGCTGGTGCTTCCCAAATCAGAAGGAGCCAAGTGTCCACAGCCAGAGCCCGTGGGAATAGAAATTCACAAAGGAACTGATGCTAGGGTTTATTAGGATTGTACAAGGCTCCTTCCTATTTAAAGATAGGTGATTGAGACAGATTATCCTCCTGTTTCCTCTCAAGCACTCAACCAGGACCCCCTGCAAGCTTAGATAGAAACCTCTGGAAGACAGGTGTCTGAGTATCCTTCTGCGGAGGCCAGCAGGGGACCACAGCTCAGAAGGGCAAAGCTGTGAGCCCAAAGCACCTGAGTAACCACTGAGACAGGAATACCACTGGAGAAAGGGAGGCCTTACCTGTCACCTCTCAGGGCCTGTAAACTTCTTCTTTGTATAGGAACTTGTTGCACTCCATAGGCTTTAATTTGGGCTTCCCTAGTGGTTCTGCAATAAGCAATCTGCCTGCAATGTGGGAGACCTGGGTCAGACCCCTGGGTTGGAAAGATCCACTGGAGAAAGGCATTGCAATCCACTCCAGTATTCTTGCCTGGAGAATCCCATGGACAAAGGAGGCTGTCAGGCTATAGTCCATGGGGTCGCAAACAGTCGGACACGACTGAACGACTACACACAGCAACAACAACATAAAATGAACCATTTAGAAGGGAACAATTCGGTGGCATTTAGTCCATCAAAGTGTAGTGCAGTCACTTGTGTGTGGTTCCAGAATGCTTTCAGGACCCTGGAGAGAAATTCTGGACCTATTAACTGGACCCATTCTCCCTCCTGCTGGTCCTACTGATCACCAGTCTATGTCCTGTCATTATGAATTTACGTATTCTGAATATTCCATTTAAATGAAGTCATGGAATATATAGACTTCTGTGACTGGCTTCTTTCATTCTGCGTAATGTTTTCAAGGTTCGTCTATGCTGCAGCATGGGAGAGTACTTTCTTCTTTTTTATAGTGGGCTAATGAATGTTTCTTTGCTTGGATATACGGTATTCTGTTTATTCATTCATTTGTCAATGGTCATTGGGGCTGTGTCTCCCCTTTGGCTACTGTGACTAATGCTGTTATTAACATGTCCCTGTATTTGTCTGAACCCATGTTTTCATTGTTTTAGTAGGCATATGTTTACGAGCAGAATGGCTGGATCATAAATCTATGACGTACCTAGACAATGTATTAAAAAACAGAGGTATCACTTTGCTGGCAAAGGTCCATATAGTCAAATCTATGGTTTTTCCAGTAGTCATATACAGATGTGAGAGTTGGACCATAAAGAAGGCTGAGCACCAAAGAAGTGATGCTATTGAATTATGCTGGAGAAGACTCTTGAAAGTCCCTTGAATTGCAAGGAGATCAAACCAGTCAATCCTAAAGGAAATGAGTCCTAAATACTCATTGAAAGGACTGATGCTGAAGCTCCAGTACTTTGGCCACCTGATGCCAAGAGCCTACTCTTTGGAAAAGACCCTGATGCTGGAAAAGATTGAGGGCAAGAGGAGAAGGGTGCGACAGAGGATGAGATGGTTAGATAGCATCACCTACTCAATGGGCATGAGTAGGAGTAAACTCCAGAAGATAATAAAGGACAGAGGAGCCTGGCATGCTGCAGTCCATGAGGTCTCAAAGAGTTGAATACAACTTAACTACTGAACAACAACAGTCTTTCGTGGATAACTTTTTGAGGACTGTCAAACTGTTAACCTACGCATTTTATGTGGCCATTCCATTGTATTTTCTGAGCCAGACTATTCTCTTTCTCTCAAAATAGTTTGCTTCTTCTTTTGTCTATTCATTCCAGAGAGGTTTTCTCTTCAGCCGTTGGATTATTAAGGCCGTTTGTCTTTATATTACTCTGCATGAGTCCTTAGAAGAAATGCACTATGTGCGTGTTACCGCTTTCACTTTAAAACTCTGAGGACTGATAAGAACTCACTGCAGCTTCATGATCGAAGTTGGTCAGACCCTCTGGGTCTCCAGCCCCACTCTGGACCCCTCTGCCCTCCTTATGTTTGCAGTACCAGCCTCTTTTCTGTTCTACACACTGATCTTTTCTACCTCAGGACTGTTGCATGTGACTCCCAGCGCCTGGAAGACTTTATTTTCTCTCCTTTACCTTTAGGCTCAGTATCTGTGCATGCTAAGTCGCTTCAGTCATGTCCGACCCTGTGCAACCCTATGGACTGTAGCCCGCCAGACTCCTCTGTCCATGGGGTCCTCCAGGCACGAATACTGGAGTGGGTTGCCATGCCCTCCTCCAGAGATCTTCCTAGCCCAGGGATCAAACCCACATCTCTTATGTCTCCTTCATTGGCAGGCAGATTCTTTGTCACTAGCACCACCTGGGAAATCTCAGTTTAAATATCTTCTATTCAGAGAGACCTTAACATCCTCCTTCCCTAATGGCTTTTCAAAGCACCCTGGGCTCTTGATCAGATCTTCTGACGATTTCAAGTGATGTCTTTGCCTGTGTATTTGTTGTGTCAGGTCAGTTGCTCCAACGACCTAAGTTTTTTATCTATATGAGGATCATTGCTTCCCTTGTCATAGATCGTACTGCCCCAGAATACCCTCTGGCCCTGACAGACCCCTGTAAATAGCTTTTTTTCTTTTTTTTTTTGTAAATAGCTTTTAACTGAATGAGTGAGTGAATGAATCCACAAAGGTCCTTCTTTTGATGCTTTCCAGCTACCTAAAAAATGTCCCATACTAATTTTCACCAAAGCAAGGAAACTTTTAACTCCCCTGGCTGCTCATAAAATCTTGCCAGTTGCAGAGATAATGTCCCTTGCATGATCACCAGTTTCCCCAGGAGATCAGTTGCTTAGTTAGAGCCATGTACCTGCTTGTTCTGTGGTGCGAGTGTTTGTGATATTTCTGATCAATAAAACCACCACATCCATCAGTTTTACCAAATGGCAGAATATCTTTTCTCCTGTTAAGTTCAGTTTGTCCTTGTGTTTTGCTCTTACTGCCTCAGGTTCTTAAGATGCTGAATTCTTCATCCCACTCATTTATTGGTTTATCAGCGAAGTTAGATAGTAAATACGGACGCTAAACATCACCTCATTCTCATGAGAACTTTACGTATGATAGGTTCTTGTGTATGTTCCCCACCTGCCCATTTTAAATAAGAAGAAAATGCAGCTTAGAGAGGTTTAGCAATGTGTCTTGGAGTTCATGGCAGAAACTGAGCCAGGATTTAAACCTGGACTTTCTGAACCCAAACAGAATGCTCTGCCATGACATTACTTCCTAGGAACCAGCCAGTTAGCACTCAATGCTGCAGGCAGCCCATCTTACTTGTAAATAATTAGAAGAGTCATAACCATGTCTCCATCGCCTCTTTGGCCAGGTGCTAAACTAACAGCGTAAATAACATGGGTGACATCTGTTGTTTCACACAAACATATATTAAATTTCTAGTATGTGCCCAGGTACCAGAGAAACACACATGAATAAGACATACTACCTGACTACGACATGATACTGCAGTGAGTAGCCATTCCCTTCTGCGGGGATCTTTCCAACCCAGGGATCCACCTGGGTTTCCCACACTGCAGACAGATTCTTCTGATCACCAGTTGTAGTGTAGTAGTGTTAGGCGCTCAGTCGTGCCCAACTCTTTGTGACCCCATGGACTGTAGCCCACCAGGCTCCTCTGTCCGTGGGATTCTCCAGGCAAGAACACTGGAGTGGACTGCCATTCCCTTCTCCAGAGGATCTTCCTGACCCAGGGATCGAACCTGGGTCTCCTGCACTGCAGGCAGAATCTTTACCGTCTGAGCTACAGGGCTTCTCAGCCACCAGGGAAGCCCCATGAGACATGATAGTCGTGGCTAGAAGGACAGAAAGGCTTCTGAGCTATAGTACGTAATGCGGGCACTTAGTATCATGCCAAAAGTGTATGCAGAATTTCTGGAGGGCCTCTGAGTGAAGGAATCACAGATTCCACCTGAAGGACTTCAGGAAGACTGCCAGGGGTCTCCCCGGGAGGCAGGTGAGCTTTCGGGGGAAGGGGTAGAGGGGACAGACCGGGGTGGGCAAGTGGCTGAAGGGGGCTAGTCAGGATGTGGTTGGCGGAGAAGGACCCGAGAGGCCCCTGCAACGGAAAGGGTCTTTTGGGAGCCAATTGAGAAGCATTGAGGGAGAGTCATTTCAAAGAGGTTTCTTGACTTTTGTAGGCCACGGGGACCCCCGCGAGGGTAGGCAGTTAGAGAGACCGTGTTCCCCCATGCTGTGCCCACTGGAAGGAGGATGGGTGAGGCAGGGGAGAGGCCAGATGTGGGGGTCATGGAGCGGGCAGAGGGTCCCGTGGAGCCGGGAGGGTGCTGGCTCTGTGTGCCAGGCTGTGCACGAAGCTTCGACACTCTTTGCGATCGGTGTGATGTTGGGACACGATATCATTGTTAAGCGTAAAGTCCAAACCAGGAGGCTGCTGGCTTCAAATCCAGATCTGACCGGAAACCCGCTAGTTGTATGGTCTTGGGCACCCAAGGTGGCCTCTGCCAGCCTCAGTTTCTCCATCTGTGAACGACGGTGGTGGCGGCCGTGCAGGGCTGGGACGAGGGTGGGGCAAGGAAGGCTGAGCCGTGCCGGGTTGTGGTCGTTCAGCCTCTTAAGTCGTGTCCGTCTCTCTGCGGCCCCGTGGACTGCAGCACGCCAGGCCTCCCTGTCCTTCGCTATCTCCCGGAGTGTGCTCAAACTCACCTGCCAAGTTGGAACCCTCTTTTATTTAAAATTTTGCTATTTGGAGGAATTCCCTGGTGGCCCAGTGGTTTGAACCCAGCACTTTCCCTGCCAAGTTCAACCCCTGGGCCAGGAAACTAAGATCCCATGAGCTGCATGGTGAGGCCAGAAAAAATAAAATATTAAAAAGAATAAAACAGGAAATGATCTTGTTAGTACCAGTGTTCTAGAACTCCAGTGCCTATAAGCAGAGAACTAACATTAATAACAGACAGGTGCAAATGTTCCATAAGGACTAGTTCACTTTAAAAAATAAATAAAATTTTGATATTGTGTTCATCATGGATTTTTTTCCACTAATTTTGATAGAGAAATATTGCATTAAAATATTATTTAGTAAAACAATGTAAAAGTACTTAACACAACTGAACCATACACTAAAAAATGTCTAAGGTGATAAATTTTGTTACTTATAGTTTACCAGATTTTAAGAATGTCTGTTATTTCTGATGATTAGTGAATTTTTTTGGTACCCCCCCCCCCAAATTTTGCATTGAATGAAGTCCTAACTCACCTCATGCTTGCAATCATGCATATAAATATTAATAGTTTGGCATAAGACTTGGCCTATAGGAAACTTAACTGATAGGAAACTTGCTTCAACTGGTGGCTGCTGACCCTGTATAGTAACCATCCATGCAAATGCAGTGAAAGTCTTGGGAGCTACTGGGAATGATCAAGGAAGAGGTGAGGGCTGAATGTTAGGTCTCCATAGGCTCCTAAGCACTTTACAGACTTTCAATTCACAGTTCAGTCGCTCAGGCGTGTCCAACTCTTTGCGACCCCATGGACTGCAGCACGCCAGGTCTCCCTGTCCGTCACTAGCTCCCGGAGTTCACTCAAACTCATGTCCATTGAATCAGTGATGCCATCCAACCACCTCATCCTCTTACAGACTTTGCCTTGTCCAATTGTCTCAAAACATGAGCCCACTTTACAGATGGATAAACTGAAGGTCAGAGAACTTAAATGTGTTGCCCAAGGCAAGGTTGATAATATCAGAGATGAAATTTGACACCCAAGGTTTTCTACTCCCCAGACTGACTTTCAGAGCATAGAATACTTCCATTCATTACAAATGAATGCCAGTAATCACAGACATTACATTACAGAAATCAGGACCTCCTAAGAGGTAGGTGTGGAGGTATTCCTGGGGTGTCCTCCTCCTGTGATCATCCTTCTCCCTGGCTCCCCAAGAATCCCCATTGCCTCCAGCTGCAGAGTCTCTTGCCTGAAATTCCTTTAACGAGCTATGAGTGTGGCCTGCTCTGTCACTGAACTCTCCATAGACCAGGGCTGGAGGAGGAGCAGTCGGCTGGCGTCTGCTTTAGGTGCGGGCTCCCACTTTTATATCCTCTCTGCGGCTACAGTACATTAGCATTGCTGTCACTGTCCTTCTGTCTCCTTCCCATGCTAGAAAGTTATCACCCAATTGACAAGCAAAGAAATCAATCACAAGCAGCCGTGCGGATTTAGTCACAGACCAAAATCGGCCCTGGGCGGAGACGTGGAACCACCGACGGCTGCCTGCTGCCAGCCTGTGCGTCTGAGTGCAGACACAGCCGGCCGAGGGCATCTGCCTGGTTCCTCCTAACCCTAATCAGAGTTTGTGTTCACTTTGTCCGCTTGCGTGGCTGGCCATCCTTCACAGCCACCCTCCTTGCAGGCCAGCTGTCCAGCCTCCAGCTCTTCCCCAGGGTCGCCTGATGCTCCATGACCAGAGTATGGAATGTCCATAACCAGATGCCAAGGGGCAGGAAGCAAGTAATTTAAGTGGGGCGAGAATGATGAAAGTGTCCAGTGAAGGAGCATGGAACAAAGGGGTTTCACCTGGGCAGGGGGCAGGGGAAGCCTCCGTGTGAAAAAGATAGGAGAGATGAGTAGGATGTGGCCAAGTGACAAAGAAGGAAGAGTTCCCAGGCAGGTGCTGTGAGCGGGGCCTTGAGTCTGACTGTGAGTACGGCAGAAGGTCTTAGAGTGGTGGGCTTGTGCGCTGGTGTACATCTTAGAAGAATCTCTGGAGCTTCCCTGGAGTGTGGGGGAATTGTAGCCCAAATCCCATCTCTGTACACCAGTACCCAGTTGAATCTCAGAGGCAGAGTTTTGGGTGAAGCAGAAAAGAGGAGCTTTATTGCTCTGTGAGGCAAGAGGGGCCACAGCAGGCTAATGCCTGCAAAAGTGTGCTGTGTCCTGACCAGGAGTGGGAGGCGAGAAGCTTTTTAGTGATGGTTCAGAGGGCATGACCAGCTCGTGGACATTCTTCTGGTTGGTGGTGAAGTAATTGGGAGTCCGCCTCATTAACCTTCTGGTGGGCAGCATACAGTTAGCTTCTTTGACCTGGTAGGGTTTTAGTATCTGCAAAACAGCTCAAAGATATTTCTGTGCGTATCCCTTGAGGGGAGGCAGCACCCTGCGCCAAGGCTGCACTAGTGTTTCTTGGCTGCTCCGCCTTGATCTTTGCATCCCCAGTTCAGTTCAGTCGCTCAGTCATATCCAATTCTTTGCATCCCCTCTCTTCCCTAATGAGAAACTGTTTGAACCCACCCTTTAGAACTCAGAGAAGGTCTTGGAGGCTGAATGAAGCCTGTTTGCTATAAACAAGAAAACTGGGGGACATAGAAAGACTTTTGTGCCTGGGGGCCCCACAGGGTCCTGCTTGGTTTCAGAATGAGGACAGAAGCAGGGAGACGGATTAAGAAACAAGAGATGCCAGTGCTGTGGGCCCAGCAGTGGCCATGGAGGAGGATTCTGAAGATGCTTTGATATCAGAGCTGATTGACGTGTCGGCTGATTGAATGTAGATGTGCAGGTAAGGTAAGATTCAAGGGTGATCAACATCATATTTATCCAGAGAATTAAAGTGTTTGGTGCACAGCAAAATAACCTTTAAGGAAACCTCCCCCCGCCCCCAAGCACCGCCCCCCCCCCCCCCCCCCCCCCGCCGCCACCCTGCCAAACAGGTTCCAGTTAGCACTACTTTTCTTTCTCCATTACTTTTTATCTGTTTTTCTTTCCTTTGCTTTTAAGATTTCCTCCTCCTTCACCTCTTTATCACTGTAACCACAAATACACTTTGCAAAGGTTCATTGTCATCCTCATTCTTCATATTCTGTTCATCCCTAGTATAATTCAGGGGCTCCCTGGTGAGGGAAATCGGAATTGAAACCAAGCACAAAAAGGTAAATCAACACTGTTGTCGACATTAAGCGTCTTTGCCCACCCACCGTGCTGCAGGTTAGAGGGCGAGCAGGGGTGTAGCTGTGGCTGCCTGACTTGTACCTGCTGGCAACCCAATGCCCTCCACATCTCCCACACCACAAGTGGCCTTTGCTGATGGGAGGGTATCAGTCATGGGCACCCTATCCTCGAGGTGTGGCCATGTAGGAGAAAACGAGGAAACTATTACTTTAAGCCTGCAGCAGTTCTAAATTGCTTTGGCATTGGAATAAACTATATATATATTTGATTTTTGGCATATGCTATAAAAAAATGCTCTGTGGTGAGTATTTGTGATTAAAACTAAAGCAGTCCATTGTGTCTCTGAGGGAATTTTAGGGGATTATTGGATTATTGGAAATACTGGATTCAATCCCTGGGTAGTGATTTTGAATAATATAGAAGGATTCCCCTACCTGTTTCCCTTTTGCACAAAAAAATGGAGTTGAAACTATGTAACTCATATTGGGACTTGAATCCACAGTCTTTTAACTGAAATCACACCTGGTCCCAGGATTTAATGAAGCTCAGGTTCTTGATGTCTCGTGACAGAAAGAATTCAGGGAGAGGTAAACTGGTAGGTAAGAAGTGGATTCACTGAGAGAGAAACATACTCCGTGACAAAGTGTGGACCATCTTAGAAGCAAGAGCAGCATCAGGGTACAGGATTGTCATTTTTTATAGGAATGGGTAATTTCATGGGCTAGTAAGTGGGAGGAGGATTCCAGCCGTTTAGGGGGAGGTAGTGGAGATTTCCAGGAATTGGGCCACTGCCCACTTTTTCACCTTTTATGGTTGGCCTTGGAACTGTCATGGCACCATAGGTGTATCAGTCAGCAAGGTGAGGTTTTACAGTGAGCGTCCACTGAGGCTCGAGGTCTAGTGGAAGTCAACTCGTCTGCCATCTTGGACCAAGTTGGTTCTCACCATTATGTTGTGTCCTATGGCTCTGTCATTCTTTTAAATGTGGTGCCCTGCCCACCTTCCTCCTGTTTCAGAATCATTCTCTCTTTTCTGTAACCTTTTTTTTTGGTAATTAGCTGATGAGAACCTTCCCACATTAGCAGATCCAAGAGGATTGATCATAAGTGTAATTGAATTAAAGTGAGTGTTTAGAAAAACTTGCATTTCCAAATTATATTTTCTAGATTATTTTTATGGTACATCAGTGGCTTGACATTTTCTCCCATGAAGTCATTTTCTGTGTCTTGTGCCAGAATTCCGAGAACCATTATCATTTACAAAGAGCAGTGAAGCCGGACAGCGACATGCCCTGGGCCAGTGGTGGAGGGTGGCCACGGAGCTGGTTAAGGCTCCAGTTTTTAAATAAAACCTTAACATTTGCTCAGCATCAGGAGAATGTCACCAGTATGGTAACAGGCAAGAGGTCCTCCAGCTGAAGTGCTTATTTAAAGTGACGAGCAGAGACACTAAAGCCAGTTCTTCATTGCCAACCTGTGAGCTGCCTTTAACGAGGCTCCGTGGCTGCTCAAAGTGTCTTTGCTGAGTGACCTTTCTATGCAACATTATAATTCTTTCATTTTTTTAAAGCATTACTCCCTTCCCCACTAAAGCAGTTAAAGGAAATGAGCACCCAGTGGTGCCATTATGCTGTATTCATGTTGATGACAAGCCATCTGGTAGTAGTAAACCAAGAAAAGTCACATGAGGTTACCTGGAGTTGGTGAGAGATGTGTTTAGCTTACCATGCCTGCAGCAAGAGGCATCTAAAAATCCTAACAATGGCATCTCATCATTCAAAACATCTAAAGTGCCTCCACTGGAGGATGCAAAAGGTTTGTCTCAAAGTTTTGAGATATCAAAATGAACATTCGTGAAAAATACGAATTTTTTTTTCTGTGAATGTGCAAATGAAGTGGTTTTACCATCACTGCTGTGACAAATTACCACAAACCTCAGATATGCAGGTTTCTACCCTGATGGCGGAAGATGAAGAACTAAAGATCCTCTTGATGACGGTAAAGGGGGAGAGTAAAAAAGCCAACTTAAAACTCAAAATTCGAAAAACTAAGATCATGGCATCCAGTCTCATCACTTCATGGCAAATAGATGGGGATAAAAACGGCAACAGTGACAGACTTTATTTTCTTGCCCTCTAAAATCACTGCCAACAGTGACTACAGCCATGAAATTAAAAGACGTTTGCTCCTTGAAAGGAAAGCTATGACAAACCTAGATAGCATATTAAAAAGCAGAGACATTACTTTGCCGACAAAGGTCTGTACAGTCACAAAGCCATGGTTTTTCCAGCAGTCATGTATGGATATGAGAGTTGGACCAAAAAGAAGGCTGAACGCCAAAGAATTGATGCTTTCAAATTGTGATGTTTGAGAACTCTTGAGGGTGCCTTGGACTAAAAGGAGATCAAACTAGTCAATCCTAAAGGAAATCAACTATGAATATTCACTGGAAGGACTGATGCTGAAGTTGACACTCCAATACTTTAGCCACCTGATGCAAAGAGCTGGCACACTGGAAAAGGCCCTGATGCTGGAAAAAACTGAGGGCAGGAGGAGAAGGGGACGACAGAGGATGAGATGGTTGGATGGTATCACTGACTCAATGGACTTGAGTTTGACCGAGCTCCAGGAGATGGTAAGGACAAGGAAGGGACTGGCCTGCTGCAGTCCATGGGGTCACAGAGTTGGACCCAACTTAACCACTGAATGAGTGGTTGGAACAAAAAATGGAACAAAAAATGAGGGTTGGAACAACACAAATGTATGACCTCAGAGTGGTCTACCTCAGCAGTCTGGGAAGCTTGGCTGGTTTCTCTGCTTGAAGTCTCACAAGTCCAAAATCAAGGTGTCTGCAGGTGGGTTCTTATCAGGACCCTCCAGGGAGACCTGCTTCCTGGGTCTTTCAGGTCACTGGCCAGATTCAGTTCCTGGCAGCTATAGACAGAAGGCCTCATTCCCTTGCTGGCTGGAGCCTGGGAGGTGTTCTCAGCTAGCAGAGGCCACCACCTGGCCTGGCTGACCGCCCCCTTCCTTCATCCTGCAGAGCCAGCAGGGTCAGGTTCTCTCCCCTCACCTTTCCTTAGCCCTCCCAGCCCCTCTTCAGCTACATCTGTCGGACTGACTCTTCTGTCTCCCTCTTCTGCTTTCAAGAGCTCACTTGATTACACTGAGTTCAGGAGGATGACTCAGGATCATTGCCCTGTCTTAAGGTCAACTGATTAGTAACCTTAATTCCATCTGCAAAGCCCCTTCACAGCAGTGACTAGGTTAGTGTTTGAGTGTTTGGTTGAACCACCAGAGGGCAGTCGTCTTGAAGAGGTTTTTTTTTTTTCCTAAGTTTTTCTTTTTTAAAAAATTTTATTGGAGTATAGCTGAATTTTTGAGCTTCCCTGATAGCTCAGTTGGTAAAGAATCCACCTGTGATGCAGGAGACCTGGGTTTGATCCCTGGGTTGGGAAGATCCCCTGGAGAAGGGAACGGCTACCCACTCCAGTATTCTGGCCTGGAGAATTCCATGGACTGTATAGGCCATGGGGTCGCAACGAGTCAGACACGACTGAGTCACTCTCACTTATAGCTGATTTACAATGTCGTGTTGGTTTCAGGGGTGCAGCAAAGTGATTCAGTTATACATATACACAACAGCTCTCAGTTGGGTCTCTTTTCAACTCTATGGACTGTAGCCCACCAGGCACCTCTCTTCATGAAATTTTCCAGGCATGAATACTGGAGTGGGTTGCCATTTCCACCTCCAGGGGATCTTCCTGACTCAGGGATCAAACCCACGTCTCCCACGTCTCCTGCCCTGGCAGGTGGATTATTTACCACTGTGCCACCTGGGAAACCCTGCCCGATGTATACATATATTCATTCTTTTTCAGGTTCTTTTCTCATATGGGTTATCACAGAATATTGAGTTGAGTTCCCTGTGCTATACAGAAGGTCCTTGTTGGTTATCTGTCTTATATATAGTAGTGTGTGTGTGTTCATCCCAAGCTCCTGGTCCTCTCAGCCCATTTCCCCTTTGGGGAGAGTTTTCTTCGTTGTCTGTAAGTTTAGTTTTTGACACCTGTACATCTATTCCTATTTTGTAAAGAAGTTCATTTGTGTCATTTTTTTAAAATTAGGTTTCACATATGAGTGATATCATATGCCAATGAACAGACATCTTTAGAATTTTTCCCTCCCACAACCAAGAAGAAAAAGTCATAATGATAATGGAAGCAGACAATTAAAGTTGATTTTAAATGAGTTTCTTTGAACAGTTCTGATACCGATTTTTCCAGCACTATTCCTCATTGTGATTAAGAGCAGTGCATAAAGTTGGAAGTCCACATTGGCAGTCATCTTTAAAAAGCTGACTCCTGCTTTCTTTTAATAAATGCTCTGGGAGAATGACATTGAAACATGTAAATTATCATATGTGAAACGAATCGCCAGTCCACGTTCAATGCATGATACAGGATGCTGGGGGCTGGTGCACTGGGATGACCCAGAGGGATGGGATGGGGAGGGAGTTGGGAGGGGAGTTCAGGATGGGGAACACATGTACACCCATGGCAGATTCACGTCAGTGTATGACAAAACCAGTACAATGTTGTAAAGTAAAATAAATAAATAATTTTTTTTTAAAAAGTGCTTCAGAAATTTCTTCCCAGAAATTGAAAGACGTTTCAATATATAAGGTTAAATGTATACTCTTCTCCCTTTCAGAGAAAACTTAAAAGGCAAGGGATCATAGTTTTGCTGAATTTTCTGTATTTTTTTTCTTATGCAAATTATATAATGTATTCTTAGAGTTTTTCCTCCTTCCTGTCCCTCACCACTCCTACACTAGATATTTCCATTCTAAAACAGGAAGAAAAGAGAGTGATCCAGAGACACCTTCTGTAGTTTTAGTTCATTTTTGGCCAAACAATCATTGGCTTTATTTGTTCATTTCAGTTAGCTTAGAACTATATAGTAGTCCCTGGTCAAGTTAACTGGAGTCTGGACTTTGCATCACTTATGTTCTTTGGCTTCCCTGGTAGCTCAGATGGTAAAGAATCTGCCAGCAGTGCAGGAGACCCAGGTTTGATCCCTGGGTCAGGAAGATCCCCTGGAGAAGGAAGTGGCTACCCACTCCAGATTTCTTGCCTGGAGAATCCCATGGACAGAGAAGCCTGGTGGGCTGCAGTCCATGGGGTCACAAAGAGTCACCATTGAGCGACTAACACTTTCACTTTCGCTTTGGCCCAAATAAAAGACTGCCGAGTGAGTCATCAAAACTTCTGAATCCATTAAATAGCAATTAGAAGAGATGGGTACATTTTAAGAGATTAAAGGGAAAATGTATTTTTATTTTTAATAATTTCCTTCCCATTTGGACATGAGGCTTAAGCAGTTTTGATCCAGGGTCTATTTTTGTTAGCATTTTGGCCACGAGTTTAAGGAGACATTTTCCAAAAAAGAAATGTAAGAAAACAAACTAAAAAACATGTTTAAAGCAGAAAGGGATGGTTACCAGCAGGCATCTGCCCTGAAGCAACAAAGTAACAGGGGCTTTGCCTTCTGTATCCTGTGGCCCGTTTTGCTAAGCACTTGACCTTCTCTTGCTGGGCAAGGACAGCGAGACCTCAGCTTAGCGGAATGCTGATGACAACAGTCTGACAGTAAATACCCAGAGCAAAACCATATTTGGGAGAGGCTGGGGAATTGCACTGAGATAGAGGGGTTAGAGCAGAAGGAAGAGGGACGGCCCAGAGTAAGTGCACTTCTTTGCCTCTGATGACGTTCAGTGCTTTGAGTTTTTTGATTGTTGTTATTGTGACTCAATATGGTATCCATGCATGATCAAGACAATTATGAAAACAAGGAATGCAGCTTGAGGAAAATGTACCGTCTAGATGAGGGAGCTTTTAAAAAAAATCACATGGATTCCCAGCTTTAATATGTCTTTGAAGTACAATCTGTTAAAATCTCCTGTAGGTAAATAAACTGGAAGATTACCTGACTGCCTATGGGGAATTAAGAGATAAATTGGAATGCAAGTTAGAAAGGTGGTTTTCATAATAATTATTAATAATCCAGAACATAATGCCAGATCTTGAAAGTCTTCAAACCCACAGTCTTACATTTAAAAGGCAAGTAGCCAATTACCTGCAATCCCTTATTAGTCAGCTTTGTTCTCCTACTTCTTAGGAAACAGAAGACTCAGAATACACAGAATTGGATGGTCTCATCGTTACTCATTATTTAGTCGTGTTGCCTATTTTTCTGGAAGCTGCTTGCTGTCTGAAGTGAATATTGTACTTTCTGCTTCACAGTTTCCTGGCATAATAGTCTACTGATGTGTTTTAAAGCTCAGGTTTTGTGATGTGCCTTAAATCGAGCTGATCGATGATTGGTTTAGCATAAAAAAAGAAGAAAACACTGTTTTCATGTTTGAAACATTGTTCCAGTCATGTTTGAACTTCATTTGCATGTTGATCGATGACATCTTCTCTTTGCTGTTGTTGCATTTGTAATCGAGGCAGAGCTGGCATTGACCAGCTCTTGGTTTTGTTCTGTGGAAATGCTCAGTGCAGTGGTGGTGATGGTGCTACATAGCCTTGACGAGATGCTGAGGTGCCAGGACAGAGGTGGGATGTGTGGGCTTCCAGTGTGAGATGCATCCTGATTCGGAGCCGATGCTCTAGAAAGAAGAGCCTAGTATAAACGTACCCTAGTGAAATGTTTTAGGAGTTAGTGGAATACAGGGCAGATGGGCATCGACGGCCAGGGGATTGGGCTACCCAACACGGCTCTAAACTCAAGATGTGGTCGAGTTAGAGCCTCAGCTTCTGCCCCGAGTACTTCAAGCTAGAAAACAATTGTGGGTGTTCATGGAGCCCAAAGAACCACAGGCACAATTGGGCTTGCAGTTCACCTTTTTCTTCCCTGCAATTTCCTTGTAATTTAGCTCAATGGGAAACTCTGAGCAGACATTTCATAGCGCACTTAACTCTGTGGCGTTCATCAATTTTAATTAGAATCGAGGAGCTGAGACCCTAGGTAGTCCTTGGTAGCAATAGGGTGTCTGTTAACTCAGATGCTTCTGGTTCCACTCTGGGCATCTCTGAAACTGTGTGTGAGGTGTGTGGCTGATTCCAGAAGGCACGTGTCTGGGTAGTCCTGGAAAGGGGCAGCATGGAACAGTCCACGTCAGAGGCGCTCCTCCATCTCTCTTCACTGGTTTCCATTCACGGGTGGGGTGGGGGTGTCAACAGGGGACAGCATGGCAGTGGGGTTTACTGCCAGTCCAGGGGGTAGCTGGTCTTTAGGCCACTGACGCATTCTGCCTCTGCAGGTCAGCAAAGCAATTTCCAAGCCATCAGTGTCCTGACTTATAAAGAAATTGCCTTGCTTGAGAGAAGACAGCAAGTTGCATAGCAGGAATCCAAGCAGCAGGACTCGGCTAATCTTAAAAATAAAAAAAAAAATAAAAAAATTAAAAGAAGGAAAAAGGGAAATTGATTCCTCTGGAAATTTTTCTGACTTGGCTATAATGAAGTAGCCACTTTAAAAACATATGTAGATAGAGAAGTCAAAAGCTTTTCAAGTAAATTCAACCTCCCATTATTCGTACCCAATAAAACTTTATGGAGGTGAGGCTATTCCTGATGCAGTTCCTACCATTTGGTACTTAGGGTTAGCATTTCAGATGATTTTCTGGGAATTCACTTAAAGCCACGAGGCTGCAGTACAGACTTCACTCAAGCAGAGCTGAAAGCTGACTCATTTCTCTTCCTACAGTCCACTCATTTCCCACGCAGTGCTGAGTCCACGCATTCCACTTTGTTTCCTAGAAGCTGTAAAGACTGAGGTTTGGGGGGAGCACTTTGGCCGGAAAGAGAACTGGAAGAAGTGAAGGATGTCAAACAGGCAGAAGAGCAAGCTGGGCCAAGTTGATGCCCACTGACCTGGTGGCACTCTTGTGTTTAATCAGCTCAGCAAGGGGCCAAAATAAAGTAAAGCAGTGTAATTGTGCCTCAAAAGGTACATCCACATTTCCTGTGCAGAGGGCCTTCGTATGCTCTGAGTTACATAGACCATCTCCTGATCTTGCACAGTCAAGGGTAGCACCTCACCCCAATAGGCATAATTTTTATTTTCTTATATATGGGTAATTTTGGGTCTTCTTCAAATCTATACAATTATTTTATAATCTGGAAATACCTTCTTAAAGCTTGCATGAGCCCACTGCAGATAAACAATTTTCTAGGGAAGGGACCATAAGGAAGGCTGAGTGCTGAAGAATTGATGCTTTTGAATTGTGCTGGAGAAGACTCTTGAGAGTCCCTTGGAAAGCAAGATCAAACCAGTCAATCCTAAAGGAAATCAACTCCTCATATTCACTGGAAGGATTGATGCTGAAGCTCCAATACTTTGGTCATCTGATGCAAAGAGCCAACTCATTGGAAAAGATCCTGACATTGGGAAAGATTGGGAGCAAGAGGAGAAGGAGGCGACAGAGGGTGAGATGGTTGGATGGCATCACCGTCTCGATAGACACGAATTTGAGCAAACTCCAGGAGATAGTGGAGGACAGAGGAGTCTAGTGTGCTGCAGTCCATGAACAATAGCAAAGGGAAGGGGTGTGTATCTGTGTGTGAAAGTTTTAGGGATGGTGTTGAGAAGAATTCCATTTACCCTGAGTCAGACAAGCCAAATGCTGAATGCTAGTTTCCTATTGCTGCTGTAACAAATTACTACAAGTTTAGTGACTTAGAACAACAAAATTGATTACCTTATATTTTCTTTGGATTGAAAATCTAATGCTGGTTTTGTAACTTAAAATCAAGGTGTTATCAGGGTTACATTCCTTACCAATGGCTCTTGGGAGGGTCTGCTTCCAAGCTCCCTCGGGTTGTTGCCAGGATCAAGTTCCTTGTGGCTGTCAGACTGATGTGTCTGTCTCCTTGCCAGCTGTCAGCTAGGAGCCAGCTTCCTCTCTCTTTCCCCTTTGCGTGTGGTCCATATGCATCAAGACTAGCACCAGAGAGGGAGTTGAGTCCTCCTGCTGGGATCTCTCTGACTTCCCTTCTGTTGCATCTCTCTGACTCCAGCTAGAGCATGTTCTCTGCTTTTAAGGCTCATGTGATTAAACTGGGTCCATAGAGATCATCCAGGACAGGCTCCCTATTTTAAAGTCTATAACCTTCATTCCATCTGCAAAGTCCCTTTTTCCATGTAAAGTAATCCATTCAGATTCTAGGGATTAGGACACAGACACGGGGGCTGTGATTTGGTCCAGCCCAGTCCACCCTCTGGTCCCCAAAGATTCACATTCACCCCATGTCTTTTCATCCCAATTACAGCATCAACTTAAGGTCCTAAATCTCTTCAGCTCAAAGGTTCAAAGCCAGAATCATCTAATCAGGCGCAGACGAGTAACTCAGAAGTGCATGAGTGACCCATGAAGTGTAGCTTCTGGGTAAGAGTTCCTCTCCACCTGTGAACCTATGATTATGAAGAAACAGCTTATTTGCCCCCAACATACAGTGGTGTAACAGGCACAGGGTAATATAGATGTTCCACTTCCAGAAATAGAGACGTGGAAAATAAAATGGAGTATGGGGCCAAAGCAGCTTGGAAACCCAGCCCAGCAAATCCCAGTTGCAAGGTTTCAAAGCCAGGGACTTATCCTCTGTCATCCTTGGTTCTGCTCTCTGGGTGAGATGTCAGAAAAAGGTAACACTGGAAATGCTTCTGGAAAGACATGAGTTCACCAGGCAGGTGCAGGGAAGCCCAAATGTCCTAAGTGTTTCCCTGCTTGCTCCTGCTGATCTACACCAGGCAGGAGGAGAAGGTCTGGTGCTGCACTGCCTGGCACTCTGAGCAGCCCACGTGGGCTGCGAGCAGCTCACTGTGGAGAGCGTGCCCACCCCTCCCCCACATCAGGGAGGGACCAGCTTGAACATCAGGTCTCTGTGGATTCTGCCTCTCCCCATGCCTGTCCTGGTAGGCTGGCATCAGGACAGCGCGTGGCTTCATATTTCAGTTTTGCCTCCAGACTACCTGTGTTCCTTGAAGTGATCTCAGCTCTGCTCTCTGAAGCCCTCTGGCAGCCCCGTGCCCCTCTTCACACTTGTATAGAGTCTCAAGAACCCAGCCCAGATTCTGGGCTCTGCTCAGAGACCCAGCATCTGGGCTCTGCTCATTATAAACTGGGAGATGAGACAAAGTTGCCTGGTGAGCAACAGTCTGGTGAGTTGTGGGGGTGCTGTAGGAAGGATGGTAAGGAATTTTAACAGGGCTGGAACCCAGGGCTCAAGGGCTGGAGGTGGGCCAGGTATGAGAAGACCCTGAGTGGAGGCCAGGTTATAAATGCCAAGGATCAGGTTGGGTGGAGAAAAGAAGAGTGATGAAAAGATTATAGAATCTACTTTAAGCAGGAATTTACAAATTATGTTCAGTTCGGTTCAGTTGCTCAGTCGTGTCTGACTCTTTGTGACCCCATGGACTGCAGCACGCCAGGCCTCCCTGTCCATCACCAACTCCTGGAGTCTACTCAAATTCATGCCCATTGAGTCGGTGATACCATCCAACCATCTCATTCATCCTCTGTCGTCCCCTTCTCTTCCTGCCTTCAATCTTTCCCAGCATCAGGGTATTTTCAAATGAGTCAGCTCTTCACATCAGGTGGCCAAAGTATTGGAGTTTCAGCTTCATCAGTCCTTCCAATGAATATTCAGGACTGATTTCCTTTAGGATGGACTGGTTGGATCTCCTTGCAGTCCAAGGGACTGTATCAACTGACAATTCGATCAAGGTTATAGTGATTATTTCTAAGAAATAGATATTACAGTATCATTGTGCTTTTTTTTTTTTTTTTTACAAAATATCTACAAGGCTTTGTTTCAGTGTTAACTTTTATGCATAGAAATTTTGCTGCCTGAGATTTTACCCAGACATGGAAATCACCTCCCTCAAAATGAGTAGAAGATGGTTTAAGTGCATCAGGAGGGAGGAACTTTGCAGGCTGGACACTGGCTGTTTATCAGACTCTTATGCAGTCACTTAAATAGGACCATAACTACAACCAGTGACCAACACACAAGGTTATTGGAATTCTTATTTTTGAACAGCAAAACGCACAAGTACAGTAAATTTCGTGTTGGGGCAAAGGGTAAAAATCAAAGGTAATCTTCTGAAATGTTTCACTCACTCAGGAATAAAAGTGGAAACCTAACCCCAAAGCCTTGTAGGATGCTCTTAGCCGTTGAAAGAGAGACATGTTCACACTTCAGTTCACTTAAATATATTAACATATATGATGCCTCGTCCTACTGCAGGCACTGTGGTACCTTCCTGCCCACCCTCCACCCTGCATCACTGGAGAGGGGGTGGGGGGAGATTTAGGTGTGTGTCCTAATCACTTCCTTGTCCTTCCTGGGACCCCATTAGTCTTTTTCATTTCTCATGATATTACACATTTTCTTTTTGTAGCCTGTTAATAACTTTTAAAAATATTTGGCAGAGACTGGACTAAAATCAAACAGAAACTCAAAGAAAATTAGTATTGAAAAGGTATGATGTTGACAAAGTTGTTAATTCTTGATCTTTCCCATTGGCTGGCCCTGCCCATTCATTGATGACCAGTGAAAACAGGGCTGATCAGAGTGACGTTTATTTGTGAATTAGGAGGCAGCTATCCCCATTGTAAAGCTACTGTAAGGAAAGACTGAGTATTCATGGGTAAGGAAAAGGGGTAGAGGATGTTTGAGGCTAAACTGCACATGAGCTGTCTGTCTCTACAGTCCTTTCAAGTCTAACTTTCTGTCATTCTGTCTTTGGAAACGTGACCTCATCAAAGTAGGAAAAGGCAGTCATTCATTGCACTCAGCACTTTTCTGACCAAAGAGGTCTGACTGGGCTCTAACAGCATCAGAACTTGACGTGGTGAAAATCACTTCTGGGTCTAAAAATGCTGTCCTGCAAAGGCCGTCCTTTTAATAATAACACCAGTGTGCCTGTCACCACTTCTTTCACAGAAAGATGTCTTCCTCCCTCCCAGGGATGCTGCCAGGAAAGGATCGGCCATCCCAAGGTGGAATCTCTAACACTTTACGTAAAAACGCTGCCCACATTTGCTCAGTTACATTGTCTGAGGCACTGAGGAATTTTGTTTATGTTTCAAGATCAGCAAATGCCAAAAATTCTAATTTTCATTGAATAACCTTTCCCGGTGGTGTTACGTTAAAATGCTGATAGATCCTCTTTAAACATGTCTGCAGGACTTTTTAGATATTAAAGAAAGCATGAATGTTCAGTAGCATTTTGGAATTAAATATATTTTATTTTTATTTAATTCCTAAAAAGTGTAGTCCATGTTGTATGTCAAGCTCGAAGCCCTTTGCTTTCCTCTCCTTCACAGACCTGGGTTTTGTTCAAATGTCTCCACTTTTACCACCCGTGGGGCCGCGGACACCCCATCTGAGCCTGCCTTTCTCATCTGTAAAACTGAATGAAATGTAACAGGGAAGGATGTTGAGGAAATGAAATGAGAATAGTGTGTCAATTATAGCGTGGGTTCAGAGATTTGTTCTGTTCAGCTACTCCTGTGGGCTCTAAGGCCACAGACTCTTGGAATCTGCCACATAACGGGCTCCAGCAAAGTACAGTACCCTCCCCAACCAAACTCCTGTCCACCCCTAGAACCAGAGGTAACTCTGTTACTGAGTCTAAGCTCTCCCTGTTCACCACAGGAAAGGCCAGTGAATCTGAGAGATGAGGTGTTGAGGCAAGGAATACAGCTTCATCTGGAAAACCAGCTGACCAAGAAAATGGCAGACTAAAGGTCTCAAAATAGCCATCTTGCCAGAGTCTGGATGCCAGATTCTTTTATAAATCAGAGATGGGGGGAGGTGAGGAAACAGTAAAAAAAAAGGCCATCAATCTTGCAAATACCTCCTACAGTGGCAAGCCTCGGGCAGGGGGAATGTGTTAATTACTTTCTTCCAGCCACCTACACGTGGACAGGATTCTGAATAAAGGCACTTTAGCTTAACAGTCAGGCAAAGTGCCCCACTCTCAGAGGCAGGCCATCATGTATGATTATAATAACAAAAAATGGCAAAAAAAAAAAAAAAGGGGGGGGGTTAAAGTCAAAGAAACAGATCTAGCACGGATGAGTCAAAATTGACTCTTCCCCATTACAGCTCTAGTTTAGTGTAGATCTTCAACGTCAGCATCACCAAGTATGCAAATTATCCAACTCCACCCATGATGCCAATGTGGGGCCCAACTGTCAACGTGAACACACCCTCCAAGCAATCCTGATGCTACATAGCTTGAGCATTATTGCCTTGCCTAGATCATTATCTCTTTTCATCACCCTTTCCCACAGTTCCTAAACTTTTCAGCTTCTTTGTACCTTCCGTTTCCTCACCTCCTTCAACCTCCCCCCAGTAGGCTGTGCTGTCTGTAAATCAGTTGCTGCAAAAGTTTTCTGTGCTTGCATCACTTCCGTGGCGTCCGACACTTTGTGACCCTATGGACTTCCAGGCTTCCCCCCGTCCATAGGACTCTCCAGGCAAGAATACTGGAGTGAGTTGCCACGCCCTCCTTCAGGGGGTCTTCCGGACCCAGGGATTGGACCCTCGTCTTAATGGCTTCTGCTTTGGCAGGAAGGTTCTTTACCACTAGCACCACCTGGGAAGCCCTGCAAAAGTTTTCTGCTAGAACCAAATCCTGGCCATGGTTGGGAGAGGAAGAAGGCCTTCTCAGGTGGTGGGGTAATTAAAGCACTTGGGAAATTCACCTTTGTCTGGATCATCTGATGTCTTTTGTGGGTCTGGAGGTTCACTCCCCTCACAGCTGTGCATTCCATTAAAGGGGCCCCTTCTTTTGCCTTTAGCTCAGCTTGTACCAACTGTAGGAAGGAGCTTGGGCCACTCCTGCATAAAAGGTGCCATGGGTATTCTGATGACTAAATTCTCAGAGAAATCTCTGTGTCCTTAGAGTAAACTTCTAGAATTTTCCTCTGGCAGGGCCAAGGTAGATATATTTTTTGAGACAGGTGAAATTAGACCTCTAAGATCTGTCAGTAAGTTGGAAACTTTGTCTTTGAAAAGTATTTCAAACTTTTCAAAGAAGAACAGCCCTTTGAATCAAAGAGCTTCTGATTCCCTCGTCGATTGTAAAAGAAGCAGACCTTGAAGACTTTTTACAAAGTCTCCTTTCTTAGTGGTCACAGGACTCTCACAGATCACGTGTTCAGAATTCTGCATTCTCTGTTTTGATGCAGATATCTGTGGCTCATCCAGTTCTAGAATCCATTTGTGTAGGCCATTCCCCCCTCGTTAAAACTATATTCTTGGTAAACCTCCTAAAAGGCTAGCAAAGTGTTTTTGTTAAAACTTTGAGAGGAAGGGACTTCCCTGGTGATCCAGTTGTTAAGACTCTGGCCTGCCAATGCAGGGTACACGGGTTGGATTTCTGGTCATGGTACTAAGATCCCGCATGCTATATGTCGCGCACTAAAGAAAAACAAATGAGAAGAGGTGGGCATGGAAGAACGTTCTTTTGGTGGCCACTGTGAAGGGTGCTGATACATCCTTTTGCTTTGCAGGAATGTTAGTTCAGCCGGAGAGGAGGCCCGCAGGAGAATGCGGGAATGTGACGGGCTCACGGACGCGCTGCTTTATGTGATTCAGTCTGCGCTGGGGAGCAGCGAGATCGATAGCAAGGTTTGTCGTATTTGCATAGATGAAGCATCTTAGACAACAAAGATTCCCCGGGGGATCAAACAGTGGCTAACAAGGATGGATAATTAATGCAACACTTAATACTTTCACTCTGAAATCTGTATTGACTTCTAATCCTAGCCTAGAACTAGACACTTAATTCTTGATTAGTAGCAAGTAAAAATTTAGATTAAATTACTCCAGCTACAGGTGTTCCAGATGAGTGTATAAACTTTCACATAGCAAGTCACCCATGAGCTTCTAGCTTCATTTTCTAAAATCCACTGGCAGAAGAAAAAGAAATATTCAAGCTACCTGAGATTTAAATAATCCTATATTTTTACAAGATAGCTTTTGAACAGCTTAATACTGCCCAATGCCATTTTAAGAATGCCCAGGGAAGTCTAAATAAATGCTGTCAAACATTGATCATCAGTGTCTATTCAGTGTTTTAGTTCGCAAACCAAAATAGAATTGGGTGGATTTTTGACAGTGTTTGGGCTATTTTGTTTTGTCTTCTTTTGTCTTTTGACTTAGTTTGGGTTCACTTTACATAAAAAATTTGTAATTTCATAATATCCTGATATAAGCACAGACTTTACCGATACTTTAAAGTAATGCATGTGATGAATGTGATGCCTTAGTAGGACCTTTCCCAGAGCCACTCTGTCAATATTTCAGTCTCCTTCTTTGCTGTGGACTGTCCTGTGGACTATAGGATGTTGGGCAACATTCCAGGTCTCCACCCACTAGATGCCAGTACCTTCCTCCCCCTACCCCAGTTGTGACAAACAAAAATGTCTCTCGACATTGCCAAATTGCACCATGGGGAGCCAAAGCCTAATCCCGCAGTTTGTTTTTTTTTCATGTCTATAAGCCTGTGCATTGGTTTACTGATACTATTACATAAGATGTTACATAATCAAAGTATAGTAAACCCTGGGCAATACACATATTCATGAAGTAAAATGGTTAATATTGCACAGGACACAATTTATTAATTGTACATAGCTCTCTGTCAAATGATTTCCGGTCAACATGTTTGTCAGATGTCCAGAGCTTAATCAGCAAGCCATGAGAAACCATCCACCCACACAATACATGTCTGCCTCCTGGCTCCAGGCCCTTGAATCTTTGAGGTTTCTGTAAATAAACTGTCTGGCATCTGGCTCTTGCTTCAAGACCATCTCACCTAAAACTGGCATGCTTTCCTCTTAAGACATTTTGATAAACCCATGGTTTTTAATGCCAGCTCGTCACTGGAATTGCCTTTGGAGCATTTGATAAATGCGTGTGCCTAGACCTTTTCACAGCCCCCCTGAATCCAGATGTCTAGCTCTTACCTCTGATTTCTGTTCCTCTGGGAGTTCATCAGGTGATTCCATGTGCATCGTGTATTGAGAAACCCACCTTAGTAGATACAGCTTTAAAATAGACTCTAGTCGGGGACCCAACACACTGTAATTTAGTTGTTTTAGTTGTAAGGTCAGATAAAGAACAAGTAAGAGTGATTTTATCCATTTAGTTACTCTTTGGCATGGGGTGATTTAGCCCGGCACTTCTCAACCTTGCCTGCACAGTGGAGTGACTAACAAATTTAGAAAATTACTGATGGGGGAGCCCTACTCCCATGAACCAGAAGTCCATGGTCCTTCTGGGATTCAAACCCTTTGAATACTAGCTGAATCCAATTATGAATTGTTTGTCATCTTACCACTGCCTGTTAGTGACATTTGCAACCATTCATTTACTGTGTGCATGACATCAATATCCAAAGTGAAATATGATAGAAAAGATTTAATCAACCTCTCTTGTAAATGCCCTTAACAGCCATTGGAGACCTTTTAATATCACTGACAGGAGAATTAAGTCTCTAAAGAAGGGAACAGTCAAGATGTCTTAAGTATTTATAGAGACCTGTTAACACAATAGACACAGGATTTTTTAAAAGAGCTACTCAAGGTAATTCATAATTCATGGAAGCTGCAATGCCAAGGATCTTAACATTCAGAGTGGTAAATACTAAGGTATGGGGGCTTTAAGCCTTATGGATACCAAGCAATCTTTAATACTGTCTGGACCTTCTAGTCGACAATAAAATATGAGTCTTGCCCTGGTCCCATAACACCATCATGGTGGGTAAGGCAACCTTCAGGGGTGTGGTCCAAAATCAGAGTGCTGTGAGGCACACATGTCTTTTCTCTGATGTGTCAGATGACCAGACTCCTCAAACTCTTGAGAGACCTTGAAGATTCTCTCTGTTAGTGACCACATTTCCCCCACAAAGTGGAAACTGGAAAAATAAAGACCATTTAGGCCTGGTGTCAGAAGACTCAGATATGCCTTGAAATAAAGCCATTTGTAGCAACATGGATAGATCCCAAGGTGATCAGACTCAGTGAAAAAAATCAGAGGAAGACAAATATATGATATTGCTCATATGTAGAATCAAAACAAAAATGGTACAAATGAACTTATTTACAAAAACAGAAACAGGTTCACAGAAAACAAACTTACGGTTGGAAGTGAAAAATGTATGGTTACCAATGGGGAAAGGTTGGTGTGGGGGATAAATTGGGATTTTGGGATTGACATGTACACACCACTATATTTAAAGTAAATAATCAACAAGGACCTACTGCATAGCACCAGGAACTCTGCTCAATATTCTGCAATGATCTAAATAGGAAAAGATTTGGAAGAAGAGTAGATGCCTGTCTGTGTAGAGCTGAGTCACTTTGCTGAAATGAAGACAATGTTGTTCACCAACTATGTTCTAATATAAACTAAAAATTAAAGGAAAAAAAAAGGAGACTCAGCTATTCTTAATTGAGTATCCAGAGCACCCAGTGTAGCCCCAGGAGTGTACTGGAAAATGTACCATCTCCTTCCCTCTATGACCAGAGGACAGGACCCAAGTGACCTCATCTTCGAGACAAGGAGGACCCTTAAAGCTATTGAGAGGATCAAATGTGATAAATTACTCGACAGTGCTTTGCTGGCCAGAAGATGCTGTTGAGTTTTAACGTATTATTATTGCCCCATCGTTTTTCCACTCAGCCCTCTGCTTGGCCACTTCTAAGCTTTCACAGTGACAAGCTAGAGGAGGGTGAAATGTGTGCACGCTGTCTTTGAGGCCACTGGAGTTAATGAGTCAAAGACCCTGGATGCCACACTTAGGCTCAGCTCGGCTCCTGTAATTGGGATGGTTTTGTTGAATGCCTAACATATGGTGGCGCGTTCTACAAACGGCTTCCAAATTAGCCCTTTCTAATAGAAAATGAGGATTCAAAATGACCCTGGTGACCAAGAGGAACTGCCAAAAGCTCTGTTGACAGCAATGGATGTTGAAACCCAAACCACCAGCTGCCACACGCCTTTTGCTGGTATCCCCAAGAAGGGCGGTGGCTGTTCTCTTTTTCTCCCTGCCCTTACAGGGAAAAGCACTTGACTCGGTCACCCTCCCAAACCAGGCTTAAGGAGAGAGATGAGTTCAACCCCTGGGACCACCCCCTTTCTGTCCCTCTCTGCCACCTCCTGTCTCCCTTCCCCCCTCCTGAAAGTGAAAAGTGAAAGGGAAGGTCGTATCCGACTCTTTGGAGACCCCATGGACTAGACAGTCCATGGAATTCTCCAGGTCAGAATACTGGAGCGAGTAGCCTTTCCCTTCTCCAGGGGGATCTTCCTGACCCAAGGATTGAACCCAGGTCTCCCACATTGCAGACAGATTCTTTCCCAGCTGAGCCATCAGGGAAGCCCAAGAATACTGGAGTGGGTAGCCTGTCCCTTCTCCAGGGGATCTTCCTGACCCAGGAATCAAACCAGGGTCTCCTGTGTTGCAGGGGGATTCTTTACCAACTGAGCTATAAGAGAAGCCCCATCCCCCTCCTACCTCCCCCCCTCTTTCTCCCTCTCTTATCTCTCTGCATCCGGCTTCTCCCCAAGAGGTCGCTCAGCCTCAGGTAGGTTATAAAACACTTCTCGAAACTGCGGAATATATCCGCAGTAATCATTTGTTAAACAGAGGCATGGATGTGCCCCCAGGGAAGGGGAACAAGAGGGTGAGAAAGAAGTTTATTCTCCAAGGTCTTTGATGTAAGAAAAATCATTCTGAGCTGATGTGAAAATCGTTCTGACTTATGCCACAACATTTTCCTTTCGGGGAGAGACTGCTCTCTCTCCAGCGTCATCCTGTGTTTACCTGCTTTCATGCCGGTTCCTTTTTTTGATGCTGAGAGGATGCTTGAAATAGAAAAATCAAGTTGACTGAAAACCTGTGGGATTAGCAGCCCATGAAACCTTGAAAAGCTGACCCAAAAGGTCTGGAATCGCAAAGGCTCCAAAAATACACCCTGAAAACTGGTTTTCCTGCTTGATTTTTCATGCCTCCAGTAGTCAGGTCAGAGGTACATGCTGCCTTTTACCAGATTCCCATCCTAAGTGGGAGCAGTGGAGGATCTGAACTCCAGCAGCCCCTGCCCCATCTCTAGTCCCAGCCCAGGACTAGAGAAAGTGGTACGGTCTCTAGTCTGTAGGGGTGAGTGGGTGTGTTACCAACGGCCTCAGACCTTGTTTCCTTCATCTGTAAAGTAAAACGATGTTCCCTTCCTTGAATAGTGGCTGTCACGTAGCTGGTGCCTGAAAAGTGACAGGGAAGTTGGCGTGCTTTTAAAAAGAAAACTTCTCTCTTCCTTTTCAGATTTTGTACACCTGGAACTAACATGACATTGTAAATCAACTGTGCTTCAAAAAAAATGCTTAAACTTAAAAAAAAAAATAATAAAACTTAGTTGGGCTTCCCTGGTGAATCAGCTGGTAAAGAATCCTCCTGCAATGCAGGAGACCCGGGTTCGATCCCTGGGTTGGGAAGGTCCCCTGGAGAAGGGAAAGGCTACCCACTCCAGTATTTTGGCCTGGATAATCCCATGGGCTGTACAGTCCATGGGGTCGCAAAGAGTCGGACACGACTGAGCGACTTTCAGTTTCACTTTAGGACATTATTTTGTCCTTTTTAAAAATTGGGGGGACTTCCCTGGTGGTCTAGTGGTTAAGGCTCTGCCTTGCAGTGCCAAGGACTTGGGTTCGTTCCCTGGTTGGGGAACTAAGATTCCCCCATACCAAGGGGTATGTAAGCCCTCGAGCTGAAAATGCTGAGCCCCATACTTCACAGCCTCACACACCACAGTAAGGATCCTGTGTGCCACAACCAAGACCCCACACAGCCAAATAAATAAATGAATATTTAAAAAGGAAAAAAGATTTTTCAATTAAAACAGTAAAAAAAAAATTCTTTCTGAAAATTGGATATTTTTTACCCCTCCTCCCTCGATTCCTCAAATCCAGAACAAAGGTCAAAAGGTTGATGCCCCAGACTAAATGTTTGATTCCTCCAAGATTTGTATGTTGAGACTTCATCTCCAACTTGGCCGTGGGGACTTGGGGAGGAATCGAAGCACTAAGAGATTGAGCCCTTCGGTCAGCGTCACATGGCTCTTTAAATGGTGGAGTCAAGACTCCATCACGGACCCATTCGCTGTAGGTCACAAGCTCTGCACATTCCATAGAGGGGCCGTCTCCACCTTTGTTGGTGATATAAATCCTTGTATGGCACTTGCTGTGTGCCAGGAGCTCTTCTTGGTACGTACGTACTGGTTTAGTTTCCTGCTGCTGCTATAGCAAATGGCCACAAACATGGTGGTTTAAAAACACAGACCTGGGCTTCCCGGATGGCTCAGTGGTAAAGATTCCACCCGCCGATGCAGGATACACGGTCCAATCCCGGTTGCAGAAAGACCCCCATGCCGAGGAACAGCTAAGCCTGTGTGTGACTATTGAGCGTGTGCTCGCAGGCCGGGAGCCAAGACTACTGACGCCCGTGCTGAGAGCCTGTGCTCCACAACAAGAGAGGCCCCACACAGAAAAGCCCATACCCTGCAACTGGAGAGTAGCCCCCACTTGTTGCAACTAGAGAAAAGCCCATGCAGCCACGAAGACCCAGTGCAGCCAGAAATAAATTTAAGAAACACAAACTTATCATCTTACCATTTTAGAAGTCCAGGATGGGTCTCTTTTTTTAATTTATTGGGTCTCATTATTGAATTTATGGGTCTCTTTGTTGAATTTAATATTGCTTCTGTTTTATGGTTTTTGTTTTTTGTTTTTCTTTTTGGTTGAGAAACATGTGGGATCTTTGCTCCCTCACCAGGGATCAAACCCACAGTCCCGGCATTGGAAGGTGAAGTCTCAAGCAGGGATCAGACTAGAGCACCAAGGAAGTCCCCAGAATGGGTCTTGTTGGGGTGAAATCAAGGTGCTGACAGGGCTGCATTCCTTCTGGCAACTGTAAGGAAGCATCTGTTTCTTTGTCTTTAACAGCTTCTAGAGGCTCCCACATTCCTTGGCTCGTGGCTCCTTCCTCTATCTCTAAAGCCAACAATGCCAGATCCCGTCCTTCTCACAGTTGCACTCTCTCTGCCTCCCTCTCTTGCTCACAGGACCCTCATGATTCTGTGGACCCACCTGGACAGTCCAGGATAATCTGGCATCCCAAGGTCCACCAATGAGTACCCTCAATGGAGTACCCTCCATCCCATAACCTAACATACTCACATGTTCCAGATGTAGACATCTTTGGAGCAGAGAGCTTTACTCTGCCTATCACATATATATTCTCTAATTCCCCTAATCCACACAGCAGCCTATTGGCCACTATTTTGACCATCTTACACAGGAGGTTATGGCTGGATTGTCCAAGTCACATATCCAGTAGTCAGAGATCTAGGGTTCTACAAACGTCCAGCTCTTCCCATGTCCCTAATCACTGCTTAGCCCTTGTGCTTAGGAAATAGGAGCACCAGCAATCTTGAAGAAAATCAGTAGGTTGGAAACATATATGTCCCCAGGTGACCACAGAACCTGGCTTGCCTGGAATAAGCCTGGTTTGCACCTCTTGCCCTGTATTCCTCCCAGAAAGTACCCTTGTTGTTCAGTCACTGAGTCGTGTCCAACTCTTTGTGACCCCGTGGACTACAGCACTCCAGGCTCCCCTGCCCCTCACTAAGAAAGTGCCCTGGTGGATAGTAAATGTTAGTATAGTGTCACCCTATAGTGACAGTGATAGTAAATGTCACCCTCCCAGAGCTAGCGCAAATCCAATTATCCCTGCTCTCGATGGTTCTGAGCCTCAGTCCCCAGATGGTTGTTGTCTGTAAGTGGACGCCACCTGGGACCGCCCCTGGATATGGGTTCTTTCTTGCTCACAAGTGAATTTCAGTCAACAACGATAGCTGTTTATCAGGAACTCTTGTTGCTAAGTGGTTTCTTTGCGGGGAGGAAAGATCTTCAGACTTCTCCAAGCTTCTCTAAATTCTTTCCATTGTGGCTGTCAAGGGAGACTTTAGGAGCCGCGGTTAAATGCACCCAAAGAAAAAATGTCTGTGTGAAGATGGATGGCTTTTGCGGGTGGAGGAGTACTGGTTAGTTTTTATTCATCCCTCGTTTTTTGTTTTGTTTTTATTCTCCAGACCGTTGAAAACTGTGTGTGCATTTTAAGGAATCTTTCGTACCGGCTGGCAGCAGAAACGTCTCAGGGACAGCACATGGGCACCGATGAGCTGGACGGGCTGCTCTGCGGTGAGGCCAATGGCAAAGATGCAGAGAGTTCCGGGTGCTGGGGAAAGAAGAAGAAGAAAAAGAAATCCCAAGATCAGGTGATATTGGTGACTCGCAGCTGCATGCAATTATCCCCTCCCCTAATTACAGCATGTTTTGTCTGTGTCTGCAGGTATAGAGCTCTGTGATTCTAGCACACGGTCAAATCACTCATGCATCGGCACAGTTTTCCCTTGGGGATTTCATAGCTGAGACAGTGGAGCATTAAATGATTCCCCTCATGTTCTCCAGCCAAGCCAAGATAGGAAATTTCAAAAAGAGGAAGAGGCCCTTGAGTCCCGGGCAGGCTCTGAGTTGACAGCTCACAGAATTGAGTCAGATGCAGGCGCAGATTCTTCTGTGTGGATTCGCACATCTATTGAGGTCTTCAGGCGGGCGCCTTGCAGGTGGAACAGTTGCACAGAATAGGTGCGGTCTGAGAGGGGAACCTGAGGAGACAGGCACAAAAACCCAACGTATTTTATAGCTTTTTGGGGAACTTTTGGATATGCAGTCTTGCCCTTATTGATGGAAAATGGAGTGATCCACAGCCCTTCCAACAGAACGACATTAGAAGTTGGGCCTGGGGGACAATTCTGATGAACTCAGAAAGCCGTCCAGCTGGCGAGACATCTCCAAAATGAAATGGCCTTTACCTCCGGCAGCTGTAAGTCAGTTGGTTGCCCTGCAGTAAAGTCCCAGGGGGTATGACTATCAGCCTTGGCAGCATCAGAAAGGCCTCCACCCCTCTTCTGGGAGCTCCTCTGGGAGGCAGAACCCCTCACCCACAAGGCCCCCAAATGAGGGAGTAATGTGAAAAAGCACCCATCCCGTGGTTGCCGGAAACCCCTGCTACTGAGGTTTGCCGTCTCCTCTGACACCGTGGTCATGTTCCCAACCTCGCCCTGGCCACTGTGGTCATATCTCCAGCTCCTCATGGCCCTGTGGACCCAAGGTCTGAGTGTTCTCGGGAGTGGATGACTGAGAAAGTAGAATGGAATCCCCAGCATGCCCCCTTGCCAGGTTTTTAATCAAAATAAATATGCAAAAGTATCTGTTTAGATCACAGCATGCTATTTTCTAAACTATTTTTGAAATCGTTGTACTTTGAGTGAGTGTTAAAGGAACTATTTTATTGAGTCAGGATTAATGGAAATGCATCCTGAAATATAATTCCTACATGTAACCCAAATGTGTCAGCATTAGCATTTCTGTAGGCTTCGGTTCTCGAGCTGTTTGTGGTCCCTGAGGGCTGCTCCAGGCCCTTCTACAGTTTCTGTAACTGTGTGTTCCCATTTAAACTTACCTATAATTTAGGAGACGCAGGCTCATTGCCTCTTTGACTGTGACCTTCCACTCTGAGAAGCAAACCCCCAGCACTGCCTTCTCTCCTGTCCTGGGTCAGTGCTCTCTGTCTTGAATCTCTCCCTGATTCACAGGAGCTTTTGCCTTTTGGGAGGATCTTTTTAAAAAAAAAATTTAGTATTTATTTATCTGCCTCGTATCAGGTCTTAGCTGCAGCTCGCAGTCTCTAGAGCACGGGCTCAAGTTGCAGTGTACAAGCTTCGTTGCCTCACGCATGTGGGATCTTAGTTCCCCAACCAAGAATCAAGCCCACGTCCCCTGCGTTGCAAGGCAGATTCTTAATCACTGCATCACCAGGGGAGTCCCTGAGCTGGGGTTCTTAATTCAGCCACTTAGAACTCTCCCACCGGGGGAATGGACCAGTCAGCCAGCACCTACCATGTACCAGGTATTATACGAAGGGGTGTCAGGCACTTCAGTTATCCCACCTGGTTCTTCCAGGCACCAGACCATGATGAGTTCTGAACATGTTCAGTATCAAATAAGTTAAAGACGGCCAAACAAAGGTATATGGGTCCTTCTAGTTTCCTTTGAGGCACTGTACATCATGGGGCCCAGTCCCTACATTGCTGTACCCTGGGAAGCAAGCTCAGGAAAACTGGAAGGAAGAAAAGCCTGTATGTGAGAATATAGTGGTCCCCGATCTGCTCTGTGGTCATGGTCACCTGAGTCTCATGTGCACCCTGATGACTCAGAACCTCTGGGATGGACGGGCCCAGGCAACTTGGGAAATCCAATTTGTGAAAGTCCAATAATATGGCCTCCCAGGTGGCACAGTGGTAAAGAATCGTCCTGCCAATGAAGGAGATGCAAGAGACGTGGGTTCAATCCCTGGGTCAGAAAGATCTCCTGGAGAAGGAAATGGCAACCCACTCCAGTATTCGTGCCTGGGAAATCCCATGGACAGAGGAGCCTGGCAGGCTACAGTCCATGGGGTTACAAAACAGTTGGACACGACTGAGCACACACACACGGTAATATGATGTTAGCCTTGGCCAAGAAGAAAGAGAGAGAAAAAAGGAGAAAGAGAGGGAGAGAGAGAGAGAGAGAAAGAGAGCGACGTCGGGGGGGAAAGGGGGTGGAGAGAGAGGGAAAGAAAAGGAGAGAGAAAAAGAAAGAAGAAAGAGAATATGGGAGTGAGGGAGAGAAAGAGAGAGGAAGGAAGGAAAAAGGAAAGGAAGAAAAACTTTAAGGTTAAATTCACTCGGACTTCCAGGTTTTCCCTCTAGTCTGTGGCTTGGATTTTGAAGCACATTCCTCTGATGGCTTCCACACCTGCACTGGTGTCTCACTTAGTAAAATTCTGCCCTGACACCAAACCCTTTCCCCAACTCTGCCAAGGTGTGTGGGAGGAGTTGACAGGGGCCAGAGAAGCCAAGGGTCAGAAGACAACATTCATGGACATCATCCGAAGATAGAGCCCTTCTTCCACAGTTTAGCTGCTTCCATGGAACGTTATGATGTGTGATTTTCACCTTAGAATGTTGGACTTCACATTGTAATTTATGATATCAGAAATTCTTTCCTAAGTTGAGGAGGTTAAAATGATTAATAGAATCGTAACGATTTTCTCCAGAAGTCTAAATGAAAATCTATACAGTTTGATTGTTCTTCTTACAATATTCCTTTAAGGGGGGGACGAAGAATTTATTTAAGAAAGTTTTGCTGAAACCATCGTAAGTTAAAATACAAAGGAACTTTGTTGTTTATAAAGAGGCTTCAAAGTTACTTCAACCAAATGATAGTTTTTCAAAAGGTTTTCCTTCAAACTGTGCTCCTACATAATACAAAACTATTTTGAAGTGCCAGAAAATACATTATCAAGTTTAATGAGGATGTAAACAGATAGAATTCTAGCTTTATAGCTATAAAAATGATTAGATATAATGCATCATTTGGAATCTCTACTGCTCATAAAATCAGGTTTTAATGAATAGAAAGTGATTAGAGAAAGTGTGTAATACAAAGTGAAGAAAGAAAAAAGCAGGTGTGTATATAGACATAGATATATATAGATAAAACCTGGCCAATTTAGTAAAACTATGGCATAGGCAAATATAAAATACATGCATGTACAAAAAGTATGTGTTTCTAGAAAAAAATGCAGTAACATCAAAGGCAAAAGATACTGATGGATTCTTCTCATACTTATGTATTTGTAAATATTCTATGATGGGCATTACATTTGCAATCTTTTCAAATATTATTGAAAAAAATAAAATCCAAAAAGGCACTAACTGACCAAGTCAGTGTTTGTTTGTCCAAATTCATATGTTCTCTTAAATTTAAGATGCCTCACAGAGGCATAAAGTGAAAGTGTTGGTCACTCAGTCCTGTCCGACTCTTTGCAAGCCCATGGACTGTAGCCCGCCAGGCTCCCCTGTTCATGAAATTCTCCAGGCAAGAATACTGGAGTGGTTGCCATTTCCTTCTCCTGGGGATCTTCTGGACCCAGAGATCAAACCAGCATCCCTTGCCTTGGTAGGCAGTTCTTTACCACTGAACCACCAAGGAAGTCTTTGACACATTGTATTTCTGTCCAAAAGGACATTGCAAATTCATTAATTTCTGACTTTGTGCTCAGTGCCTATTGCTAAATTATAAGAAATTGTTACTTTCTCTGGAAACTCTTTGTAAGTAGAACTTCCCCCAAAGCAGTGTGTCTGTCATGTGCCAAGAGACACATCTCACCCAGCAGGGTCCTCCCTGCCTCCGGCAGGAGCCTGTCACAGCGGGGCAGAGTGGCAGTCCTCTGAAGGCTGAGGTCCAGGGAAATGTGTGTGCGTATTCACTTCAGTTGTGTCCAACTCTGTGCGACCCTATGGGCTATAGCCCGCCAGGCTCCTCTGCCCATGGAATTCTCCAGGCAAGAAAACTGCAGTGGGTTGCCATTCTCTTCTCCAGGAGATCGTCCCAACTCAGGGATCGAACCCAGGTCTCCTGCATTGCACATGGATTCTTGACCATCTAAGCCACCAGTAGGCACAATTGATTTTTCTACTTTTCCACCTTTTGTAAAAATAAGCATTTTTGTTTGTTTGTTTTTCCATTTGGGATATGGCCAAGGTTCCTGCAACAGTGTCCGGGGATCAGTGGTGCTCAGACGTGGATTAGAGGTAACAGGACAGCCCTGGCAGCTGACCAGAGCAGACCTGAGCCTTCAAGGCCTGCTCTGTGTGAACTTGAGTGAGTCCTGAGAAATCCGCAGAGAAAAACAGAACTAAAACAAGCAAGAGCCCCTAGAACTCAGCATCTCTCTTCTGCTAAAATCACCTGTGAATGTTTTAGTTCACATGGATATATATGTATCCACATGGGTGGGGATATAAATCTATCAGATTCAGAGAGGATTCTGACTCAGCATTTTTATATGGTAGACATTCTCTCTCTCCTGATAATCTTTGTTTAGTGAGCTGAGGTCAATTTAAGAGTATGCAGTAAGTCCCCTCCATACCAATTCCGTTCTGAGAGCACGTTCATTAAGTCCAGTTTGTTCCTAAGTCCAATAAAGTTAGCTTAGATCTCCAACTAACACAATTGGCCATATAATACTGTGCTATAACAGGTTTATGATACTTTTCACACAAATAACACATAAAAAGCAAACACAAAAATAAGTCATTTTTAATCCTATAATACAGTACTTTGGAAAGTACAGTAGTCACAGTACAACAGCTGGTATATAGGGCCTGGCATCGAGTGAACAGGCAAGAAGAGTTACTGACTAGGGGACGGAAAGGAGGGGGAGATGGTAAAAGTGAAGGAGCAATAGGAGATGGGGGACAAGCTGCAGTTTCACTCAGGCCCGACGAGGTTGGACTTGGAAGCGCATATTCACATCTTTGAAAGTTCTTGTAAGTTCTACCAACTGAAAGTTTGGTAGATAAGGGATTTCCTGTATTATTAGTGTTTTTGAACCTCTTTTCTATGTTGTTGATGCCAAATGCATAGATTAGTGGTAAGTTTTACTTAAGATATTGGCTTGATAGCCACAAAAGCACTAGTAATGGGCTTCTGTATAAAGCCTCTAAGGCCCCTTACTTCTTCCACGATAATAGACATGTCTCAGCAGAAACCAGGGAGCTTCCCTGGTGGCTCAGACGGTACAAGCATCTACTTGCAATGTGGGAGACCCAGGTTCGATCCCTGGGTTGGGAAGATCCCCTGGAGAAGGAAATGGCAACCTACTCCAGTACTCTTGCCTGGAAAATTCCATGGGTGGAGGAAACTTGTAGGCTACAGTCCATGGGGTCGCAAAGAGTCGGACACGACTGAGCAACTTCACTTTCACTTTCAGCAGAAACCTGGGCTTCCCAGGTGGCGCTAGTGGTAAAGAACCCATCTGCCAATGTAGGACACGTAAGAGACATGGGTTCAAACCCTGGGTCGGGAAGATCTCCTGGAGAAGGAAATGGCAACCCACTCCAGTCTTCTTGCCTGAAGAATCCCATGGACAGAGGAGCCTGGCGGGCTACAGTTCATGGGGTAGCATAGTTGGGCATGGCTGAGTAATTTAGCAGGCACGCAGCAGAAACCCAAGGCCTTTCTCCCGCACACTTTCCTGACCCATCCCAACACCCCACCGGCCAGCCTCCCAGCTTTTGCCCATGCTGCTCCTCTAGAGTCCTCTTTCCTCCTTCCCCTTTTGGAGAATCATCCTTTAAAACCAGGTAAAAGGCCACCTCCATGCTCTCAAGACTTCTACCAAAGATAAGTGCATCCCTCTCTAATGCTGCATGGTTCTGTTTATTTCCTCCAAGGGTTTTCACATCATGTATCATCTGCAGCGTGGATCTCCTCGAGAGAGAATCTCCTAAGGGGAAGGACTGTGCGGGTCTGCTTTCCGTCTTTGACTTCTGGCCCAAGGCCCAGCACCAGCTGTGCTGAGTGGCCGTCGGTCTGTGGTCCAGAAAGGCCTCTAGCTCTTGCTGTGGGGCTGTTCCCAGTGGGTGTGCATAGCTGTCACTGGTCCCTGCCTCCTCAGAGTTCTTCTCAGGACGCTGTGCCTTCCAGGGCTGCTTTGAGAAAGGGGTACTCCATAGCCCTTTTCATTTATTGATTTTTGTGTTCCGCGGTGGGCACCAGTCCATAGCCTTTAAGTTTCCATTTGCGATTCAAGCTATTCCTCAGCTTCTCATGGCAGTGTGTGTTTTATTTTGTTTGTTTAAAACCTTTCATGTTGTATCAGAGTATAGCCAGTTAACAATGTTGTGACAGTTTCAGGTGGGCAGGGAAGGGACTCAGTCGTGCGTGTACATGTAGCTGTTCTCCTCCAAACTTCCCTCCTCTCCAGGGTCGTGCATGGTCGGTCGCTTCAGTCAGTTCCAACTCTTTGTGACCCCGTGGACTGTAGCCCACCAGGCTCCTCTGTCCATGAGGTTTCTCCAGGCAAGAGTACTAGAGTGGGTTGCCAGACTCTGCTCCAGAGAATCTTCCCAACCCAGGGATCGAACCTGGGTCCCTTATGTCTCTCGCATTGGCAGGTGGGTTCTTAACCGCTAGTGCCACCTGGGAAGCCCATCCAGAAGCAGTGGCGCATTTTATTACATTCCGACTCTGCACTTACCACCAAACCTCAAGAACATTCTAGATCAGGATAATCATCTGAGCACTTAGGATTCATGTCAACAAGTGTATATGTCTGTATCTCAGAGTCCCCCTGGAGAAGCAGTACTTCAGCACGCCAGATGGCAAAATGCTTAGTTCTGAAGGTGTCAGCATGTGACACATAAATGGGATTAGGTGCCCTGGAATCCCCTCCCCTGAAAGGTTTCCTGGGCATTTCAGGACATTGTATCGGGGGTCACCTCAAGAGCATCACCCACTGAGCCACCTGGATGCTGTTGGCTCAGAAGTGAGGCTCTATACTGACACATGTATATGGAATTTAGAAAGGTGATAACGATAACCATATATGCAGAACAGAAAAAGAGACACAGAAATACAGAACAGACTTTTGAACTTTGTGGGAGAATGTGAGGGTGGGATATTTCAAAAGAACAGCATGTATGCTATCTATGTTGAAACAGATCACCAGCCCAGGTGGGATGCACGAGACAAGTGCTCCGGCCTGGTGCACTGGGAAGACCCAGAGGAATCGGGTGGAGAGGGAGGTGGGAGGGGGGATCGGGATTGGGAATACATGTAAATCCATGGCTGATTCATATCAATGTATGACAAAACCCACTGGAAAAAAAAAAATAAAAATAATAAAAAAAAAAAAGAAGTGAGGCTCTGAGACTACATAGTAATCAATGTCCTAAAGCACAAAAATAAATTTTATTGCTGGTTTAAATCAGTATATTGGGAAACTTGAATTTTAAACTTTCTTAAATTTTAAGTAGGGCTTCCCTGGTGGCTCAGATGATAAAGAATCTTCCTGCAATGCAGGAGACCTGGGTTCTATGCCTGGGTCAGGAGGATCCCCTGGAGGAGGAAATGTTGACCCACTCCAGTCTTCTTGCCTGGAGAATCCCATGGACAGAGGAGCCTGGTGGGCTACAGTCCATGGGGTCCAAAGAGTTGGACACGACAGAGAAGGCATGCATATACACTGCAAACAGTGTTGCCCCTGATTCCCTGCATCTGGATGACTGGCACACCACTGAAGGGAAGAAGAAATGTGGGCATGGTGCCCACCCAGCCTCACCCTGCCTCGCTCTGCGTGCCGCTGTAAACTTGTTATCACTTGACTCTACAAGACCTCTCTCCTTGCCAGTAAATAGTCATCTGCATCAGAAGCTGGAAAGTGTTGCTCAGTCATGTCCAACTCTGCAATCCCATGGTTTGTAACCAGCCAGGCTCCTCTGTCCATGGAAGTCTCCAGGCAAGAATACTGGAATCCGTTGCCGTTTCCTACTCCAGGGGGTCTCCCCGACCCAGGGATCAAACCCATGTCTCTTGTATCTCCAGCATTGCAGGCAGATTCTTTATTGTCTGAGTCCTAGAATGTGGAAGGGCTACCAAGAATTCCAGTGTAGGGGTCCACCATGTTGTATGAGTCAGTCCCTGATGATCAGGAAATTAGATTGCTTCCAAAGTTTAACTAATGTAAACTGCAGCAAACGTCCGTGTAGTTTTAAGTCTTGCCTACATCCTTAATCACTTCTCAAGGGTAAAATCTTGAAAGTGAAACATTGAGACCAAAGAATGCTCTTAAGACTTTGGCTGCATAAGCCAAGAGTTGTCTTCATCACTCCGGATGCCAGCGACAGTGTGAGCTCCTTGTGATTTGCTTTGTTATCACATGATGGATCTGCCCTTTGTGACATTCTTGATGCTTTTAAGTCCTCGCTTCCTAATACCCCAGGTTCTTTTTCTTTCTTCCAGGTGGTTTTCATTCCCTTATCAGTAACCATACTTTCCCGTTTGCGGCTTAATGCCATTTCCTTTCCAACCATCCGCTGCTTTCAGCTGCCGCGTATCCCTCATGGTTGGGGGCAGTGTAGTCCCATGCTGCTGTCACCTCACCATATGTCAGGAGCTTGGTGACTCAAGACATGATATTTCATGTCCTCGAAGCACTCAATCGCATGTGCCTGCCAGGATCACGGCTGCACATTTTTGTGCCGTGACTGACCTTTGCCACTCCCCCTGAGTGAGTGAGATGCTTCTCCTTCTTACACGCCTCCCGTATGAAACAGATCCCATCACCCAGAAACGCTGCCCTTCCACTCTCAGTGACGTTACAGACTCAACTCTCTATTTTTGGCGTCTCGTTTGGTTTGTGTTTACATTTTATCATTCAGTACTCCACGCCATCAGTCAATACTCTGTCTCGAAGACTGGATCTGGGTGTCTGAGCTCGACACTGCCCACATCAGGAGCCGGGCTGGTTCCCTGTTGGGAGGCCTGCCAGGTGACTCGGTGGCAAAGACTCCGCCTGCCAGCGCAGGAGTTGCAAGAGACATGGCTTGGATTCCTGTGTCAGGAAGGTCCCCTGGAGAAGGAAATGGCAGCCCACTCTAGTATTCTTGCCTGGAGAATCCCATGGACAGAGGAGCCTGGAGGGCTATAGTCCATGGGGTAGCAGAGTCAGACACGACTGAGCGACTAAGCATGCTGGCAGTCATGGGACTGTCCTGCGCACTGTGGGATGTTTGTCAGCATCCCTGGCGTCTACCCAGTGGACACCAGTCAGTAGCACCCCTCTTCCTGGTTGTGACAGCCAGAAGTGTCTCCAGACATTGCCATTTGTCCTCTTGGGACTACCTGAAGGAAGGTGGCAAGTCAGGGACAGAGCCTCTTGAAAAGGCAGGTAATAGGGTGAGTTATTCCTAAATGTGAATGAGAAGTTAGGAGCAGAGAGAATTCAACGTGAGCTTTACTAGCGTCCCGGCTGGTTCTATCAGGATGACTAGGGGAGATGACAGGCAAGTCCAGTGATGTGGACCAGCCTTGACAAAGGCTGTAGGCTCTGTAGGCTCTGTAGGCACAGCGGCCACCTGATCCCATCTCCGGAGCCCACAGCATCACCAGCCTCCCTCCAGCCACCTCCTAAGGGGTGAGCATCCACATGGGCACAGAGGTGAGTCAGCAAAGCCGTCCCTGAATCTCTTGTTCTGAAGCCTTGTTTGGGAAACACCCTAGCCGACCTTGCCTTTAAGAGAGGTTTCTGATCTCTCAAGTGTAAAACGCCCCACATTTTTTACAAGGAGTGCCTGGAGACAGCTGTGCCACGTGAATACAAGTCACTAGCCATCACCTCTGTCCACTCTTCCCACGGTCCAGCTGCCTGTAATCGTCATCTTCAGAACATCTCCCGGGAGAAGTCAGACACCCAAACTACCCGAGAAGAAATTTCTTCCCAAGAAGAAATTCTTAGGAATCTCTTCAAAATGCTAAGAGTTCACCTGCTGCAACTAAAGATCTGGCATGCTGCAACTAAAAAAAAGATTCTGCATGCCACAATTGAAAAGACCCCACATGCCACAGTAAAGATGAAAGATCAAGTGTGTAGTCGCTAACACCCAGTGTGGCCAAATACATACTGAACAAACAAAAAACTCCAACCAACTCTCAAAAGCCGAAAGAAAGATGATTTTCATGTTGACTCCTGGGAATTTTGAAGAAATTACACAATACACTACACTTCATGATAGAAGGAATAAAAGGCAATAAGATCGTGTTATGAAAATGGTTTCCTTTAGGGATGGGAGAATTTCTGACCTTTTTATTTCTTTTTCTTTCTATCATTGGCAGAGCTTCTTGAATCTGTGACTTAATGTCTTTTTAAGCTTTGTAAGACTCTCAGGCACCACATCTTCAAATATTGCTTCTGCCTAGTTCTTTCTATAGTCTCCTTTTGAACTCTAATTCCCTATTTATTAGACTCCCTTATTCCATTTCTTATACATACTACCCTCCACTCTGTACTTTTCTTTTCCTTTTTTTTTCAATTGTGGCTCTTTATATTCAGTCTGGATATTTCCTTCTGATTTATATTTTAGTTTACTATTTTTCTCTCGAAATACATCTAATCTTCTTTCATACTCAGACAAGGGGATTTGTAACTCCAATGATGATGTTTTCAACTGTGTTCGTACTCTAACAAAGTTCTCAATCTTTTCTTTATTGAATGTAATAATCTTAGTTGTTTTAAAGTCTGGTTCAAATAGCTCCCTTATCCAGATTCTTATGAAATGTTTTCTATTTCTCTGGTCGGCTTTATTACTTTTCATTCACACAGTCTTTATTCCTCATGTTCCTGGTTATTTTTTTTATTAAATCTGAGACATTTTATATGAAAAACTATCAAAGTAGTTTGAGGCCTAGGATGATATGATCTCTTCCAGAGAGTGTTCATGCTTGGTTCTGGAAAGTATTTATGCTTAATTCTGGCAGGAGGCTTGAGTCAATGGCAATCTCAGTTTAACTTAATTTTATTATAGGGATTTAAGGAATTCAAGGTCATCACTATTCCTAGAGGATCTGCCTACATGATCCTAAACTACAACATAGAAGATTTGCCAAGCTACTTGATTTTTTGTTTTTTGTTTTTTTTTTAAATGAGGCTAGATTCCTTTTATCCCCTTAGGTTGTTAGTTATGTTTTTTTCCCTGTCTTTTAGTCCCTGCTCTGATCAAGAATGGCCCTTGAGGGTCAGTAGCTGCCCACCTCAATAGCTTTCCTCCTTCTGAAAGATCGTCACTGTCTTTTTAGCTCTCTGATTCCTGCAAGCAGATATTTTAAAATACTTGACTCAGTTTGTTATCAGTGGGAAAGGTGGTCTGAGTTACCTAGCCTGCACTTGTCAAAAGCAGCCGTCGCAGTCATTTCTGATGTCCTTTTACTGACCCCTTAGTTGCGGCACGTGGGATCTACTTTGCTGACCCGGGGGCAGACCTGGGTCCCTGCATTGGGAGCTCAGAGTCTTATCCCCTGAACCAGAAGGGAAGTCCCTGCTTGGGGTTTTTTTAAATAACCAGTATTCCCTGCTTCCCCTCCTTTTCCCCCTCCCCTCCCCACCACCCCCATTAGCTGAATGGGATAATAAAACACTGTCAGGATAAAATCAGTTAGTAACTGCTGTTCAAACCAAGTCAAGCACAAGTGGTCAACAGGGAATAGACCTTGTCTAAGCCAAAGTCACTCAGTCGTGTCCGACTCTTTGCTACCTCACGGACTATACAGTCCATAGAATTCTCCAGGCCAGAATACTAGAGTGGGTAGCCTTTCCCTTCTCCAGGGGATCTTCCCAACCCAGGGATCGAACCCAGGTCTCCTGCATTACAGGCAGATTCTTTACCAGCTGAGCCACAAGGGAAGCCCAAGGATACTGGAGTGGGTAGCCTATCCCTTCTCCAGGGGATCTTCCCCACACAGGAATCAAACGGGGCTCTCCTGCATTGCAGCCAGTTTCTTTACCAACTGAGCTATCTGCGTCTAGGGTGTTGCTTTTTAAAGTAGTTGGTCCCGACTGCAGCCTGATTTACCCAAACCCTGCACGAAGGAGCAGTCCCTGACAGTTTACCACCTTAGAATTCTCTTCTCTTCCTACATCTCTGATGTGTGACTTCAGCTGGGAGGCAGGAGTGGGATTTTCAGATTGGAGTGTTTTCCTGTTGCTGCGAATCCACTCTTTCTCTCTCTTGCAGTATCTCTGGCCTATTTATTTTGCTGAAATCCCTTGAGAAGAAAAGTGAACCCCCACACACGTGGACTGTCATGCTGTCCCATTGGTGGAGAAATTTCAGCAGAAGAGATGCATTCCACTGGTGAAGAGGCCTTTTCTGTTTGTGTTCCAAAGACACAGCAGTGAACGCGCTTTTCTGTACATAGACTGGAATGGCTGTGACATCCATGGCAGAAAGAGCTGTGTATTTTAGCACTCCTCCCAAAATGTAAATTCTTCTATGTAGGCGAGACCATTCTGTTAGCATCTCCATGGTACCCAGCCCAGCGCCTTGAAATTAGAGACTGCAGTGGTTGTAAGCTTTTGCAGAGGAAGCAGCTGAAATTCCCTTGTTAATTCTTCTATTCAGTAGGGCCTTTTTGAATCTAATAACTGGACTTGTGAGCCACCATGCCCTACAAAATCCCATGTGTGCAGAGAATGTTATATGAACGTCATTAATTTCCAGCTCTTTAACTTTCTGATTTTTATCTTTAAGTCAGACCTTTCTCTTCACATGAGGGACAAATGGCTTCCATGAGTCCATCCTCAAAGCAACCGAGAGAGGCATCTTTTTTTTTTTAATATGTATTTCTTTGGCTGCATCAAGTCTTAGTTGCATGGCACAGGCTACTCCCTAGTTGTTGCTGCAGACTCAGTAGTTGTGGCTTGTGGCCTTGGCTGCCCCATGACACGTGGGACCTTATTCCCCATGCCTGCATGAGTGCTAAGTTGCTTCAGTCAAGTCTGACAACTTGTAACCCCATGGACTGTAGTCCACCAGGCTCCTCTGTCCATAGGATTCTCCAGGCAGGAATACTGGAGTGGGTTGCCATGCCTTCCTCCAGGGCATCTTCCCGACCCAGGGATCGAACACGAGTCTCTTAACGTCTCCTACACGGGCAGGCAGATTCTTTACTCCTGTGACACCTGGGAAGCCACCCGCTCTCAGACCAGGGATTAAACTCGAGTTCCCTGCTCTGTGAGGTGGATGCCTAACCACTGGACCACCAGGGAAGTCCTGAGAACAGTCTTTTAAATAGAATTTAAGTCCCAAGGAGAAGTAAAAGTATTAAAAGCCATTCTAAAGGAATTTTTTTTTTAATCACACCTTGAGCCCATTCCCACAGCCGTGTGTTTCCCTTTCTCAGCAGACGCTCCTTACAATCAGCGGCCAGTGTGTCTATTCTTCCCTGACCGTGACCACATCAAAAAACATCCTGTCCAGATTTCAGCAGCCCCTTGGCATCTAATATGCGGGCACCTTCTTCTTTTCCTTTTTGAAAATATTTGAGCACTACCTTCTCAGAGAGAGATAATATGTGTTTCCAATTCTGGCCATTTTAAGAAGTGAATGATATAAACCTTTTCACTGATTCATTTTATTGATATCAGTCATTCATTTAAAGCCAGTAAAGAAAAATACTGGTACATAAAAAAAAGAACGAAATAATGCCATTTACAGCAACATGGATGGACCTGGAGATGATCATACTAAGTGAAGTAAATCAGACAGAGAAAGACAAACCTATGGTACCACTTACATATAGAATCTAAAAAGTAGTAGAAATGAGCTTATTTGCAAAACAGAAATAGACTCACAGACACAGAAGACAAACTTGTGGTTACCAAAGGGGAAATGGAGGAGGGATAAATTAGGAACACAGGATTAACAGATATGCACTGTGCTGTGCTTAATCGCTCAGTCGTGTCCAACTCTTTCAACCCCGTGGACAGTAGCCTGCCAGCCTTCTCTGTCCATGCGGATTGTCCAGGCAAGTATGCTATACTACTACATATAAAATGTAAGCATAATAGGGATTTACTATATAGCACAGAGAACTGTAGGGTTTCCCTGGTGGTTCAGTGGTAAAGAACCCACCTGCCAGTGCAGAAGACGTGGATTTGATCCGGGGTCAAGAAGATCCCCTGGAGAAGATTTAGGGTTAGGGTTAGGAAATGGCCACCCACTCCAGTGTTCTTGCTTGGGAAATCCCATGGATTTCAGAGGAGCCTGGCAGGCTACAGTCTATGGGGTTACAGAAGAGTCGGACTTATCGACCCAACAATAGAGAACTATGTTGTATATCTGGTAATAATTTACAGTGGAAAATAGTCTGATAAATACACATTTAACTGAAAAAAAAAAGTTCTGACGATACAGTGTTGAATGTGGCGCTACTTGGGATGACAAACCAGCCTGTTTGTTCTGTGATCTACTCTCAGTATAATCCTGCCTCACACACTCCTTCTTTGCTACCAGCCTGTCCTCAAGAAAGCTCCATGGCAAGAAAGTCATGGTGTAGTTGGAAGGTCCTCCTACCTCTGAGACCGCATTGCCTTGGTTCTTGCTGGGGTGACGGTCTTGCTCAGCTCAGGCTGCTGTAACAAAATGCCCGAGACCGCGTGGCTTACACAGCAGATGTGTATTACTCACAGTCCTGGAGGCTGGAGGTCCAAGGGACCGGCAGACTCGGTTTCTGTTGAGAGCCTCTTTCCTTGTGTGTGAGTGCATGTTTCTATGTCACCACTTGGCAGTGATGCAGCCAGTGTGATCAACAAAAACCCTATTGGTTTCTTGGAAATACTTTGTTGGTTGTGCCTTGGGTTCAGCACACAGAAAGTTCTCCCTCCTGACCGGGCAGCATTTTGTTTCTTTATATATTATTTTCACATTTCAAGTTCTTAGGAAAACTTTGGTAATATGCCCTGTTAAAAGTTAAAAGCAAAAGGTTAAAAAACATATACAGTTTGCATAAGGCTTACTTATAAATTTGAGTTCTGTGTTCTCAGGACTAAAATAGTTGGGTGATCAGTGTCTTGGCTGTGCTAAAGACTTAGCCAGTGCTTGCCTTCTTCAATCCCTGGGGCAGTTTTGAAGAAATTTTAGGGTAAATGCATCTTGTATTTAAATTTATAAATGATATGTTTCCGGTATTTTGGTAAATGAGTTGCATATCCCCTGACTTCTTGTGGATCTTTGCTCTAGGAGAGCAAAGTATACAACTGCGGGATTGTTTCATGACTTCAGTCTGATTCTGCTGTCACCATGACCCGATAGTCCTGTGGGTATTGACTGCCTAGGCGACATGACATCAGGTGTTAGCACAGCTCTTAAAGAAGACTTTGAGTCTTATATAGGTGATCAAAATCTATTTTATAATGGACAGTCGATCGATACTTCTTTCTCTATTAACTCAATAGAAGTTTGAGGAAAGTACCCAGATAAAGGCGGCATGCCCTGGCTTTGAGATAGTTCTTTTTCCTCTGTATTGATGTGCCAGGGTGTCATCAGCATTCTGAAATAGCACAGAATCCCCTTTGAACTCCTCTCCTTGCTGTCAAAGGCTATCCGTATTCACATCAGTTTTCCTTTTATTGCCTTCAGATTCTCTCTGTAGCCACTGAGAAAGGATTGTCATGAAAGGTATTTAAGATCTACATAGATCACTTGTCAGAATGGAGGAAAACTGTCTACTGATTCAGCCATTTATCCTGTTTTGTTGCACAGAAGTTAGAAAAAAAAGAAACAGATGAAAGCCAGCAAATGATAACACAGCTTTTTTTTTTTTTTTTTGCACTTTTTATAGTTTGTCTATCACATGTTGTAATGAACATGCAGACATTGCTTCTGTATACCTCCCTCTGTTATGCTGGCTCTTACAGGAGAGGGAAATTTCTTCGATGTTGAGTGTTTATGTGAAATCTAAATCTTTATATGAAAATGATAGCTTCAGAGTTTTAAGGAGATGACAAAATTGTGGTCCGGGTGAGGGTTGGAAAAGAATTTCCAAACATGAGACAGAATGAGAGGGAAATAAAGTTTATCAGAGTGGGAGACACTGTTAGAACAGTGGGCCAGCTCAAGGGAGAACTGACATTGAACAGGGGTCCTTAGTCCACTTTTATAACCAGGGTACAAGGAGTGGGATAGGGGTCTTGCGAGTCATTTGCTGATTGGATGAGGCACATATACTGGTTGGGGGAGGACAGGTTATACTGCTCAGGAGGACCAGAAATCCGTTAATAGTTTTAATAACATGGGGGAGGGAAAGATGATAAGGGTCTATTTTTTCCATTCCTGCGTTCCAAGACACCCCTTGGTTCTATCTGCTCTCTTTGTCCTTGGATCACTACAAAAATGAAAAAAAAAAGAATTTTCCATTTCCTGTTGCAGTAGCAGAGAAATTCAGTCCCCCCAGCTGGTTTCTTTTGAGAAGCCAACATCACTCCTGCTTCAGCATCGAAGTTAACAAATCTGCGAAAGGACTGTTTCCTTTTGCCTGCTGCTCTCTTTCTATCCAGGGCAGTGAGCCAGCCTCAAATAATGAACCAGGAGCAATGTGACAAGTCTGGTTCACTTTCATTTTTTTTTTAAATGTATTTAAAAGAGATGGACTGGTTTCATTGATAGGCTGTGCACAGGTGTAAAGTCTTCTTTGAACAGTTTAGAAGTGGCTTAAGTTGAAAGAACAGGAAGGTCTCCACTTTGAGTGTTCTTGTTATAAATTTGAGATTGAGTGACACTCTCATTGAAAATGACCTTTAATCTGATGCCTCACCCATTGATGGAATGTCATTCATCTCTGTGCTTTAACCTTAAGTTAAGCTGTATCATAATAGAGAAAAAGAAGGTATGGCTTTTTAATTTTTCTCTTGGAAAATAAGCGATGAGATTCTTGCAATTCTTAATGTCTGTTAAAAAAACTTCTATTATATCTATCAACACTTCTATTTTTGTTACAAGGATACAGCATGAGGTATATTTTCTTCCAGGTAAAATTTCAGAATAAAGGCACTAACAGATTCTGAAATACAATTTTGTCTTCATAGATATACATACATGTATATGGACATACATGCACATATATTTATGTACATAAGGTATCTGTGAGAAAGTTTAGTATATATGTCATTTAGAGTATATGTTCAGCAATCATTAATAAATACAAATAAGGAGTTAAATAGCTTTATATTCACAACATAGTACTATAAAATAATCCTGTTGTACTATGGCTGTTCTCAAAAATGAATATGGGAATATATTTTCTACACATATTACTTCATTTCTACCTTCATTATACCATTACCTTTATTTTTAATGGAAGATAAAGGCTAAATGTGATCAAAGATCAGAATCATCATTGGAACTCAATATTTTTTAAATTATAAGAGTAATAGAATAGGCTATTAGAAATGTAGGAAAAAATGAAAGACATACATAAATAAATATTTATTATCCTTACGCTTTTTATGATGCGTTTTACTTGGTACCAGGCCAAACCCCTTATGGCTTTGTGTTCTGCTTTAACTTCTGTTGTAAACATTGACCCAAATTGCTACATGATCTTCAAAGCTATGATTTTTAAGGCTGTATTCATTTGCCTTTTGCATATGATCCATAACTTAAAATGAATGTGCAGTTAATTTTTAATTACATATTTTGTTAACTCATTACACTCAATTCAAAGCAAACGTCAGAATTTCTATAGGATCAAAATTTGCCTATAACTCATGGCAGAGTATCTAATAAACCGTAACAATCTTCTCTCTTTTGTACATTCTGTCGTTAGTTTGATGCTCATAGATGCAATGACAAAATATGTATTTTATAAGCGATTTAGAAATGTATCACAGTTGACACTTGCGTGTAAGAAGTGAGGGCACTTGATAGTCTCTAACTGCGATACTATGCCTATAGTATGCTTAGCTTACTGTAAAGTATGCTGTCTTGATCTGTAGTCTTCCTCCATCCTGCCCAATCAAAATCAGCGTACCTTTTCTCCTTCCTCCCTGTAACGGTTGCTAGAATTGTTCTCAGAGCACTTAACTGTTCTACTGCCAATTACATTCACTGATGTACCTGCTTCACCCTCCATCAGAAGCTCTCGGGGGGCAGGAATGGCTCTCTCATTTTTGGTGGTCCTTGGACTGCTGATGCCATATGCTGCCTGCAGTTCTCCAAATGTCATGACACCCTGCTTTGGTTTTCGTCTTGGATGTTTGCAGAGGGCAATGGTGGGAAGTGTGACGATGTTAAAGATGTTTACTCTCTCATTTCTCTTCCACCAGTGGGATGGAGTAGGACCTCTTCCAGACTGTGCAGAACCACCAAAAGGGATCCAGATGCTGTGGCACCCGTCCATAGTCAAACCCTACCTCACACTGCTGTCTGAGTGTTCAAATGCAGACACGCTGGAAGGGGCAGCGGGCGCCCTGCAGAACCTGGCTGCAGGGAGCTGGAAGGTATGACTGGTTTGTTACAATAAGAAAGAAATCTGGAAGCACGAGAGGGTTCTTAGAAAATAAGAGAAGTCCAATTTTGAGGGGTGTTATTCTAATCAAGTTTTCTAAGGATGTTAGAGAAAAAAAAAGAGTTCCATTGAACTGTTGGACTTAGAAACATATTTCTTTGAAAAAGTCTTCTTAAGGAGGTCCTTGAAGATGCCTGCAAAACACAGAGGAATAGATGTCAGTATAGTCATGGAAGATGCTGTGATATGCTTTCCATTCTGTCTGTGTAGCTGAGTTCCTTCCTTTTCAGAGGTGACTGGGAACATGTCGAGGCTTTTCAAAGCACTGTCACTGACAGAGCTGATACCCAAACATCTTGTATAAAAACCCCTGTGAATCCTGTAATATCGTAGCTGGTCTTGTCCCCAAAGGAAAAGAACCACTTGCATTTTTAAATTATGGGATTACAGGGAAGAATAGTGTTACTAGTTATCTTTGGCAAGATGTTAAATTAAAGCAATTGTATGGTTGGGAAAGATACTAGGAGGGTCTTTTTCTCTGGATTTTTATAAACACAGTCTTCCTGATGGGTTCTCACAGAAAGTTTTCATGACCTTCCTTTTGGGTAGAAAGGAGGGATTCATGATAAGCAAGAATTCTTGAGTTTGGTCACTGCTAGTTCCATGAGCTAAATTGCCTTTTTGCATAAAAGAGTGTTAACCTCTTAGAAGAATGAAGGAATATGGGGAAAATATCAAGAGAAGGAGTTTAAACCTCAGCCTTCCATTTTCCATTCATTTAATATCAATACTTGGAGTTTTGGACTATTCATACATCACTCCTTTCCTTACCATTCATTTTTTCTTCAAAACAATATTGATATAGACACATAGCTCTAGATCACTCTCAGAAGCTCAGTACCATGGGTACCACACATACTGGCTTCAGTATTGCCCTGTAATAATACCTTCTCTTCTTTTTTTTTTTTTTTTCTTTTTTTTTATTATTATTATTATTTTTTTCCAGTGGGTTTTGTCATACATTGATATGAATCAGCCATGGATTTACATGTATTCCCAATCCCGATCCCCCCTCCCACCTCCCTCTCCACCCGATTCCTCTGGGTCTTCCCAGTGCACCAGGCCAGAGCACTTGTCTCGTGCATCCCACCTGGGCTGGTGATCTGTTTCACCATAGATAGTATACATGCTGTTCTTTTGAAATATCCCACCCTCACATTCTCCCACAAAGTTCAAAAGTCTGTTCTGTATTTCTGTGTCTCTTTTTCTGTTCTGCATATATGGTTATCGTTATCACCTTTCTAAATTCCATATACATGTGTCAGTATGCTGTAATGTTCTTTATCTTTCTGGCTTACTTCACTCTGTATAATGGGCTCCAGCTTCATCCATCTCATTAAGACTGGTTCAAATGAATTCTTTTTAATGGCTGAGTAATATTCCATGGTGTATATGTACCACAGCTTCCTTATCCATTCATCTGCTGATGGGCATCTAGGTTGCTTCCATGTCCTGGCTATTATAAACAGTGCTGCAATGAACATTGGGGTGCACGTGTCTCTTTCAGATCTGGTTTCCTCAGTGTGTATGCCCAGAAGTGGGATTGCTGGGTCATATGGCAGTTCTATTTTCAGTTTTTTAAGGAATCTCCACACTGTTTTCCATAGCGGCTGTACTAGTTTGCATTCCCACCAACAGTGTAAGAGGGTTCCGTTTTCTCCACACCCTCTCCAGCACCTCCCAGAATATTGGAAATAAAAGCAAAACTAAACAAATGGGACCTAATGAAACTTAAAAGCTTTTGCACTACAAAGGAAACTATAAGTAAGGTGAAAAGACAGCCCTCAGATTGGGAGAAAATAATAGCAAATGAAGAAACAGACAAAGGATTAATCTCAAAAATATACAAGCAACTCCTGCAGCTCAATTCCAGAAAAATAAATGACCCAATCAAAAAATGGGCCAAAGAACTAAACAGACATTTCTCCAAAGAAGACATACAGATGGCTAACAAACACATGAAAAGATGCTCAACATCACTCATTATTAGAGAAATGCAAATCAAAACCACAATGTGGTACCATTACACGCCAGTCAGGATGGCTGCTATCCAAAAGTCTACAAGCAATAAATACCTTCTCTTCTTATCAGATCTTCCAATACCTGCCTCTTGTCACTTCTCTGTCCCTCCCATCATCTTTTCCATTTCTACAGTCTCAGCTGCAGCACCATCTTTCCTGGGTGTGACCTTCCAGCTCTTGGGGCACAGCTCTTGGGACCCAGCCCCTGATGATACTTCCCAGGAGCTGGCTACTTACTCATGCATGCCAGGCCCACCTCTTCTCTTAGGTTTTAGGAATGAGCATAATTATTCCTTTCCCTCTCCACCCTTAAGGCATCCCTAATGTTGTCCCTTAAGAATTCAGGTGGAGCAGGGATTGAAGTGAATTTTACCTTTGCTTTCATCCAAAGAAAAGTTTCAAAGTTAGAGTCTCACCAGGCAGAATGCCAGAGGATAGCCTTGCAGAGCTAGGAAAGTGACAGTCATGGAAGTCAGTTCCTTGAACTTGTCCTGAGTCTTAACTTCCATCTAAAGTTAAGAGGCTTTGAGTCCAGTCACAGTTCAAAACTTTTCTAAGCTTTGTGGCTCTGGGAAAGTTAAAGCATCTCAGTGTGTCCCAGGTGCATCGTCTTTAAGCAGAAGCAGTCATGGGTGACTTCCCGCCACATCATGTAGGTTAGTCACAAAGCTGGATTCAAAGATGCAGGATGTCATAGGCCAAAGGGTCATCACTGATCACCCAAGAGCACTAAGTTGCTGTAAGTTCCCACCCACCTCCCTTGCCTTGGAGGATGGATTAAAGGGGATGGGAAGGGATGCTCTCTAGAGCAGAGTCTGATCTGAAATGCAAAGCCATCTAGATGATGGCAAGTTTGCCACATTTTGATTTTTTAATGAATTATTATTTTTACTTGCCAAATAGTTAGGTTCTTATAAGAACAAGTTAAAAATGGAGAAATGTCTTTGAGCGCTAGAAGATGTTGATTGTAAGATTTCAACCTTTGCTTCAAAAGTTAAGCTCTGTATTCCATATGTTCAGAAAATTAATTAGAAACATGAAAAATTTATAAAGACGCGAATAAAACTTCTGGAGTTGAAAATATAGCATCTTAAATGAAAAATATGTGGGATGGAATCAATAGCAGATTAGACATTGCAGAAGAAAAGTTTAGTGAACTGAAAGACAGCGATTGTAAACTATACAAAATGAAATACACAGAAAAAAAAAAGGAAAAAAATGGACAGTGCATCAGTGAGCTTCAAGTGGCCTGAAATATATGTATTAATGGAGTCCAAAACAAGACAAGAGAGAAAGAAGAAAAAGAAAGCTATTTGAAGAAATGATTGAAAACATTCCAAATCTAATGAAAACCACAAACTCACACATCTAAGCAACTCAAGAAACTGTACCAGAAGCATGAAAAAGTTATACCAAGGTACATTATAATGAAATTGCTCAAAATCAGAATTAAAGAGATAATCTTAAAAGCAGCCAGAGAAAAAAGACATGTCACGTACCAAGAACTGTACATCTCCACATCATATTTAAGGATAAATTGTCAGGGTCTAGCCCCAGCAGGATCTAGGGGAACCCTCAGGATGAACGGCGTCGGCGAATGAGAGAGAGAGTGAGACAAAGCTCGAGGGCTAAGTCTGAAGTTTATTTTTGTATAGCCCCTTTATACCGTTAACAACATCTTTTTGGGGGAAGTGCATATTGCTTACACACAGGTCATCTCAAAACATTACAGCAACTTGACCTTTAACAGAAACAGGATGTTATCTACATACTTTTGTTTACAAGAGTCTTTTTTATCATTTGGCCTTCAGGCCTGCTAATATTTTATGGCTTGCACCTAGTGTAACTTAAGCACCTTCAGTAGCCAACCCTGTTTTTTTTTATAATTAATCTATTTTTTTTTTTAATAAGCTCATCTCTATGGGAACTAGATAGGATTACATTTTTACAGAACAGAAATGTGAAGGACTGCCGAAACAGCAGATATGGCACAAAACAGGCTCTTAGTCTAAAAGTTAACTACCTGCAAGAAGTCGCCAGCTAATCTCTATCTAAAGTATTTTCTATTAGGCACATTTGTGGCTGTCATATTTGTGGAGCTTTTCTCACCCCGTGAAGGGGCCTATGCTTAATAGTTTCTTTTGTTAGCGTACTGTGCTTAGGATGTTTAGAACAATCAAGAGCATTTTTTGCAATGAGAGCACATATTTATCAAATAAGCCAGAATGCCAGCAAAAGGGTTTGAACTGAAGCATTTTCTTTATCCCTGGCCCCTTCATAGGGTACCAGCGGCCAGGAGATTTATTAATTAGGGTTTTAAGTTGGTCCTCATTCAGTGAAAGAGAAGCAGGAGAGCTCTCGGCAGGCAACACAAGAATCCGCAGCAGGACAAACAAGAACAGCAGAAAAGGGGGGAGGATATAGGGTGAGGTAGAGGCCGAGGCCAACCTGGAGGGTCCCTTATCCTAGACGGCCTTGCCTGTCAGGTTTTTTCCTCGTGACCTCGTCATGGATGGGGTCGCGGACGGCCTTGCCTGCCTGGTATTTTTTTCATGACCTCGTCACGGGCGGGACCTCTCATAACGGCTCCCGGCAATAAATATTTCCAGTTATTCAATTATTTCTTGTTAGGTTACTAAGGATGTCCTGTAGAAGAGAATCTGGTCTGTAAGACCTCTAAGAGCAGAAACCAGGTTCCATTTATTTCTTTGTACCCCACTGCTAAGCCTTGTGCTTGACTGAGCAATAATGCTGAGACACAGACATTTAACTGAACTAGTGTCTCTGTCCATATGCCTTTCTTATGAATAGCAGTCTTTTATATTTATAAACATCCGTCAGTCACTAAGCAGTTAGTAGCGCATCTTCAGATGATCACAATTTATGATTCTTCTTTTGGTCCTTTGATTCAGATGGGAATATGTAGTCAATAGGATATAAAATTGATAGAAAGGAAATTGTGAGAGAACTATTTTCTTTTCAGTTTTCAGACTCGTCAGTGTTTTTTAGGATGCGTATTTTGATGTCATGGCCCCGTTCCACGATTCCTGAAGCACTGGACTTTGTATTTAATTTGGTGATTAAAGGCATAGGTGCTGTGTCTCACATAACCAGGTCAGCTGGATGAGCTGCTGAGATATGTCTGGGTCTTTAGGTGTTTGGAGTAATAAAACAGTAAATTTACAGTGTATATGATTTTATACTGATTTATAGTATTTTGATATTCAAAAATTCTCTCCTGCTTTGGGTTATATAATGAGAATTAAGGAAGAAGTCTGATAAAAATTCTCAGAATTTTCTAGCAATAACATCTTTCTGACTGTTTTCAGTGCATTAACCTGAACATTAGTTATCCCCAGTGTAAAATTCATCCCCATATATCCAGATGCATTGAGTTGGTAATTTTTTTATTATTAATAGAGACTACTGAGTAAGAGGCAGAATGGTCTACAACAGCTAAAATCAACATCACAAGAGCCATTCTGTATTTTAGACAAAGCTTAACAACTATGACCATTGAATTTCCCAGCCTTCATCATATTTCAAACAACAAATTAAAAAATGCAAGGAGTTACTGTTGTAAGTAGGTACACAGATCTGTGGTAAGAAGGGCAAATAGATACACTGATGGCAAAGTGAAAAGATAAAGGAGTTAGAAGAAGTAAATATAAGGATGCAAGAAAGAAAAAAATGTCAGAGGCCATTCAGTGTTTTGGCTATTTCATTTATTCTAATCACTGATGGTCATAATGCTGACTGTCATCAAGAAAATGTTGAATGGTTACTAGTAATTTTAGAAGACAAAGCATTTTAGAAAGACTTTTATTCCAATAGTTAAAGTAGAATTTTGACTCTCAGGGTGTCATCCTTGCTTATACAGAACACTGGCCTTCCTGATGGCTTTATGCAAAGGGGATAATCCTTGGTCAAGGCAAAGGCGCTTTAGGGCATATTTGTGCATAGTTATAAATGTATGTGCTTGTATAAGAATCTTCTTATAAAAATACAAATACACAAGCATGCATAAAGGTCAGTATCACATTATCGTTATTCTTTGTATAATTTAGTAAGGTACCATGTTAAATGGTAGGGGAATATGTGGGAAGGGAAGATGGATAAGCAATAGGAATGATTTGAGAGGATTGTCATTAAGCCAACACTGATAAATAGTTATAACTTTTTAAAGATGAGAATAGTTTATACCAGAACCAAACAAACTTGATCAGTTAAAAGATTGACTGAGGACACACAAACAGCATCAAATTTCATGAAGACAGCATTACCATCTAAAACCTAGGGTTCTAAGAATGTGTTTTTTTATAGCAACTGTTGAAATTTAGTGGTGTTCTTTAAGTGTCCTTAACTTTTATGATCCAAACAAAAGCAGAAATGTGAAGGTAAAACATCCGAATTTTACATGGAGAGAGCTTTTTATAGACCTCATCATCTGAAACAATAACTTCTCTTTATGCGGAGATGTGCAGCACACTTTTCTGTGAAAAAATTGACTAGCAAACTAGATCTTCATAATGGCCCCACATACTTTTTAAACTTTAAAACACTCATTACTTGGTTTATGAGCATCAGAAAAACATAATGGCAGAAGCAAAGTGAAGTGTTTTTCTTAGCTAACATGGACTTCAGTTACCTTTTCCTCATTTACAGTAAAACAATTTTGTCACAGAATATTAAAGCAGTTGGATGTAGTAGTTTGACGAGTTCCAAAATGTGAATGAATGCTCCCATTTGTGGTTTATTTTTATCGTACTTGAACTCTATGGAAAGTCAGGATTAGAACTGTCAAAATACATCTGTTCTGTTGCTTTTAAATCAAACATTTTAGATATCTTTGTGTGGTCAGTTTTCTCCCTAAAATGGGACTATTCTCAGGAAGCCTATTATTTTCCCATTTATGTTCAGAGTTAGAGGAAATAAAGAGATACTTGGATATTAATCTGTTAATATTTAATGAAGTAACATGATAGCAACATAGATTTAGTGAGAAGGAAATAGAACCTCTAGCCATGTGGCCCAAATGAATAAAAAATAAAGAGAATTGGGAAATCTGAGACTTGTTCCTAAGGACAGGGAACTTAAGAGGGGCATTGAATTTAGTGTGGCTTAGCAATTGGTGTATCACTAAAAATGAATTAGGCTAAATGAGTGGAGTGTAACAAATAAAAGTAATTATCATGGCTTAACATCTAAGACAAAGATTGTTGTCCTAGTTAACAGTGGTGTATAAAGCATAAGGTTTAAATGCAAAGAAACAGAGTTGTGAAAGATTATGATGAAAAAATGGGGCATGTGGCATCATGCCTCATGGGTTACTAATTGGGTCAGAATAGAGGTTATCTGAGGACTCTGCCTAGTTAGCAGGCTCCTAGACAGAATGCGTTCACTTGGATGTGATGACCAGCCTGAGGCAGGACAAGGATGATCCAACCTCAGGAGGAGATAGGGAGGAGGAGGATCAAAACCAGGTCATTGGTTCTAACCACACAGTAGCTAGTGGTTTCTCCTAAGACCCCACTAAGCAGTACTGATGGTAAGGGCTGCATCTGTGTTATAAATGCCACACACATCCAAACTGACTAGAGAGTAAGCCCTTTTTGGACAGCCTGGCTTACTTTCACCAGTGTCATTGAATAGCAACGTGCTGAGTGATAGAATTACATTCAGATATTGTAGAAACAGCTAGAGCTGAGGGATTTTCCCTTCCAGCCAAGATGCCAAGATGGAGTACCAAGTACCTTTAAATAGCAATAGCAGCAGCAACAGAAACAAACTGGAGAAATATATGAAAGAACTGTTGTTAAAACACTAAGCATTAATCAATGATGAAAGAGAGCTCTGAGAAACAGGAAATAAGCCAGGTGAGCCCCATGGCTGTCCCTGATTGCTGTCTTGAGAGAATTTGCAGACAATAGCACAAAGATTAAAAACCCAGGAGAAGCTTGGCAGACACTCAGAGCTCAGGAGATACAACTGGGAATCTAGGGAGACCAAGGTGACTAGAGGTTATAGTGAAAGTGAAAGTCATTCAGTCATGTCCAACTCTTTGTGACCCCATGGATGGTAGCCTGCCAGGCTCCTTTGTCCTTGGAATTCTCCAGGACAGAATACTGGAGTCGGTAGCCTTTCCCTTCTCCAGGGGATCTTCCCAACGCAGGGATTAAACCCAGGTCTCCCACTTTGCAGGAGGGTTCTTTACCGTCTGAGCCATAGGGAAGCCCAGAGCTTTGGGACGGCCCCAAAGAGGAGAAAGCCACACCTAGAAAGAACCCCTGAAATCTTCAGAGGATCCGCTCAGATACTCAGCAGAGAGCTGTCAGTGCATGCACAAGAGGGAAGTGCATGCTCAAGGCTAAAGAAAAACTTTCCTGAAATTATTAAACAAAAATGAAACTTGGCACTTGCACAGGAATGGATATAGTGTGCATTCCCAAGAGCCACACAGGAAAACCTGGTGATTGGTGGATCCTTGAGTAGAGTACTCTCAGAGTCTTGCTTCAGCAATGAGGTATAATTAGCCCTGGACTAAATAGGCTCTAGTCTTCTCTATCAGATCTTAAAAGTGAGATGCAGAGGATCAATAGCTTGCAAGTAAATTAACTGCATCCTAAAGTTTAAAAATACCTATAGGAATACAAAAATACCCAGCATCCAATGCATTAAAATTAAGGATGTCTGACATCCAATTGAAAATAAACAAGAATATGTGATTCATAATGAGGAGAAAAATCAATCATTCAAAAGCAGTTCAAAACCAACCAAGATGTTAAAAATATCAGACAAGCAGTCATTATAACTCTACTCCATGTGTTCAAAAAGTTCATTAGAAATGTATAAAATATAGGAAAGGCCCAAGTAAAACATCTAGAGTTGAAAATAAACTGAATTGGAAAAAAAAAAAAAAAGCCACATGGAATGGGATTAACAGCAGGTTAGACATTGCTGAATAAAAGGTTAATGAATTTAAATATTGCCCTGGAAGCAGTATTTAAAATGAAATGATGAGAGAAAAAAACAAAGTTACTGATCATCCATGAGCCTTAAGTGGTCTAATATACATGCATTTAAAGTTCCCCGAGGAGAGGTGGGAGAGAGGAGAAAGAAAACAGGAAGAAATGATGGTTGAAAAATCTTCCAAATGGTTCCACATTGTTCAAATTTAATGAAAACCACAAACTCACCGATCCAAGCCTAAGAAACATGAAGAAACAATACCAAGTGCTTCATAATCAAATGGCTCAAAATCAGTAATAAACAGAAAATCTTAAAAGCAGCCAGAGGAAAAGACATGTTGCATGTAAAGATAAGGATTACAGCTGATTTTTCACCAGCAGTAATGCCAGCGAGAAGACACTGGGGCAGCATCTTTAAACCTGTTGGGCCCATTCATGTATAAAGTTGATTTGGGCTTGGTACCTCACAGGTGCAACCAATCTCCATAGGAAATTCCAAGGATTCCTAGAGCAGCTGTAAAACTATCTATAGAAGAAATCCTTTCTGAGCCCAGTTTAAGATCTGGGCTAGCCTGGGAGCTGCCAAGGTTAATTACCCAAGCATTGGGAACAGAGAGGAATTCTAACATGGAAACTTCAGTTTGAGTGTCCCAACATGATCAGAGCTGTGATGGCCCAGGACATGAAACTCAGTATTGTGTCCTTCCAGCCCTGAGGACAAGCAACTATTCCAAAACCCTACACCAAAAGTTCTGTCCCCATACAGAGAATTAAGGATGAGTGTGGCTTTAGGATAGACTCCCAAAGAGATGTATGATCACTTCAAACTCTGATTACACTGTTGTGGAAGTGGTTAGAACTCTGTACTCAGTCACTCAGCCGTGTCTGACCTTTTTGTGACCCCGTGAACTGTAGCCCACAGGTCTCCTCTGTGCATGGAATCCTCCAGGCAAGAATACTAGAGTGGGTTGCCATTTCTTCCTCCAGAGGAATCTTTAACTTACTGGTCCTGTCTATAATTTCAATTGCTTTGGTCCTTTTGGGGCTTCCCTAATAGTTCAGTTGGTAAAGAATCCACCTGCAATGCAGGAGGCCCTGATTCAATTCCTCAATGAGGAAGATCCCCTGGAGAAGGGATAGGCTACCCACTCCAGTATTCTCGGGCTTCCCTTGTGGCTTATCTGGCAAAGAATCTGCCTGCAATGCAGGGGACCTGGGTTCGATCTCTGGGTTGGGAAGATCCCCTGGAGAAGGGAAACGCTACCCACTCCAGTATTCTGGCCTGGAGAATTCCATGGACTGTATAGTCCATGGGGTCACAAAGAGTCAGACATGACTGAGTGACTTTCGCATGGTCCTTTTTATATAGTTCCTTACAGTGGAGAATGCTGTTCTTAAATAGCACACACTTGGTACTAGAAATCAAACTGACATTTTCTTTTACCAGTTAAACATTTTTAATTTCCATCTGTGAGCCAGAAATTAGAAGACAGTTGACATAAAGAGATGAATGTGACTTGGTAACTTCCCTCAGGTACCTTCTAGAATAATAAACATATAAACAGAAAGTCCAGAAAAATACATGAGAGGTGCCATAATAGGAGTATATACACAAGGGGGTGTATACACACAACATACAAGAGCATCCCAGAGGTCATTTTCACAAGGAACAAATCAAGGATGAGGAAGCACACTTCCAATAGCACTAGTTGAAACCTAGGACTATAAGTCAGTGGTTAGAGTTCATTTTAAATACACTAGCACATCTCATTATTTAAAAGAATTCTAGCTCCTGCTATAACAAAGAGACCCCCACCAAATACACAAGGCCTCAAACAAGATAGGAGGTAAAAGCTACTTTCTCTGATGTAACAGGTAAAGGAAGATATATGAGGAGTAAAGCTCCTCTCTATGAATTATTTCCCCCAGGCTGACAGCTCTTCTGCCATCTTCAAGGTGTCATGAAGATGTGGTCATCCAAGGCTACACTTAGGGCCATCATCTGCTAAGCAGGAAGCAGAAAAAGACTGCAGATTCACAACCAGAAATGTTCTCTTTTGAAAGTCAGCTTGGAGCCCTGTTTTGCCTGATGCGATAAAAGGGGGGAAAAGCACTTCATCTGAACACTTCTTGCAAACTCAGTCGAATCAAACTATTTCTCAGTTCCTCCAGGCTTACCACTTGGCCACATTTGTCAGACTTCATCTTCTCATGCCCGCTGTGGTTGGCGCTCAACTTGGGGCTCTTACTAGCATATCCCTGCAGGGGATGCAGATCAAGTATTCATTTCTGTCTGGAATCATTTCTCTCCTGTGTTTCCTCTTGCCCAGGACAAGCGTCCTTGTCTTGTGGGGTTCTCAGTGGGGATGGGGCAGTTGGTGATTGGACTATCTCTGGTCCAAGGTGTTCTTCCGGCCCACAGCCGCCTTTCCCACTGTTGTGCTCCCTTGAGATGCAGGCCCACCCTCTCATTAACCCAGGTGGACATAGTCCAATGCCTGCCATTCCAGTGAATCCCAATCAACTGGCCAGCTAATCCTTCTGCATCCTCAGGTCCTTAGCCTCGGCCATGTTTTCTCCTGAACGAGGTCTTCCTCTTCCTCCTCCCCTAACTCCTCTCCTCCGCCTCCTTTTTCTCCTTCTCTTCCCTCTCCTCCCCCTTCTCTTCTTCCCCTCCTCCTCCTCCTCCTTCATCTCTTCTCTCTCATCCTCTCCCTCCTCTTCCTTTTCTTCCTTCTTCTCCTTTTGAATCATCATGCATCCTCTCTTGAGCTCACGGACCATTCCGAAAGCCAGGCTGGTCCACACGTGCTTTGTTCCTTTCGTCCTCACTGGTGGGCTCGATACACAATGCTATCATTCTGTTTGCAAAAAAAATCAAGTTCTGTCCAAAGATTTCCACCTCAGTTGCAATGAATTACCATAACCTTTTCTCTCTTGTTCACCTGTTTTCACGCCAGTGATACTTCCACTTTTGTTTCACTTACAAAGCTCTTGGCAACTCATATACTTTACTAACACCCCATGGGCAGTACTGTCCAAGGCAACTCACTTCTCTTTTGGAAAAACTATATGAGTCTTGCACTTCTGTGTTCAGTGCACCTGAGACACATTCCCCATCTCCCAAATACTGCATCATGCCTTTCTCTCTTTTCTCCTCCTTATTCCTTCTTATTGGGTTACACAAAGGTTCACATGGGGGTTATACATGACCTGCTCCAAGACTGCTCAGCTGCTACTTAAAGAGCATCACTATTCCGGGATGTCTCCCAGGATCCAGTAGATAAGACTGCCTTCCATCTCAAGGGGTGCAGGTTTGATCCCTGGTCAGGAAACTAAGATCCCACATACCGCACGATGCAGCCAAAAGTTAAATAAATAATTGTGTCTTTAAAAAGCATCACTATCCTAAATCCTTGCATGTCAAGAAAACTTTAGAAGCTTGCAACATCTTTTGAATTAATTGTTAATAATTGATTGTGAATCATCATATCCTGAGCTAATACTGGGGATTTTCCATATCCACACAAACACACACACAACTAAAAGTTTCAAAATAAAAACTATTTTCTATGTGTCGCTCACATAAGATCAAATCCATTGTCTCGTTTTTCCCTTTTCACTTAGAGCATATCACTGTGTACCATTTTCTCACACCAGAAAAGTATATCTATAACTCGTGCACATTTTTGGCCATGCGTAGCCATTTGTATTCCTCTCAAATCAGTTCTCGGCAAAGCTGAAGGACTCATCATTTTACAAACACCAAACCATCTTTCCATCCAACAGGAAGGTATATAATAGCTAGGAATCTAAGGAGGGAAAAGTAAGTTATAGGGGACCTTTCCTGGTTTGTTTCAAATATGGCCAGATTCTCCTCTGTCGATATTGGGAAGAACGGAAGGGAGGGAAAGGACTGAGCGCAGAGGTTTAGGTGAGACAATGAGATGATGGCGAGGAGGGAATATTGTCAGAATCATGGAGAGCAGAATCAGAGGGCGAGGACTCGGGGTCACGGGGCACAGGTGAGACCTGCGGGCAGTTGTTTAACATCTTTGTGTCTAGCTCTCCTCGTCTATAAGAACAGTAGTGTCATTCTCCCAGGAGTTTGGGGATTAGAAGAGACCACAAATGGACAAGCCAGCATCTGGGGTCTAGGATGAGGTGGTTCTAGGAAAGAGGTCATCTCTGGGCCTGATTTTAGGCTGGCTGAGTTCCAAAAATATCCACCCTGGTCTCTCAAAAGGCCCAGAATATCTCCCCAGCGTTAAAATACATTGTTGATGTTTATCTTACCATATGGACACATGGACTCCATGCTCTGATTTCCATTTTCCTTAGTTTTAGGGAAGAACCCAACAGTGAATGGGCTACGTAAGCTCAGGTGTCTAGCGTACTCCTGGACCTGGAAATCAGAAGGCTTAGCAATAGTGGAGGAGTAGATGAAAATCATGTCTCAGCACGTTAGATTGCAAATGAAATTTCCCATGGACATGATGGAGAGTTTGAACTGGCTTCATGAAGCTCCTTTCCATGGGAGGGATATCCCATCCTAACAGCTAAATTTCAAGAAGCGGTTTCCAAATCTCGAAAATTTTTTTTTCCATGTCTAAGACTTTCTGACCATCCATTCCTCTGCTTCCTGAAACTGGGGTTATGAAATAGTTCATTGCAGTCAAGAGATGCTGTCGTGAATTCCCTCTGCTCCCCCACCCCACCTTCCAGAGTCTGAACGACAGTGTGGGGTCAGGAGAAAGTGAACAGTCCAAGTTGATGGGGATAAGAAACTATGTGAATGTGACTTCTCTAACGTAGGACAGGATGAAGTTGTGTGTTTTTTTGATCTCATATTTCATGCAGGGCTGGGCTGAGGATGTGGCAGGCATGGCATATGCCCTACGTTCACTGCCAGAGGGGGCTCCCTGCCTGCCACAGGTGAGAGCCAGCTCTGGGGTGCCTGTCCCAACGGGGAAAGGGGGGGTGGGGCCCGGCGGGGAGGGTGGGGACTCTGTCCACCTTCGGTGGTCCCCAGGAGAACTCTGCCACAGAATCCGAAACCTCGTGTTATGAATTTCATTTTCTTAGCTCACAGATGAAATTGCAATGGATTAAACCCTTATACGGGTTGGTTTTTGTGGCACATGCTCTTCTCTGGAACACGGTACAGAAGTGTAAAGTGTGTGTACTCAAATGTCTAGAAAACCTGAGCCGACCCGTATTTGGTTCAATGAATCAAAATGCTTTATTGTCCTGATATGGCAAATACATTTCCATGAAAAGCCTTAGATGTGTTCTACTAAGGCCAACCACCACTAACCCAAAACAAATTGTATGCTTACCTTGTAAATTAGACATTGAATTATGGCCCTGGATATAATATATTTCAATTTTTAAAATTTTACTATTTTCACTCTTCATCTTTGATGTCATATGTACCTCTCCTCGGCTGTACCGTTTTCCGATTTATTTCCTCCTAATTATTCAGCAGACAACTTAATTGACAGTAATTTCTGTAAGATCTCTCTGCCCCACTTCCAAATTCAAGTTTGTTTGTTTTTTTTAAATCACCTGTATGCAACCTTTTATCATTTTCTACTTTTTCCAGGATTTCTTTTCCTCTTCATGTCAGTAACCAGCCCTTCCTGTCCCAAACCTCCATATCTTAAAGCATCAGGTATAAAGACACCACACAGATATCTTTCTAACTCTTGGACTGGGAAAGCTGGCACCAGAGAAATGAAGTGTGATGAACTGATTAACGCTGAACCCTCCATCCTAAGTTGGAGGCAAAAATAAAGTTAAAACCTTTAAATACATGTCTGATAGGCTCAACCTATTCTACAAGGAGGTCTTGATAATTCAACCTTTTGGTCGCCTGTGGAGGACAGTCCGAAACACCCACAGGCGCTGTTTGCTTGGAGGGTTTCCACCCACCCCAGCTCCTAACGCCTTGGCCTCCCCTCATTTGCAGTGGTCGGTATATATCCGAGCTGCTGTCCGGAAAGAGAAAGGCCTGCCCATCCTCGTGGAGCTGCTGCGGATCGACAATGACCGTGTGGTGTGCGCAGTGGCCACCGCGCTCCGGAACATGGCCTTGGACGTCAGGAATAAGGAGCTCATTGGTATGTTCCCTCCGATTCACCGTGTCTCCATCTTTTTTTTTTAATTGAAGTATAATGCATTTCCTGTGTTTGAACCCACATGCAGAGCATATATGCACGTGCAGAAACAGAGCATGTGCTAAGAGACCTTGTTTTTCCAGCTCTCCTTCTAGCGGAAATCAATGCTCTAATTTATCTTTTAGAATTTAGAGGAAAATGTGAGGCTTGTTGACGTTCCTAATCCTTGCAAATTAAAAATGACTGCAGTGCTGAGCACTGGATACCATGTCCTGACCCTCTAAATCCTTGCCAGGCTGTTTGTTTGCTTTCCATGGTGTGAACTGGAATTCTAATGGGATGCAGGCCTCTTCTTCTCCTCTCTGTGTTAAAATTTATTTTGCATTAGACCAGATTGGCTCTCCAGTCCTATTTTTCAAGAATCATCTCCCTATATTTTTGTATTCAAGAAAGGGAAGATCCTTCATTAATGAAGCATTAAAGAGGTCATCCATAAGTCTATCGATTCAACAAATGTTTGTCCATGACCTATTTTGTTCTAGGCCTGTTCTATGCCTAGCGTTCATGAGTGCTCAGTCGCTTCAGTCATGTCCAACTCTGTGACCGTATGAACTGTAGCCTGTAGACAAGCTCTTCTGTCCGTGGGATTCTCCTGGCAAGAATACTAGAGTGGATTGCCATTCCCTCCTCCAGGGGATCTTCCCAACCCAGGAATCGAACCTAGGTCTCCTGCATTGCAGGAGATTCTTTACTGCTGTGCTTCAGGGGAAGCCCTCTAAGCCTAGAGATGATATCAAAGCAGAGAGAAGGTCTTGCCCTTGTGGAGTTTACATTCTGGACAGGGGCGACCAACAAAAGACACACATGAATCCCACGGTGTGACTGAAACATTCTGTGGGGGAAAGTGGTGCTGGGTCAGGCACGCTGTCATTGGTGAGGTTGCAGTGTTTTAAAATTGAAGTGAAAATTACATAACATAAAATTAATCACGTTAAAATGTACCTTTTGGATGGCATGTAGTATTTATACAGTGTTCTGCAACCACCACCTGAGTCAAGTTCCAAAACATTTTTGTGACCCTGAAGAAAACCCTGTGTGTGCTAAGTCACTTCAGTCCCCTCCAACTCTTTGCGACCCTATGGACTTGTAGCCCACCAGGCTCCTCTGTCCATGGGATTCTCCAGGCGAGAATTCTGGAATGGGTTGTCATGCCCTCCTCCAGAGAAGCTTCCTGGAGTTCCACGATTGAACACATGCCTCATTTGTCTCCTGCATTGGCAGGTGGGTGCTTTCCCACTAGTGCCACCTGGGAAGCCCCCAAACCCTGTACCCATTAAGTAGCCACACCCTATTTCTCCCTCCCCCACTGGCCCCTGGCAGCCAGCAGTCTGCTTTTAGTTTCTGTGGATTTTCTTATTCTGGATATTTCAAGTAAATGGAATCATGTAAGATGTGAGCTTTTGTATCCAGCTTCTTTCATTTAACATCAGGGATTATGGGTTTGAGAGGTCAAAGTCAAGGTGACAGCTATTGTGAAGCTAACATTTGAGCAAAGACTTGAAGCTGATGAGATGGGGCCCTGTGGTTCTTTCGGGGGAAGACTATCTAAGCTGGAGGAGCGGCCTCTGCAGACAGCCCTCCAGAAGAGGGTCTGGGAGCAGGCTGATGATGGGTTCAAGGTCTCTGGGGGCCTGATGTGCCTGGTGCATAGTGGGTGATGGGAGTCCAGGTTGTCCAAGAGATGCTCTGGTTCCTCCTCCTGTGACTGGGAGGATGCTCAGGCCAAGGTTGATTGATGCCTGGAGAACTGATGAACCACTGGGCCCTGCCCAAGGAGAGGCACGGCTTCCCCAAGGACCATTGACCTCCTGGGGTGAAAGAGATGACTCCAGTAGGGTGGATGATCAATGCAGCATGGAGCCTGGCAAGTTTGACCACAGGTAATAGGTATCAGCGAGGATCAGACAGCAGGGAGCTGGACCACGTGTCATGGCAAAGGTTCTGATCATGCGACCTCAGGAGGTCTAGGGAAAGCAGGTGAGAGTGAGTGCAGAGGGAAGACTCCGTTCCTGGGGCAGTTGGAATACCAGGCATGGGTTCAAATTTCATACACAGATTATGCATAGAGACAATGGTCTATTTCCTCTCTCCAGATTCCTGAGGGTGATATACTAGGCCCTTCATGATCTGGGAACCAGCCACTTTCCACCCCACAATTCCCATCATATCCTCCAATAAACATCAAGTGTTTGCAGGTCTCTTTTGGTTTAGTGGCTAAGTCGTGTCCGACTCTTTTGTGACCCCGTGGGCTGTAGGTCTCCAGGTTTCTCTGTCCATGGGATTTCCTAGGCAAGAATACTGGAGTGGGTTGCTATTTCATTCTCCAGGGGACCCTCCTGACCCAAGGATCGAACCTGGTCTCCTGCACTGTAGGCAGATTCTTTACTGATTGAGCCACCAGGGAAGCCCTTGACAGTCTCTACGCCACTTATTCATTCACAGGGACCAGATTTCAAATCTGTGTCTAATAAATGCAGTTATTTGTTATGCTTGCAGTGCATCATCAGGCATGAAATAAGCTCACAACTTGATATTTATACTTAGTTTGAATTTAAATGCGGATGGTAGGTGTTACATATTTACACCATTAGCCTTCTGTGTATTTGCTTTCCTTTTCCTGACTTGTTTGTTTCAGACAAGAAAGAGCAGTGGCTTCCAATCAAATCCTAGGGCTCCTCTGTAACATGGAGGAAAAATCAATAGCTAATCACTCTGCTACTTGGATACGAGCTACTAGGTGTTGTGCATTTGTGTGTTTTATTTCTTTTGGTGGATTAAAATATAACAAAGTAGGGAACTATTGATTGATTTTCTAGCTTCAAGGCGTCTCTTCTCTCCAGGAAGTCAGTTATCTAGAACTGTCTCTGAGGCAGGAACATTTGGAAGTCCATATTGCCCGTGTTAAATTAAGCCTCTACTATCAAATGTCACCAGACAGGAAAGGGAGCCAGCCGTTTAAAAATAGGAGTGAAAATATCTCAGTCATAGGCTTTAAGGAATCAATATCTTTTCTCCTTGAGTAAGAAAAGCAGAATTGAACAAAACAGCACACTATTCTCTTCTGTCTGGGAGAAAGGAAATGTGACCTTTGCTAACTCTTTTGCTTTAAATATTGTACCAAAGTAATGGGTTTTTATAAGACAATGCTATACAGAACTTTATCTATTGAAAAGAAAGCTGCAGTGACTTTGAACCAAGAACAAAAACAAAATTGAACTTGGACTTTTCTCTATCAACTCAATCAAAACTTTGGCGGGGGGGTATATACTAATACTTCAGTCACGTCTGACTCTTTGTGACCCTATGAACTGTAGCCCTCCAGGCTCCTCTGTCCATGGGATTCTCCAGGCAAGAATACTGGAGTGAGTTGCCATGCCCTCCTCCAGGGTCTCTTCCCGACTCAGGGATCAAACCCGCATCTCTTACATCTCCCTGCATTGGCAGGTGGGTTCTTTACCACCTGCGTCACCTGGGAAGCCCAAAGCTTCAGTATTAGATAGTCTGAAAATTCCCAGATAGATACCTCTGGCATAAATCTCACATCTCTGTCTGCAATAGCCTGTCCACCACCCGCATGGGAGGTCTGACAGGCATCTCAAATACGACATCTCCAGGCCTGAGTTCCTTGTCTTCTGTCCCAAGCCCAGTCCTTCCGAAGACTTCCCCGCGGTGACCTGTCCTTGTAATGGTCCTATGATTCTGCACGCTCATACCCGATCCACCAGCAGGTCTGGCTTCCTTCTGAATTTTCCCAGAACCTGACCCTTCTCATCTTCATTGCCTTGTCGCCCCCGCCGCCGCCTCCTTGAATCTCATCCTCTTTCACCTGGGTTATTACCGTGGCCACTTTCCTGGAGTCCTTGCCACCACCCCAGTGCCACGATCTACTCTCTAAAGGAGCAGCCAGAGTGGTCCTGTCAAAACCTTACCTACTGCATGTCTTTTCTGCTTTTAAAACCCTGCATCAGCTCCTCATTTCTCTCAGCGTGAAGGTAAAAGTCGTTGTGAGGCAGACGCGGCTCTGTACGGTTCCCTCTCCAGCCCCCCTCCTTCCTCACTGGCCGCTGCTTCACTGTGGTTCCATCATGACCTAAGCCACGAGCCTGCCTCAGGGCCCTTGAACCTGCGGCTCCCTGCACCCCATCTCCGCTTCCTTTAGATGTCCATGTGGTTATTCCTCAACCCCTCAGGTCGTTACTCAAGTGTTACTTTCCCAAAACAACCTTTTCTGGTGCCTTGTCTTAAAATCCTACCCCCTTTTCTGCTTTATTGATCTTCACAGCACTAATCACCCTCTGGCATGGAACATGTTATTTCTTTGTTTCTTGTCCATCTCTCTGCACTGGAATGTCAACCTACTAAGAGAAGGAGGTTCCATCTTTTGTGTTTACTGATGTAGATCGTGTACCTAGAACAACACCTGACCCATACCAGGGATTCATCAATATTTGACGAATGAATAACTGAATTATTAATGACTTTTTCCTGTCTGGCCATCATCTTATAGTGAACTGCAAATCAGCAAAACTTTAAGTAAGCAAAAAAAAAATATTAACTAAAGAAAAAGATTTTATATTAATAAAGAAAATTATCCAAAAATCAGTTCATTATCCTACTAAAGTTTACTAGATGTATACAGACACTCATAATGTCAGAAGGAATCCAGTTGTTTCCATCACGGGGGTCCAGTTTGAATTACATCTCTTCTTAGATTGTTCTTTTAATTAAGGGTGGAGGGAGGGACAGTTACCATAACTCTGGTTAAGGAACGGTTCATCTTCCTTGGACTCCATGATAAGAAAAAGTTCAAATAAGCTATTCAATAATTACTTCACCCCATAAGCTCTAATGAGGATCTGATAGAATAAATTCCACTTGATCGTGGTGCATGATCCTTTTAATGTGTTGTCAGATTCTGTTTGCTAATATTTTGTTGAGGATATTTGCATGTATGTTCATGAGTGATATTGGTGTCTAATTTTCTTTTTTTGTGGTATCTTTGGTTTTGGTATCAGAGTGATGGTGGCCTCATAGAATGGCTTTGGAAGTATTCTTTCCTCTGCAATTTTTCAGAGGATTTTGAGAAGGATAGATATCAGCTCTTGTCTAAATGGTTGATAGAACTTGCCTATGAAACCATCTGGTCCTGGGCTTTTGTTCGTTGGGAATTTTTAAATCACAGATTCAATTTCAGCACTTGTCATGGTCTGTTCATATTTTCTGTTTCTTCCTGGTTCAATTTTAGGAGATTGGTACCTTTTTAGAATTCTAGAATTTGTAGATTGTACCTTTTTGAATTTGTCCATTTCTTCCAAGTTGTTCATTTTATTGGCATATAGTTGTTGTCATTCAGTCCCTAAGTCGTGTCTGACTCTTCTTGACCCCATGGGCTACACCACGCCAGGCTTCCCTGTCCTTCATTGTCTCCTGGAGTTTGCTCAATATCCTGTCCATTGAGTCGGTGATGTCATCCCACCATCTCATCCTCTGTCGCCCCCTTCTCCTCCTGCCCTCAGTCTTTCCCAGCATCAGGGTCTTTTCCAGTGGGTTGGCTCTTTGCTTCAGGTAGCCCAAGTATTGGCGCTTCAACTTCAGTATTAGTCCTTCCAATGAATATTCAGAATTGATTTCCTTTAGAATTGATTGGTGTGACCTCCTTGCTGTCCAAGGGACTCTTACAGTAAATAATCTCTTATGATCCTTTGTATTTCTGTGATGTCCATTTTAACTTCTTTTTCATTTGTAATTTTATTTATTTGAGTCCTCTCCTTATTTTTTTTTTTTTCTCTTGATGAGTCTGGCTGAAGGTTTATCAATTTTATCTTTTCAAAGATCAGCTTTTAGTTTCATTGGTCTCTTCTATTGTTTTCTTTATCTCTATGCCATTTATTTCTGCTCTGATCTTCGTGGTTTCTTCTGCTAGCTTTGCGATTTATTAATTCTTTCTCTCGTTGCTTTATGTGTAAGTTTAGGCTGTTTATTTGTGATTTTTCTGATTTCCTCAGGTAAGATAGTATTACTATCAACTTCCCTCTTAGAACTGCTTTTGCTGCACCCCATGGGTTTGGGATTTTTGTGCTTTCATTTTCATTTGTCTCCAGGTATTTTTTTATTTCCTCTTTGGTTTCTTCTAAAAAATTAATTTTTAAAAAAGGTAGTACTGAAAAGAGTGTCATATCTTCTGCCTCTCCCTGTCTTCCCATTCAGGCTGTGTCCGTGGTTCTGTGGATATCTCTGCCATCAGGTGATAAGTAGGCTACGGGGAGATATTTGTGTTCTTCTGAATGACGTAGTGCTGTGGTCCAGGTGACTGCACATCCATCCACTTCTTTGCAGCCTTCCAAAAATATTAATTATCCTCCTGAGTAAAGCGTTACTTCATCATTCAGAAAGGGTTTCTTTTTCATGGTGATAATTAGCTTCGGCAGAAAGAACAAACAGTACTGTCCCGCTCTTAACACATTTACCAAAATATCATCCATTTCAGCACATTGTCAACGTTCCTGATGAAGACGGCAGGTATTTCTTCTGCCATCAAGCAAACACGTAAAACTCTAACAAAACGAAAGCTTTTCACATCTGAACACTAGATAAGAAAGATACCGGGGTGGTATCACCAACTGCCTCTTATCTCTAACCACGCTTTCTGATGAATTCTTCATCCTGACCAGCCTTTGTGCCGTTGTCCCTGCTCATAAAGCTTTACCCGGGCAGCTCCCTTCCCTGGCCTGTGCTTTCATCTCTGTGCATTTACTCACCTCCCCCCACCCCACCACACCCCCAGACATCACTCAGAGCCCCGGTGAACACTGCTCCTTGACCACAGAACAGAGGTAGATGGTACCTACTTGATTAAGAAAATCTTTTAATTTATCTTTGAGGGCAGGAGAAATAGGGGGTGACGAGGATGGTTGGATGGCATCAGTGACTCAATGGACATGAGTTTGTGCAAGCTTCAGAAGATGGTGAAGAACAGGGAAGCCTGGCATGCTGCAGTCCATGGGGGTCGCAAAGAGTCAGACACAAGTGAGCAACTGAACAACAGCAGAGCCACCGGGGAAGCAGATTCCCATTGTATAATTTTATTTTGTGCTGTCTTTCACTTTTTTTGCATTGCATTGCATCTCCTCCCAATGAGATAATAAGCAGGAGTCAGGCGCCATATTTATTTCTATGTCCTACAATGCCTAGCCCTTTGTTGTGCTCGGTACATATTTGCTGAACTAATTCTCTGGTGGGTGAATAATGTGGATTATTTCTTCTGAAGAGCCGATCTAGAGGAAGTTTAGGGAATCCCACATAGAGAGAGGGCAGGGAAGAGGACGCTCTTTTCACAGCATCCAGGGAAGAGAGGAAAGAAAGACACTCAGATGCTGCCAGAAATCCTGGACTCGAGTCAAACTCATTCCGTTGCCACTTTGGAAGAGGCTTGGGTTGGGCGGGAAATAGCAATGCTTTCTGCATGTGCCCTGACAGTTCCTAAAGGTTGGAAGAGCCGCTGCGCCCCTGCTGGTGGTATTGGCAGAGCTCACAGGGCACCCTCCCCTCGCTTCCCCGGGAGGTGGCTGCCTGCCACCCTTTCAGGCAGCCGAGCCAGGCTGGGACGCTGGGAGCATCCTCCTGGCTGCCTCGCTCCCCTCCCGGGACTGAAGAGAAGGACCTTCCGCTGCTGTGTGAACCTGGCCCTTCCTTCCCCAGCGCTTCTCAGTCCTGTAGTCACGTCCTATCTGCCCTGCACGGTCCTTCCGCTGTGCTCTGTCGTCATCTGGAAATCAGGTCACCACGTTTGGAATCGTAGACAGATGCCTCCATACATTCATATGATCTGACCCATTCTTGACATCTGGCTGACCATCTTTTCACCTTAGCAACGGTCTGAGCTTCTCTCCAACACCTTCTCAGCCCGATTCAGCCTCAAAAGGAGCCCCACACTCCGACTCTTGCTGGCATCAAGAAGGGCTATTTCCCAGGGAAGGCTGCTGGCTCCCAAACACTGCTGTCCCCCAAGACAGAGGAGGAGGGACCCCCAAATCTCCAGGGTTATGTAGCAGTGCGCATCACACACTTTCCCACACTCTTGAAATCACAAACAAAATAAGGGGAGTTTCTTGCCCAGGAGTTAAGTATTATTGAAGCATCAAATCTACCACTGTTTCCCTCCCCGCTCAAGGCTGTCTGATCATCCCTTTCATTCATTCTAGGGAGGGCATTCCCTTCCTAGCTTTTTTCCTTGCCCCAGTCTATTTGAGATACTCGGATAAAAGATTTTATCTCACCACTCTGATGATTCTTTGTAGACAGTGGTTGCCGATTATATTTGAAGGACACCATAAAAATGTTCTGTCTTTAAGTAGAAATGAAGACAGAATAAAGAAAACGGTAATGTTGATGGAATGAGAATCACCCCTTCCCCCCAACCGCTGCCCTTGTGTCAGATCTTTACTTGGTGAGAAATGTCTTTTTCTTTGGAGATGTGGAAGGGGAAAAGGATGGGGGGGCGGGGGGCGGTGGGAGGAACCTTCATTGTATCCAAACTGCCCTAAATGTTGTACTGCTTTGTAAACAATCTCTTTTATTTAATGATCTCACAGCTGAAATATCAAGGTATATACCCATGGAATTCTAGACTTGGCAGCACTGATCTTCACCAGGTATTCCAGTGGTAGAGAATCCCCGTGACAGTGTAGGAGACATGGGTTCGATCCCTGGGTCAGGAAGATCCCCTGGAGAAAGAAACTGCAACCCAATCCAGTATTGATGCCTGGAGAATCCCCATGGACAGAGGAACCTGGAGGGGCTACAGTCCATGGGGTCACAAAGAGTCAGACACGACTGAAGAGACTTAGCAGGCAGCACTGATCTTCACCAGGTAGTCCGGTGGTAGAGAATCTGCCTGCCAGTTCTTCAGACCCTGGCAGATGTTGTTTTAATTAAAACTTTGGGATATATCTTACCCATTTCCTGAATCATGAGGACATGTTGGTGGTAGTTGCTCAGTCATGTCTACTTCTTGTGACCACATGAACTGTAACCTGCCAGGCTCCCCTGTCCGTGGGATTCTCCAGGCAAGACTACTGGAGTGGGAAGCCATGCCCTTCTCCAGGGGATCTTCCCGACCAGGATAGATACCTAAGTCTCTGCTCCATCTCCATGAAGCTGCATTCCAGATGCTGATTAGGAGATCATGCCTCAAAGTTTGTCTAAGTTATTTGGCCAACTCATTGGAAAAGACCCTCAAGCTAGGAGCGATTGAGGGCAGGAGGAGAAGTGGGCAAGAAAGCATGAGATGGTTGGATGGCATCACCGACTCAATGGCATGAGTTTGAGCAAACTCAGGGAGATGGGGAAGGACAGGGAAGCCTGGCGTGCTGCAGTCCATGGGGTCACAAGGCGTAGGAGTGAAACATGTCCTGGTCTTCATCCTCTGTGTATTCAGAATATCACAGTGTACTCACAGCATCTCCCAGGGCTCTTAAAAGCTGTGGCGCTACCTTTTAAGTTCACACGTTTTATTACTTTCTCATCTCATGCCAGTGGCTTCCATGTAGCAGAACCCCCTGTGATGTGGGTATCCCCTCCTGGAGGGCAGACCTTTCACAGGCCACTCACCACAGCCTCGTGGGCACCTTCTTTATCTGCGTTCCTGACCCTGGGGAATCCCATCTGTGCCCAGGGAAAGACTCGCGTCTCTGGAAACCTCAGTGCAACTTGGGAAAGCAGTGTGTTATTTCTATTCCTGAGAAATGTATAAGCTTTACTTTATTAAGTAGGTTTGAGGACATTTTTAGAGGCATACCTTCTCTGCATTTCAAAACATGTTTCTTCAGACCCTGGCAGATGTTGTTTTAATTAAAACATGTGTAATTTCAATTAGTATTTTTAAAAAAAGCCCGCTTTCCCAGATAAGGTGCTTTTTCATAGCACCCTTTGCTGACTCGTTTTTAATAACTTGATTTCTGGAGCCAAATTCTAGCAGCCAGAGAGCTGTGTGCTTTGGCCAAAACTTGGTATCTTCAGATTAAGCGCCTGTGTTAGAGCCCTCATCTCCCAAACCCCAGAGCCTAATCTCATAAATGCTGCCTCCCTTTCCAGCAAAGACTTGGGTTCTTTGTTAATTAACTTCAGACACCTGTTGGGGAATTTTGGCGGCTGGGTCTGGCAGATAAGAATTCCTTGGAAGGGCAAGTGGTAAATAAATTGAAGAGCCAATGATTATTTTATTAATCAAGACTTAATGATTGGCCCCTTGGAAATAGTCCATGTGGGGAAAAGGCAAAACTGACTGAGCAATTTGCAGTTGATTCAGACGTCAGGACCTCTGCTTAAAGACCTCAGAGAAAAGAGAAAGAAAAAAAAAAGACCCAACTTTACTTGAACCATTTCAGTATTTATTTTTATGCCAAACAGTTTCAGAAGAAAAACTTTGGAGGAGAGCATGCATTAGAAATGAAATGCCTCTCCCAAATACCCCAATTCTTGAGAAATAGAAAAGAGGATTTTAACAGAATCATGTTTTTAAGTTATATTCCTTCTGCACGTTAACTGCTATCTTTTCCCCTTACCAGCAGTGGGTGGGGGGGTGGCATTTCATCATGTGGAAATAAGTTGTTATTTTTCCTTGGTAATACTAAAAATAATAAATTAGAAAGTACTTTAAAAGTTTGAAAAATCTTTTAGCCATTCTGCCTTGGGTTTGATTGTATTTGGTATGCTGGATCTCAAGGAATTACAGAGTAGACAAGGACACATGTAACTGGGGTGGGGTGGGTCTTCTAAAAAAAAGAAAAAGTATGCATTGACCATAAATTGAATGGACCAGTGGTTCTGACCCAGAGGACGCATGAGGCCATAAGACAAGGAGGAGGCAGGCACTGTAGATAGGTGAGGCATCCAGGCCAGGAAGGACACCGCAAGCCCCAGAAGAGGCCAGGGACGCAGGAGGTGATGCCGACTGGAGGGGCAGCTCCCCCAGCGTCTGGACAGCCAGGTCGGGAGCTAGGGTGCTGGTCTGTAGAGGGGCACAGTCAGCTTTAGATTTCGCCACTTGAGAAAAAAGCGGCCTTTTTCTTGAGATGCTTTGAGAAGAGAAAGCCCTTCTGCCAGACTGGGATCATAGAACAAGAGAATCGGGCAGTTCCCAGAAGTCTCTCCTCAAAAAGTCCTAAGAGTTCTTTTAAGATGCATAGTTGAAATCTAGAGATTCCTTCACTTAGAACCAAGAAAGCTCAGGAAAATTTACCGTGTCTGAGACACACTTGTTTTTTCTAACATAAAATGAAATTCCCTATTCAGTTTTGCATACGATAGCGTCTTTGAACAATGTCAGGTAAATAGCGGCTTTGGCGTGGAATGATAAAAGATAAACGACTTGTTTCCTGAAGCATGTACTATCCTTTGAATCCCACATTTTCTCATCCTGACTATTTAATGTAGGCAACTGAGCTTGGGACAGTATAAACTGGGCGGGTGCAGGCATATGGTAATGTACAAGGTGTTGATTTCATTAGGAGTCACTAATATTCCAGCATCAACCTTAGGGGTATTCAAGGTAGATTAAAGGATAAGAAATTCCCACGGTCCTCATTTGCAGACTTGAACAGTTTAGTTTACTCATCAGAGAGTCACAGCTATGAAATGGCGCATGGTATTAAACTTTTTAACTGAATATTAACTTCATAGACTTAATACCACCTGGTGTTTCTGTGAAAGTCAGGTTCATTTTAAGTGACCTTGTTACTCTCTTGTTTTGGGGGGAGGCAAGGGGGTTACTCTTTGAAAATTGAAGTATAGTTGATTTACAATATTGTGTTAGTTTCAGGTATACAACAAAGTGATTCAGTTATATATTTTTTCAGACTCTTTTTCTATTTTTAGTTATTATATATATTGTTTATATATTTTATATAGTAGTGTGTATCTGGAGAAGGAAATAGCAACCCACCCCAGTGTTATTGCCTCGAGAATCCCAGGGACGGGGGAGCCTGGTGGGCTGCATATGGGGTCGCACAGAGTCGGACACAACTGAAGTCACTTAGCAGCAGCAGCAGTATGTATCAGTTAATCCCATATTAGTGATTTATCCCTCCTCCACCTTCCCTATTGGTAACCATAAGTTGTTTTCTATGTCTTGTGTCTATTTCTGTCTAATAAAGAAAGTCACTTCTATTATATTTTAGATTCTGCATGTAAGTGATTCTATATAGTATTTGCCTGATTGACTTCATTTAATACAATAGTTTCTAGGTCCATCCATGTTGATGTGAATTCTTTTTTTCTGACTGAGTAATATTCCATTGTATATGCATACCCCATCTTCTTTATCCATTCATCTGTCTATTGACACTTAGGTTGCTTCTATGCCCTGGCTATTATAAATAGTGCTTTAATGAGCACTGGGATGCATGTGTCTTTTCAGATTAGAGTTTTCATCTTTTGAGGGGTTTATGCCCAAGAATGGGCTTGCAGGATCATATCGTAGCTCTATTTTTAGTTTTTGGAGGCACCTCCTTAGTGGCTGTACCAGTTTACATTCCCACCAACAGGAGGGAGGGTTCCCCTTTCTCCTCACCCTCTCTAGCATTTATTATTTATAGAGTTTTTGATAACTACTATTCTTTTTGAGGTGCTAATATTGTGAATTATTATTCTTAGTGCTTAGAGTGGGAAAGATTAACCTGTCATATTCTGAAAGGGCTTCCCAGGTGGCTCAGTGGCAAAGAATCTGCCTGCCAGTGCAGGAGACAAGAGTTCGATCCCTAGATCAGGAAGATGCCCTGGGGAAGGAAATGGCAACCCACTCCAGTATTCTTGCCTGGAGAATCCCATGGACAGAGAAGCCAGGTGGGCTACAGTCCATGGGGTCACAAAAGAGTCAGACATGACTTAGGAACTAAAACAATAGCAACAGTTCTGACTGGTGTGAGGTGATGCCCCACTGTGGCTTTGATTTTTATTTCTCTAATAATTAGTGATGTTGAGCATCTTTTCACATGCCTGTTGGCCATCTGTATGTCTTCTTTGGAGAAGCATCTATTTAGCCACCTGGTTACTCTTAAAATGTTAGAATAGAGGGTGTGTGTGAGAGATGACCCACAGGCTGTCTCACCAGCAAATCATTTTGGACCACGGGGTCTCCTGCAGGGAACAGTGCCTCAACTCACTTCCTCAGACCACAGTTCTCCACGTTGTGTACCATGAACGGGGCACAGAATGTGCTGAACCTTGGATGTGCTTAGGCTACAGGAAGGTCTGGGAAGCAAACACCTAGATCTGTAGCCCCCAGAAGGGCTCAGCTCTGACCCCAGAATGTGTTAGCATTTTCTACATGCTGAGGAAACAGTTTAGAAATTCTGTCCGATACAAGCCTCCCACCTGCACAGCCCATCATGAGACACCTGCTTTCTGTCATTCTATCTGAAACTCAGAAGTTTGAGCTTTCAGGTCATCCTCCCCTTTGCTCCCCATTCTAACCCAAACCCTAGTTTTGTATTTGCCCTCATTTTTCCAGAAATGGAAAATGAACAGAAATGGGTACTCTGGGAGTGGCGGGGGGCGGGGGGGAGTGCTTTCTTTCTTTTCTTTATCCTTAGACAGGAAACCCATCAGGATGTCTTGTTGATACTTCTTCAGGGAGTTTTTTAAAATTCATTTTCCTTCATATGTACTTCCCCTTTCAATGTCAGCCTACAGCGTGGTGAGTGCAGGGCATGCCCATGGTCTCTTGCCTGGATGGATCACTATGTCGCTCTCACGCTTTCTGAGTCCCCACCATCAAACCACAGCTGCCTTCTTGATCTTTGTAAAGTCCTCCAGTAAAGGAATATTCAGTGTTTCCATGATATGAATGACACAAAGTGAACTCTGCTGCCTGATTGTATTTTTCAATAAAGCAGTTTGTATTAAGGCTCCTCCAAGAGTCTCCATACTTCCTAGTCTGGACATGTCTCTCTTAATCTTACCCAAACCTCCAAAGCATGTGAAATACTCATATATCATGGTTTCTAAGAGAAAAATTTCCTCATTTTCTTCCTTTCTTTTCCTTTTGCTTTTTCTCCCCGACTCTACTTCAAGGCTCTGTTCTGGGTCAATCTTCTGTAAAGTTGTTCATATCAGTTCTTTATTTCTTAAATTGTATTTTCCAGTTCTAGAATTCCCACATGGTTCTTTCTTATAGTTTCCATTTCTCTGCTGAATTTATTTGTTTTTTTTTTTTTTTTTTTTTTGGATGCATGTTGTCCATTTCCCCAATCAATACGTAGCATCTGTACAGTAGTTAAACTCCTTGTCTATTATTCTGCTCTCTGGGTTATTTGTGGATTTACCTGTATTGACTATCCTTTCTCTTACTTTTCAGTCACATTTTCCTGCTCCTTCGCATGTCTTGTGATTTCTTATTTATGCTAGATATTGTGTCTTAAAATTGTAGAGTTATATGTAATATATACCCCACCAAAGCAACCCATTACTTCTATCGGTCTGCTAAGGTGGAGGGCTGAGTTAATCTAACGTGTATTTTAACTGTACCTGGGCTTTAGTTAAATTCAGCTTTTACCACTGCGTTCAAATGGTTCAAGAGCATGATCAGTATTTAACCACCAGTTAGTTGGTTTTAGAAGCTGAACGCACACAAATTCTGAATATTTCTCTGTGCATCACAGTCCAATCATGTGTTTCTCAGTCAGAGAAGATGTCTAGATCTCTGCACTGTCTACATTTTTCAGACTTTAAACAATGTTACTCTCACTGTGTGTATCCAACCTCAATACTGCTGATTCCTTAGTTCACAGCTCTCCTTCACGCTGGGCTCTCTCCCCACTGTCCCTGCTCTTACCCTTCTCTTTCCACATGAGCTTTTCTACCCCCAGTTCTCACAGTTGCCCTTTCAACACCTCCCTTTGATCTAGTCCTTACCCATCCTCTAAGACAAATTCAAGTTCCACCCCCTTTTTCTTTCCTTTTTTTTTAAAAAAAAATTATTTTAATTGGAGGCTAATTACTTTACAGTATTGTGGTAGTTTTGGTCATACATTGACATGAATCAGCCACGGGTGTACATGTGTCCCCCACCCTGAACCCCCCTCCCACCGCCCTCCCCACCCCATCCCCCTGGGTCGTCCCAGAGCACCGGCTTTGAGTGCCCTGCTTCATGCATCGAACTTGCACTGGTCATCTATTTTACATATGGTAATATATACGTTTCAGTGCTATTCTCTCAAATCATCCCGCCCTCCCCGTCTCCCACAGAGTCCAAAAGTCTGTTTTTTACATCTGTGTCTCTTTTGCTGCCTTGCATATAGAGTGAAGCAAGTCAGAAAGAGAAACACCAATGCAGTTTATTAATGCATGTATATGGAATTTAGAAAGACGGAAATGATGAATCCTATATGCAAGATTCCACCCCTTTTACAAAGCTTCCTGGGTCCTCTGGGTTTAGTTTTGTGCTCTCTTTGAACTCTTTCATGTTGATCAACATATTCCCCCAAATTTAGCACATAAGGAATAAGGTACAAGACCCATATGAGTGCACAATGCTTCGGATGCAGGAGTATCATCTCACCCAAGCTGATAGCTCTTTAGGAACAGGCAAAAACATCTTTATCTGTTTTCTTTCTTTTTTTTTTTTTTCTTTGCTTCTTTTGAAAGTTCTCACAATGCCTCGAATTCTATGAATGTGATGACAGCCACAGAGAGGTGTTGCATCGTTCTGTTAGAAGATGAACTCCAGGGGAGCCGGGGGGAGACACTTACTTATTTGCTGCTGAAAGCCCCAGAACAGGGCTGTTCCAGGATCTGGCAGATACTTATGAGGTTTCATTTGAATGCGCAGTAGATTGAAGTCATAATATTGTGCTTTCAGTAACTAAATTCCCATTGTTATTTATCGATTTAGCTGATTATTCAATATTGGTTTGCATTGATAACGTATAGCATAACATCTTTGACAAATGAGACCTATAAGTGAGTAAGTAAGTGGAGAAGGAAATGGTTACCCACTCCAATATTCTTGCCTGGAGAGTCCCATGGACAGAGGAGCCTGGCAGGCTACAGTCCATGGGGTCTCAGAGAGTCGGACACAACTGGGGAACTAACACTTACTTACTTAGCAACCCTCACTCTTCTTCCTTGAACACAGCATCAGCACTGCATTCCTAAAACTAGAGCTCCAAGCCTTATTTTTGCTCTGTAAACCAAAGCAGATGAAAAACACTATTTCAGACCATGTTTGGTTGCAGTTGTATACTGGAGTCACCCAGGCCCACCCCCAGAGACTCTCAGTTATTAGCACTTATTTTTAAGCTTCCTGGGGGGTTGTAATATCTAACCAGGGTTGAGAACTACTGCTTGAAAGCTCTGTAAGACCCATCAGAAATAAAAACAGCCTGCTAATCTGGAAAACTGTCTTCTCCCAATTTTGAAATGTTTCATAATGACTACAGTCTAAACCTGAAGTCATTATCCCCTGAGTATTTTTCTCTGAGACATTCTCTTTCTTTGATTGCAAGAGACACAGAAATATTTTCCAAAAATGATTCTAATTCAAGCTTCCTCCTTACATTATTGGATGTAATGATAATGACTTTGAAATAACTGATTTCAATTAACATTGCCACTCAGGCGATTGATAGCTGGAGTCAAAACAAAGCATGAATTCTTGCAAATACATAGGCTTCCCAGGTGGAGCTAGTGGTAACAACCTGCCTGCAGGAGACCTAAGAGCTGTGGGTTCGATCCCTGGGTCAGGAAGTGTCCCTAGAGGAGGAAATGGCAACCGACACCAGTATTCTTGCCTGGATAATCCCATGGACACAGGAGCTTGGTGAGCTACAATCCGTGGGATCACAAAGAGTCGGACAGACTGAAATGACTTAGCACAGCGTGTCAGCTGTTTGTTGTAGGATAACCTTTCATAACACACATGTAGTTGAACAAGTCATGAGTCTCTTCAGTTTGACAACGGATTCTAACCTTACTTTTCCGTTTAATAAAGCCCCTTATGGTGAAAGACTAAGTGAATCATGAGGATGAGTGTAAAGAGCTGTTAAAAACATCAAATTCAAGTGTAAGGCTGACAATAGAGCTCAGGGCTGAGAAGACTACGAGGACTGTCTCGGTTTTTCTGATGGCAGTAGGGTGTCCCCTTGGGACCACCCTTCCCCACTCAGGGTGTCTGAGTTCTCCATCATTTGGGAAGCCTGTGAGTGTTGAAGGAAAAAAATGACCACAGGGTACCAATGAGTAAGCAAAGAAGAACAATAAATAGAAAATATACAAATTAATACTTTGAGATATAACCCTGCTTCAAAAGCATCCTTCAAAAAATGAGAGTGTTGGCATTACCCTTCTGAGAACTGCTTTTTCCTGAGCTGAAACTATTTATCACTTCCCAAATATACTCTCCTTGGCTGCTACCTTATACCTCTGCCTGGATGATTTATTAAAATGTGTTTTCTTTGATATGCAGAGGTGATGCTAGGCAGTGTGTGCTTTAAGTTGCTTTCAAATCTGAGGTCTCTGGGGTTTGGTGTGAAGGCTGCATCAGCTAAGGGGAAAAGCTAATGGCTTCCCTTGAGGATCCCACCTTTGACCCTTGATTTCTTGGCAGGATGCTAATCTACTGAACTAAGGAATGTTGGGCAATAGGGAGACCAGGGAATAACTCTGTTGACTTCACTGCACATTCCTCATTTGACCTGATGCTGTATATCCTTGTGTTACACACACCTTCCTCTGTGACACCTCACATACTTACTCCAAGAAGCAATACTGCTCCCTTCTCGCCAGTTCTCACTGCTGGTCCAGGCTGGGGGAGAAGAGGTAGGAGGTACAAAGAGGTAGGGTGGGTGACGAATATTGACAAAGATAATTCTTGAATGAAGGTACAGGGTATTGTTTCTAAAGCATCATTATAGGGGGAAGTAGAGGAACTGTTCAGTTACCTATTTTCCATGATGCAAAGGACCACAACTAAACTAAAAACATTTGAATTAGAAAGCGGAACACCTCTCTGGATCAGTATTGTAAATTGTAAGCAATTGACTGTGCTATGCTACTCAATTGGACAGTAATGATCTGTGAGCAACAGACAATGAATGCCACGTATTCCATAATTAAGTACAATTTGCAAAGAAGCCCATCTTAAAAGGTAAGTGACCTCCTATGGGTAAACAGGATTGCATCCATGGTAATTAGGTGCAAATGGGAAGGGACAGACTGACAGAGTCAGGCTTTGTCTTCTGCCCACGTCTGCTTAAGGCAGCATGTCCAGCCGCCCTGCTTTTCAGCTTCCCAGCTGGCTCTCAGAGTCACCCCCAACCAGCTGAGTAGGTGGTCCCTGGGCAGGATGGAGCACAGGATTTAGGGATTTGGAGCGAGCGTGATCCTTGGAGAGCAGTACTGGGGAGGAAAACCGAAACCACAGATGAGAGACAATACCACTGACAGCAACAGCCACCGCTCTGATCCAGGCTTCATCTGCAAACCACCCACTCCTGCTTCTGGAAGGAGGCTGAGGGCCTGGCTTCCACTGGATACAGAATAAACAAACGGCAGCTGCCTAGAATACCAGTTAGTCTAACTAGACAAACCAATCAGTGAGTCCGGCTGTTTGGGTGTCTTCTTTGGGAAAATGTCTATTCAGATCATTCTTAAGCAGAATGGACTCAGGGAATGTTTGCCACTCAGGGGGGGCTTGACTTTGTCCAGTGAGATGAGGGAGGCTGTGAACATGCATACGGGTGGGCTTTCAGGCAGATCAGGTTTATTGGAAGAGTGTGTAGGGAAGCCAAGGATCTGAAAAATCCCAAGCCTTGCGTTCCCTCAGAGAATCTTCACAAAGTCCCCAGGCACGTAGGACCCAGTTTGTAGACCTCTGTCGCAGGGTAGCCTGACCCTGGCAGACTCCAGATATGACCTTCCCTTTGCTCCCACGTGGCCAGGGGTGGGTGCTAGGAGAATGTGCTTCTCTGAAGGATTTGCTGTATTTTGACAAGCTGTTTCCTCACACACCATTTTTGAGCTGCGGTTCCCTAGGGGGAGCTTTACTACGTAGAGAAAAGCAGCCAACTGCATGCTGAGAAACACCAGGCAAGATTTAAGGATTACATTTGAAGCTAATTAAGACTACAGTATGAATTTTATGCCCGATCATAATTTCTTATCTACATAGAAAGTATCATTGTTGAGACAATAAGCAGAGTATTTGAAACTTCCTGGGGACTAATTAAATAGAAGGAAGTCTGGCTCTCAGACTGGAAGCTCTGCACTTCAGTCCTCATACCATAAATGTCTGATGTGATGGTTTAATACAGTTGCCAAGATATTGTACTAAGAAATAGCTGGATACTTCAAGGGGTGAGCATAATTCTCTCCTTGTCTGCTGACTTTGGAAATGTGGAATTAATTATCTCCTCATTCATCAATTGGCCAATATTTATCATGGCATCAATCCCATCAGTCCCATCACTTCATGTCTAATAAATGGGGAAAAAAGTGGAAACAGTGACAGATTTTATTTTCTTGGACACCAAAATCACTGAGAATGGTGACTGCAGCCATGAAATTAAAAGACACTCACTCCTTGGAAGTAAAGGACAAACCAAGACAATGTATTAAAAAGCAGAGATATTACTTTGCCGAGAAAGGTCCAAATAATCAAAGCTATGATTTTCCCATTAGTCATGTACAGATGTGAGAGTTGGACATAAAGAAGGCTGAGTGCTGAAGAATTGATGCTTTTGAATTGTGGTTGAAGAAGACTCTTGAGAGTCCTTTGGACTGCAAGGAGATCCAACCAGTCAATTCTACAGGAAATCGACCCTGAATATTCACTGAAAGGACTGATGCTGAAGCTGAAGCTCCAATACTTTGACCACTTGATATGAAGAGCCATTTCCTTTCATTGGAAGATTCTGATCCTGGGAAAGATTGAGAGCATGAGGAAAGGTAGCAACAGAGGATGAGATGGTTAGATAGCATCACTGACTTAATGGACATGAGTTTGAACACACTTAGAGAGATAGTGAAGGACAGGGAATCTTGGCGTACTGCAGTCTATGGGATTGCAAAAAGTCCGTCTCGGCTTAGTGACTGAACAACAGCAACAAATTGTGTGCCTACTATGTGCTCATTCCAGTAGAGCATCAAAGTTCCTGCCTCCTGGACTGTATGGTCCAAGAATGCAAGCAGTTACAAAAGGAAGCAAACAGTATTCACCTTCTGCATTGGATATGACCAAGATAGTTTACAGGATTAGAGTGTAACAAGGGAAGGAAACTGTTGAATGAGAGTTCAGGAAAGGCCTCTACAAGGTGACACCCAAGCAAATCCTCAGTGATGGATGAGAGCCAGATGTTAAACTATCTGGAGAAAGACTTTTCTGGGCAAAGAAGTAGCAGAGCAAAAACTGTGCTGCAGGAGGGAGCCTGCCATGTGCCTAAGGTGGTGAGAAGGTCAGTGTTTTACAGCCAGTAAATGAGGCAGGAGCAGTTGGAGGTGGTGACGGTGAGTGAAAGAAACCTTTAAGCCTAGAGAGGGTACCTGAAGATTTTTTGCTGTAAGAACATGATGGGATTTATGGTCCTGAAGTCCTCTCTGGTTGCTGGTCAGAGACCAGACTGTCGGAAAGCAAGGTCAGTGAGGACTTGACTTCAGAGTCTAGGAAGGAGATCATGGTATCATGGTCCAGAGCTGTAGCAAAGGGGGAGGAGCCAGCAGGCCTCAATGAATGGGATGCAAAACACTATAGAGAGGAAAAGGAAACTGGACCCAAGCTAATAGAATCAGGAGTTTTGTTAAGGGCTTAAAGTTTGAAATGTCTGCTAGATACAAAAGAGGAAATGCCTGGTAGAAAATGGGGGAAATCAGTTATGATACTTATAGCTGATATATTCATAGATGTATCATCAGTGGGGGAAAAAAAGATATTTTAAAGTCATGGTCCAATTATTTTAATTCCCTAAATGCAGAAGCAGCTACAGGAAGCCTAATCCAAAAATAAAATGCCTAGCCACAGGTGGATAGGCATTTCTTGGCTCATTAACTGAAGATAGGTTTCTTTCATAATTGTATTCTTTCTTTTCCCCTCTGAGTAAAACAGACAAGAGATAGTATTGTTTCTTTTTTGAGTGCTACTGACAAATATAGAACCATATACAGTCAAATAATTTTAGATTTATCTGTAGGTCATATGTGTGCAGCACTTTGAAGTTTGTCTTACTTAAGGACAGTAAACAGAGCTTATTCAGACACGGCTTTCCCAGTGGCTTAGTGGTAAAGAATCTGCCTGCGATGCAGGGGAACACGTCAGGAGCTGAGGGTTCAATTCCTGGGTCCAGAAGACACTCTGGAGAAGGAAATGGCAATCCACTCCAGTATTCTTGCCTGGAAAATCCCATGGACAGAGGTGCCTGGTAATCTACAGTCCTTGGGGTCACAAAGAGTCAAACATGACTTAGCAACTAATCACACACAACATTCATACACTACAGTTGTGGTATCAGGCCTGTAGATCCACCCCAGGACAAAATACGGCAGTAGGGTGGGGAGAGGGTCGGTCGGTTGAGATTGATGAGCAGTGTGGATTTCCATCCACTGGTCTAGACTCTCTCCTTGGGTGTTATTTGCTTTGCTTCTATTTCCTAAAGCTCATTATTCTGCATGGTCACATTTTGCTATTGAAATTTTCATCTGTCAAGTAATTTGTGTGTGTATGTAGTCATCCCTTATCATAGTGCTTCTGGGAATCAATGAATCCCTACAAAGAGGACAGTATACCTACTCATTCTGTCTTGTTCAGTTTTCCATGTGTCAGAAATTGTTTTAGGGATGCATATGTGAAATGCCAAGTTATTTATCCATGGAGTATATTATAATGAAAATGAATGGAAATGCTTCTTTGCTAGTACATTTATAAACACAGCAGGAATAGCTACCTCCCCTTGATACCATCCATACAAATGGTCTGGTAGTGAACTTAGCTTTCATTTCTCGCTTCTGTGCAGGTCTTGGCAGGAGAGTTTGTCAAACATTTAGAAGTGAGAATAACCTACAGTGACAGAAATGCTTCCAAGAGATATAAATCTAATTGATAGAAGACCACTGGAGACACTTGTAGTCAAGCTTACCTTATTTTACAGGAAAAAAAAATATTTCTCTTCTTCTTTCTTTTGCAATTCTAAGTAAGGTTCAACCAAATTACAGTTCTATTTATAGATAGATAGATGAGATGGGTACAGATAGAGATGACTTCTGTGGTGGTCCAGTGGTTAAAAATCTGCCTCCCAGTGCAGGAGACACAGGAGATGTGGGTACGATCCCCGGGTCAGGAAGATCCCCTGGAGGAGGAAACAGCAATCCAGTCCAGTATTCTTGCCTGGAGAATCCTATGAACAGAGGAGCCTGGCAGGCTACAATCCATGGGGTCACAAAGAGTCGGACAGGACTGAGCCACTGAGCCCACACGCATAGATATAGGTATTGATATTGGAAGCAGAGAGTTTTGTGACTTTTTCTTATAGACTGAGTACTGTTTTCATTCATTTGAATTTTAGTTGACTGTGGGTGAATGATTTTCTTAATGTTATATAAAACTGGATTTTGTAGGCCACCAGAGTTTCTGGAAGCAATGTGATTTTTATTCCCAGGCCATTTTGAGAAATTCATGTGACACATGCAAAAATGGGAAGTCACGGTGGTTCTGCTTTCAAATTCCCAACAGCATTTGTATGTGTGTTTGTAGTATTGATGGTCCACACAGCCCACCCCATTAAGCAGTCCATATTCTCCCTGTAAGCTTCTCATTTCCTCTAGTTTCTTAGCTGCTCCATGAATGAGGCTGTTCCCTGGTCTTGCTAGCATCCTGAGACAACTGCCATATATGAAGAGGCTGGAGGGAGGGTGTTGGCAGAGGCATGTGGTTTTCCATAATGCAGATTAAAGGATAAAGTCGTAGGTATATAGGTAGACCTATGTCACAGCAATATAGCCCAAGCAGGGACTCCACACACTGAGATTAAGTGAGAAAGGCTCAACGTGGAATCGCCTTTGGGAACAGCCTGGACACATGTTCAGACTTGACCCCAGACTTCTTAAGGCCAAGTCTCTGGTGTGGAACCTGATCATCTCTGTGTCTCCAAAGCTCCACAGGCAGTTCTAACACCAGTCAGGGCGGAGATCCTGTTCACACTACTGTGTTAGCTCCCACTAAGCCAGCGATTTCCTCTTATGAACATACACTGCCCTTTTCAAGCTTGCTGGGCCACTTCGTACTGAACCCTAAATGTTTGTTTACTAAAGGGCATTAGTATCTTCAGAAGACTTAGGTCAAGTGCCACTAAGGTTGTTCAACTTAAAATACAGAACTTAAAATACAGAAGCAGCACTCACTTCTTCAGAACATGCACTAAAATTGGAACGATACAGAGAAGATTAGCATGGCCCTTGTGCAAGGATGACACACACATTAATGAAGCATTTCTTATTTTTAGAGAAGAACACTTCGTTACCAAAGGGTAAGCGGTGGAGGGATAAATGGGGAGTGTGGGATTAGCAGATGTGTACTGCCGTGTGTAAAACAGATAAACAATGAGGATTTACTGTGTAACGGAGGGAACTACAGTCAATATCTTGTAATAACCTATAATGGAAAATAATTGAAAAATGGAAAATGTGTGTATGTATAACAGAATCATACACAAAGTGATGTAGTAAATCACGTTGCTATATACCTGAAACTAACACAAATTGTAAATCAACTGTAATTCAATTTTAAAAAGAAACTTAAAAAAAAAAAGAAACAAGAGACTGACTGACCAACTGCGACGTATGGGTCTTATTAAAACAAAATGTATAACAACTAAAACTAATGAAACAATCGGGTGCTTTGGAAAAAATAGAAGCCACTTGGAGAGGAAATGTCTTTATTTTGAAATAAGTTGATGGCATCACCAACTCGATGGACAAGAGTTTGAGCAAGCTCCAGGAGTTGGTGATGGACAGGGAAGTGCTGCCATCCATGGGGTCGCAAAGAGTCGGACACGACTGAGCAACTGAACTGAATTGATATAAACTATATCAGCTTCTATAACTCATTAGATACAGGAATAGAGCTCAACTTTTCCCAGATTCATTTAAATTTATTCTGCGTCTCACTTGTCAATGTTTCTTTCTTTAAATTTACTGGATTGTAGTTGATTTACAGTGTTGTGTTAGTTTCAGATATACAGCAAACTGATTTACTTCTACGTGGGTTCGTTCATTTTCAGATTCTCTTCTCATGTAGGTTCTCACAGAATATTGAGCTCCCTGTGTTATACAGTAGGCCCTTGTTAGTTATCTATCTTATATATAATAAGTAGTGTGTGTATGTTAATCCCAAGCTCTTAATTTATCCCTCTCTCCCCACATTTCCCCTTTGGTAACCATAAATTTGCCTTCAATGTCTGTAAGTCTGTTTTTCAATATTTCTTTAGTAATAATCCAAGTTAACTCAGTGATACTCACTGAGTGATAGCCATATTAAAGGCTTCATGCTAGGTACTATGATTGAAAGTGAAAGTGTTAGTCACTCAGTCGTGTCTGGCTCTTCGCGACCCCGTGGACCCCCACCAGCTTCCCCTGTCCGTGGAATTCTCCCAGCAGGAATACTGGAGTAGGTTGCCATTCCCTTCTCCAGGGAATCTTCCCAACCCAGGGATCAAGCCTGGGTCTCCTGCACTGCAGGCAGATTCATTACCGTCTGAGCCACCAGGGCGGCTATGATTCCAAGATGGCATTTATTTAAATTCTCAAAAGAAGATTCACTAATAATATTGAGATGTGAAGGACTTTTATTCAGAAATAAAATCTGTTGCTCAGACACCTAATTTTTTTGTTGTTGTTGTTCTACCAGTTTATTGCTACCAACCCATCTCCCTCCACCCTCATGCACACATTCTCAGCCATGTAACCCCATAGACTGCAGCCCGCCAGGCTCCTCTGTCCATGGACTTTTCCAGGCAAGAATGCTGGAGTGGGTTGCCATTTCCTTCTCCAAGACACCTAATTTTGATTCAGGCATTTCTTAGCAAAGGAAGAATGGTAGGAGACAGCCCAGTCCCAGCTCCATGGCCTAGGGTCCCAGCCCAGGACCCAATCCTCAAGACCTGGTGTGTCTAAGAACCCACACAACCACTTGTGCCATGACCTTGGGCACGAACTTCTTTCTGCAGCCAGGAAACCAGCTCAAAGGCAACTTGGTGGTGCAGTTGCCCTCCCATCAGTGAGCCCACCGTAAGCCCTGTCTGGCCGGGTGGTTGCGGCATTCCTCTCTGTAGTCCTGACGCACATCACCATCCCCAGCAGTCTTACATGTGAGCCAGTAGCAGTTCAATCTCTCCAGGCTTTGCTCTTCATTACATGAGTTTTCTTTCTCCAAAGCCAAAGCCAAAGACCACTTAGCATGGTACCACCAAGTACAATCAGCCTCTAAAAGAGCCACCACTGGCTTGCCTCAATATACCCAGCAACTGGCTTCAGATCAGATTGTGGGAGGAAAACTTTTGTACCAACTTGGGTCTTAGCGGTCAGGGGCAATGAGAGGGAATGCAAGTTAATTGACAATAGAAGAGCAGGAGAAAAGATAGCATCTATTCACATGCATTCAGGGTACTCAATAATCTGAGTAATTCACTGAACAACCAAGAGTAATGCTTTATATATCAGCGTAATAGTGGGAAGGAGGGGAAAATGGGGTTTCTAGGGGAAATAAATGGAGGCTCTGGTAGCTTCTATAAAATGTATATATACAATTTCTCATCGCCATGCTAATGGTCATTCTCCTTCTTGGCTGGAAGCTCCCCAGAGAGAGGATTGATGGCAGCTTCCTTCTCAAAAAGCTCTGCAATTGGTCAGATAAGGGGGACTCCAAAAGGCATGTCTCTGAATCTGCTGTATCCCAGATGTTTCCCGTTTAAAATAATCTTTATTTCATTCCACTGTGTCCCTTTAATATTGCAGTAGTATTTGTCTAGGGAGCCTTCGGAGAAGGCAATGACACCCCACTCCAGTACTCTGGCCTGGAAATTCCCATGGATGGAGGAGCCTGGTAGGCTGCAGTCCATGGGATCGCTAAGAGTCGGATACGACTGAGCAACTTCACTTTCATTTTTCACTTTCATGCATTGGAGAAGGAAATGGCAACCCACTCCAGTGTTCTTGCCTGGAGAATCCCAGGGATGGGGGAGCCTGGTGGGCTGCCATCTATGGGGCTGCACAGAGTCAGACACGACTGAAGGGACTTAGCAGCAGCAGCAGGGAGCCTTACTTGTAGCTCCAGTTCCTATGTCCTTAATCCCATATTCTCAGACCTTTCCACTTCATTCATTCCTCAGTTAAGCCTATGGTGGGAAAGAGATGATTTAGGTCTTGCCAGACCTCAAGCCAGGATTCCCAAGTGGTGCTAGTGGTAACCGGCCTGCCAATGCAGAGATATAAGAGATGTAGGTTCCATCCCTGGGTTGGAAAGATCCCCTGGAGGAGGAAATGGCAACCCACTCCAGTTTTCTTGCCTGGAGAATCACATGGACAGAAGAGCCTGGTGGGCTGCAATCCATGGGGTCACAGAGAGTTGGACACGACTGAAGTGACTTAGCACGCACGCACAGACCTCAAGCCAGCATTCGTGTGACAGGTGGCAGCTCTGATGGTTCTCATCACTAGAGCTTCAGCCAGCCAAGTAGCTGGTACAAAACCCGGGCCTTGTCTCAAAAACCAATTCGAAGCTCTCAGTCTACTGATTAACCTTGGAGAGTACAGTAAAAGTAATACACCAAAAATAGACTATATGATGCGATGGCAATGTCTCTACTCTTTGGATACATGTAAACACAGAACTAACCGGGACCACTCAGTGTGGGGCAAGGCTTCCCTAATGGCTTAGTGGTAAAGACTCCACCTTCAACACAGGAGACATGGGAGATGCGAGTTCGATCCCTGGGTCGGGAGGAGGAAATGGCAACCCACTCCAGTATTCTTGCCTGGGAAATCCCATGAACAGAGGACCTGGCAGGCTACATTTCATGTCACGGAAGAGTCAGACACGACTTAGTTACTAAACAGCAGAGTGGGGCAAATAGCTCTTCATGATAATATTCTTCTAATACAGAAAAATAAATGATGCCTCTCACAGAGACCCTGAAGCATCTAGAAAATACTGAATTGCATTTACTGTGTAACAAGCCTTCAACTTTTATAGACGTCACTCACAGCAGGACCAGACCAAGGGGGAGTTCTCTTTTCAAGGGAGGAAATAGTGATTCAGATGGGTGGGAGGCAAGGAACAGGATGAGCTGTCAGGTTGGGGCTGAGAGTTGATACACATGAGCTGGAACCACGAGATGGGGTTTTGCAGAGGGCCCCTGATGAAGGTAACTGCAAATGTGTTTCTTGCCCTTGGTATCTTTGATATTACTTTTTAGTGTCTTTTCCTGTTGCTGACTTTAAACAAATTTTTTAAATTTTGTATTGGCGTATAGTTGATTTACAATGTTGCATGAGTTTCAGGGGTACAGCAAAGTGGTTTCAGTTCAGTTCAGTTCAATCGCTCAGTCGTGTCTGACTCTTTGCGACCCCATGAATCGCAGCACGCCAGACCTCCCTGTCCATCACAAACTCCCAGAGTTTACTCAAACGGTGGTCTGGTATTCCCATCTCCTTCAGAATTTTCCACAGTTTATTGTGATCCACACAGTCAAAGGCTTTGGCGTAGTCAATAAAGCAGAAATAGATGTTTTTCTGGAACTCTCTTGCTTTTTCAATGATCCAGCGGATATCGGCAATTTGATCTCTGGTTCCTCCGCCTTTTCTAAAACCAGCTTGAATATCTGGAAGTTCTCGGTTCACGTATTGCTGAAGCCTGGCTTGGAGAATTTTGAGCGTTACTTTACTAGCGTGTGAGATGAGTGCAATTGTGCAGTAGTTTGAGCATTCTTTGGGATTGCCTTTCTTAGGGATTGGAATGAAAACTGCCCTTTTCCAGTCCTGTGGCCACTTCTGAGTTTTCCAAATTTGCTGGCATATTGAGTGCAGCACTTTCACAGCATCATCTTTCAGGATTTGAAATAGCTCAACTGGAATTTCATCACCTCCACTAGCTTTGTTCATAATGATGCTTTCTAAGGCCCACTTGACTTCACATTCCAGGATGTCTGGCTCTAGGTGAGCGATCACACCATTGTGATTATCTGGGTCATGAAGATCTTTTTTGTACAGTTCTTCTGTGTATTCTTGCCACCTCTTCTTAATATCATCTGCTTCTGTTAGGTCCACACCATTTCTGTCCTTTATTGAGCCCATTTTTGCATGAAATGCTCCCTTGGTATCTCTAATTTTCTTGAAGAGATCTCTGGTCTTTCCCATTCTGTTGTTTTCCTCTATTTCTTTGCATTGATCGCTGAGGAAGGCTTTCTTATCTCTCCTTGCTATTCTTTGGAACTCTGCATTCAAATGGGAATATCTTTCCTTTTCTCCTTTGCTTTTTGCTTCTCTTCATTTCACAGCTATTTGTAAGGCCTCCTCAGACAACCATTTTGCTTTTTTGCATTTCTTTTCCATGGGGATGGTCTTGATCCCTGTCTCCTGTACAATGTCACGAACCTCCGTCCATAGTTCATCAGGCTCTCAGTCTATGAGATCTAGTCCTTTAAATCTATTTCTCACTTCCACTGTATATTCATAAGGGATTTGATTTATGTCATACCTGAATGGTCTAGTGGTTATCCCTACTCTCTTCAGTTTAAGTCTGAATTTGGCAATAAGGAGTTCATGATCTGAGCCACTGTCAGCTCCTGGTCTTGTTTTTGCTGACTATATAGCAAAGTGGTTTAGTTATACATATATCCATCCTTTTTCAGATCCTTTATCTTATAAGTTATTACAGAATATTGAGTAGAGCTCCTTGTGCCATACAGTAGGTCCTTGTTGGTTATCATTTGTATACATAGTAGGGTGTATATGTTCATCACAACCTCGTAATTTATCCGCCGCCCCCCCCAACTTTTTCCTTTGTTAACCATAAGTTTGTTTTCTAAGTCTCTGAGTCTGTCTGTTTCTGTGTTGCAAATAAGTTCATTGGTATCATTTTTTAGATTCCACATGTAAGTGGTTATCATGCGATGTTTGCCTTTCTCTGGCTGACTTACTTCTCCTTGCTGACCTTTTATTTCCGGCTCAGTGATCAGAGGTGTTACTGTCCACTTTCTCGCTTAAATCACTTGGGCAGAGTACTTCTTCTCTGTGTCTTTGATTCTTCCTGTTTGAAATGGAGATGAACATAGTGTCGATCTCATAGGACAGTGGTGAGAAATAAAGACATAAGGAGTACTTGGGACCATACCTGAGACCCTGAATTAACCACTAGTTAACTGAGTTATCACTAGTCTTATGCCTCATGGCAACAGCAGCACCGCTAGTTCTTACTAGCATTAGTTCTGGCAGTAGTGTCTGACTCACTTTTGCACCTGCATGGGTTCCCCCCAGTCCAATGGAGGCTCCTAGGCAATGGTGATTCAGTGCATCTGTTCTGTGAAAAACAGGTTAAAAGCTCTCAGTTTAAAGTTATCTCAGGCCTATTTGCAGTGAGGCCTTTTTTTCCAAAGCCCATTTTTCACTTTATTGTAGACATAAATCTTTTTTTATGCAGATGCTTAAAAATTTTTCCCAGTGAAAAACATATTCCTTTCACGAAGACTTTCTATTGAGCCATCATATCTCTATTCTCCCAAGGAGCCCACTGGCAAATAATGGGACACTGAGGGACAATGTTGGCAATGAGGAACTGAAATGACACGAGGAGCTGGAATCCCTGGTACCTATAATTATATTCACCTGCACATGTGCAGAGCTTGATAAAAAGAAAGAACCTGTTTTGTTATTCCTTAATTTTAAAAGGAAAGAATGCCAAGAACTCTAAGGCTTAATGACCAAAACAAGCATGCCTGAAACAGATTCAGACACATGAGTGCAAAGTAGCAGATCAAATACGTTTTGTGACCGGGTACTTGTGGCTCAGCTGGTAAAGAATCTGCCTGCAATGTGGGAGACCTGGGTTCGATCCCTGGATTGGGAAGATCCCCTGGAGAAAGGAAAGGCTACCCACTCCAGTATTATTGCCTGGGTCGCAAAGAGTCAGACACAACTGAGTGACTCACTCATTCACTCACTCACACCCTCCAAGGGGTTCCATCTTTGTCTCTCTTTGATATGCTGTTGTCTGTGTACCATCTTTATGGTGCAACAAAAAGGACCATCTCATGGTGTCACCAGTGAACCACAAAAAAATTGCAGGTAAAATGCACAGTTTTAGGCAAATCCTTTGAGATGAGGATTCCCTGGATGGGTTTGACTGCATTTTCCAGTGTAGTTGAATTCCTTCTTTGGTACTGAATCTGCTCTGCTTTATACCAAAGAGCTCAGCCTCCTCCTACAGAGATTGAAATTCATCTGTTTCACTCATGGCATCATTTAAGCTTGTTCTTTTCCTCTGATACTTCTTTTATAAGCTTGCCTCCACTTACAAAACCATCAAAGCCTGGAAAGAAATTATTTGACAAGAAAAAAAGAAAAGCACCTTTAGTGTAAGTTTCCAATGAGACCAAATCAATGAGCCACCTGAGGTGAAGTTGGCCCGGCAGTGAGCTTACAGCCAGTCCTGTGTATCATCCTTTCCCTGTCCTAATTTCTCTTTGAAACTTTCAGAAAGTTGTGTACATCCAGTCATATCATTAAGAGGCTGATTGAATCTAAAACCAAACTGTTGCCCTGTTTGTGTCTGGTGTAGTCTAAATAGGAAAAAAATAAATCAACTCGTGGGAGGAAAAAAGCGTGATAGGCACAAGCCAAAAGTCACACCTTGTTAATGAAAACATGCAAAACTTTTGTTAGGTAATATTGATAATTATTATAGCCTACCTAATGAAGGCAAAGGGCAAAAGGCTTATTGCTTCAAATACCCTTTCCCACCTGAGTTTCTCATGAGAAAATAAACAGTGGTGCTCAGTGGCGTCCAAGGCTGGCCCCCCAATCAATCTCATTAGAATATTAGCTGTTCCAAGGCTGGCTCCCCAATCTCATTAGAATAGCTGTTACTAGAACCAGGCTGTTTCCTGTTCCATTTGGCAAAGGACGGCACCGCTCAATGGAGCTTTGTCAGAGTCTCAGGAGGGTGAGGCAATGTCAGTTCTTCTGGAAGCTTGTTTTTCTTAACTTTTTACTTTGTATTGGGGTATAGCCAGTTAACAAGCAATGTTCTGACAGTTTCAGGTGGACAGTGAGGGGACTCTGCTCTACATGTATCCACTCTCCCCCAGATTCCCCTCCCATCCAGGCGGCCACACAGCGTTGAGCAGAGTTCTCTGTGCTATGCAGTGGGTCCTTGTTGGTTATCCATTTTCAGCATAGCAGTGTGTACACGTCGATCCCAAACTCTGTGACTATCCCTTCCCCCATCCTTCCACTTGGCAACCATAGATTGTTCCCTAAGTCTGTGAGACACTTTCTGTTTGGTAAGCGGGTTCGTTTGTATCATTTCTTTTTAGATTCCACCTATAAGGGATATCATATGATGTTTCTCTTTCTCTGTCTGAGTTATTTCACTCAGCATGACACTCTCTAGAAGTTTGTTTTGAGTGTCCCAGGTGGCGCTAGTAAAGAAGTGGACCACCCCCTGTGATTAAAGTCAGTGCAGTGGTAAAGTCAGTGCAGAGACATGAGAGGCGAATTCTGTCCGTGGGTCAGGAAGATCCCCTGGAGGATGGCATGGCAACCCACTCCAGTATTCCTGCCTGGAGAATCCCATGGACAGAGAAGCCTGGCAGGCTACACAGTCCAGAGCGTCGCAAAGAGCCAGACATGACTGAAGTGACTTAGTACTCCCGCACATAGTTGTTTGAGGCGGGTCTTTCAATGCCTGGACTTGCCACGGTTCAGGATTGGCAGAAAAGGGAGTTCAGGGCATCACAGGGCACAGACCATCTGTTGATGTTTTTCACGGGAGACTTCATGAACCTTTCCCAGAGGTTCCATAACAGTCAAGCTATTTGCCTGGGCTAGAGTCTCCTGGAGTGGTAAGCACAATTCATGAGGACGATGAGATCATTAGGTGATATTCCTGGAGACCATCAGCTGACTTGGAGCCTCCTTGTCCGAGCTGTGTGTGCACGAAGGGATGATGGGGAGTTGGAAGCAGAGGGTTTCCGTTCTCTGTAGTCTGAAAGGGAACATGCATCTCCAAGACCGCCTGTTTCATGGTGGATGGATAGCCAGATGACACTGAGGGGAAATGGAAGCTCAGATAGCACCAAGCTGTCAGTTGTCCAAAGTTGCTTTTCATTTAACTTTAGCAGCATTTGGGCCCCAGGGTCCCCACCTCTCCAGCCACACTCAATTACTCCTTCCCAAGTAGGTGTGGAAAGTGTGGCGGGGGGCGGGTCTCGGTTCTCAAGGACGGGGTGTTTCAGGTAGAGACCCATCCCTGGCCCAAGAAACCACACTGATGTATTTATTCCCAGATGTTCAGATTACAGTGCACACTCTAAGTGGCTGTGGAAATGCACAGAAAATAAGCATAACAGGGTGACAAGGCCTTTAAACACACAGCTCTCAGTTGTGAAGAAATGCGTGAGCAAAACTTGAGCATGTTTAACATAAAGTTAATTTTGAAGTTTATTCTCAATTGCTTTGGATCATAGGTCTGGTCATGTCACTCCTGTTTGCCTTTTGAATGAGTCTGAGGCTCAGTGGTAAAGAATCCACCTGCTAAAGCAGGACACTCGGGTTCAATACCTGAGTCAGGAAGATCTCCTGGAGGAGGATATGGCCTGGGAAATGCCATGGGCAGCGGAGCCTAGCAGCCTATACCCCATGGGTCATCAAGAGTCAGACACGACTTAGTGGCTGAACACCAAGGCCAAGAGAATCTCAGACTATCAATAAATATTTGTTGTATGAACAAACAACTAGTATCATGCTTTACGTTCACAGGTCATACGCATTACAGAGTCTGTAGCTACAAAAAAATAAATCTAATTCTATAAGAGCAGAGAGGAATGTCTCAGTTCTCATTGAAAAAAATCTCTTGTCATTCTGATTTCCTAGTGTTAGAACATTCATATACCCTACAGACTTATTTATTAGTGTCAAAGGTCTGTATTTTTGATTTCTCACTTTTTTTCCCACTAGAGGTAGGCATGCCAGGAGAAGTTTCAAATGCATGGATTGAATCCGTGATTCACTGTGTGGTTGAAGCTCCTGTCCATCAAGGCCCAGGTTCTGGTCCCTTCATCTGCACTCCCTACCATGATGAGTGAAGTCAACCATGGAGTTAGTTGTGCATCCATCGTTCACGTGCTCCTTGTCCTGGCCGGGTTGTAGTATGGCCAATTGCTTGTCTTCCGTCCAGAATTCTCTTCAATTTCAATTTGCTCTTTTTTCTTTCTGCATATTCTACATCCATCCTAGAGCTGGCAGCATATTTTAATAAAGAACCTTCTTGAGACCCTTGAGAAGGAGAGCCACCAGCCCACCTGGGGGTTTGCTTTAGAATGCACACCTGCTCGGGTTGGTGGAGTGGGTGGTATAGAAATGAACAAAGACCAGCCAAATGAGAAAAGCGAAGGCTGTCTGTTCTAAGCATCTTGTAGCAGGGGAGTCCGCCACCATCACTTGTGTTTGGCCGAGACTCACAGGCAGGCAGGGTAGCTGGAAAGCTTCATATCGGAGAAAAGGGGACATTTATGGGGGCCCCAATGAGAGGTTGCTGGCCTGAGGAAGCTGGAGGAAGGCCAAGGAGAAGTGGACCACCCCCTGTGATTAACTAGGGGTGCGTGTTTGACTTTCTCTGGTTGGTTTTCAGTTGGTCCCCAAGTTGACTGTGACCCCATGGACTGTATAGCCTGCCAGGCTCCTTTGTCCATGGGATTTTCCAGGCAAGAATACTGGAGTGGGTTGCCATTTCCACCTCCAGGGGAATCTTCCCAACCCAGGGGTTGAAACCGCATCTCTTATGTCTCCTGCATTGAGAGGCGGATTCTTTACCACTGTGCCACCTGGGAAGCTCAAGCTGTCACTTATTAATCAAGTACTAGCCATTTGAGGACAGTTGTTCCAGAAGTGACTGTTTAGCTCTCCGGATTGTCATGAGAGATAACATGACTTTCCTGTCAGTCTACCTTAGAGCAGGCTGCCTTCCTGAGTTTACTCTATAAAGAGCTGTTTTCCTGGGCAGGTTGCTTCAGGTTGGGGATCAAAGTTCTGCTTTTATATGTGGTCTGACCACTGTCCATTTGTATGCAGGCGAATTCTTTACCACTGAGTCACCTTGGAAGCCCAACCAGAATGTTAGCCCGCAGGAAAGAGTTAGCGTAATTTCTTGTCTCTTTGGATCTGTTTTCCACTGGGACCTGAGTTGGTGGATAACTCTGAGTATGTTTTTTTAGCAAAAAAAGTATTCATGAATTCTTGGTCTCAAGGTCTAGGGACTCGCAGACCTCAGTGAAGAAAGAAGAAATATATGGTTTGAAAGAAGAAAGAAATACATCAGAGTTTGGTAGAGCGGGAAGGAAAAATTGCATTCAGTTAGAACTCCTCAGACTAACAACATGTACACAGTTCTATTGTCCAAACCACTTAAAAAACAAATTGCTAAGAAGAGATTATTGAAAAGGTGCTTTATTGAAGCCATTAGATTCTTTCATTGAACATTTGTTGGACCCCATTATGTGCCTGGCCCTGGAAATATCTCCACTATTATTTGTTAACTGCAGTCTGTAATCACACAGGGGAAAACATCATATATTTTCACTAAGACTGAATAGCTAAGGCCAACAAATTTAATATTTCAATGAAATTACTAACTTCCAGGAGAGATACACAGTGAGACAATCCTTGCTTAAGGAAAAAGCACTCTTCATGTTCCTTTTGTGCAAGTGGTCTTGAAACCAATTATTTATTGAACATATACATGCCCAAGGGACTGTCTGGAAAATGGAAAGTATTTCCAGACTTGAAGGAATTTAAGGAAGCATTGTAGATAAGAGGTGGATGCGTACATCAGCATTGCATTGTGTGCATGTGTGCTCAGTCACCTCAGTTGTGTCCAACTCTTTGCAACCCCATGGACTATAGCCCACCAGAATGCTCTGTCCATGGGATTCTCCAGGCAAGAACACTGGAGTAGGTTGCTGTGCCCTCCTCCAGGGGATATTCCTGACCTGGGAATTGAACCTGCGTCTGCCTACGTCTCCTGCATTGCAGATGGATCCTTTACCCACTGAGCCACGTGGGAAACCCCAGCCTTGCATTGGTAGATGGTGAATGTGCCTCCTGCAGGGAAAACACACAAGGAATCCCTGGGGTCTCCTTGCGGAGGGTGCTATTTCCCTGTGGCTGGTGAGAAAGGGAGTTATCATAACACATTTGACAAGTCTTAACATTTCCATTTGTCAGGTTGAAAGTACACCGTCCATGCCAGTGCATGTTTAGACATTTATTTTTCTTATATTACACTCGAGACAAGTGAGAGAGGAAGTTTGACAAGCAATTTGTGCTATGTCAGTTACACCAAATCACAGCCCATGTCTGCCCCTCTAATCACACAAAGCCCATGAGGCGTGAAGTTCCAGGGGTTCATGAGGTTACTGAGAAGCATGGAAAAGACACAAGGAGACGTTAGCAAACAGAATCTTCTCATCCGTCACTTGCTATGACTGTCTCGTGATGTTTAGAAGTGACTCATCTTCACCCATCTCTAGGGGCTCCCTGGTGTGTGCTAAGTCGCTTCAGTCATGTCTGATTCCTTGCAATCCCATGGGCTATAGCCCGCCAGGCTCCTCTGTCCATGGGGATCCTCCAGGCAAGAATACTGGAGTGGGTTGCCTTGCCCTCCTCCAGGGGATCTTCCCAATCAGGGATGGAACCCACATCTGTGGCTCCTGCATTGCTGGTGGCTTCTTTACCTCTGAGCCCTGGGGAAGCCTGGTTACCTGGTGTTATAAGGTAAATGTTCATGCCCTGCCCCCCACCCCCTGCCGAATCCATTCAGTGAAGCCTTAACCCCCAATTTGAAGGTATTCAGAGATGGGACCATTAGGAGTTGCTTATGCTTGGATGAGATCATGAGGGTGAGGCCCTCCTGATGGGATTAGTGCCCTTAGAAGGAGAGGATGTGAAAAACTGGGGAAAGGCCATGTGAGCACATGGAGAAAAGTGCTGTCTACAGGCCCGGAATGCCAGGAACCCTGCCTCCCAGCACCTTAATCGTGGCCTGCCCCTCCTTAGCTAAGCTGCCCAGTCTGTATTATTATGTCACATAGCAGCCCAAGATGACGAAGATCTGTTTTTCCTGAGTCTCTAGAGCAGTGACTGTCAGCAAGGCACCATTCTGCACCTGCATCCCACCCATCGTCCCACACCAGGCGGTATTTGGCCAGGTCTGGAGATGCTTTTTGTCGTTATACTGGGTTTGCTCCTGAGATCTAGTGTATAGAGGCCAGGGACGCTGCTGGCCATCCAGTATACAGGACATTCCCCCTGCCCCCCACCCACGGTAAAGCATGATGTAGCCAGTCATGTATGCATGTGAGAGTTGGACTATAGAGAAAGTTGAACACTGAAGAATTGATGCTTTTGAACTGTGGTGTTGGAGAAGACTCTTGAGAGTCCCTTGGAATGCAAGGAGATCCAACCAGTCCATCCTAAAGGAGATCAGTCCTGGGTGTTCATTGGAAGGACTGATGCTGAAGCTGAAACTCCAATCCTTTGGCCACCTGGTGCGAAAAGCTGACCCATTGGAAAAGTCCCTGATGCTGGGAGGGATTGGGGGGAGGAGGAGAAGGGGACAACAGAGGATGAGATGGTTGGCTGGCATCACCGACTCAATGGGCATGAGTTTGAGTAAACTCCGGGAGTTGGTGATGGACGGGGAGGCCTGGCGTGCTGCGGTCCATGGGGTTGCTAAGTGTTGGACACGACTGAGCGACTGGACTGAACTGAACTGAGCCCCAAAGAGCCATAATGCCAAAACTGAGGAAAATGACTCCACATTTGGTACAAACATCTCCCCCAAAGCCCTGGCAAACCCCACTTCTCTTCAACAGCATTATTAACTTCTGTCTTTGTCTGATAATTCCAGAAACCACCCTGACTAGGTGGTTTGATTAGGAAGCCCGTCAAAGCACTGCTTGTGAGGCCAGATGACTTGAGCTGGAAATAGCAGATGTGGCCCCTGCAAGTGGTCGAGCTGTACCCCCTCATCCGTGGTTGAGTCCGCACACCGTCCTCTCCCTGTGGGCTCACGCCAGGGTGCGGGGGGAGTTCTAGCAGCTCACACGTGTGTGTGATGGGCATCCCCAGGATGGCTGCTGGCACCAAGAGAGAATGTTCCTAAAGCCCTCCTGTAGCCAGCTCTCTTCAAACCATTTCTCTTGCTCTGCTTAGACCCTTGTGGTTTCCTGGGCAACTCAACGCATTACTGAAAAATATATGCCTGCAAGATTTTGATGGTAAAAATAAAACAACTTCGCGTTAAATTTGGGACTTGTGTTCGAGATCATTCAAAGCTCTGAAAGCAACCCCCTTCGCTTGTGCTTCAGTTTTAAGTCCGATTTTGGGATGCCTCACTGGCATTTGCGTTGGTTGGGATTGAACAGGTTGTGCTTTATTCGTGGCTCCTGTTTAGATGCAGGGCTTGGGTGGTGCGTTGCTCAGCGCAGTGTTTGTGGAATGCCTGCCTCCATCCAGGCCAGTCCCAGGTACCAGGAGCTCAGGCGATAAGGTCCTCAAGGAGGTTACTGAGGTGAACAGACCCTTGCGTTCTGCGAGAGATAAGCTTGGATTGGAGGGGGCAGGGGAGCTGAAGCATCTTTGGGAGAAGCGGATATAGGAGCAACTTCCTAAATGATGTGACCCCCGAGCTGAGCCTGGACAAGTCAGAGGTAACCAGACACAGGGACAAACCACGGAGGAACCGCAGCAGGAGCAACAGGAGTTACGCCCCCGAGACTCAACTCCTGTGCAAGTAGTCACAGAATTACAACAGAGTCACCTGGAGGGAGGAGAGAGATCCCAAGACCCATGGGCATTCTGACGGCCAGTCCCAGATGAGTGTGTGTTTCATCTGGTAAGGGAGGGGGTGCCATGGATGTGGTCAGAGGCAGAGTACCACATACTGCCACATGCTCCCAGTTAATTCTAAGAGAAAGAAGTGAAGTCGCTCGGTCATGTCTGACTCTTTGTGACCCCACGAACTGTAACCTGCCAGGCTCCTCCATCCATGGGATTTTCCAGGCAAGAATACTGGCATAGGTTGCTATTTCCTTCTCCAGGGGATCTTCCCAACCCAGGGATCGATCCTGGGTCTCCCACACTGCAGGCAGACTCTTTACTGTCTGAGCCACTATTTGCGACCCCATGGTCTATACAGTCCATGGAATTCTCCAGGCCAGAATACTAGAGTGGGTAGCCTTTCTCTTCTCCAGGGGATCTTCCCAACCCAGGGATCGAACCAGGTCTCCCGCATTGCAGGCAGATTCTTTGCCAGCTGAACCACAAGGGAAGCCCAACAATATTGGAGTGGGTAGCCTATCCCTTCTCCAGTGGATCTATCCAACCCAGGAATCAAACCGGAATCTCCTGCATTGCAGGCAGATTCTTTACCAACTGAGCTATCAGAGAAGCCCCCCAGTTAATTCTACTGGGATGAAAATCAGACGGATTTGCATTTATTGAGGCATATTCAGACCTCTTTCACAGGATCGAGCAATCAGATAGATTTGATTTTCTTGTTTTTATCACCCTCCCAATGAACACAGTCACAGTACTGACAAATGCTTCCCGTCCTTGTAACTCTACACGCCTTCCATCCCTCCCTTGGGTAGATGAGAAACCCCTTGGTTGTTGGTGGCCTGGCTGTAAACCCAGAGCCTGGCATAATGCCTTTTATATGCGGGGGTTGGCGGGGGGGGGGGGGGGGGGGGCAGACAGGAAGCACTTTTTATGTCTTGCTGTTGGTAGGAAAGCGAGTATGATGTGCCTTATTTCCTGCGTCCTTCAGAATCAGTGCCCCAGCCCCTCTGTGGGTATCACCTCCGTGGGCATCACCTCCCTGGACGGGTGGATGCGCCGTGAAGTTTCCTCTGCTTCTCTGCAGCGTTCAGACCTGTCTTTCATTTCCAAGGTAGACACCCTTTCCTATCACTCACTTCCCGGAGAGAACCATGGCCTTCTCCACAGAGGTATTCACCGGAATGAAATCTACTAACGCTCCTGAAATTCACAAGGGCAGAGCCTGAACTTGACTTTCTGTTCTCGGTCACGTGAGAGAGTATCCCCAGGAAGACACCTGGGCTTCCTGTTGCTGTTCAGCACGTTCTAGAGAAATCGGCCTGGAGCTCGTCTTTGCGTCCTGAGCCAGGCCTGTGTACCGCTGACTCCGGGGAGCGCAGAGCCGGTTTTCCTTCTCACAGAGCAGGACGAAGCAGAATCTGGGGGTGAGGACGGTGATGATCACAGCTGGTGTCATGACTGAACCATCATTTTTATTTAAGTAATGTTAATTTGATTTTGCTTACTTTGTCTGCAACTCTAATCTTAGGGACCTTGAAGGTGGGGAGGTCCTTCAAGATTTCTAAGTGCAGTAAAAGTGAAATTGCAGATTCCAGAGGGTCACATACAACAGAGGATATGTGAATATTTGTCAAATAAAATGAGATAGCTACCTGTTACCTGTGGTCTCTTCTTCAAAGGAGCTGCTCTAAACCTGAGCCTATATCCAAATGAATGTTGCCCAGAGCATTCATTTTCTTTGGCTTAAGAAAGTACTACTAACTGGGTGGGTCGAACCACAGATATTATTGTCTCAGGGTTCTGGAGGTGTGAAGGTTTTGGTAGGCAGGGCTGGTTCCTTCTGAGGCTGGGCTGGAGAATCAGTCTCGGGCCTCTCCCCCAGTTTCTGGTGTTTTCGGGCCCTCTTTCGAGTCCCATTGTCTTATAGGAGCATCACCTTGATCTCTGCCTTCATCTTTACAGTGTTCTCCCTGTATATGGACTTCCCAGCTGGCACTAGTGGTAAAGAATCCACCTGCCAATGCAAGAGACATGAGATGTGGGTTCAATCCCTGGGTTGGGAAGATCCCCTGGAGAAGGGCATGGCAACCCACTCCAGTGTTCTTGCCTGGAGAGTCCCCATGGACAGGGGAGCCTGGTAGGCTACTGTCCATACGGTTGCACAGAGTCAGACATGACTGAATCAACTTAGCATACATGCTCCCTGTATATATGTCTGTCTCCGAGTTTCGCCCTTTTATAAGGACACCAGTCGTACTAGAGTAGGGACCTACCTTGTTCCAGTATGACCTCATCTGAAATAATGACATCGGCAATGACTTCGTTTCCAAATAAGACCCCCTTCTGGAGTAGCGGGGTCTAGGACCCCAACATACGGGTAGGGTGAGGGAGATGCACAGTAACAGCTGTGAGCAGCGGCATTCCTGTCTCCACCCCGTTTCACCCCAGGGAGCCCCATCAGCTGCTAAGTAACCGCCGCTCTGCCCTTCACCACAGGATGGGGGCCAGCTCCCATTTTAATGTTTCTGGTTAGAACCGGCAAGGATGGATGTCCTGAGTCTCCAACTAAAGAAGGAAAGAAGGAAGAGAAGACAGAAACGGGGGGAGCATATTCTTTAAGAAACATAAACGGCAAAGAGAATGGAAGGAGTGAATTCAACAGTTTATCCACAGATAGATGTTTATATCCAAGTCCCTAGAGTGGGTACATGTGACCTTATTTGGAAAAAGTCTTTGCAAATGTAATCAAGTTCAGGATCTTGAGAGGAGAGCACCCTGATCACCCAGGTGGACCCTGAGACCAGTGATATGTGTCCTCAAAGCGACAGGTTTGGATTGGACACGGAATCTCAGAAGAGGTGGCCCTGTGTGGTTGGAGGCGGAGCCTGGAGCCGCGAGCAGGCGCGTCAGTAAATTCCAGGATCCCCCAGAAGGTGGCGCTGCTGACACCTTGATTTGGGACTTCAGGCCTCGAGAAGTGTGAGAAAATGAATTCCTGATGGAAATAGATCTCTTAACACCCGGAATATCATCCACGGTGGCTGAGGGGACACCCTTGTGAAGTCCCAACATCCTCTTTGCTCTGGTCTAACTTCCTGGAGGAAGAGCAGAACCACCAGATGGTTCTATGTTCTTTCCCAAGTCATTCCCTGACCAGGGCTATTTATTCCAGTCCCCGCCCACCTCTCAGCGCCCTGCATTTGACCTTTGCAATTAGTCACCATAAGACCTCCAGGCAGCTAAGGGAACTGTGCTAGCCCAAAGGAGGACCACTGAATCTTCAAGCCTTCAAACAAGCTAACGGCCCATACCTGCTAACAAGCACACTCCAAGTCTCTGATGATATTTTGAAAATAAGCTAGCAGAGACTGTTCATACTGGATAATAGGATGTTCGGAGAATAACTTTTCTGTCATATGAAGACTCCTCATTGTTTCTTGGTTAATTTTTATTGGAATATAGTTGCTTTACACTGTTGGCGTTAGTTTTTACTGGACAGCAAAGTGAATCAGCTATACATATACATTTGTTGTTGTTGTGTAGTCACTAAGTCATGTCCGACTCTTTGGGACCCCATGGACTGTAGCCCACAAGGCTCCTCTGTCCATGGGATTTCCCCAGCAAGAATACTAGAGTGGGTTGCCATTTCCTTCTCCAGGGGATCTTCCCGACCCAGGGATCAAACTTGAGACTTTTACCCTCATCTCCTGCTTTGGCAGGGAGATTCTTTACCACTGAACCACCAGGGAAGCCCATATATGTACGCACAACCCCTCTTTAAGGATTTCCTTCACATTTCAGTTCAGTCGCTCAGTCGTGTCTGACTCTGCGACTCCCTGGACTGCAGCACGCCAGGCTTCCCTGTCCATCACCAACTCCTGGAGTTTACTCAAACTCATGTCCATCGAGTCGGTGATGCCATCCACCCATCTCATCCTCTGTCGCCCCCTTCTCCTCCAGCCCCCAGTCCCTCCCAGCATCAGGGTCTTTTCAAATAAGTCCATTCTGCACATCTGGTGGCCAAAGTATTGGAGTTTCAACTTCAACATCAGTCCTTCCAATGAAGATTCAGGATTGATTTCCTTTAGGATGGACTGGTTGGGTCTCCTTGCTGTCCAAGGGACTCTCAAGAGTCTTCTCCAACACCACAGTTCAAAAGCATCAATTCTTCGGCACTCGGCTCTCTTTATAGTCCAACTCTCACATCCATACATGACCACTGGAAGAACCATAGCCTTGACTAGATAGACCCTTGTTGGCAAAATAATGTCTCTGCTTTTTAATAGGCTGTCTAGGTTGGTCATAACTTTCCTTCCAAGGAGTAAGTGTCTTTTAATTTCATGACTGCAATCACCATCTGCAGTGATTTTGGAGCCCAGAAAAATAAAGTCAGCCACTGTTTCCCCATCTTTGCCATGAAGTAATGGGACCGGATGCCATGATCTTGGTTTTCTGAATGTTGAGCTTTAAGCCAACTCTTTCACTCTCCTCTTTCACTTTCATCAAGAGGCTTTTTAGTTCTTCTTTGCTTTCTGCCATAAAGGTGGTGTCATCTGCATATCTGAGGTTATTGATATTTCTCCCAGCAATCTTGATTCCAGCTTGTGCTTCATCCAGCCCAGCATTTCTCATGATGTACTCTGCATATAAGTTAAATAAGCAGGGTGACAATATACAGCCTTGATACTACTTTTCCTATTTGGAACCAGACTGTTGTTCCATGTCCAGTTCTAACTGTTGCTTCCTGACCTGCATACAGATTTCTCAGGGGCAGGTCAGGTGGTCTGGTATTCCCATCTCTTTCAGAATTTCCCACAGTTTATTGTGATCCACACAGTCAAAGGCTTTGGCATAGTCAGTAAAGCAGACATAGATGTTTTTCTGGAACTCTCTTGCTTTTTCGATGATCCAGCGGATGTTGGCAATTTGATCTCTGGTTCCTTCCCATTTAGACCACCACAGAGCACTGAGCAGGGTTCCTAAACTATAAATAGCTTCTCATTAGTTATCCATTTTATACAAAATATTTTATATGTCAATCCCAATCTCCCAGTTCATTCTACCCCCTTCTGCTCCTGGTTCCCTACGTTTGTTCTCTACATCTGTGTTTCTATTTCTGTTTTGCAAATAAGATCATCTGTACCATTTTTCAAGATTCCATACATATGCATTAACACATGATATTGTTTTTCTCTTTCTGACTCACTTCACTCTGAATGACAGTCTCTAGGTCCATCCATGTCTCTACAGATGACCCAGTTTCATTCCTTTTTATGGCTGAGTAGTATCCCCTTGCGTATATATCTCACATCTTCTTTAGCCGTTCCTCTTGATGGAACTTCTAAGTGTTTTGAAGTGATGCTTGGCTTGGATTTTCATGGATGGTTTTGGTTTGTTTCAACGGTGCTGACCACAGTCATTGCACTATAATAATTAAGCTCTTTGTAGACCAAAGTGTAGGCTCTTGAGTGATCCTTTTAGATCATGCTGAATCAGCTTTGCTAGGGCAAAGCCTGTAATGTCCATTCTAGAAGCTGACACTGTTAAGAAGTCATCCTTACTAAGCCGTCCTGTCACCAAATTTCACTGCAGCGAGAGCAGACAGCCAGGAAAATCAGATTTCTGCAGTTGAATGCACACTTCAAGTTTTCAAAAACTACAACTATTTAGATGAGAAAATCCAAACGCCAGCCACTTTGCTGGGCTTTAGGGCCACTGATCTACAGAAAGTCTGTGTCTAATATGGTCCTACCTTTTTCAGTCATCCCTGCAGTCTCGGAATTCCATTTGCCATATCTTCCTCCTTTGCTACAAGTGAAATCCCATTACAATAAAGAAACTGCCAGAGAACCGTCTAGCTTTTTTTCTTTTCCTAGATTTTTGCACCATTAAGTGTTGCTTCTAATAAATGTATCCTCAGCTCCAGTCTAATATTTAGTCATTTTCATTGAGTGGGATTACAGGAAATAAACTTTGGTCTGTATTTGGTCCTCTAGGCTCACTTTTTATTTTGCTTCTGCTTTTATATCTTTATTTTATCTTTATCTTCACATTTTTTCTGTTTTTCTATCTATCACCTTGTGGAGGGTCCATATAATTATAATAGTTGTTAATTCTTTTCTGGATAGCACAAACATACTCACCAAAGTTCTAAATTTATCAAAGTATAAATCCTTTATGTTTTAGCTGTACAGACACAACATTAGCCTACAATATAAAACACTGGAATTCTGGATACATGAATAATGCCACAATTTTATATGAAATGTCCACTGTGGTTAGTTAATAAAGAAATAGGCAATATTATATAGCCCAAGCTATTTTTACAGTTCATAGGAGGAATATTTTCACTAGCTAGGGAATTTGAAGAAATACCTAAAACACAATCAATTTTTATTAAAATAATTTATCATTACTTTTGGGTTCCAATAATGAAGCCGAAATTAAAATTGGAATTCTGTCTACTATAAAAATTTGAGACTTCCTGGGTGGTCCAGTGGTTAGGACTCTGCGCTTCCACTGGGAGGGGCACAAGTTCAATCCCCAGTCAGGGAACTAAGATCTCACATGCTGCATGGTGTGGCCAAAAATAAAAATATAAAAGAAAATATATTTCTTTATTATGAAAAAATATCAAGACATAAGGGCAGAAACTTAAAAAAAATAATCTGTGACCTAGGTATTGTGTTGTATAAATAAATACTATTAAAAATCAATCTAAAAGTGAGGACGAATGAAGAGATGATTACATTTTAATGAAAGGTATCTTTACCGTTGTTAGTAAGGACTGCCATAACTCGTCTTACACCTAGGGAAAGAGATTATCTCCTAAACATAAGGGAGACCGGGGTCTTACAAGATCTGGAACAAATTCAGGCCCCTGACATATAATTTAGGGTCCCATGATATGTGTTAGAAGGTTAGGTTGGCTGATGGTCCAGACAGCCCCAAGCTTCCTCAAGTTACCCAAGGTCTGAGGTTAATTTTAGCTGTGAAGGTGGCTCTTTCATGCCCAGGTTTTATATAGGCAAAATCAGAACTTGGGAAACCAGTCACCTAAGTCAGAAAAGAGCCACTGGTATTCAAAGCTCACATCGCTAATATAAATTAGAATTAGAATTGCCCACTGGAAACCAGTGCTTGGCTGGTCTGGTAGATACTAGGAAGAAAAGCAACTTGGAACACGAGAAGTGAATTTCAGTCTATGAGTTTCCTCTATTTGAGAACCTGCACTGGGAATTCTTCCATAAGCAGCTCATTGGTTAACGAAGAAGATGGGACTGTAGGCAGATAGCTATAAATCGTTCTTCTGCGACATTATCTCTCTGGTTTGTGAAGTCCTCTGTGAACAAAGCATGGGGGTAGGAGGGGGATGTATGAGGGCACAACAAGACAGGTGCAATTTAGGAATGAGGGATATTTAGAGTGGGATTTCCTGGGGGCTCAGTGGTAAAGAATCTGCCTGCCAGTGCAGGAGATGCAAGAGACACAGGTTCCATCCCCGGATCAGGAAGATCCCCTGGAGAAGGAAATGGCAATCTCTTCCAGTATTCTTGCCAGGAAAACCCCATGCACAGAAGAGCCTGGTCACAGAGAAGAGTCAGCCACAACTGAGTGAATAAGCGTGCATGCGTGTGTTTAGAGTGAGTCAGCCAATGCGCCCATGTATTCTCTGCTCCCATCCTTCTGCATGGTCAGAGCAGCTCTTTTATGTCTGATTTTTATCGATACCAAATCAAGTTGCTATGATATGAGGATGTCTTTGGTGGTACAGATCTGTGGGTATTCAGTGACACATATGCATAGTAACAAGAACAGAAATGTTGCCGCCCTTATTCCAGCAGGATCACCCCAAGTGAGCCCCCCACCCCCAGCACCCCAGTCCTCTCTCTGGGAAGGGAATGCATGTTATGCACCAAAAGATTTCTCTAAGCTAACTAAATCCAAGTGGTTTCATTTTGTCTAACCCCACTGGAGAAGGAAATGGCAACCCACTCCAGTGTTCTTGCCTGGAGAATCCCAGGGACGGAGGAGCCTGGTGGGCTGCCGTCTATGGGGTCGCACAGAGTCGGACACAACTGAAGCGACTTAGCAGCAGCAGCAGCAGCAGGACTGAAGAGGTGCCCTTTGCTAACACACACTGTAAATCTCTGAGTTGAGTATCAAAGGCAGCATTTCCCGTGTGTGTGCTACAGTGAAACCTTTTTTTTAGAATACAGCATCCTGTAGAACTTGTGTTCCAGGGATCAGTCACAAAACGACAAAACCAGCAGAACAAATGTGAATGAATCCCCACTGAAGTCCTGTGACTGCATCTTCTTACATTGTGTAGTCAAAGAGCTCATATAAGTTGTTTATGCATCTATCAGTAAACAAAAAGCTACTAGATGTCATCCTGTCCTTGGTTTTTTTCCATTGTTCTAAGAGTCCTTTTCCAATTAATTAATTTTTATTGCAGTATAGTTGCTTTTCTGAATTCGAGCAAACTCTGGGAGACAGTGGAAGACAGAGGAGCCTGATGTGCTGCAGACCGTGGGGTCACAATCAGACATGACGCAGTGACTGAACAACAACAGAGAGATGTTTCATGATGCTGTGTTAGCTTCTACTGCACAGCAAAATGAATCAGCTGCACATACACATTTATACCCTCCCTCTTGGATTTCCCTCTTATTTGGGACACCACAGTGCTTTAAGTAGAGTTCTCTGTGCTATACGTTATATTCTCATCATTGTCTATTTTATACATAGCATCAATCATGTATATGTCAATCCCAGTCTCCTAAATCCCCCCATCTACCCATCCCCCACCCCAACTCACCCCCCATTTTCCTTTCCAGCTTGGTTTCCATATACGGGTTCTCTATGTCTGTGTCTCTATTTCTGCTTTGCAAATAAGGTCATCTATACCATTTTTCTAAATTCCACATATATGTGTTAATATGGGATATCCGTTTTTCTCTCTGACTTACTTCATTCTATATGACAGACTCTCAGATCCATCCATGTGATCCCACTCTTAGGCATCTACCCAGAGAAAACCAATAATTCAAAAAGGCACTTGCACCCAATGTTCATTGCAGCACTATTTACAATAGCCAGGACGTGGAAGCACCTTAAATATCCATCAACACAGGAGTGGATAAAGAAGATGGGGTACATATATACAACGGAATTTTACTCAGTCAAAAAATGAACCAAACTGGGTCACTTGTCGAGTTGTGGATGGACCTAGGAGGTCATGTAGACTGTCCTTGGTTTATATTATTGTTGAAAAGATCAATTACATATATAAGCTAACTAGAGGAAGCTGCTGTGAATGTCTATAGAACAGCTGGATAAATATTATAGATTACAGGGTAGGTGTCGTACAGGTGGGTACCGATTTTACTTGCGTGAGAAACTCAGAGGAGGGAGTGAGGAGGGCTGATTGGAGAGAGGGTTTTCTGGCCAGCAGACCATGGAAAGATGCCAACACCAAGAGACAGCGCTGCAGCCGTACTCATATCCTTTAATCTCTTTGGCCTGTAGTTGTCTTCTGTGCAGATGGGAAATTGTACCTGCGTTTTCTACAGCCCTGGTGCTCAGTCGCTCAGTGGTGTCTGACTCTTTGTGGACCCATAGACTGTGGCCCGCCAGGCTCCTCTGTCCTTGGGATTTCCCAGTAAAAATACTGGAGTGGGTTGCCATTTCCTCCTCCAGGGAATCTTCCCGACCCAGGGATCGAACCCTCATCTCTTGCGTCTCCTGCATTGGCAGGCGGATTCTTTATGACTAGTGCCACTTGGGAAGTCACTTCTATAGCCCTAGGGAGATGGAAAGTAGAAACTGAAATAGATGTGACTTTCCCCGACAACATTAAACCAACTGTATGATGTAATCTGTGAGCTGTGGCCCTTTGTACCCTTTATGGACACTAACATTTATTTTGGCAGAGGGGTAGATCAGTTTGAGAAAGCAAGAGCATGGGAATGCAATGCTGTAACTCTTCACTAGGCTTCTTGTGTGAATCAATGCATTACTGTTATCCAAATCACAATCAGACCAGATCCTTTTTCCTGAAAACAAGCTTTTCTGACAGAAATACCGACCTCATCTTGTCTCAGACACACTACTCTCTGAAATTTTCATCCTGGGAGAATTACTGGGTCTGTGTTAGATGGCAATCTTGACCTAAAAATAAAAAACTTCCCTAGGTTCCTCCCCTGAAGGTAGAATCATCAGTGTTTAGATTTGCACCTTTACTTCCTTTCTGCTTTCAAAATGGGGCAACAGACTGAGATAAGAACTTTTTGCTATCAGGCTCAATATTTCATCAAATGATTCACTTCCTATTGAAACATATTATACCAGCTACTTGCCTCATTTTCAGTATTTCTCAACAGTTACTTTACTTCTAGTTCAAAAAGGTGTTTCAGAAACCCCCCTGTTAATTAACTGCAATTTTTATTTTTAGAATGATTCTTATACAAATTAAACAGGCATGTCTTCGCCACCTTCTTGTCCATATTTCTGCTCATTATCTTACTTCTTGACATGTCAACAATGTGAGAATTTCTGAGCCTGATTCACTGAAATCCTTTGCATAAGATCTTAAGGTGCTGAAAAATACAATTCCTTTTGTCTTCCACACAGAGGGAATTGGTTATTCATTTGGAGGTGATAACTCTGAAAAGAACCGCACACTATATACTGCAAGCCTGTAAGATTTGCTTTACTCAACACTATTTCTGTTTAGAGGGTTGAATTTCTGCCTGAATCGTTTTCTCAAACTAACTGCTTACCACTTCGGGCATATGAAATAGAGTCTGATATGTCTTATAAGGCTGTGCTTGTTTTGTTTTGTTTTGTTTCCAAATCACACTTATTAGGAAAAAAGCCTAAGGACCTTTAGTGTTTCTTCTGGAATTTGTCTCAGCCTCTACCCACAGCAACCCCTGGTTCCTCGTTTCCAGCTAATTTCGTCTTACTGTGACTTTTCCTCTCTCTCTCTCCCTCTCTCTCTCTCTATTTGGATAGATTGTTAATCAACTGAAGCAATTAGCAGATACATAAAAGAAGGTTCATTTTTTAAAAATCAGTGCATTTCATTAAATAGTTTTTTCTATTTAATGGAGCAAAAGGGCAGATGTAGAGATGAACAGATCCCATTCTGGGAAAAGGGGGACTGGTGTGATTAAACCGAGGGTTAGTATTGCCACAACGACTGTCCAGTCTGAGAAAGGAAAGTACGCAGACGAAAGCATCAAGAGAAAGGGATGTTTACTGTTAATAACAAATGGTTGCAGGGGATCCAGGCTTAAGAAAAATCAGCCTTCCATGTTTAAAATTAAAAAGCACAAATTTACCACGGTTTGTAAGGTCACGTTTAATCCTTTCATGGTGGACAGACCGCAGTTTTTTCACAAGATAATCAGACCCTGTGTCACATACCAATGTTGCAAACATCAGAGATGAAGTTGATTCCAGAAAATTATTAAAGATTAATTAATTGAGACTAGAAGGATGAGCCTGTTTCTTTTCCTTTTTCCTTTTTGGATTTGTTTCCCTGCACTGGGGTCTTGTTGTGCTGTTTCCCTGGCTCTGAATTTTGATGAGCACATGATGTAGACATTCATGATGGAATCAGAATAAGGTACCAGTTTTCCTTCTCAGTCCTTCCTGCTGTTGAAGTTCTGCCCCTAAGACACAGATTTAACCACTGATGTTTGTGGTTGAGCAGTTTCCTCAGTTGTGACCATTAATTTGATGGTTGACCAGTTGTACAGACATAGGTGTATCAAGTAATATAGATTCATTCACAAAGACCTCTGTTCATAATTATCAAAACTAGACCTCAATTCAGTTCATTTCACTCAGTCATGTCCGACTCTTTGCGACCCCGTGGACTGCAGCACACCAGGCCTCCCTGTCCATCACCAACTCCTGGAGTTTACTCAAACTCATGTCCATTGAGTTGGTGATGCCATCCAACCATCTCATGACCTATGTGATGATAAATCTTAAGTTAACTTTTGTTTGTCAATCTGAGGTCTGTAATCTTGTTTCCTTTATGTATCAGACATCTTTTCTTTCCTTTCTCTGTGTCTACTGGGGTCTGTGACCCAGGACTGGCCAAGGCACTTCCACCAGTCTCCACCTCCATCACCTGTAACTCAGGGATTAGTCCATGTCCGTGAGCTCCAAGTGTCCAGTGCTCCTAGCTTGTGTTGACTGTAGGGCTAGGATACCTTAGGCCATGCAACACAAGCAAAGCCACTGTCCCAGGAAGATACTGTAGACATCAATCCCGTATATTAAATCTGCTTGTTTTTAAGGACTTGTCATGCCTAATTAAGTTGTATTTGCCTTTATACATGACACCTGTGGTATGGTCATGGATACAGATTTGATTTTTTTCAGTTATGTTCTAGTAGAAAGGAGAACAGATTCTAGTTCAGTCTATAAAAACTTGTGGTCAAAGAAGATAAACAGATTAGACCTGGGGCATTTTTTATACTATTTAACTATTATTTTCAGTGGTACAGACAGGACCACTCAACATATATTGTCATACTAAAAGGATTATTTTTATTACCTTTTCCTGATAGCTTATTTTACATTAAAATTTTTAAGAGATTTTTTCCCTGAATTTTGAAGAATTAATTAGAATGAGATTCCATTAAAAGAGAATTTCACCTAGTTTTTTATAAGCTTAACCTGTTATATCAAGCAGAAAAGACCAAGGAGCCAGAAAGAAGAAGAAATTTATAAAAATCCTAGTTCAAAATGGGACATTAACCACAACTAAATTTGTTTCATTTAGTTTGGGTAATTAGTCCTTGTTCTCTTGATCCTGGGTTAGTTTGAAGTCCAAATTCTCAAAGTGAATGAGTTCTGGAACTCTGATTCTATCCCTTGGTAGTCTGAAAGATGTTCATTTGTTGTGAGTCTATCAGCTTTATGGGAGTGTGTGTAACCAAGAGCCTGTTTTCCATTGTATCAAGTGTTAATGGTACCCATTAGAGTTCTTTGATCAGGCTCCTTTGATGTTCCTTCTGAGAGACCCAGTTACTGATCTGTGGCCCTGGCAGGGTCTTTAGGAGAGCCTGAGAGAAAATCGGAAACCACTTGCTGATGATAAAGCTGAGTTGCTCTGATTATTTTCTCATCACAACCCACAACATCAAACTCGAGACAAGTTTAGTGTCATAAGAAGTTGGTCAGCCCCTGAGCTTGGTGAGTCTCCATCATCTCATGTAGATACAACATTGCTGTTGCTCAGTTGCTAAGTCATGTCCAACTCTTTGCAGTTCCGTGGACTGCAGCACGCCAGGCTCCTCTGTCCTTCACTGTCTCCCAAAGTTTGCTCAGATTCCCGTCTCTTGGGTTGGTGACGCTATCTAACCATTTCATTCTCTGCCACCCACTTCTCGTTTTGCCTTCCATCTTTCCCAGCATCAGGGTCAGATACAACATTAATGAAATAGAAATATAATATCAGTTCAGTTCAGTTGCTCGGTTGTATCCAACTCTTTGCAACCCCATGGACTGCAGCACACCAGACTTCCCTGTCCATCACCAACTCCCAGAGCTTGCTCAAACTCATGTCCATCAAGTTGGTGATGCCATCCAACCATCTCATCCTCTGTCGTTCCCTTCTCCTCATGCCTTCAATCTTTCCCAGCATCAGGGTCTTTTCCAATGAGTTAGGTTTTCATATCAGGTGGCCAAAGTATTGGAGTTTCAGCTATAGATATGTTTTTTCCTTGTGATGAGAACTTTTAGGAAAGAGAATCATTTTAATCCATTTTTTGGTTATTAGAAGACTGAGCTTTTTATTCTTCTGTCAATTTCTTCTTCATGACTTTCAACTATGTTTATTTGGAGAGCCATCTTTTGATGTTGATTTGTAACACATGAAAGGATAATAATAATTTTCTGTATCCATTACAAAAAAAGAAATGAAGAAGCTAGTCAGTGACTCGCTTTAGAGCAAGTATATATTACAGACAGTGAGAGTATTGAAAATTCTCCAAGATCTTTTCATTTATCCCATGAAAAGTGTTAGGATTCCCACCAACTGAAAAGGCTCTTTTAAACCTAGAAAAACAGAATATTACTTTTAAAACCTCATTGACCATGATCATGCCATTCTTTAACACGAAAAGGAGCATGCCTCTAACCAAACTGAAAGGGTCATAACTGCTGAAACATTTTTATAAGACATGTCATCTTTGAGGAGGTTGATTTTCTCTTTTTTTTATTTGCCAGGTCTTTTTCTTTTTTTAACTGAAGGCTTGATAAATAGGACAGCTCTTACAATAGTAGTAAACCAAATAAAAACTTACAGAATGCCAAGCGTACCTAATTATTTCTAGCATCCCCTGTCTCATAAGATGATGAAGAAAGCTCTTTGATGTTACCCAGCGGCACTCTCGGAAATGCCAGAGATGGTTTAGATATAAAAGACTTTTTTAAAAAGTTTTATTAGTTTGACTATGGGGTGCAGATTTGGGGAAGGCAATTTCAAAGAGACCCAAGATATAAGTTCTTAGTGCCTAAAGACAGAAAATAACTGCAGCTTGGTTCAGAACTTTTCCTGTATAAACAAGTATGCAGACTTTTTCAATAACCCAACTATGCCATCTTGAATGCCTCATCTCTTTGGTCTGAAAAACCATATAAGCCAGATTTAAGATATGGATGTTTTACATGTGCTTTCTCCCTTTTCATAATAAACTGTTTATATTAGATGTCTTTAAAGTGGCAGATTTTTAGGAAACATTAAGCTCCAAACAAGAAAAACTCCTTTCCAAGAAAGGAAGGAGAAAAAGGAGCTAGCTGTGTGCATTTCAGACAGAGCTGTGACCACCCACAGAGTATTGTCCTCTGATCCTCGGTCAGGACTCATAACTTTCCTTTGGCACAGGAGAGAAAGGCTCTTCACAGTCACCTGTTGACGCACAGTCACAGGGAAATGCGTGACTTGGGTTCACATCTTCCGCCCCTGAGCAATGTTATTCAGAGCAGAGAGAAGATTCTGGGAGATGGGGGGTAGGAACACCCAGGATTCTGTACCCCCACACAGACAGCAATCTCACCGGCGGCATCTGTCCAGTGTAACTATTTTGGAACTCTGGAGTCTGATGAAGGCTTGCAACTGTCAGAGGAAGGCTTGGATGGTAGATTATGGTTAATTTTGGTCATTGTCAGCTCTTAGCAGAGTAGCAGCTACCCTTTTCTTATCTCCAGCCCTCGGCAGGAAGCTATACATGTGTTCACGGAGCAGCTTGTGTGTGGCTGGTGGGAAGTAGGGTGGGCAGCAAAGACTCTGTCCCCCAGATACTGGGGAATCTGTGTTCAGATTGCTGTTACTGATCATGGAGTCGCAGGCACAGAGGCAGCTGTTGTGCAACCCCCAACAGTTGAAAATCCCTCACCCTCCAGGTGAAGTGACTTCCAGGGACTTGAAGAGTTGGTGCCCTTCCCTCCCTCTTCGTTGCTGTCTTTTCCCCCTTTTGGGAGTCAGGTACTAAGACATTCCAAAGCAAATGCTGGTGTGGAGGAAAGTAGAAAGTCACCACGCATGGCCAGAGAAAGGCACAGGTTCAGAAAAGACCTGAGACCTGAAGTTGACACCTCAACACACAGACATCCTACAATACAAAAACAAAAGCCAGCAAACCTCAGGAAGGGGAAGAATCTGATTTCCAGGGTTGCTACATTGTTGAATTGCAATGTCCAGTTTTGAACAACAACAAAGCACAGTGGATACAAAAAAATCCAGAAGTAAAGTCCATTTCAAGGGGAAAAAAAATGAACCAACAGATACTTCCCTGAGAAAGACCAAATGACAGAATTGCTAGACAAAGGCTTTAAAATATTGCATAATTATAGCAGCTTAGTATTATTGTAAAGCCAGTTCGTAACTCCACTTTTTGTTTTTTACATGATTCAAGAGAATAATGCATTTTTAAAACCTATTAGTCTAAAAGCTAGTATTCTTGTACCTTTGGCTTAAAACTCCATGTTTTCTTTTCTCTATACTTCATGAAAGTGATGCATTGAGAAAACAATCATCATTTTATATTTTTGGACACATGTAAAGATGTACTTTTGTGACATCCATAACTGAAAGGGTTGGGGTGGAGCTATAAACAAGCAGAGTTTTTGTACATTATTGAAGTTAAGTTAGTGTAAATTTAAATTAGACTGTTACAATTTTAGGATATTAAATGTAGTCCACATGGTAACCACAAAGAAAATAGTTACAAAATATACACCAAAGGAAATGAGAAAGGGCTTAAAGCATTTCACTGCCAAAAAAAAAAAAAAAAAATCAAAGACTGAAGAGCATAATTTGGGAAATGAGGGAGCAGAAAACCTAGAAGGCATGTAGGAAAAAAATAGAAAAACAATACACGTTAAGTCCCCGCCTCCTTACAATAATTATTTTAAATACAAAAGGGTTAAACTCTCCAATCCAAAGACAGAGATTGGCAGAATGGAAAGCAAAAAAAAAGCTGTGATCCAACCATGTGCTCTCTACAAGAGACTCACTTTACATCCAAAGACGTATATAGACTGAAAGAGAAAGGATATTTTTACACCTCTGCTCATAGTAGCATCATTCACAATGACAGAAATAAAGAAGCGAGCCAAGTGTCCATGAGTAGATGAATGGATAAACAGAACATGGTATATGCTTACAATGGGAAAACATCCAGACTTCTTGAAAGGGTAATTCTGGTATCTTCTACTATACAAATGGAAAACATTATGCTGAGCAAAATAAAGACACACGGTACGATTCCACTTATATAAGATACTTAAAGAGTTGTCAACTCAACAGACATGAGTTTGAACAAATTCCAGGAGGTGAAGGAAGGGTAGCCTGGCGCCGTGCAGTCCACGGGGTCAGAAGGACATGACTTAGCAACTCAACAACAGCAAAAAGAGTTGTCAGAATCATAGAGATAGAAAGTAGAATGTTGGTTGTTAGTGGATGGAGGGATGGGGAGTTATTGTTTAAAGGTTAAATAGAGTTTAATAGAATTTTAGTTTTACAAGATGAAGAGCTCTGGAGATATACGGTGGTGATGTTTGCAAAACAGTGTGAATTTACTCAGAATCACTGAACTGTACATGTAAAAATGGAAAAGATTGTAAATTTTATTATGTGTATTTTACCACCATAAAAAATGGAAGACAAATACTAATTTAGAACAACTCAGCAAAAACTCACAGGTCAGTTTTAGTGGTGCTAGAAAGAGGGATGTCAAAGAGATACTAAAACCTCATAGACAAAAGAGTTGTCATGTTCCTGAACTAGGGCTGTTCTCAGCTGACCTTTATCTTAAAACATTTTTCCTCTAATGTTGGGCTTCCGAGGTGGCGTTAGTGGTAAAGAAGCCACCTGCCAATACAGGTAGATGTAAGAGACACAGGTTTGATCCCTGGGTTGGGAAGATCCCTTGGAGGAGGGCAAGGCAACCCACTCCAGTATTCTTGCCTGGAGAATCCCACGGACAGAGGAGCCTGGTGGGCTGCAGTCCATGGGGTTGCACAGAGTTGGACCTGACTGAAGCAGATTAGCACAAGCACACCTCTAATGCTGGTATGAGAGATTTGAGTTACCATGGTCACAAAGATCAGCTGTAATAGAGGACTCTATCAGTGATCCAGAGTGATGGACCGTTTAGGAAGGTATGGAGGAGCAAGGTGGTTAGACCATAAAGCCACTCACTACTCAACACTGCAACATTGCCGCCACCCACGGGGAGACCATCGGGGTGGTGCACAAATCAATACCAGATATAGACTTAGTTCTGAAATATAGACAGTTAAAAATGAGTAATAAGAAATAGGCACAGTCGGCGAGAACAAAGCTCTGTTAGCCCATCGTGAAGTTCTCAAGGAGCTCCCTTCTGGGGCAGCACACTTTGTCAGCTCTCCTGAGTCCATCCACACACCTCAATGTACCCAACAACTCTAAACAGAAGCCCCCAAAAAGAAACAGAAAGAGAAACTAGTTTTTACTCGTAATTTACAAACACAGGTGCCCATACACACCTGTGTGGGGAGGAAGGGAAGCAAAGTTACAAGGTTGCAGTTAGTATCTCACTAATAGAGACAGTAGCTTGTGTGTGTTTTTTACATAATTGCAATATGTCCAACAGTAATCTCATATCAGTATTGCAAAAGTCAGAGATTAAGTTATTTTCATGAGAAGCTAACTTCGAAAAACTGACCCAAGGATTCATTTCTGTTGAGAATTTGAGCAAGACAGAATGACCTTTATGTTGGGGAGAGTAGCAGTTTCTGCCACTTGAACATTATGGGGACCTTGCTTCTCATTCAGAGCTCACAGATTGGGAAACTGTATAAGATGAAACCGTACTTTCTGCCTGAAGTAATTTTTTAAATGATGATAACATAAACTAAGGGATTCCCAGGTGGCTCAGTGGTAAAGAATCTGCCTGTCAATGCAGGAGATGCAGGTTCGATCCCTGGGTTGGGAAGATCCCCTGGAGGAGGAAATGGCAACCCACTCCAGTATTCCTGCCTGGAGAATTCCACGGACAGAGGAGTCTGGCGGGCTATGGTCCATGGGGTCAAAAAGAGTCGGACAGGACTGAACATGCATACACACTATATAAACTTAAAAAAAAAAAAATGCTCTAGTCAAATCCTCTTCCTCTCCTTGGTTTTGCTTCCAACCTTGACGATGTCCAAGGTCACAAAACCAGTCTTCCATATTCATTCAAGAGTGGGTATGCCCCTGTATGCACAAGAACTGAGAGTTTGTTGTCTCCTCTCTCCGTCACTTCCATGATAAAGGAAGAGAACCCGCCCATCTTCACACTTTTGTGAATCACGTTTGTCTGACAGTGAATTGTGGGGGTTAATGATAAAGTCACCAGCCTGCTGAGCTCAACAGAATTAAACTCGCAGCCAGAGATGAGTGCAATTTAATGATAAACAGATAAAGCAGGAGGCTCAGAGGAGTGTCTCGTACCAAGGATCTTCTCCAGCCTGTTTTAAGTGCTGTCATTGGAAAATAAATATGCTGCGTTTGGGGGTTTTCAGGCAAAGAGTTCCTGTCAGACGCATCTTAGCTGTCATCAGTTGAATGAAGACACTTTCCTATTTCAGTAATTTAGACTTCAGCGTTTTTTTTTTTTTATGTTCACACTAAAATAAGCCACCTAAACATAGAATAAGAGCTCATACTAAAATTATGAAGTCCTATGTTTTATTTATTACTGCTGGGAATTAAGATATCATTGCCTCCTCCCATGGGGTTCCATTTTCTGCCCCCAACTTCCATGTGCCAGAGACTTAAATAGCAGAAGTCATCCTTTAGACACCTGTAAGGAGGAAGAATATTCCAAATGGGTTTTAGGAGCTACCTAAATATGTCTGATTAGGGGGCGGGAGACAAGGCAGGAATTGAACTTTGGACACTTGCCAATTCCACCCAGTTTGAAAATTTAAGAAGCGCCAACTTTGCTACAGCCACTCCTGTACTCGGTTCCAGAAGTAAATCAATAGGACAGAATTGGAACCTGCAGGTGGGATGAATTAATTGTCTTGCAGGGTTTTTGGTAATACCTAACTGGCTATGAAAACTAAAAGTACTCCATAAAGATGTCATTATAAGTGCCTCTGTACCTGGAAGGAGCATGATTGATAATGAATGATAAAGTGAATTAAGGAAACAAAGTTGTGTGTTATCTAATTTTTTCCACAGGAAGTAAAACATGTCAAATTAGTAAATGTTATATGGCAGAACCATTCAACAAAACCCCATCAGAGAGACAAACAGTTCATCCAGTTGCCCTAGTTCAGAGGAAACCTCATTTTACATCTTATTTGTAAAGTTTCCCTCCCCTGCTTTGAATGTTTCTCTTTTCTTTATAGGGACCAGAATGCAGATTTCATATATACATACATTTTTTTGCTTTGATTCTTATCTGTTAAATAATACAGTTGCCAACATAGCTCCCATCAGGGGATTTTTGAGGTTGTGTTAGAGTTACCATAGGTTTTCCTGACTTCTTTGAATAGCAAACAGGGACCCACTGATAACTAACCTCTACTGAGACCTGAGTCCGGGGTCATCGCCTTGTGTTCAAAGCTTCCCACACGTTTACTCATTTAATCTTTGCAACAACCTAGTAAGGGTAGGTTATACTGTCATTCTTGCTTCATGATTTGAAAAGCTGAGGCTCAGAGGCCTGAAATAACCTGTCCAGAGAGTCAGTCCCACATCTATCCAGTACCACAAGCCACGCATTCACCATGTTTGGCCTGTCTATGTGCCCGCGGTACCTTTGTAGAGAATCATCAGTGATGGGAACAGACAACGTTGTGTTAACCTGGCCTCTTGTCTTCTCTTTTTCACCCTAGTCCCCACCTCCTCTGTTCTGACCCCATTTCAACTCTTCCCTTCGTCTTCTTTCCCAAAGGCAAATACGCCATGCGGGACCTGGTCCACCGGCTGCCCGGCGGGAACAACAGCAGCAGCGCGGCGAGCAAGGCCATGTCGGACGACACGGTGACGGCCGTGTGCTGCACCCTCCACGAGGTGATCACCAAGAACATGGAGAACGCCAAGGCCTTACGGGACGCCGGGGGCATCGAGAAGCTGGTCGGCATCTCCAAGAGCAAAGGAGACAAGTGAGTCAGGCAGTGACTTCCCAATGCATAGAACTGGTGTTGGTGGATACAGATCTAGGGTTTCCCAGGTGGCATCGTGGCCAGTGCAGGAGACACAAGAGATGGGGGTTTGATCCCTAGGTCAGGAAGCTCCCCTGGAGAAGGAAAAGACAACCCCCTGCAGCACTGTTGCCTGGGATATCCCAGGGACAGAGGAGCCTGGCGGGCTACAGCCCATGGGGTCACAAAGAGCTGGACATGACTGAGCATGCACGCAGACATGCACAGACACAGATCTAAGTGTGCCCGACGACCCTTGGTTTTGGGTAACACTACTGAATGTCACTGGGAAGCATTGGTGTCTGATCATCAAGAGACAGTAGATGGTTTCCAGTCTTCCCACCCCACAAGGAAAGCTGGTCTTACTAATAATCTTGATTTGACAAATAACTCATGACTTGGTGACTCCTGGGTGTTGATAAGGTAGGCTTGACAATCCAGCATCCAGTCTAGTGACCTGCATATGGGCTTCCCTCATAGCTCAGTTGGTAAAGAATCTGCCTGCAGTGCAGGAGACCCCAGTTCGATTCCTGGGTCAGGAAGATCCCCTGGAGAAGGGATAGCTACCCACTCCAGTATTCTTGAGCTTCCCTTGTGGCTCAGCTGGTAAATTCGAGAGACCTGGGTTCAATCCCTGGGTTGGAAAGATCCCCTGGAGAAGGGAAAGGCTACCTATTCGAGTATCCTGGCCTAGAGAATTCTATGGACTGTATAGTTCATGGGGTTTCAAGGAGTCGGACATAACTGAGCGGCTTTCACTTTTCATATGCAAGAGACAACCTAGATTCATGAAGGTATTTTGTGGTGGTGGTTCCAGTGTAGCTCCAAACCCAAGTGTTGATGATGGATCCACGTCCTTTTGTTCTGTGCCTCTTCAGTTCTGCATAGCAAGGCTTGCAGGGAGGATGGGAGAGAAAACAGTGGCAGTCAGGAAGAGCCTAGCACTTATCTACCACCTTCCCTCTCCAGCTGTGTGTTTGGGACAAATTATGTCATTCAACAAGCCATCATGCTCATACTTGCCAATCTAAAGACCTCAGGGGGGACTGACATAAAAGACTTCCTGGAAGAAATAATAATCACGTCTTAAATACTGAGTCGGATTTTCCCAGGGATGGAAGAAGTGAGGAAGGAGGGCTTTTACGCCAGTGGATTAAAGAGAGAGAGGGCTTATGTCAAAGTAATGGCACCACCACAAATAATAATGTTCCTGGTTCGATTTAAGAACCAGTGGTATTTTACTGTATGTAACTTAAAACATATCTTCACCAGCCACAGAGTTGGTATATCCGTAAGCTGTCAATTTTACAAAAACACTCACTAACCTTAATTAAATTTCGACTTCTGGAAGTCCCTCAATGTAATCAAATAAGATTAACAGGGTAAACCTTTTGTTATCAAGGGTCTACTTCTTGACTTCATTCCCTTTACATGTAAACGTCAAATAAGTTTTCTTTTGTTATTAAAGGCTTTAAAGGATGCACTTCAAGGCTTTTGGATATTCTCTCATTTCATTTAATTTGAGATACTATCATTGTGCAATAAAAAGAAGTTTCAGGGGTTCTGTTTAAGCGCCCTGAGACCTTCAGATTGGTTCAGTCAGTACTTCAGTATTAGGATTGGAAAACTTTTCTGTATCAAATAGAGAGAAACCCCACTGGACTTGTGGAATAATTGCACAGTACAGATGGTTGACTTGAATTATACCTTATAATATTGTACTTACAGTAAAAATGCTCTTCTCCATGGGCAGGAAACCACATGGTTCTCTTGTTTATTTATTCTTTAGGACTGGGCAGAGGGGTGGTCTTTCCCTGAGGCTTTCTGTGGGCTGAGCCTTCAGGACTTATCCCGGGGCCGCCAGCTGGGTCAAGGAAAGTTACGCAGGCTTTGATTTTATTTCTTTGTTTTTGGCTGTGCTGGGCCTTTGTCGCCGCACTGGGGCTTTTCTCTAGTTGCGGCAGGCAGGGCTGCGCCCTCGTTGTGGTGCCCGGGCATCTCATTGCAGTGGCTCCTCTTGTTGTGGACCCCACGGCCCGCGGGCTTCAGGAGCTGAAGCTCCCAGGCTCTGGCGCACAGGCGCGGTATTTGTGGGGCACAGGCTTAGTTGTTCCGGGGTACGTGGGATCTTCCAAATCAGGGATCAAACCCGTGTCTCCTGTAATGAGAAGCGGATTCTTTCCCACTGAGCCGCCAGGGAAGCCTCAGTTTTCTTCTTGTTATATAGCTTCAGTGGTTGTTATTATTCAGTCACTCAGTTGTGTCTGATTCTTTGTGACCCCATGGACTGCAGCATTCCAGGCTTTCCTGTCCTTCACTTAGCTTCACATAGCTTTAGCGGACCTTGGAAATCTCTAATTGAAATGCGTACCTGTTTGGGGCATTAGAAACCTAATATGTTGATGCTTTTCTTAAGCAAACGCACATGCATACACAATAAAACCACAGTCCACTCTGATATAATTGTCTATGTTCATGAGACATTCAGAGAAGAAAGTATTGTCCCTGAATCATAAAACTGTAGAGCTTTGGGAGGTTGTTATATGAATTCCTTCCATCTGTGTGAGCATCCCTAGTGGGCCTTAAAGAGGAAAAAAAATGCTTTTATCAGCCCTATGGTCAAAGAAAATTATTTGATAAAACTAATTAAAAACTCATTTGAAGAAACTATGCGTGAAGTCGTATATATCCACATTGCCAATCCAGCAAATAATCCTGTTAGGTCTATTCCCGTCTGGATTGTTGCTAACGGGAGGTTCCTTTTACTACAAATAATCTCAAATATATGCTTCAAATTGACTGAAAATTTCTTCATGGAATAGATACTCATTTCATATCATTGTCTCTTTACCTTTCCCTCAATGTTTAGCAGTCTGGATTTATGAATTTAATAAGAAGTGTTGAATTCACTTGAGTCAAGCATTTCCCATTTAGAATTCTCCTGCTTCGTCTCATGCATTCTGTTATGTGGATTACCTCTCTTAGATAGTGACCAATTTGGGGGTCAAAGCAAGATTTTTATAACTGGCCATATCCTCATCTCTCACCTGCACTTCAGTTGGATTTTTGCTTCTCACTGCTCTTAAAATGCATCCAGAAGAAATACATTGGGTCTTAGCACTAAACTCACCATTTGTCACTCAATTCTATCATGATAGTATATCTGAGATTCCCATGGCCTTCTAGAAGTGTTTTAATAAAATAAAAATACTTTATTGAAAATAAATGTTTTGGAACTGAAGATGATTCAATAATTGAAAAAGGGAGGAATGTCAATTTGCTCTAGTTAATTCATAAAATGCTTGCAGACTTGCCCTCCTCCCAAAACTACTCGAACTTTTGTGATCACCTGAGAAAACACAGATGAACAACCATGTATAGCTATGATTCTCCCTTTTATGTATTTATAGGTTTTATTTCTAAATATGCACACACTTAAATATGCTGTGATTTTGATGAGTCAGACTGCAAGTGCCAATCAAGGTGTGTTTGAACTGTGTAACTCATCACATCTTGCCAATACACTGGAACAATTATTCTGGAATCCTGCAGCTGGAATGACTGTGCTGAAAACCCACAATGAAATCACACCAACCGAGATTCTCAGCCATCCCTAATTTGACAACTCTAGTGAAGATCAGACATTGTGTAGTTGTTAACGACTCTTATAAGAATCTTATACTTACCATTTTTGAAGTCTTGATAACTTATATTATTCTTTTCACATCATTTTAAACACACAGTATGGACATTCTGTCATATCCATCTGTTTCAAAAGTACATTTGTGTTTTTTCAGATTTTAACAGTCGTGTAGGAAATAGTGTTGAATGTGTCAACTGTATTTTGTCATAAGACAGAAAAGCCATTAACAGTCTCAACTGTTACTTGTCAGTAAGGAACTGTGTTTGTGGCTGAGGTTATAATCACTTGTCACATTAGAAGCACTCAATTGTTCAAGTCCTTCAATCAATAGTTACAGGTTTTCAAGTAGCCATTGCCTGGTCTAGTGGATGAATCAAAATTAAAGTTTAAAAAGAAAGCAGTATTTCTTTGACCTTTATCAGTTTTTATAACACTGTGGTATCCTGACATGTTAATTGAGAGGTTAAAAATTGCTGTTTATTCCACATTCTCAGTCTGCATTTCGTAACTAAGCAAGAAGTAGGAAAAAATTACAGTGTCAGAGGACATTTTGCATACTAAAATTTTCAACTGTATTATTACCACCTGAATATTAAGATATGTTCCTCTAGAGTTGCTTGACTTTTGTCAAAGATACGTATCTTGCTGCTGCTGCTGCTGCTGCTGCTAAGTCACTTCAGTTGTGTCCGTTTCTGTGCGACCCCATAGACGGCAGCCCACCAGGCTCCCCCGTCCCTGGGATTCCCCAGGCAAGAACACTGGAGTGGGTTGCCATTCCCTTCTCCAACGTATCTAGCTAACAGTGCTAAAATCCAGCAAAACATAGCATTTAATCTTTGCTCAGCATTGATTATGTAAGAATAGTATGTAAGGATCATCAGAATTGCAGAGCTTCTTCCCAAGGAGCCTACATCAACTCCCCAGCACCAGGAAGACCAGCCCCCAGCTGGGAGAGCTGCAGGGCTGTAGGAACACGGACTCTGCTCTTAAGGGGCTCACGCACGGCTCATTCCAAGACTGAGCACTGAAGCAGCAGTTTGAAAAGAGCCTGGGTCAGAGCTCTTACTGATCTTAGAGAGCGTCTCAGAGAGGCAGGAGGCAGCTGAGACTCCCTCTGGGGACAGAGATGCTAGCAGCAGCCTCTTTGGGAAGCTAGTTCTGCCTTGCGGACACTGGTGCTAGCAAGTGCCATTTTGGAGTCCTCCTAGTTTATTAGCACCAGGGGCTTACTTGCCCACCAGCCAGTCACCTCACTCCTGGCTCTCCCTAGGTTGAGAAGCTAGCTGTGCCAGGACCAGTAGCATCCATACAGGGCCTGCAGCCAACCAGACCACGGTCCAGCCTGCCTACCAGTGCACCCATAGTAGTTACTGCTCCCCCACAAAAGGAGGGCTCACATGGCCCACACCAGGCATCCCCTAGAGCATACAGCTGTGGTGACCACAGGAGAGTATGCTCCTGGGCCTCATAGGATATCTACGTAAGGCGGCTCCTCGAAGATCAGGAAATGTAACTTCAGACCTACTCGATACATAGAAATAAAAACAGAGAGTAAAGCAAAAAGAAGCAACAGAGGAATATATTCCAAATAAAGGAACAAGATAAAACCTCAGAAGGAGAACTGAGGGAAGTAGAAACAATCTACCCAATAAAGAGTTGAGGTCATAATCATAAAGATGCTCAGGAGAATGAATGCAGTAACAGGTGTAACAGAGAGTTAGAAAATATAAAGAAGAATCAAACAGAACTGAAGAGTACAATTGTTATTGTTCAATTGCTCAGTTGTTTCTGACTCTCTGTGACTCCATGGACTGCAGCACACCAGGCTTCCCTGTCCTTGACTGTCTCCCAGACTCATGTCCATTGAGTCGATGATGCCATCCAACCATCTCATCCTCTGTCATCCCCTTCTCCTCCTGCCTTCAGTCTTTCCCAGCATCAGGGTCTTCTCCAGTGAGTTGGCTCTTCGCATCAGGTGACCAAAGTATTGGAGCTTCAGCTTCAACATCAGTCCTTCCAGTGAATATTCAGGACTGATTTCTTTTAAGATTGATGGGTTGGATCTCCTTGAAGTTCAAGGGACTCTCAAGAGTCTTCTCCAACACTACAGTTCAGAAGCACCAATTGTTCAGTGCTCAGCCTTCTTTATGGTCCAGCTCTCACATCTGTACGTGATTCATGGAAAAACTGTAGCTTTGAGTAATACTTGTATAACTTTGGGTATTTTTGCATAACTGAATTTTTTTTTAAATACACTAGGAAGAATAAGTAGTATATTAGATGATACAGAAGAATGAAATGGCAAACTGGAAGACGGTAGTGGAAATCAACCAAGCTAAACAAATAAAATATTTTTAAACAAGTATAGTTTAAGATACCTTTAGGACAACATTAAGCATACTAATATTGGCATTGTAGGGGTACAGAAGGAAAAGAGAAAGAAAGGGGCAGAGAATTTATTCAAAGTAATAGTATTAATAGCTGAAAACTTCTTCAACCTGGGGAAGAAAACAGACATCCAGGTCCAGGAAGTACAGTGAGTCCCAAACAAGGTGAACCCAAAGAAGTCCTCACCAAGACACAGTGTAATTAAGATGGCAAAAACTAGAGATAAAGACAGAATTTTAAAAGCAGCAAGAGAAAAGGAATTAAGTATGCACAGGGGAACTCCAATAAGTCTCTCAGCTGATATTGCAGGCCAGAAGAGAGTGGCAAAAATAAGCAAAGGGAACCTAATTAAACTTAAAAGCTTTTGCACAGTGAAGGAATCCATCAACAAAGTGAAAAGACAGCCTACTGAATGGGAAAAAAATATTCACAAATGATATAACCAGCAAGAGGTTAATATCCAAGATGCATATATATATATATATATATATATATAATTATATATATATCATACAATTCAATAAACAACCCAATTAAAATTAGGCAGAAGACTGAAAAGGCATTTTTCTCCCCAAAGAAGACTTACAGATGGCCAACAGGCACATGAAAAGGTGCTCAACATCACTCACTAGTCATCAGGGAAATGCAAATCAAAACTACAATGAGATATCACCTCACAGCTGTCAGAATGGCTATTAAAAAGGACAAAAGTAGTAAGTGTTGGCAAAGATGTGAAGAAAAGGGGACTCTTGTACACTGTTGGTGGGGATATAAATTGGTACAGCCATTATAGAAAACAGTATGGAGGGTCCTCAAAAAATTAAAAATTGAACCACCATATGATCCAGCAGTTCCAGTTCTATATAGTTTTCTAAAGAAAAAAGAAAGACACTGATTGGAAAAAGTATATGAACTTCAGTGTTCATTGTAGCATTATTTATTACAATTTCCTTCTCTAGGGGATCTTCCCAACCCAGGGCTTGAACCCGGGTCTCCCACATTACAGGCAGATGCTTTACCATCTGAGCCACCAGGGAAGCATATTTATTGTAATATATATGTACATATTGTATATATACATGTAATAAATATATTATTTACTACAATATGTGTGTGTGTGTGTGTATATATATATATATATATATACACATACATATACACAAGAGAATATTACTTGGCCATAAAAAAGAATAAAATATTGTCATTTTCAACAGTATAAATGGACCTAGAAGCTATTATACTAAGTGAAATAAGTTAGAGAAATACAAATACCATATGATTTCACTTGTATGTGAAATCTGAAAAACAAAACAGAAGAACAAACATAACCAAATAGGAACAGACTCACAGATGCAGAGAACAAACAGGCAGCTGTCAGAGGAGGGAGGGATGGGGCGATGAGTGAAATGGGTGAGGGAGATTAGAAGATATGAAATTCCGGTGGCAAAATAAATGAACCGTAGGGAGGAAATACACAGCAGGGGGAATATAGTCAATAATATTGTAATATTTACAATAAATATTGTAATTTGTGTAGTGCCAGATGGTAAATAGAATAACCATAGTGGTTATTTTGCAATGCATACAGCTAGCTATCAGACCACCAGCAGCTAACAGAGTATTGTAGGTCAATAATAATTCAATTTTTAAAAAAAAGAATAAAGTATACCTGTATATATATCGATGAAAAGATCTACAATTCTCTGTCAAAAGAATTCAATATATTTAGAGCATGATACTAGTGTAAATGTGAAATCATTTAGCCACTGTCCATTTTAGGTAAAGAAAATATGTATTTTGCTTAAATATTGCTCATCTCATAGAGAAAAAACTTTGAAATTTACAAGAGAACTATATGTTTTCTTTTAAAAGTACACAATATTAGCTAAGACATTTTCAAACACAGCCAAAGTTGAATTCCACTTCAGCAATAATAATAGGAAGAGTGACTGTTCCGGTTTCCAGTAAGTAAATGGATGAAGAAACTTAAACGTAGTTGTTCTACATTGCACACCTGAAGATCCAGGAAAATAGCAGACACTTAATTGATCACGTATTAAGGTCCCATCATTTCATTACAAAATACAAGTCCTTGCTTCCCAGGTGGCACTAGTGGTAAAGAACCCGCCTGCCAATCCAGGTAGACATAAGAGATGTGGGTTCAATCCCAGGGTCAGGAAGATCCCCTGGAAGACGGCACGGCAACCCACTCCAGTATTCTTGCCTAGAGAAGGCAGGCAGGCTATAGTCCATAGGGTTGCAAAGAGTTGGACACCACTGAATTGACTTAGCATGCACACATCCATTTACTCTGGCTCTCAAGTCCAAGCTCAACTCGATCCCGTCTCACCATCTGCTCACCTTCCATTTTAAAGACTATTTTATGTTAAAAGCAGTTTTGATCTCAATTCATATGTTCTCTTTGGGGAAACTTCAGGGGTCAGCTTCAGGGGTGGACTTAACATTGGTGTCCTCATGTGTGATTACAACCTGCCCAACTCCAGGGGTCCCCGCATAAACCAAGGGTCAGCCAGCTATGATCCAAATCCCACTGTCCACCCTTTCTTGTAAATAGCACTTGATTGGAACACAGCCACTTCCATTCGTTTGTGTATTCTTTATGACTTCTCTTGTCCTGCAATGGCAACCGAGATCATATGGCCCACAAATCAAAGGATATTTGATAGCTGACCCTTTATAGCAAAAGTGTGACAGCCCTTGAGATCAGGCACAATGCCATGTCAGCCACTCAGGTCATGAGACTGGTTGTGGACTCAGCCCATTGGAGCAAAGAACTCACAGGTAGTTAGCAGGGCCCTCGCCACTCAAAGTGATTTCCAAGAATCGGATCGAATTGAATCAACACAGATGTCCTGACCTAGAGTCTGATCTGAGATGCAGGTTGGCACCGAACCAATATTTAGCGATAGATTCATAAGGATTTCAAAGCCGTGACTCGAAAAAAAATGGTAAGAACCGCTAGTCCCAAGGTTTACGTGACCTTAGTTTCTCACTGTGGTCTGGAGGACAGAACGGGAATTGTATGAGGGGCTTTGTTTATAGTCTTTTATCCGTGCTCGTTCCTCCACACAAACGCAGGAGAGCCCGTGTGCCGGTGTGTGCAGAGGTCATCTCCGTGCCAACCACCGGTGCTTGGCTTCCTCAGCAAACGGAAGCAGTTCCCTGAACCCCTCAGGCAGGAGAGCAAACACTATACAAGCTCTTACGCTTCAGCTGAGAAAATGAGTATCTTTTTTTTCTGCTTACTCCTTGCTTGCGCTCAGTCATGTCCAACTCTTTGCGACCCTTTCCACTGCCTGCCAGGCTCCTCTGTCCATGGGATTTCCCAGGCAAGAACACTGGAGTGGGTTATCACTTCCTCCCTCAGGGGATCTTCCTAACCCAAGGATCAAACCCAAGTCTCCTGTGTCTCCTGCATTGTATGTGGATTCTTTACCCACTGAGCCATCTACACAGGTTAGACAACACAGCTATTAAAACCCCTTAATCTTGCCTTTCCTGGTCAAGATTCTTTCTGTTCCATTTCCTAGTCCAGCGCTGAACCTGCATTCTGACTCAATGCACTGCTCTTGGGTTGGCATTGTGAAAATTCTTTGCCAAATTGCAAGGCCTTCCTCCCCCCACCCTGACGCTACCCCCTGCCATGGGTGTTGGGGGAAGAATGAGGTTGGACACTGGTGACATGCATCCCTTGCACTGTCCAGACTGGAGAAAGAAGAGAGCCAGAAAAGCCATGAGGCTTTTATTCTCTTTATTCTTGCTGTTTCCTGCCAAATCATTTGAAGCCCAGCTATCCCGCTCACTGCTTGTGTGTCCTGTCTTTTCTTTATCAGACACTCTCCAAAGGTGGTCAAGGCGGCATCTCAGGTCCTCAACAGCATGTGGCAGTACCGAGATCTGAGGAGTCTCTACAAAAAGGTAAGGTTTGCTTTACCTGCTTGGCTCATAAGCTGCACACAGACCCTGAGGCTAAAGACAATATTTGGTCATAACAAGATGTGTCATAGATATGAAGGAACCTTGTCTGAGAGTTTGAGCAATTGAAACACAAGTGAAACAAGAGAATCAGTGAAGAAGCAAAAAAAAAAAAAAAAAAAGGTTGCTAACTGTCCCCTGAATATATGCTAAGATCCGTGAACTTTCTGCATTGGACAGACCTATAGCCATAGAGTCTTACCTTCAAGAAAATAAGCTTGTTTCTGAGCTCCTATATTGTATAAGAGACTAAAAAGCAATGAACTGAGGGATTTTGCACACACTCTCACACACAAAAGCATCAACAAGTGCCAATAAATAACTGAAGTCATTGTGGAGAGGAGACAGAAAGAAAAAAGGTAAAAGGCAGTTCAGGAGGCTGAGAAGTCTTGCAACCTAAGAAACTGAGTAGAGACCCACATTCCACATCCAAGACGCTGACCGGTTCACATGCAAGGTGAAGGGCTGATAATCCCAATGATGGCCGTAGATCGTAGGAAGAGGCTGGGTGTTTGCTCAGGAGACTCCCCGGAGGCAGGCAGAAATTTATATCATACATTTCAAAGGGGACTTCCTCCCCAAAATAGTTTAGAAACATAACCTTAAGCAAAAAGGTCACATCTAGAAATTTTGATTATATTCTTTCCCAAATGTTCGTCAACGAAGGGTGCACAACTTTGCTTTTTTGGTTAGGAGGAGAGTTCTTTAACAGTGTCCCCCAGAAGTTACTGTTTTGTTGTTATCAGACAGCATATGTGAGTTGTTTCAATGATCAGGGCTCTCAGGATAGATTTGAGTTAACAAATGGGGCAGAGAACATCATTGATAGATAGGCAGGGAGAACCACATAGACATTGGTCTCCATAGGGATTCAGAAAGTGTCAACACGGTTTCATCATCAACGTCCCAGAGCCCCTCCTTGCCTCCCCTGGCAGCCTGCATGGAGGAGAGGGAAGCCAAGAATCACTGCCTCGTTGGTCCCCAGCATCCCAGTCTTTGGATGGGAGGTGGGGCCACAGCAAGAGGCTCAAGAGGGTGAAAGGGAGTGAGATCCATCTTGCCAGAGGGAAAATCGGTCTTTTTCTAAGCCTGTGGGATAAAGTTAAATATTTAATGACTGACTTTACTAAGTTAGAGTCTATTTCTAGATTTCTCCAAGATCTTCCTATTTCCCGTAAGCTCATTGCTTTGTACTTCAGTTTAAAGTTTAGCTCATCAACTAATAAAAATAAATGAAAAAAAAATAATAAAGTTTAGCTCATATATTTCAGAAATCTCTTTCAAGATTTTTCTGTTCCTTAAGAGGAATATGTTTAGGCTGAAATATTTCAGAAGTGTTCTTGATTAATGATATCCTTTCCTAAATATCTTGCTATTTGGCTAAAGTGTTTTGAGTTCTCTTCTGTCTGTTTTGTTTGAAATGCACATCCCTTGGTTCCTTCCGGGACTCTTTCAGAAGTCAAATGAATTCCCTCCAGGGACGGGATCATTTGGTTAAACAGGCTGCCAGACACAGAGAACACACTATAAGTTAGAAAAGAACTGGTCGTTCTGAATCAGTGGCTCCAGAAGTTCAATGAAATATTACTGCCTCAAATAAACTCCACTTTCACTGAATTCCAGCCATTTCTTTGCTGAAATACACCTTCTTATACTTCTGTGCATTGAAGGGAAACGGCTTTCAGAGACTTCACAAGTTATTTGTTGAATCGTAGTATGAGTTTTCCATTTTAGTTTTTTCTGTGTTGGTAGTAGGGTTCAGAAAGTGTAATTGTCTTTCACTTGCCATGAGGGAAAAAAAAAAATAAGAGTATGTTGTCAGAAATTTAATGGAGCTAAAACTCAAGAGCTAAAGAGGGTTTAAAATGTGTCTTAATTGTGAGGAGACTCAAGAAAGACAGGCTGGAGAAGCTGAAGGTGATGTTTTCAATTGACCCATGATTTTAAAATATTGAGAAAATGCTGTTGTTCTTAATGATTTCCAAATTGTGCAGCTGCGAAATGAAATGAGGACTGTGTGCTCAGTACAAGTGCTACAATGGCAAAGCTCAAAATTCACACAAGCTTTTCTTTTTGAAAGGTCCTATGGTGAGAAAATCCAAATTCATTTGTCCTTATGAATTGTTTTTAATCAGTGAGGCAATAGATTTCTATTTTGTTCTTCACTGACAGTTGAGAGATCATTTTCTAAAGGTCTGATTCATATCTATAATTATTCATGCTTCTAATCTGTTTATTAAATACCTATTATAGGCTTAGGAAAAGAAGAATTCCAAAGAAAACGTGACATGTAGAGCAGCTATTGTGGATGAAAGTGATTGGCAACTGCATTAGGTTCAGAGTTATATATTATGGATTTACTGGATAAATTAAGAGCAAGAAAATTACAGAGCAAAATCTTGAAGAATCTATAGAGTTTGCATGAATTAGGAGATAAGAGGAAAAGAACGTTATGGGCAAGAGGAAAAAACGTGAGTAGATAGATGTAAATTGAAATAACAATGGCATATCTATGGAACAGAATTAAAGGTCCACCTGTCATTGGCTTATTTCCTCCTTAGGACCCAAGCACAGAGGTCGGAACCACATTTCATTACCTCAACTACTTTATTTCACTTAGAGATCCATTTAATAAATCAGAATATTCTTTTGGCTGGGTGTGTTGACCACATTATGTTGGAACCCAGACACATTGTGAGCCAAAACCGATTTGCATCATCCAGACCTTCAACTTCAGTGAGGCCTGGACTTCTGACTTTTCTCTCCTAAGGGAAAAGAAACAGAAGAATGTTATCACACAAAGGCTAAATAATGCATCACCTTAAAAAAAAAAAATCCTTAAGATTGGATAACCATAAAGAGAAGTTTCGAGTATCTTTATCATCTGTATTTGTGCAGATGATGTTTCCTGAAAGGAAAGAAGGTGAGCCCTGGAGCAGACTTGATAGAGGGCTGAACGAAAAGCAGGCAATCAAAAGTTCTTGACTTTTTGAACACTGGTACTTAAAAAATTGAGGTCAGTGACTGACAGCGTGATTATGTTTGGCAATGGTAGGGTTTGTTGGGACAACTGGTTTTCAGAGAAAGGAGATAAATTTGGGGGGGGGGGGATGGGGACATAGAATTATAAAATTGCAGAAAGCATTTCTTATAAACCCTTATATAATACCTTAATCTTATGCACATCTCAAAAAAAAAAAAGAAAAACATAGTTGTATTGTTTGGGATACAAGCTAAGTTACTCTTAACAGGAAGACTCAAAACTTCAGAAACACAAGCTAAACAAGTATCCCTTTCTGTCATGGGCCTGTACCTGGTTAGGCAGATGGCCCAGAGTCAGCAGTGACCCTGGGACCTGTCTTGTGATCCTGCCGTGTACTAGGGTATCATCATTGCGTGTGTGTACCAAGCTCCCTCACTGAGCTCTTCCCCTCTCACTGCAGCCCGTAGGAAAAGTGAGGGCAAGTGATGTTCTCTGAAGCATGTGATGCAAAAGGGACCAACCTTCTGCTTCCGTGCCATGATCAAGAACTCAATCATGTGGCCACAGCCATGTTACCCGGCTATGAGGGAGGGCAGGAAAAGTGAGCCACCAAGAGCCCTGCTAAAGCTTGGTGGCAGGAGGAGGGAGTTATTTTACTAAAAGAAAGAAGGTGTCATATCAGCTCCAGGAGTCATTTGCTTTTGTTCAAATGTCAGGCTGGCCAAAAAGTTCATTCTGATTTTTCCGTAACGTTGTGTAGAAAACCCAAACAAACTTCCTGGCTAACCAAGTATCTTAACTCTCCACTGCAAATCACTCCCTAAGGGGGCATATTATTCCATTTTTGGGTGGCTATGATTTTTCAGAACTCTTATATGAAGGAAAAATCTCCATATGTGTGTTATCTGTCCTCCAACGCTGTACTGAAAAGTCTACTTTCTCTTCTCTAGGATAGCCTTCCTGTTTTTGAAGCCAGCCATCATGTCTCCACAAGGTCATCCCTTTTCAGTTGTAGGGATAGCAACATTTATTATTATCATTACAGCTGTCGACAGAAAAAAAAAAAAAAGCAAAATCTAAAAATTGAAAGTTACATTTTCATCACTGTGCAAAACTTAGAACTTAAGGCCAGGACACAGCATCAGGGCAGCCCCCGTTGTCAAGTAGAGAGAGAGACAGTTTTTCCGGTGTTCAGCTTGTAATACTTAGGCTCATTATTTTGCTCTAAGAATTGCAAAGAGATCCAGAAAGAACAGCATCTACTCAGCCACTCTATGAGCAAAGTCCTTTGTTCATAAATGCAGGGATCAGATCAAAGACAGATCAGATATCAGAATCAAACTCTGCTGATGGTCACCCAGGTTGGAAACCAGACTCATTCTCCCCCACAAATAGTCATGGCCCCATGTTTCTGTAGTTGTGCTCCTGTGGGGTCCCTCACTCTCCTACCCCTCCCCAGCACCCCTTGACCCTCCCATGCCTCCCCTCCCCGCTCCCCCCCAAACCCTCCCACCCTTACCCCTTGGGATCTTGCACGGTGAGCTTCTGTCTCAAAGAATGCCAAACCACCTGTGCTTGAAAACTTGAAGCCAAACAAGGTAGTGTTTCTGTGGATAGAGATACCGTCTTCACTGTTGCCGTCTGGATGAGAGAAGCGAAGCATAAAGCTAATCTTTAAATGTCCTTCCTTTTATTGTCGGGAAGACAGACTCTCAGGCCTCAGGTACCATTCAGCCAGTGAATAATGAGCTTTGATGGGAGTGAAGTCATGCCCTTCACGGCCTGAGTCACTCAGGACTCTCTTTTCCTACTGCTGTGGGATTCATTTCATTGGTCCTGCCACTGTTGCACTCACAAAACGAGAAATCAATAAGTAATTATGGATAGGGAAGGGATGCCTGCAGATTTCCTCAAATGACCAAACCACAGCGGGTGGGCAGGTGGACACAGCGCTCGCGGTGTCTTTTGCTGCTTCCAGGAAACTGGCCTCTGTACCTCGAAGAGTCAGTGGTCCTGATCGCTGTGAACTGAAGTCACGGTTCACAGTTCACATCCCTCATCACCCTCACTTGCTGGACATCTGAAAATCAATACTGGATTGCAGTAAGAGCAAGAAAGATATTTTGAAATATTGTCCAGGAAAACACACAAGATGATCAAAATTCAAGATTTTGATCTCAAAGCTTTGCAGCAAGAGGAGCAAGAAATACTTTTATACTTGCTGTAGCATGTTGCCATTCTGAGAATGAATAGATGTTTTTCCTTGGCGAGTATTTAAGATGGTGATGGAAGAGCAGTACATCCTCTATAGAAATAAATGACTGGATGTAGAGCTGTCATTCTATCAAGGAAATTGCCCACCAGGAATTTATTCATCTTTCTACTGTACTGGAAAATTCTTCACCAAGAAATGACTGGAAGCACATGAAAACTTTTGATCAGAATCTTCTTTCTTGCATTTTTTAACTACTTAATTTTTTAAATTAATTTTTTATTGAAGGCTAATTGCTTTACAGAATTTTGTTGCTTTCTCTCAAACCTCAGCATGAATCAGCCACAGGTATACACGTATCACCTCCCTTTTGAACCCCCCTCCCATCTCCCTCCCCATCCCACCCCCCTAGGTTGATATCAAGCCCCTGTTTGAGTTTCCTGAACCACACAGCAAATTCCCGTTGACTATCTATTTTACATATGGTAATATAATTTTCCATAATTGGAGGAAAATTGCTTTACAATGTTGTGTTGGTTTCTGCCCTACGACAACGTGAATCAGCCATAATTATGGTCATACTCTTAAATAATCTGAATGCTGTGTCCTCCAGATTTACAAGTGTAGCTCGAGTTCCTTTCTAAATCACTGCACATCAAGCTCGGGTAGGAAACACAGAGGCTGAGGTTAAACTCAGTAGTGATGCTGTCTCCTCCATAAATCTGGGCGTTTGCGTGTTGATTTTTGTATCGACAATTAAGGCCCTCCTCATGAGGTCCGCTGACCTCTCGGAGACCATTCTCAGACACTCATCATATGATATCTGTCCAAAAACAAAGGCACAAATGGGAACAGAAGCAAAAATCAATTGTGCAGAAGTGGAAATCGATGCACATGGCAGCTGCTAAACAAGAAGTGACTAAGTTAGAGCTGCTGTGGGGCTGGACCTCCCAGCTGGGGAAATTCTACCCGAGCAGCGTCTAAGTTCAGTGTTTCCTTTCTGCCTCTGCTCTCCCAGGCGGCTTTACCGTAGCATTTTAAATCAGAACTTCCAAAAGTACCCCCAGAGACAAAAGCAGGGAAAAAGGATTGAATTGGGAACTAGAAAACTCACTAAACTTTTCTTTTTTTGGCACTGTAGTTGATTTTCAGTGTTGTGTTAGTTTCAGGGGCACAGCAGTGATTCAGTTACATGTACATATACTGTTGTTTGGTCTCCAAGTCTTGTCCAACTCTTTTGCGACCCCCATGGACTGTAGCACCACCAAGATAGGCTCCTCGGTCCATGGGATTCTCCAGGCAAGAATACTGGAGTGGGTTGCCATGCCCTCCTCCAGGGGATCTTCCCAACGCAAAGACTGAACCCACGGCTCCTGCAGCTCCTTCATTGCAGGTAGATTCTTTACCACTCAGATGGTAAAGGATGCGCCTGCAATGTGGGAGACCTGGGTTTGATCCCTGGGTCAGGAAGATCCCCTAGAGAAAGGAATGGCAACCCACTCCAGTATTTTGAGGGCTTCCCTGGTGGCTCAGGTGGTTTAAAAAAAAAAAAAAAAAAATCTTCCTGCAATGCAGAATTCCATGGACAGAGGAGCCTGGTGAGCTACAGTCTGTGGGACTGCAAATAGTTGGACACAACTGAATGACTTTCACTTTCATATTCTAATTTAGATTCTTTTCCATTATAGGTTATTATAAGACACTGAACACCGTTCCCTGTGTTATACAATAGGACCTTACTTTGTTATTTGTCTACTTTTCTATTTAACAGTGTGTATCCATTAATTTCAAACTTCTAATTTATTCCCCCCATTTCTCCTTTGGTGGCCACAAATTTGTTTTCCATGTCTGTGAGTCTATTTCTGCTTTGTAAATAAGTTCATTTGTATCATTTTTTAAGATTCCATCTGTAAGTGATACCATATTTGTCTTCCTCTGTCTAACTGACTTCACTTAGTATGAGATTCTCTGGGTCCATCCATATTGCTGCAAATGGCATTGTTTCCTTCTTTTTAGGGCTGGTCTATATTCCCTGTGGGTTTCTCAGGTGGCTCAGCAGTAAAGAATCCACCTACCAGCGCAGGAGTTGCCGCTTTGATCTCTGGGTCAGGACGATCCCCTGGAGAAGTAAATGGCAACCCACTCCAGTATTGTTGCCTGGGAAATCCCATGGACAGAGGAGCCTGGCACGCTACAGTCCCTGGGGTCACAAAGAGTCAGAAAAGACTTAATGACTAAACAACAACAAATATTCTTTGTGTATATGCACCACATCTTTTTTTATGCATGCATCAGTTGATGGACACTTAGGTTTCTTTCATTTCTTGGCTACTGTGAATAGTGACACTGTGAACTATAGGGTACATGTCCCTTTTTGAATTAGGAAAAAAGCTAAGTTTAATGTAAATCTACCACCATTCTTGTTACTTTGGGCAACACACTCAAGGTCACCCTTCCTTATCCCCGTAGATGGGATGAGCTACGTCTAACAGCGCTTGCATTTGCTTGGGGAGAAAGGACGTGATCAGTTTCTTGTCTCTTCCTCCCTCACCTACTCCCCCCTCATAAGCTGTTCCTTCCTGTGTCCCAGGGCCCCACACCCCCACCCTCCTCCCAGGCTCTGCCAGGAAAGGGGGATCAGCAGAGAGGAGAGAAACCCTGGCCCACACAGTTGTACCCTGGCCTTGGTACACCCAGCCTACAACAGATGCCCGGGTGCTGGCTCCTTCTCTCATGAGGACAGTGGTGTGGTTTGCTCATGCGTGCATGCTTAGTCGCTTTAGTCATGTCCGACTTTTGCAACCCTATGGACCGTAGCCTGCCAGGCTGCTCTGTCCATGGGATTCTCCAGGCAGGCATACTGGAGTGTGTTGCTATGCCCTCCTCCAGGGGATCTTCCCGACCCAGGGATCGAATCTGCATCTCTCATGTCTCATGCATCGCAGGCGGACTCGCCTGCATTGCAGGGTTGGTATTTAAATACCAAACTCCAACTGAGGACTGCTGGCCTGGACCTGACCTCTTTGAGCTAACTGCTGCAGGCTCTCCATGCACCTAAGGCTTCCACTACCCTGCACTGAGACCGGAGTGGATACATATTTTCCACCCTGTAGCTTAGTTAGTGTGGGAATTCCTGTTTATGAAGAATATACTTTATGAATATAAAATTTCCTACAGGCCTCGAAGGGGGCTCATGCAGTGGACCATCCTGAAACCTAAGCTTCTTGAGCTCCATGGTTGGTCCACCTCTGGCACTGAGTCTGTGCTTCACCCTGATCATGGTAATTCCTACAACCCCCAAACTCCAGAGAGCCTGTGGCCAGGCAAAATAAGGAGCTCAGTTCCCAGGCTTCAGGAGACAGGGGATGGGAAATGCCCAGCCCATCAACTGCCTTCAAGGAAGCCCTTGCCACCAACGTTCTCCACTCACTAGCCCATCAACTGCCTTCAAGGAAGCCCTTGCCACCAACGTTCTCCACTCACTAGTGAATTCTTAGCCTAATCTTACGTAATCTGGAGGTGGGGCATATGTTAATACTGCAGAGCCTTATTTTATCCTCCACGTTCACAAGGATGAATGGATGATCTAATTCTTTACTTTGGGAATATATGGGGAACAATGGGGCATCTATTGTTCCCTGCTTTGGGACCTTAGCCAAAAACACAGGCAATGAAAGAAAATTATGTTAACATCCTGTCACAGTACCTTGTTGCAGCTATTTAATCATCTAAAGTTGTCCTCAGGTCTAATCGGTTGTGTCTCGCACCCCAAATAACCATGGCTTACAGCAGTTAGAAATTAATCTCCTCTGTGAGTTTCCTATTGCTGCATTAACAGATTACAACAGACTCAGTGGCTTAAACACAAATTCATGATCTGAACAGTTCTTGAGGGCAGAAGTGCAAAGTAGGTTTCACTGAGCTGAAATCAAAGTGTTGGATCTGCAGTGAGTAAAAGTGGAGCTCTGGGGAACTCCCGCAGCTGGGGTTGGGGACAAAAAGAAGAGGAGCCAAGAAGGGGGATTTGACCCCTTTCTTCTGTCATCCCTGCCCGGTTAGCACAGTGTCCTATGCCTGCCTCACCTGCTTCTCCCTGTCATCTCCTTAAGTCTGGAGCTGAGATTTTCAGCATTGTTACTTTGTTGTCAGTCAGTCGTTAAGTCATCTCTGACTCTCTGAAACCCCATGGATTGCAGCACGCCAGGCTTCCCTGTTCTTCACCATCTCCCGGAGCTTGCTCAAACTCATATCCATTGAATTAGTGATGCCACCCAACCATCTTATCCTCTGTCGTCTCCTTCTCCTCCTGCCCTCAATCTTTCCCAGCATCAGGGTCTTTTTTAATGAGTCAGGTCTTCACATCAGGTGGCCAAAGTATTGGAGCTTCAGCTTCAGCATCAGTCCTTCCAATGAATAGTCAGGGTTGATTTCCTTCAGGATGGACTGGTTGGATCTCCTTGGGGTCCAAGGGTCAGCGTGGCAGCCATTAATGAGGGGTTGGCTATTGAACGTTCGAAATATGATTAGTCCTCTTTGAGATATGCTCTAGGCTCCGTGGTAAAGAATTGCCTGCCAATGCAGGAGACTCGAGTTCAATCCCTGGGTCAAGAAGATCCCCTGGAGGAGGCCATGGCAATCCACTCCAGTATTCTTGCCTGGGAAGTCCCAGGGACATAGGAGCCCGACCGGCCACAGTCCATGGAGTCACAAAAGAGTCAGACTTGACTTAGCAACTAAACAACCCAACAATAGCAATAAACATAAAACACAAACCAGATCTCAAAGACTTAGCTTACTTTTTTTTTTAACTATGGTCATGTTGATTGTGTTAAAAGATATTTTAGATATATGGGATTAGATAAATATAATATTAGAGTTAAAAAAAAAAAACTGTTGGTCCTGGATGCCCCCCCTCCTGAAGCCACCTAGAGAATCCATTTCCTTGCCTTTTCCAGCTTATGGAGGCTGCCGCTCCCTTTGGCCATTTGCCCCCTTCCTCCATCGTCTAAGCAGGCAGCTTGGCTTCTTTGATTTTCTGTCTCTGCTTCTGTGGTCACATCACCTTCTCTGAATGCCCCCATCCTGTATCTCTCTTTGAAGACCCTTGTGGCTGCATTGGGCCCACTTGGATAATTCAGTGTAATCTCCCTCCTTCAAGAGCTTTAACTTCACCACACCTGCAGAGTCGCTTTGCTACATAAGAAGCCTATCACAGGTTCTAGGTAAGTAGGATGTGTGTGTATCTTTGGTGAGGGAAGCATATTATTTAGCCAATCACACCCTGTCATGCTAGAGTCTAATTGTCCGGATCTGGTATCACACCTCTCAGACCAGGGTTTTGGCTCCTTCAAACTCTGTGATCACCATCTCTGGAGGGTTGCCCTCACCTGCGTTCTCCTCCTTGACCTCAACCTGTCCACATTCCAGTGTAAGAGGGTGGGGAAAGGCATTCTTTTTTTTTTTTTTAAAGTGGGGGTGGGGGATGCCTTTGTAAATACTTTCAGAGCTTAGTCACGTGGCCAAATCTCCCAGCAAGGGAGACTGAGAAATGGGTCCAAGTGAAAAACAGTTTCTATTACAAAGCGGAAAAATGAGAGAAAAGTCTACCAAGATGTTTATGCCCAAGAATGTTATGCACATGCTGATGGCAATAGTCCTCTTGATCGCTGTACCCAGTTCTTAATAAAAACCTCGTTTTGAGAGCTCCCACCATGCTTCTGTTTGGTACCAGTTAACTCCCAGTAGTTAACCGTGACATACTTTCTTTGACCAAATTATATCAGTTTCTTCCTAGCTTGTCAAATCTTAGTGATATCGGTTCTTTAGAATTAGTTCAATGGTGATAAATTGAATTCCTAAGATGGATTTACTCAATATTTGCTTTTAAAAGGTGATGTGTGCATGTCAAGTCACTTTATCATGTCTGATTCTTTGCAACCGTATGAACTGTAACCCAACAGGCTCTTCTGTCCGTGGGATTCTCCAAGCAGGCATACTGGAGTGGGTTGCCGTGCCCTCTTCCAGGAGATCTTCCTGAACCAGGGATTAAACATAAGTCTCTTGTGTCTCCTGCATTGTTGGCGGGTTCTTTACCACTAGCGCCACCTGGGGAGCCCTTAAAATATGGTACACACTGTGAAAGACTCTTATCCTTCATATACTGTACCTTTAAGTAGCCAAATCCATTTAAGTGAATTTCATTAGAAGCACCGGAGCTGAAACAAACTAATGAAAGTAACCGGTGTGTCAGGTGGTATTTATTTTTGCATTAAGCTGCAAATACTCCCTTTTGGTCCTTGAAGATTTAGTCTAAATATTTAATTCTAATAGCTTTTGGAATTGTTGATGGAATTAGTCTTAATGACTCTTTTAACAAACAGTTTACCTTAAAAATAGATGGAAGCTTGTTTTATTGTAGTGAAGAGGAACTGTGAGTTTATCCTCAGGGAAAATCTGGCTTGGTCTTCAATCACATAGACTCTGAATAGTCTGTTTCCATTTTTTTTTTTTTTCTCTATAATATCTTTTATTGAAATAAGGAGAATGTTTGTGTAGCTACCACTAATTTGGAATCTTTTCTTTCTCTGCTTCGTGTGATTACATCAACAGGTTTATTCCACTTAAAAAATGACTTGGAAAACTGGCACAATTTAGAGCAATCAAATCTTTCTTAAGTGAGCAATGTCTCAGCTGGTTACCTTTTTCAATGCATAGCAACAATTCAAATTTTAACTCTCATTTAAAAAATAGGTTCCTGATGAAGTGATTGAAATACAAGCTGTAAATGTCCTGGGTTGAATGAGTGGATGAACTTGGGATGCTTAAAAGCTCCAAGGATTTACACCACCCTTTCTTTATATCTCAAGTCACTCATAGCAAATTAGAATTGACAAGTTTTATGCACCAAGAGCCTTCAAGGACAGCTAACACAAAAAAAACCATGTATTTGTTACTTCAGAACTAAAGAGTCTCTCTATGACTACTGAGAAATCCTTGTTTAGATTCCAGCTAAATCTTACTAGATTAAAGAAGTTCCAAAACTGTTTTCAAAGAGAGGAAGAACATATACTGGGCTGACCGTGTCCTCATATCTATTTTGGGTGCCAGTGAATATCCTCAGTGGAAAGAACAACTATTCTCCATTTTCAAGGTTAATTATTTATTGAAGCTTTTGTCCAAGTCAGAGATGTCATTTATCACAAGGAAAGATTTGTTGCTTCTAAATTCTAAGTATAGAAGACAGAACTTCCAAATCTCGCTTTGAAAACAGAACTGCAAGTGGGACGTTCCCCATGTAACTTACCATCACAGCTGTAGATATTCACTAACTTTGTCACTTTCCACCCCATCGTTGTCTAGTCCCTAAAGGGCACCTCTTCCAGAGGTCAGGGATCACAGAAAAAGTAACGTGAAATCCCACGCCCTCTTTGTTTTCTATTTGGAGGATAATTGCTTTACAATGTTGTGTCAGTTCCTGCTGTGCTACACTGCGAATCAGCTGTAAGTATACAGATATATCACACATACATATATCCAAAATCACTGCGGATGGGGCCTGCAGACGTGAAATTAAAAGACACTTGCTCCTGGGAAGAAAAATTATAACCAACCTAGACAGCCTATTAAAAAGCAGAGACATTACTTTGCCAACAAAGGTCCATCTAGTCAGAGCTATGGTTTTCCCAGTAGTCATTATGCATGTGAGAGTTGGACTATAAAGAAAGTTGAGTGCCGAAGAAGTGATGCTTTTGAACTGTGGTGTTGGAGAAGACTCTTGAGAGTCCCTTGGACTGCAAGGAGATCCAACCAGTCCATCCTAAAGATCAGTCTTGGGTGTTCATTGGAAGGACTGATGCTGAAGCTGAAACTCCAGTACTTTGGCCACCTGATGTGAAGAGCTGACTCATTGGAAAAGACCCTGATGCTGGAAAAGATTGAAGGTGGGAGGAGAAGGGATGACAGAGGATGGGATGGCATCACCGACTCGATGGACATGAATTTGAGCAAGCTCCGGGAGTTGGTGATGGACAGGGAGGCCTGGAGTGCTGCAGTCCACGGGGTCGCAAAGAGTCGCAAACGACTGAGTGTCTGAACTGCCTGCCTGCCTGATGCATATCTCCTCTCCCTTCTAAGCCTCCCTCCCACCCCCTCATCCACCCCCTAGGTCACCACAGAGCACCGGGCTGAGTTCCTTGCGCTGTGGAGCAGCTCCCCGCTAGCTCTCCATTTTACCCGTGGTAGTGTATATGTGTCAGTGCTACTCTCCCTGTCCCACCCTCTCCTTCCCACACAGTGTCCACAGGTCCATTTTCTACCTCTGCGTCTCTATTCCTGCCCTGCAAATAGGTTCATCTGTACCATTTTTCTAGACTCCATATACATACATTAATACACTATGTTTTTTCTCTTTCTGACTTAATTCACGCTGTATGACACAGTCTGCGTTCATCCACATCACTGCGTTGTGCTTAGTCGCTCAGTTGTGTCCGACTCTTTGCGACCCCTTGGACTTTAACCCGCCAGGCTCCTCTCTGTCCATGGGGATTCTCCAGGCCAGAATACTGGAGTGGGTTGCCATGCCCTCCTACAAGGGATCAGGTCTCCTGCATTGCAGGCGGATTCATTACCCTCTGAGCCACCAGGGAAGCCCTCTGTATGACAGAGTCTAGGTTCACCCACGTCACTACAAATGACCCAATTTCATTTCTTTTTATTGGCATATAGTTGATTGAAAATGTCGTTAGTTTCTGCTCTACGGCAAAGTGAATCAGTTATACATGTACATATCCCCCCGCCCCCACCCATGCCCTGCTCATCTCACCTCCTTAAGGGTGTTGATGAAGATTCGGTACTTAACCCCTTTTCTCTAGACTCCCTCATCACCAGATTCTCCAAACAATCCTTGAGATACTGCCCTTCCTCTCCATTTTTGCTGTAAGCTCTTCGTCACACAGATTGAACAAGTCCTCTCCCTAATCCCCGTTCCCTGCTGGTCCAGCTGGCACAGCGCTTCTCCATCCCTTCTCTGTTCCAGCGCTGGGGGCGGGGCTCACCGCCCTGCTCAGCTGGCAGAGACAGGATGCTCTCTAGCGGTCTGGCCCAGGGAAGGAAGAGATGTGGGAACACTCTTGCTTGACACGTTTCATTCCATCACAGCCATAGGCTCTGCACGCCTCCTGTCGGCATGCACAGCACCCAGCTTCTGCTCCAGAGCAGCGACTCTGGTCATTGGTGTTCCCTGCCCAGGAGCATTCCCGCAAGGTGGGTGCAGCAGGCGAGGTCTCCCGTATCCAACCTACAGGAAGTTGGGGTGTATCCAGTGAGAAATGGGATGCTCTCTCCCTTCTCCTCCTTTTTCCCCGGCTCTGCTAAGGTTTTGTCTTTGCTGTGGACAGGGCCTCGTGGTTTCTGGCTGCAGGATGCAATAAGCAGGAGAGATTGGGGGAGGGGCAGTGTGTGCAAGAGGTATGTGCTCTGAGAGCTGTGAGTGGAATCAGCACCAATTCAGGGCCCAGGTGTGGCAGATATAATGATGCTCTAGAATTAACTACACAATTGGTTAAAGAGGAGACGGTTTTACATCCTCATGTTGAAACACAGAGAACAGAGAGACATTACCATCAAAAGTGGAGTGGGCAAGCCATAGGCTACTGTATTCTTTCTTTTTTTTCTCTTTTTTTTCTAGGTACCATTTTACCTAAACCAGCACTGCCTTCAGCCCAGCAGTATGTCAGAAAGGACAGTTATACCAGTAGCAGCAGATGAGGTTGCTCTCAGCTAAAATATTAAAAAAAAAGAAAATCATCAGGCTCTGATAACCTTCATTTGTTATAGAACTGTAAGAGTGTAAGAACTGTAGAGTTAGCAATAAAGACTATGACGTTGATTATCATTGCATTTATAATAACTAATGTGGTCATCTTAATTCATTGTCTTCAACTAGCAGAATCTATTAGATACCTCTGTGTTGCAGATACCATGCTAGAGATCAGGAAATAGCAAGGAAATAAACAAGGCCCAGCCCTGCCTCACAGCTGGGCAGACGGACAAGCTCGCAGCAGACAGAAATGAAAGGTCGTGCCATTTTGTTCACAATGGGCAGGGAAAGGGCTTCCCTAGTGGCTCGGTGGTGAAGAATCCGCCTGCCAGTGCAGAGCACACGAGTTTGATCCCTGGATTGGGAAGATCCCCTGGAGAAGGAAATGGCAACCCACTCCAGTATTCTTGTCTGGGAATATCTCATGGACAGAAAAGCCTGGCGTGCTATAGTCCATGAGGTCACAAAGAGTAGGACACGACTGAGCAACTAACCCACATCAACAACAGCAAAAAGGCAAGTAAAAGCGCTCTAGCACTGCTGAAATCTCCCCTGAGCCTCAGAGGCATAACTCATTTAGCAATCGTGATTTATGGAACACGTATTGCCCCACCTCCTGTATACCTGGCTGGAAACTGAGTGGGAGGAGTAAGATCTGAGAAAGAGCAGGTGTTGTGTGGGGTCTCAGAGCTGCCTGATCAAAGGTGCAGGCTGTGACCGTGAGCCACGTGGTGACTGTTGGGTAGTCAGGCATGAGGAGGATGTCGGGGGCGGGAGGGCACCTCTCTGGCCTGAGTTGGACTTATTTTTGTTCCTGTGGAAGTCAACCTTGGGAATGCCTTATCTGACACAGTCAAATGGAGTCGGAGGCCTAAGGGCCTCCTAGGATTTTGCCCTTTAAAATGTATTCTATATCCCTATTAATCACTGCCAGGTATGCATACAAACTCCAAGCCAGTGGTTCCCGGCCACGCTAGTCATTTTGAAAACACCAATGCCCAGATCCTATTCAGAACAATTTAAACAGGATCTCAGAGGCTGAGGACTAGGCAGAATTATATTTAAAACTTTGACATTTACATAAATAAAATATTTATTAAAAATAAATGTATATTTTAAATATATATTTAAAACTTTATATGTATTTTATATATAAAATATATAGTTTAAATTTAAACTATATTTAAAGCTGATTGAATCATTCTGCCCTTAATTTCTGGAAAAGACACCAAGACAGAGCTGACCGTCATCGTGAGCCCCCTGGGTCCTGGGAGAGGTGGGCTGACTTGGACGCTTGTCTAATTATACCTCTATCAAGAGAGAGACCCACGGTGAAGGCAGTTCTGAGCCGTGACAAACAGCTCCGTTCAATCTTTCCACACAAACCTCACATATTCATGTGCTGATCTAAATTGAATATCCTGCACAATTTGCAGGATAAAAGGCTACGGGGTGAGTGTGTATTGCACTCACCGCGTGTAGACAGGTCTGAAAGCCACTAAGATCTTTCATCCGAACTCTGATGGTGGAAGTTTCTCAAGTAGCATAGTCTTGGTGGAGATGTTTGTGGGATGGTGAAAGCATGTAAGATGGAGATGGTTATAAATTCAGGGACCTCAAAATACAGAAGGGGAAGATCGGTAGGAAATAATGCAGTGACCACCGTTTAGACAAACCATGAGGATCTAATGGTCATGAGGCTGTGAAGAAAGTTCCCTTGATTCTCACACTTTCTCGACCATTGAAAGTAATGATGTGGGTGAGAGTAGCTTTGGGGAATAAAACAATTTCATAAAGAAACACGCCGGGAACTTTCACACAGAGGCTGAAAGTGGTGGAAGGACATTAAAAGGGTAAGATAAAGAAAATCAGATTATTTCTGGTGGCAATTTAAAGTTCAATGACTTTGAACCCGTCTTCTCTTTTGGATTTCTATCTCTATATACTTGGAACAATTTAACAACCTCCGGTTTTAAGTTTAATGCGTTAAAAATAAAAACCAATTTGAGGTGCGGCTCTCATATCACATTTTTGACAGCTTGGCTGGGTCTTGAGCTGAAGGGCATGGCTTGGCGGTCATTCTACTGGAGGTGAAAGACAGATGTGAAGAGTTCTTTATCATCAATGTTAAGGATTAACAGCCCAACCCTAGTTACTACGGTGGTTCTTCATTCTGTTTCCTTCCCTGAACCTTCTTATCTAAGCCAAAGGGATGGTATGAAGGGGAACTGTGGTGAAGTACCCAATAGAATTTGGGGCACAGCCTCTGGTCTACAGAGAGTTAAAACATTAAAAACAAAACATAGTCATCAAAGAGGCAAATAATGATTCAAAGGCTATGTGCCCAAGTTGTGTGTGTTTCTGTAAACCCCTTTCAAGTCTTTCTGAATGACAGTGGGAAGTCAATGAATCATAAACTGATTGCAGGCTGGCTAGACAACAAGGATATCCAGGGCTAGTTGGATAAAAGAAAATATTAGCTCAGAATAACTTTCTCAAAGAAAATGTGTCTTCATGTTCCTTATTCTTTAGAAAATAATATATATATATACACATATATTTTTTTTTGGTTGAATGACTAAAAATTTCATGCAGTAAAAGATGTGTAGGGTTATGAGATCTACCCTCCAGGAAATTATTCAGCATCACTAAGACCAATGTTGATTCATCTGTGCCCTGGTGTCTAGCATCTGAGGTTACACTTTTCCATGGTGTGTGGAAGGATGTGCCATCGGAATTAAAGCTGAGGTCCCCTCTGGGCCTTGGTGACTGTAGAGATATTGGAGGTCTTTGTTTTTGTCATCACATGTTTCACTGTGCATCAGTGGATGAGGGGAAGGTGGTGATGGAGCGGTAACCAGGTCACCTTCCTAGCATCCCAGGGGCTCACAAGCTGTGGCTCAGGACACTGCTCTAATCCAGAATGTGCACTGGGTTTCCACTTGGTATTATTCCCCAGGCTCCTGCCCCCCACCTTCATTCAAAGTTTCTGTGCTCACGCGTATATGGGCGCTGGCCTTCCTCAATGGTGTCTGGCTGGTGGGTACATTCTAGGTGCCTCTAACATCCTCCCTATCTTCGTCAAGTGTCCACTGATCTCACTGCCCACAGACAAGTCACCTGCATGACTCATCTCTGTCACATGTCTACATTCCCAGAAATGGGTCTCATGAAGGATTTGAAAGCTTTTTTTGGTGCTTTTTTAGCCTTTCTTCCTTCATAAGCAGTTTTATTATTTTAGCCCCTTTCCTGACACTTCCAGAGATGTAAATACTTAGCTGGTCTCAATGGAATCTGTGCTGTGTGAACTAAGTCACTTCAGTCATGTCCGACTCTCTGTGACCCATGGACTGCAACCCACCAGGCTCGTCTGTCCATGGGATTCTCCAGGCAAGAATACTGGAGTGGGTTGCCATGCCCTGCTCCAGAGGATCTTCCCAACCCAAGGATCGAACCCACTTCTCTTACACCTCCTGCATTGGCAGGAAGGTTCTTTACCGCTAGCGCCATCTGGGAAGCATCATCAGTTCTGAACGGTTGAGCAAAACATCTGCACTTAACCTGTGTAAGAGGGAGATGCCAAATAATAGAGTGATACTCCCCAAGTCAAACCAGGCTAGAATTGAGCCACATTTATCCCTGGGGTCTCCATAGGTCTTAGATCAGATATTAGCCAGTATTCTTATTACAAAGTACTGTGCCACTTTTCATGATATATGAAGTATCGTTACTTACTCATGACCAAAGAAGCCAAGGTTTTGATTAAAGCAATTTCCTGAGCCACTACCTAAAACACCCCCCACACACATACACAGTACTTCGTCTGTGAAATTGCGGGTGAGACAAAAGTAAAATAATCTGCCTCTGTTTGGACCTATTTAAGGACATTTGCTGACAACAAAGCATTCCCTTCAAAAGAAAGGAATATCTTTTTAAAACAAATGTGTAAGTTGTTCCCGTATGTAAGCAATGGGTCCATTCCCTTCTGAAATACTTTACATGCTTCTGTTGGAACCACCCCACCCCACCCCACCCCGAGAATTTAAGAGAAATGCCCTGAATTCTTACAGAGACAGTACATTTTCTTCTCCTACCCGGACAACTGCCTCTTCCCACGGCTGCCACCCTCCCTGAGATGGTTTTAGCTGTTTTCCCCTAGACCCTGCTTATGTCGGTCACCACCAACTGCCCAAGACTGCTGGGTCAGCCGTCACTTCTGGACTCATTTCACTCAGAGGCTGTAAGCAACCAGCTGTCTGCCCTGGGATTCCCCCTTCCTCCTTCTCACCTCCTGTCCTTTTGCCCTTGAACCCACAGTCTGCTGTCAGTAGGATCCCCTGTATCCAGTACCCATGCATACGTGCATGCTAAGTCACTTCAGTTGTGTCTGACTCTTTGCAACCCCACAGACTGTAGTCCACCAGGCTCCTCTGTCCATGGGATTCTCCAGGCAAGAATACTGGAGTGGGTTGCCATGCCCTCCTCCAGGGGATCTTCCAAATCCAGGATTCAAACTCACATTTCTTATGTCTCTTTATGGATTGCTCTTTCCAGAAAGTTCTCCTCTGCCTTCAATCAAGGAAACCCCCAGCCCCTGTGAAGTGCCCCGACCCTCTGCAGATCCTCAATCCTCTTATGTCTCTTTATGTTTCTTACGTTTCTTTACCACTAGCACTATACCTGGGAAGCCCCCATCCAATACCCACCCCTTGTCTTTTCAGTCTTCTTGCTCTGAGACCCACCACCCCCAAGGACACCCCACAGCCCCCTGCAGCCCTCTCACATGGTGACCTTTCAAGTCCCAGCCCCTCTTCTTGGAGGTGGACCAGGTGTCTTCCTCTTGCTCATTGCTCTTTCCAGAAAGTTCTCCTCTGCCTTCCATCAAGGAAACCCCCAGCCCCTGTGAAGTGCCCCGACCCTCTGCAGATCCTCAATCCACTGACTAGTGTGCATTCGCCATCTCCTTCCCCAATCTCCACTTTCCTCTCTACCCAGCTTAGATTCTGAGAGCTTCCATGACTTGCCCTTTGCATCTCCTTGTCCCTGTCTCCTTCCAGGTCACTCTCCTGACCACCCCTATCCAATTCCATCTCCTCACACCTGTTCTGGGGCGCCTGAATGCAGCTGAAGAAAAAACACGCCACCTTGGGTAGGAATTTTCTCATACCTGTGAATCGCTGCCACCACCCTCAAGTTCCATCTCAGCTTCCGGCCACTGGACCACCTGGCGATGGTCAACCTGCTCCCCACTTACCTCGAGAACCATTTCACGTGTCTCTTCTTCCTCTCTTCCTTCCTCTTCCCTACCTTCTCATCTCCTCTTCCATCCTCTAAACTCCAACTCTTCCTCACTCTCAGCAGATGACCTAGATTCTCATCCCCACCCCGCCCCTTCAGGAAATGTCAAAAAGCAAGACCCCCCTTTCCTTAAGAACTGTTTCCCTTCTCTCCTGCCTGCCAGGTTTTTCCTCCTCTGTGTTGAGACATTCCCATCAGCTTACAAAACACTGCAATCTCCTCCAGGGGGTATATTAAAGCATCTCTGAGCTGCTCTAGCTCTTCAAGCCCTATTTCTCTGCTCCCTGTAATAGTCAGCCTTTGCCCGAAGCTGTCTGCACTCACCATTTCTCTTTCATCAATTCTCACTATCTTTTGAGCCCACCTGAGTTAAGGAGATTTACCCACCAGACCAAAGAAAGTTCTTTTGTTTCAGTCATGCTGATTTCCATCTTCCCAAGCCCAGTGGTCTGTTTTTGGTCCTTCTTGTTATTCAGCTGGTCTCCTTCTCCTCCTTTCTGCATCTTCTTTCCTGATCTTGCCTGACATCACACCCTTCTAGTTCCACTCCCAGCTTATCCTGGTCCTTCCCGGTGTCCTGTGAATTATTTCCTTGCTGTCTGTGCCCTCTCAGTATTGCGGTGCCCCAGCCCTGTGTCCTCTGCTTTCCTCTCTTTGCACTCACACACAAGGCTTCCATCCATTCTCTTAACTTTAAATGATATCTGTATACAGAACTCCAAAATTTTGCCTCGGGTCTGACATCACTCCTGAAATTCCAGTTTTCCGCTTTTGCTTTATTCTCTTTTCTATCATGTCCCGCAGGCATCTCGAACTCAGCACGCCCCAGATGGCACCATTGATCTCACCTCCTAAAGCTTCTCCCTCTCCACTGGCCCCTGTCTCAGTGAATGGCATCTCCAGCCCCCCTTGTTCACACCAGCAGCATCGAGGTCAGGTTTGTCTCATCCACACCCGCCTGCAATGCAGGAGACCCAGATTCCATCTCTGGGTTGGGAAGATCCCCTGGAGAAGAAAATAGCAACCCACTCCAGTATTTTTGCCTGGAGAATCCCATGGACAGAGAAGCCTGGTGGGCTACAGTCCATGGGGTTGCAAAGAGTCGGACACGACTGAGTGACTAACACACACGCACACACACGCTTCCACACCCAGTAGCCCAGGCATCAGCAGACCCTCCCACCATTGATGCCAGACCAGCCCCTAGCTCGCCATTAGCCCCGACTCAGGCCAGGGTCATCTCTCCTTGACTCTAGAGGAAAAGCTCCTTACCTCGTCTCCTTGTTGCTGCTTGAATCTCCCCAGACTGCCCTGGCACCCACAAGGTGTCCTGTTTCCTGATTGCCTCCTGCTCAGTCCCCTTCCATCACAGAGACTTTCCCTTCCCCTCACAGCAGCCCAGACCTTTCCCACCCCAGGACCGTCGTCTCTGCTCCTCTCTTGGCTTGGAAACCCCAGCCTGTGTCTTCAGCGTCTGGCTTCTCTCCACCGGCCAGGTCCCTGCTGCCTTGTTGACTGTTCCCGGAGTGCTTGGCCAACCACACGCCGTGGAACAGCAGCTCCCCACCTGCATTTCTCAACTCTCTCACCTTGCTTTCAGGAACTTATCAGTTGGCCACATCTTTTTACTGAGTTGAGGTTGATTTGCAATGTTTCAGGTATACTGCAAAGTGATTCAGTTTTTTATCTTTTATATATATATATATATATATATATATTTCAGATTCTTTTCCATTATAGGTTATTACAAGTTATTCCATTATAGATTATTATAGTATAGTTCCTTGTGCTGTATAGTAAAGTGAAAGTTGCTCAGTCATGTCCGACTCTTTGTGACCCCATGGACTATACAATCCATGGAATTCTTCAGGCCAGAATACTGGAGTGGATAGCCATTCCCTTCTCCAGGGGATCTTGCCAACCCAGGGATCAAACCCAGGTCTCCTCCATTGAGGGCAGATTCTTTACCAGCTGAGCCACCAGGGAAGCCCCAGAATACTGGAGTGGGAACCCTGTCCCTTCTCCAGCAGATCTTCCTGACCCAGGAATTGAACTGGGGTCTCCTGCATTGCAGGTGGATTCTTTACCAGCTGAGCAATTGGGGCTGCTATATAGTAGGTCCTTGTTTATGTTATAAACAGTGATGTGAATCTTTAATCCCAGACTCCTGACTTATCCCTCCCCTGCTTTTCCCTTTGGTAACCATAAATTTGTGTTCCGTGTCTGTGAGTTTTTACTGTTTTTCAGATGAGTTTGTTTGTATCAGTTTTTTCGTTTCCACACATAGGCGATACCATGTGATATTGGTCTTTCTCTGTCTGACTTGATTTAGTATGAGATTCTCTAGGTGCATCTATGTTGCTGCAGATCACATCCCTTTTTATGGCTGAGCAGTACTCCATTGCATCGTTGTACATGATTACCACATCTTCTTTGTCCATCCACCTGTCGATGGACACTGAGATTGCTTCCGTGTCTTGGCTGTTGTAAACAGTGAACCTCAGGTGCAGGTATCTTTTCAAATTAGAGTTTTTATGTTTTCAGTATTTGCATTGTAGTATTACCATGAGTTTTCACTTGTTTACTGTTTGACTTTGGGTGGCCCATTAACTTCATAAGCTCAGATTCTTCCTCTGTAAAATGGAGATGATAATAGTATCCAACCCATGAGACTGTTGAGAAAATCTTGTCGTGGAGTAAATAGCAAGTGTTAGGTAATAGCTTTTAAAATAACATACTTGTAATTTTGGCTTTATCCTACCAGTCAAATAGAGCAATGATGAGAATTATGTAAAAGAAAGACACAAATATTGAAATGAGTATAAATTCTATTCTTGGTTAGCTTTCATCTGATTATGTTTTTACTATGATTCCTTATAGAGAATTGAGTCCCTAAGAAAAGTCAGGGGAAAAAAAGCCAAAGTGTTGAAAATGATTGTGTCTGTGAAGCAGGAGTTAAGAGTGGGGCAGATGTCTGCTTTTCCTTGATAATGCCAGTACTATTTGACATCTTGGTTTGATAAGACTGAGCTTGAATTAAAAAAGAAAAAAAAACTGAAAGGAAAAAGAAATACTGTGACATCTTAACAGGAGTTCTCAGGGGAGGAGGAGAGAGTGGAACTGTCGGTTATTTTTATTTTCGCCTTTGTGCTTTCTAAGTGCAAAATGATCCATGATGTACTTATTCAGTTTTCATAATGAAAAATGGATATATGCTTTTCCTATAGTAACCAAATGTTGCAAGGTGAATGGAGAATTAATTGATAGGAGAAAGAAATGGCAACCCACTCCAGTTTTCCTGCCTGGAGAATTCTATGGACAGAGGAGCCTGGCAGCCCATGGGGTCGCAAAGAGTCAGAAACGACTGAGTGACTAAGCACATTTTTAATATGCTCTAATAATTCCGGGGGCAAATCAGAGAACACAGCACCCTAGGTGTGACTACTCAGCACAGTCATGCTGAAGACCTTGAGCTGGTGGAGACGGGGGCATTTGTGGCACAGAAGAGGCTGAAAAGAGGGTAAGGGAGATAAACCAGAAGGGACAGTGATCCTCGGCATTCTGATCGCTAATGGCTTGGTCTCAAGAACAAAAGAGTAAAGACTCTGGAAAACTTTAAAGTTGTTGAAAAGAGGATCAGACAGAGCTGAAGCCAGGTAGGCAAAACGTGGTTTCAGGGTCATTCTGAGCATCCTATGTGCATGTGTGCTGAGTCGCTTCAGTCTTGTCCAACTCTTTGGAATCCTATGGACTATAGCTCGCCAAGCTCCCCTGTCCATGGGATTCTCCAGGCAAGAATACTGGAGTGGGTTGTCATGCCTTCCTCCAGGGGATCTTCCCAACCCAGGGATGAAACGCGTGTCTCTTATGTCTCCTGCATTAGCAGGAGGGTTCTTACCACTCACCACCTGGGAAGCGCCTCTGAGCATCCTATTTTCATTTAAATACAATCTTCAGGCCAAAGCAGAGTTGCAAAGGGATCACTTATTCCACACCTAGAGAGGAAAACCAGCACTCAGGGCAGGCCCTGCCGGCATCAGGCTGGCTGGAGGAAGCCGGAGGTGGGTCTCAGTGAACACTCCTCTCTGTGAACCTGGATGACGAAAGAGCAGAGATCTGAGATCTCCCCTGACAGACTGGAGATATGTTTCGCAAATTCGAATGCTCTGGACACCCAGTGTCAGGAGGTGAGGAGTCCCCGTGCCTTCCCCACGTGATGACTGCGTGCTGTGCTGTCTGTTGCAGGACGGATGGTCACAGTATCACTTCGTAGCCTCGTCTTCAACGATCGAGAGGGATCGGCAAAGACCCTACTCCTCGTCCCGCACACCCTCCATCTCCCCTGTGCGCGTGTCCCCCAACAACCGCTCAGGTAAGAGGGTCCCGGGGCCAGCCATCTGCTTCCCTTGGATCCAAGTCCCTCTCCCCAGCCCCCTAACTGACCCTGCAGACCAGAGGGCCATCCCGACAGGGACATTTGCCAGAAATGTCAAATGCATCTGTTTTCTTTCTATAACAGGGGTGACTCTGTGTTCCATATGCACAAACTCAGAACACACATCTTTCTGATAGAGTTCTACAAATCTCTAAGAGGTGTCATAGGCATGAAATACACATCCTGGACCTGCATTCAGGGAGGAATAAGAATAAATAGAACCACCGAGTGTTTGCAGGTCAGGGTTTTCCATAGACATTTTTCCAACTTCAGGTAGTTTAAGTTGCATTTTATTGATTGTAATTGGGATACAAAGTAGGGGAAAGAGGGTGTGCTCCTCCCTCCTTGAGACTGACATGCATTGGAGAGCTATCGTTGCAGCATTCATTACTGTTCTATACCTGATTTGCTTTTTATTATTACCTGTAAACCAGCAGATAAGTCATTTGTATGTTCATATTATAACCAACCATGACTTTTAAATCATTCAATTTAATTTTTTCTAATTTTATTTCATTCTTTTACAAAAATTTTTAATGAAGTATAGTTGGTATGCAACATTATATAAGTTATGGGTGTACAATATAGTGATTCACAATTTTTAAACAATATGCTCCATTTATAGTGTTACAGTGTACAATATTAGCTGTATTCCCTGTGTTGTACAATATATCCTTCTAGCTCATTTTATACAAGATAATTTATACCTTCTAACCCCCTACTTCTATATTGCCCCTGCCTTTGTCTCATTTTTATTGCTTAACTTGGGAACTAGCTTTTCTTATCTACTTGTAAAGACACCTTATTTTAAAACCCTTTTTCACTTACTTTATGTAATGCCAAAGATTAAAGAACTCATTGAAGGAAAAATATGAACATATTCCTTAGTATATAAGTGGCATGGCTTTTATTGTTGGTTTATTCTAGAATGCAATGAATAATTGTACTCACACATGCAGGTATATAAGCCTTTATTTAACAAAAGTTTTTCCTTGCCCTTCGCTGCCCTCCTCCTGCCAAGGAAACTATATTTTGTGGAACCACATCTCAAAGGACACAGTACAGAGTACCCTCAGCAGGGCGTCCCCTCTGCCCTTGAGCACGTTTGTCATGAAACTTTACATCATGCTTTACTATCAGAGCAGTGGGGGAAATCAGAAATGAATGGGGACTATTTGATTGAAATAAATTACCTCCTGCCAGCCCCTTGAAAGCTTTTGTTTTTAGTGCTGTGTTATTGCTTGTAACATTTAGCTTCACACTGAACAAGAATTAGGAAACCCTGTGTAACTCAAGAAAGTGCCACTTGCCTCAGAAGCATGGAGGCGGCCTTTTACACATCGTATCTTCATAATTCTTTAAAAGATAAGGAGATCAAACCAGCCAATCCTAACTCAGGAAATCAACCCTGAATATTCACTGGAAGGACTGATGCTGAAGCTGAAGCTCCAGTCCTTTGGCCACCTGATGCGATGAGCTGACTCATCAGTAAAGACCCTGATGCTGGGAAAGATTGAGGGCAGGAGGAGAAGGGATGACAGAGGATGAGATGGTGGGATGGCATCACTGACTCGATGGACATGAGTTTGAGCAAGCTCCAGAAGATAGGGATGGACAGGGAAGCCTAGTGTGCTGCAGTCCATGGGGTCACAAAGAGCCAGATATGACCAAGCAACTGAACACCAACAAGAAGATAAAGAGCAGTGAGCCTGGGAAGCTCAAGGGTGGTGTCTTTCTAAGAGCTCTAATTTTGAAGAATCAGTCCGTGTTAAGAAGATGGAGTCATAATAAATTGGAAGGTGCCCAGGAAGAGAAGCACTGCCTTTCAGGATGCCAGCATCCCAGGGATGCAGCTAGAGTCCCGCCTGGTAGTCCCCTGGCACAGCACATTGAAGGCACCCAATAAACACGGGTGGGCGTGATTTGATTTTTCCAGGAGTATCATCCTGGTTTACTGGAGACTCGGACCACTGTGTGTGAGGACTCAGGAGACTCAGGAGATAATTACACACTTGACATAGTTGCATAAAGTCCACCATCTGTGCAATATTAGATTCTCATTTTAAAAGCTTCGTTCAAGAGGCCCCAAAATATTGATCATTGGCAGTGACTCATAAAAGGCCAATCTTTATGCAGTAGACCTGAGATCAGAGGGGCAAGGGCAGGAAGGGACCCTCCCAGGAGAGGAAGATGGAGAGAGAGGACAGGACAGAGGGCAGAGGTGGAAGGGGTGAGTGAGACTCAGTAGCCTGGGTGCTGAGGATGTGCAGAAACTGGACCCAGAGCCCGGTTGAGTTATGTGGAATAATTGCAAATTTCTTCCCTGGTTTCCCATTGGATTTACACCCAGAGATTCTGGCCCAGCTCACTGGGGGAGAGGGGCCAGGTGTAGCACCCATGTATTTTTGAGCATTTCAGGTAATTAATTCTGATGGATAGCTAGTATTGGAAACCTCTAAGGGTTTCAAGAGCTGAGCAGTGAGCCTCAATTTTATTTGACAGGCCTGAGAGGTGGGTAGGCAGCCTTTCAGGAAAGGATGGGTAAAGGCCACTTTTGTTAGCTTTTCATCCATGTGCTGAGACATCCACTGATCCTCTCCCTCTTATTTATTCTGGCTTTATTTCCTGACCTGACAAAGAGCTCCTCAAGTTTAGAAAGTAGGCCATGACTCGTGTTTCTGTCCCCGGCGTCTAGCATGGGGCTTTGTCCATAGAAGATACCAAGTTTGATGAAATCGATCAAGTGACAGGGAACAGGCAGGCCCAGTGGGCTGGACCTGGGGGACCCTGCAAAGGATGTGGAACCAAATGCAGGAGGGTAAACTGAGGCTTGACTGGGGAGGGGCTTGGACACCGTAAGAGAAAGAGAGATTTATCCTAAAAATCAGAGCTCCCCAGAGATTCCCTAGCCTTGATAATCACCAAGTGTACTTACTAAATATGGATTCCTAGGCCCATATACTGAAAATTCAGATTGAAAATTTCAGGGATCTGGTTTTAGGATCCCCAGGTTCTCAGGTGAGTCTCAAGGTTAAACAAGTTTATGAAGTGCTGCCCTCAGGCATGGAAGATGAGGCAGACTCCATGCCTGCACTCTAGTGAGATGCAGTTGACTAAGCTTGGGATGTGAGTGGCCTCACTGAGGAGCGTGGAGACCAATCTGAGGTCAGCCTGTAAGATGTGCACACAATGGCTGCCTTAGCACCAGCACACTCACCTAACCTCCACTTCTCCACATTGCTTAGTTGCTCTCACTCCATCTAATCTTTTTGAAACACAAAACTTCTTTTTGTTTGTTTCCCTTAATCCAAGTAAATCTTTTCCTCTGTTCTGGGACCAGTTTGTTAAACTCAGGGAAGTCTAATTACAACCTGTCATTTTAGAAATGAAGACCCAAAGGGTTGACAGGGCTCAGTTTCCAGGTCTGACAGGCAGATAATATCAAGGGTGCAGAGTGTGTGTGCAAGATTATTGAGGGTATTTGAAATGGAGCAAGGACACTCATCAGAAGACAGGCGCCCTCCTCATACCATGCCCCCAGCCACCTCTGCAGGTTGATGGAGAGGATCTTGGAGGGGGGGCTACACTGGCCCCACAGATAGCCTCTGCCTTCCTTTACAACCATTTTTGCGTGACTCAGAATTTAAGCAAAACTCATCTGATTTAATCAGAGATTCTTCACTGTCAGTCATCACTCTTCTGAAACACATCTAATTTTTTTAAAGGAAGGAAGAAGAAAGGAAAGGAGAGAAAGGGAAAGAAAAGAGAAAAGAAAGAAAAAGAAACCAAGACGGATCTCATTTTTAAAACTGGCCCATACGCCTTGAGCAGGTCACAGCCCCACGAGGGTGTCTCTCTTGGGAAGGTGCTCCCAGGATATAGTATTTATTTCCCTGCCTCCAGGTTGCATGGCCCCTTAACTAGAAAGCCCTGCGTGATGTGGAGGAAGGGGAGGGGGAAAGAGAAGAGTCAAAAGAACAAAAATAAAAATCAATCGACAGGTCCATGTACACATACTGCGCTGCGCCCAGTGCCCTTATGACCTCACGTGTTCATGTGAGAAGCTGCACGTGCTGTGGGATGGCACAAAGAAAGTGACCCTTTTGATTTCTTTATGTAGCAAGTGCCCCAGCGTCACCTCGGGAAATGATCAGCCTCAAAGAAAGGAAAACAGACTATGAGTCCACCGGCAGCAACGCCACTTACCACGGAACTAAAGGGGAACACGCTTCCAGGAAAGACACCATGACAGGTGAGCCCGACTGTGCGCGTTTGCTCCGAGGAGCTGGTGATGGGCCTCGGGGCAGGGCAGAGGGTGCGGACGTCAGGCTTCAGCTCAGCAGCTCCACGGGACGTGAGAGCTCGACAGCCAGGGTTCCCAGGGACCGGCGATGAGATGAAGCTGGGGGTATAAACACGGGGCATCTTGTTCCTGGAGGAGCTGGGCAGATGCTCAGTCTTTCTTTCCCTCCCCTTTTCCTTCTCACTTTGCCAGATCATGCTGCTGTTTGTTGTCTAGTCACTAAGCTGTCTGAGTCTTTTGCAAACCCCATGGACTGTACAGTCCACCAGGCTCCTCTGTCCATGGGATTTCCCAGGCAGGAATACTGGAGTGGGTTGCCATTTACTTCTCCATTCCCCAGCTCATGATATTCTCTCAAATTAGAGAAAGAGGTCACCATAGATTTCTTCCCAGTTGGCATAACCCAAGATGGTGGTCAAGCTTTGCCCATTAGGAGTGGGGAAGAGAGAGAGGATGGGGAAAGGAGGGGAGGGGAGGTGGGAGGGGAAGGGATGGGAGAGAAGTGACAGAAGAGGAACTCAGGGAAACCCCCAGAACTGCTGTTGAGACATTTTCCCCTCTTGACACGAAACCAACCTCTTAACATGACGAGAACTCCCAAGAAGGCTCGTGAGAACCACTGACCTGTTTCCCTTCAGGAGGCATTGATCTTTCATGCCCTTGATCCTTCACTCTCCAGTCACACCCATTGGCTCATCAGCTGGGACTCTGCAGAGGCCGAAATTAGTTACCATCCAACCAGCCCACTCGGGCCAGCCTGCCTAGCGACCAGCCTTGACCTCAGCCCTCCTCCTATTCTGTACAGTTTCCTTGGCTGGGGCTCCATATCCATGTCCATCATCCCTGGCAGCCTCCCCGCACACCTCCCTCCCACCCCAGGTTTGCCCCTCCTCTGGGAGCAAGCATATTGATGTGTGTGCATGTGGTGTGTGTGTGTGTGTGTGTGTGTGTGTGTGTGTGTGTGTGTGTGTGTGTGTGTGTGGCAGGGGTAGGGAGTGGGGATATGCCTTGAAAGCAGAGCTGCCAGAACCATCGGGATCTCTTCTAAACCAGGATCCCACACCCTTTGCCAAGTGGACGTGGAGGTGGGCCCCTCCTGAAAATAGACCATAGGGACTTCAGAACAGGTCAGATTAGGGTGTTCATAAAACTGGGTGCCAGGGTGCAGTCCTAAACAGACACTGAGCCCTCCTTATCCGAAGACTCTCAAGAGTTTGAGCTGCGTTTCCCTGATACTGTTTAGGTGTAGAGCTGCAGGGAAGCAGAACAGACAAATTGGATGATTTATTAACTTGTCTTCCGGATCCAGGGCGTCTAAGATGAATTTTTCTAATGGGAACTGTATTTACCCCAGAGGCAGTGTTTTTCCATAGCAACCCTACCCGGCTGCCATACGAAAAGCATCGTAAACAGATGCCCATGGTCCTATTCCTCAGCTCAGTGCCCTGCCTTCGTGTACACCACCAAGAAACACCTCACCCTCATGCCTGAAACATCTCCTGAATGGGGGAACTGAACGCATTGCAGAGGACATACCTTTTCTTTTGGCCATGGCCTGTGAGATCTTACTTTCCCCCCTAGAGATCGAACCTGTGCCCCCTGCAGTGGAAGCATGGAGTCTTACCCACTGGACCACCAGGGAAGTCCAGCCTAGGCTGTACTTTTGGTTCTCATTCTCTGGTTCATTTATCCCCTAAGTGTTGCCCCCTGTTGTAGATGAGCATAAACAAAGGAGTTTGTGAATCTGAATGCTGAGCAGCTGAGAATCTATTCTGTACTGATTACTCCAGAGCAGAATAAAATTCACCTGAGCCTTCTTCTTTTTGATTATTATTGCCCCAGGTAGCCACATCACCATCAGGCAGGGATGAAAAATTGAGACTACAATTATGAGAATAATTGTGATATCAACTGCTTTGTTGTTATTTAAATTGACCTTTTGTCTTTAACTCTCTCACCCGGTAGAATCACTCAAAAGGTTTTTCAGTGTGGGTGTGTTTTCGTTGAAATAGTTCCAGTGGTACGTGATCATTTCCTGCAGACATCAGAGAATAAGAAATAAAATCTAACATATTTCTAGATGTTTAATCTTCCTAGAAAATGGCAGGAACCTTGAAAACTCCAGTGTTGAGATAGATGTCATTTTTCAAACTTATTTAGAGGCTTAAACACTTTTCCCTATACTTAAAAACGCAGTTCAACACTTTACTATCAGTCTGGCAGCAGGCCTAGAAGTACATGAGATCATCATTGAATAATATATTTATACAAGAAGGTTCCCTTTAAGCCAACAAGTCCTGCGTAAAAGTTAGTTGTCATCACTGTGACATTGGTGGTGATGGTGGGGGTGATGATGGGCGTGGTGCTGGTGATAGAGGAGGTGGGGGTATTAGGAGTAAGGGTGTTGGTGATCATGTTGGTGGTGGTGAGATTGGAGGGTGTGTTTGCCCTCTTTTATGGGCTTCCCTGGCAGCTCAGCTGGTAAAGAATCCACCTCCAATGCAGGAGACCCCAGTTCGATTCCTGGGTTGGGAAGATCTGCTGGAGAAGGAATAGGCTACCCACTCCAGCATTCTTGGGCTTCCCTTGTGGCTCAGATGGTAAAGAATCCTCCTGAAATGTGGGAGGACCTGGGTTTGATCCCTGGGTTGGGAAGATCCCCTAGAGAAGAGAAAGGCTACCCACTCCAGTATCCTTTCCTGGAGAATTCCATAGACAGAGGAGCCTGAGAGGCTACAGTTCCTGGGGTCGACGCAACTGAGTGACTTTCACTTTTACAGGTTGATATGAACAAGTCCCCAGCCAAGCTGGGTGGGCATAAGCATTCCATGTAGGAATGGAAGTGATGAATCGCCAACCTCTGTTCAGATTCCCTTTAGCAAATACCCATCATTTCAGTGTTTACTTGCAGATCAGATTTTTTAGAACTTGCATATCCAACAGAGTAGTTTTTCTTCTTCCCCAATAAATCTAGGGGGCATTCAAAATTCAATGCATTGAAAAAATATCTGAAAAGCTGCCGTCTTCCTTATTTCTCAGGCATCAGAAAACATCCTAGACCATTCCCCCACTTGCTGTGGGAAAACCATGGGAAACTTCACCCTCAAAATGCAACGTGTAAAAGCTTTAAAGTGAAAAGCAGTTTCTTGCCTGGGTTATCATCCCTTCTCCTGAGCTCTCAGAAATGCAGATCCATCTGGGTTTTTATTCCAGGCTCCCCCTCCCCCACCCTTCTCTGTATTCATTTTCTGGCTTAGGGGGCGTCTCATTTCTCTCCTGTTTATCTGCCACTGAAGGGCCCTCTGAAAGCCAGAGTCAGCTGTTCACTCAGGCATGCAGAACTGTTATAGCTATTTCTCGCGGTCATGATTCCCTGGGAGCATTACGTGTTCAGAAGCACGCATCAGAGGAGGGCTGTGTGATCCCAGCAGCTGCACAACCTGACTTCAGAATTCACCTGGGGATTTTGCTCTCCCACCTGAGCTTCCCAAATACCGTAGCATCCAATGGTTGATCCCGTTTTGTCAGTGTCTCTGTCTCTGTTAGGCCTTTGAAGCCATTCTAATCTTCAGTGTGTTGATTCAGTTAGAAATTGGTGGTGGTGGTGGATTAGTCGCTAAGTCGTGTCCGACTCTTGTGACCCCCTAGACTGTAACCTGCCAGGCTCCTCCGTCCACGGGATTCTCCAGGCAAGAACACTGGAGTGGGTTGCCATTTCCTTCTCCAGGAAATCTTCCCGACCCAGGAATTGAACCCAGGTCTTCTGCATTGCAGGCAGATTCTTTACCGACTGAGCAAAATTGGGGCCTCTACAAAAAAAGAAAGGCATTTTCCTACCAGTCTACTCTTTGCTCAGATGCATGAAGGGCAGAGCACCCGGGAGGGACATGTGCTTCACGTGTCTGGAGAGGCCACAAGTTCAATCTCAGCTACACGGTCTCCTTTAAACAGGTGAAGTGGGCCAAAGAGCAGGAGGGAGGAGCTTCCAGTCGAAACATCTGTAGCTCAGAAGCCATGACATGGAGGGAGGCTGAGACTATAAAAATGTACATTCTTCCCCTCCCCAAAAAAATGCATTTTATTCTGAGTAACAGGGAAAAAAAAATTTCACCTTGTCCTTGAAGTGACATTTTCCATCAGCAGATGATAGCTCCAAAGGCAGATTTTTTTAAGGTTTACTCATTCATTCATTCACTCAGCAAATGAAGCACTCACTCTGTGAGCATGCCCTGAGCCCAGGCACTGTCCCAGAGGCTGGGGAAACCTCCAAAAGTGGCAGGACAGACGGAGCTCTGTCCTCAAGGAGCTTCTTGTCTCCTAGGTAAAGGGAAGTAATACACAAGATAAACAACGGGACAAGCTTGTTAACAAGGTAATAGCAAACAGTGCTGGGTGTGATGGAGAAAATAAATGGGGTCATGAGACAGAGGGTGTCAAGTGGGCGGGGTTCCTTTAACTAACAAGGTCAAGGAGGAGTCGTTTGAGCTGAAACCTGAATTCCAATAAGGAGAGGTAGTCCAGAGACTGGGGGATTTGAGTTCCAGGAGAAGGCTCAGGAAGCCTAACATCCTGGATGCAAAATAAACTTGGATGCTCAGGCCAGGAAGGAAGGCCAGGGTAGCCCCCTCAGCCAAGGGAAGAAGAAGGGGAAATGCTACAGGAAGCCAGGTGGAGTCCAGATCACACAGAGCTTCAGAGACGGTAATGGGAGCTCGGCTTTCACCATAATCGCAGAGAGCAGGGCATTGCAGCGACATAGTCCAATCTGTCTAACAAGATGATGGCTTGGCTGCTGGGACCAGAGTGGGTGGAGGAGCAGATTAGGCAGAGTGGAAGCCGGGCTGTTGAGGAGGATGCGCTAGCAGTGGTCCAGGCAAGGGATGGTGGTTTCCATGGTAATGCAAAGACAGGAGCGATGGGCATTCAACCAGTGTCTCTCGGAGTGGCTTTAAAGTGGGAAATGGGCTGTCAGCTCCCACATTCTAAGCGGAATTTCCCAAGAAGAATTTTATTGCACAGCTATTATGTGCTTTTAGTAATAATCATGGGTAGAGTGATCGATTATGCTGACTTAGTGTCTAGAGTGACTGGTGTCCATGAGCGAAGAGATGATGAGATATCCTATTCCATGATCCCATAGATACTGGAAGCAAAAGGTAAGTTTTTCTCAGTATCTGAAGTATTTTATGGGCTTCTCTGGTGCCTCAGAGATAAAGAAGCCACCTGCAAATGTAGGAGAGGCGGGTTCGATCCCTGGGTGGGGAAGATCCCCTGGAGGAAGAGATGTCCGTGAAATGTTGTTCATGGACAGGAATACAGGTATTCAGGTTTCAGCTCAAAGGTCTCCTCCTTGACCCTGTGTCTAGTATTGCCTGGAAATTTACATGGACAGAGCAACCTATAGAGTCCATGGGGTCACGAAATAATTGGGCATGACTTAGTGACTAAACACAGCAAAAGTGTTTTATAGCCTGCTGACACTCGACAGACAGTGTTTTCTCGAGTTTTGTAAACTGGGACCTTTTAGCAGCTATGAGGGGGCCTCTTGCCCTGGGCCCTTCCTCGGGGCTGCGGCAGGCATCTCGAGGGCCCCAGGTGAGGAAGCAGGCAGATGGGCATCTTGCCCAGGTCTTTGGAAGCTGCTGGCAGCTGGAGCAGACCTTTCTTGCCTTTTGTCTCGACCACAGGCTGGTCACAAGCCAGGATGCGGGGCTTCCGTCTCTGCATGGAACAGGGCTCCAGCGCCGCAGACGTGTGGGGCCAAGGCGGGCGGGACTTCCTGCCTGTCCATCAGACCGCTGAGAAATGAACTGTCTCAGCGATGATCAGGCCCTTCTGTGAGCTCAAATTAGAAACTTCATTCTTGTCATTCTCCAGCTAAAAGCTAAGTGGCCGATCCAGATTCCTGCACGCTTCACTGCAGGTGACAGGCTTTTGTTATCTGCCTGTGTTCACCAGGAAAAAAAAAACAGAGAGAGACCGCAGCACTGGCAAGATGACCATCTGTTTGCTGCACCTGCCCTGACCCCGTCTCCAAGCTGAATGTTGTTGCAAGAGGCTGACAGGCTGTGGGGATTTTACATTAGTGAATAACTTCTTCTTTCTTAATATCAGTATGTAAAATGAGGTGTTCAGGACGAAAGAACTTCTTCCATTTGGAATGGTCCGCGTGACACCAAGTGTGGTCAGGGTGAAACCTGGCCTCGATAACCATCATTCCTGCTTTGAAGTCTTGCATTCTTTGCTAATACTTTTGTTTCCCTTTCAGCTCAAACTACTGGAATTTCAACTTTGTATAGAAATTCGTATGGTGCGCCCGCTGAAGACATCAAACATAATCAGGTAAAGGACAGGCAGCACTCTGGTGTTCATTTCTCCCTTCGTCTCCTGTGAAATAGCTTGGAATCTAAAAAAGAAGTTAACTTCTATTTAACATGCATAAAAGGGCTTGCCAGGTGGCATAGTTGGTAAAGAATCTGCCTGCCAGTGCAGGAGATGCAAGAGACATGGGTTCGATCCCTGGGTCAGGAAGATCCCCTGGAGGAGGAAATCACAACCCACTCCAATATTCTTGCCTGGAAAATTCCATGGACAGAAGAGCCTGGCAGGATGTAGCCCATGGGATCACAAAGAATCAGACATGACTGAAGAAAACAGAAAAAGAAAATAACGTCCCCCATTGCTCTCCACTCATGTGCGACACTGTACCCACGTGGGTGGTGGCAGTCAACAGAACAGCCTCGAATTTGAAAGCAATCTTTATTTCACCCCATGCACTATCCGGTGGTAGAAAGCAGATTTTCCTACTGTGATGCAAAACCTGAAAGAAAGCCCCAAGTGTACAAGCGTAAGATGCTGGTTACTAGACAGATTGTCTAATTACTAGGCATGGATTGAGGCGCTCCTGTAACCCAGCCAGTTCTCATTCAGAAGAAAGCATTCCTTGCATCTGACAGTTTCCAGTGAAATAGACACGTCAAGTTGAATGTGAGCAACTGAATGAAAGGCGTTGTGTTGTGCCTTGCTGCTCAGGCGCGTGGGAGAACCAGCAGCATCGGCATCACCTGGGAGCTTGTTGGGAACACAGAAGAGACACTTCTCTGGCCCCATAACCCTCACGCATCCAGGGTCTTCTGCATCAGACTTGCATTTTAGCTAGGTGTCTAGGTGATTTGCGTGGCTGTGCAAGTTTGAGGAGCCTTGGCTGGTAGACACTTAAGAATCTATCTGTGTTTGTGTGTGTGTGTGTTTTATTTAGCAAATATTCCTTGACGGCTCATTTTCTCTGTGGTTCTGTGGGAACTGTAAAAGCAGGAGGGCACCTCCTCTGCTCCTTTATTGATCGGTAACTTCTCCCTTGTCCTGCCCCGTTGTGGTCATCACAGAAGGACTGACGGTCTTTATAGCTCTTGGCCATTGGCTGAAACTCTACACTCCTGCTTGGTGTCAGGAAGGTTGTACCGGGAAGATACACCTGGAAGCTGCTTGTGTGATCACAATAAGCAGATGAAAGGAAACATGGAAGGGAAATATGCTGTTTTTGAACAGCTCGCACCACACAAATGATCAAATACAACCAACATACCTCCACAGAGAATGCATCTCATCAACTGATGGCCATCACTGGGCCAGTGAGCAAATTTGATCCCTTCAGCCGCAGCTGCCATCAGCCATCCTAGGTGATTCGTTCACAGAAGCTCTCAGAACTGCAGAACTCAACTTGAGAAGAGGTTGACATGGGCCTTTGTGAACAATACAGATGAACTGAAGAAGGTAACTCTCCAAGATAAGAGACTAAAATGAGCTTCTGCTCCAGCCAAAAAGGTCCACCGTCCAGAGAGAACATAGCAACAGAAAGAAATCTGAAACATGTTGTGAAAAGGAAAAATGAAAGCAGCAGCCACAGTGGAGGAGGGCTACAAGCCTTGTACGTGACCTTCCTAGAAGACCCTCCAAACGTTGGCAGTGCTTCCCCTGCCACTGAGACCAGCAGAGAAAAGTTAGATCGCTTCTTGGTCCCCTTTGTCTACCAGCCTCCCTTCTTTTGACAGTCAGCTCAGTGAGGCTATCACCCCAAGAGGGGACCACCTCCGCTCAGCTGAGACTGTACCCCTCTCTCGGAGAGGATGTGGACCGTGGAGTCAGCCGGGCATGCGTTCAGATCCCAGCCCCACCCCACCCCGAGCCATGGCATCCTGCACACGTTTCTTAGCTTCTCTGCCCTTCAGTTTCTTCACCTATAAAGTAAAGTGGGGGTTGGATGAATGAAAGGATGGATGGGAAGAAGGGAGAGGAAGGAAGAGAACAAAGGAAATGGAGGAAGGAAGGAAAGAAGAAAGTGAAGGAGGGAGGAAGAGAGCGAGAAACAGGGAGGGAGGAAGGGCTGAGGGAGAGAAGGAGGTAGATTAGATAGATGAAGAGGTGGATGATAGACAGACAAATGGGCTTCCCAGGTGGTGCTAGTGGTAAAGAACCCACTTGCCAATGCAGGAGACCCAGGAGACTTGAGTTCAATCCCTGGATTGGGAAAATCCCCTGGGGAAAGGCATGGCAACCCACTCCAGTATTCTTGCCTGGAGAATCCCATGGACAGAGGAGCCTGGTGGGCTACAGTCCACAAGGTAACAAAGAGTCAGACACGACTGAAGCAACTTCACACACACACACACACACACACACACACACACAGATGGATAGATAGATGGATGGATAGATATAGACAGACATAAACATGCAATACGTATCTGTAATAGTACATACATACATACATATATATATACATGTACAAGATTAAAGAAAAATTTGTTTAATGTTGAATATAGTGGCCACTGAAGTAGAAACAGTAAATCTTAGTTCTCTCCCCGTGTAATTTTTCCAAACCTCCCAAGTCTAACCCTCTGCGTGCTCCACGCTTGGGTAGCAGCACTCTGTCAGAGTGGAGAAGTTACACGTGGCATCAGCTTTTCAAAGACCAGCCAAGGGCACCTTAGCCAGTCCCATGATCAGGAGCAGCTGGCCTCGGCAACGTTTAATTGCAGATCCTGAAGTCCCCCTTCGTGCCCAGGCTCTTAGGCTGACACACGGCTGAGGTCTGTGGACTGTCACAGATGGACAGGAACCTCATTCTTCCAGCCACCACGAACTGGAAGCGTGAGCCCTCCTGCATGGCAGCTGTGATGATGTTCACTTCTCTGAAGAGCAGGTCTGCAACTCACTCACTCGTGTAAATCAATTATATATGAAAGAGGGAGGTTTGCTTACTTAAAAGAAGAATTATGGGCAGGTCGTTAGAAGCATTCATTCACACACAACGTACTAATTACAAATCATTATCTATTAACGAAGACCAATGTCTAGAGGATGTTTCCATGCCGAGCCTTAGTTAAATTAGCAGGGAATTACCGGGGCCACTCCAAAGTGATCAAAGTGTGCTTCTTCAGGCAGGTTCCATCATTCCCACCAGACCTCCCCCCCGCCCTCCACCCCCCCCCACACACACACATCATTCCCTGTGGGTTTTGTGGATGCCTTTATGCAGCAATGCTGAGGATGGTCCTTGCCCCATGCCTTGAGGGTATCCTCACTGTGGGAGCTTAGGAAGGGCCCCCAGAGGCATAGGAAGCCAGGCCCCCACATGTACGTGCTAATTACTAGCCTATGAACACTCTTTGTTTTACTGTCCTTAAAGCCAAGGGGAAGGGAGAGAACTAATTCTAGACTTCTCCACGCTCTCAAAGGCTCCTGTGATCCCTTTAGCCCCTCACAGCCCCCTTGATCAGACAACAACATGCAGAGGACAAGAGTGGAAATAGGGAGCACTTAGGAGGGCTGGAGGACATTGGTCAATTCTGAAGACCCCTGCCCCCCAACCAGAGGCTTCATAATCCCATGTTATTCTCGAGCCCCGTCAACTTTTTAAAATTTATTTTTAATTGAAGGATAATTACTTTACACTATTGTTTGGATTCCCATCACATGAATTCTTAAATGAACCAAGTTAGGAAACATTTTGGTCCTTCAGAGTGTAGACCGGGGATCTCATGCCCGATGATCTGAGGTGGAACTGATGTAATAATAATAGAAAAAAAGTGCACAATAAATGTAAAGCATTTGAATCATCCTGAAACCATCCTCCCCTCAACAGCTGTCTGTGGAAAAGTTGTCTTCCATGAAATGGGTCCCTGGTGCCACAAAGTTTGGGGACTGTTGGCGTAGACTATTTTGAATGGGTTCCTTCTATGGCTGTGGTACGTCACTTAGGCAGGTGTGATGGGATGGCCCTATTAGCAAGAAGCCTCCATCCTCCAAAGAGGTATTGGCCACAGCCCTCTGAGCTGGCAGGAAGATGCCCAAGTGACCCAGAGACCTTGTACAGCTTCACTTTCTCTTCATCTGGGATTACACCACCAAGGTTTGATAGAGAAAAATGCAGGGAAGATGAATAGTAACTATTTGTGTTCTGTGGAATCTAGTGTATACATCTGTAATTTAGAAAAGGTTAAGGGTCCCAGGGGCAGCAAAGAGATCAGAACAGTCAATCCTAAAGGAAATCAACCCTGAATATTCTTTGGAAGGACCGACACTGAAGCTGAAGCTCCAATACTTTGGCTACCTGATGCGAAGAGCCAACTCACTGGGGAAGACCCTGATGCTGGGAAACACTGAGGGCAGGAGAAGGAGGCAACAGAGGATGAAATGGTTGGATGGCATCACTGACTCAATGGACATGAGTTTGAGCAAACTCTGGGAGTTGGTGTTGGACAGGGAAGCCTGGTGTGCTGCAGTCCATGGAGTCGCAAAGAGTCAGACACAACTGACGTAGCAACTGCACAAAAACAACAGCTGGTAAAATGATTCAACTGTCTTGGAAGTTTGGGCTGCGTCTCAAAAAATTAAACATAGAATTGCCATCAGATCCAGCAATTCTACTTCTTGGTACATTTTTTGCTATTGATATTGGGTAGTCACCAAGTTGTGTCCAAATCTTTTACAGTATTATCCGCCCCTGCCCCCCAGAAATTGAAAGTAGGGAGCCAAACAAATCCGAGTGCTTCCATGTCCGTAGCAGCATTATTCAAAAAGTAGAAATCACAATTGTCATCTATGGATGAATATGTAAACAAACACAGAATCTCCATACAATATTAATTAGTCTTAAAGAGCAAGGAAGTTCTGTCACTTTCTGCAACCTGGATTAACCTTGAGGACATTATATTAACCTATAACTTTGGGGAGGTTAAGTGAAAGAAGCCAAACACAAAAGGACAACTACTGTATTATTTCAATTTTATGAGGTATGTAGACTAGTCAAATTCACAGAGATGGAAAATAGCAATAGAATGGTGATTGCCATGAGCTAAGAAAAGGGAAGATAGGGATTTATGCTGCATGGATATAAGTTTTTGTTTGCAGTGATGAAAACGTTCTGAAAATGTTTGGATTTGACGGTGGCCCAGGCCACTTAAGTACTTGATGCCACTGAGTTATACAGAACATAATGAACACGGTAACTTTTATGTTATGTGTACTTTGCCAGAATAGTAATTTTATAAAAAGGTTACTTGGAATGACAGCACGTGGACTCAGGAGCCAACTCGGAAACAGAAAGTCAATCCGGGAAGTGCAGTCCTGGTGGCGACTGCATGGAGGACACTCAGAGCCTTGACTTTGAGGGAGGGTCAAGGGCATCGGCCACGGGGGTCAAGGGCGGTCAAGGGCAGATGCGCTAACCCAGGTGTTTCTCCTTTCCTGGGCAGGTTTCAGCACAGCCAGCCCCACAGGAACCCAGCAGAAAAGATTACGAGACCTACCAGCCGTTTCCGAATTCCACGAGAAACTACGACGAGTCCTTCTTCGAGGACCAGGTCCACCACCGCCCTCCCGCCAGCGAGTACACCATGCACCTGGGGCTGAAGTCCACCGGCAACTACGTCGATTTCTACTCGGCCGCCCGACCCTACAGCGAACTGAACTATGAAACGAGCCACTACCCGGCCTCCCCCGACTCCTGGGTGTGAGGCAGGCACCCCGGGAACCGTGCATGTGCATGCAGACCACAGACATTGCTATTTTTTTTTCCCCCCTGCAAATTTAGTTTGTCAAAGCCTGTTCCATAGGAAGGCTGGGATACCCAGGAAGGAAACATTTAAGAGCTATTTTAGAAAGCTCCATGAACGTTCACTTGAAAGTCAATAGAAAGTGATCCTCAATCTGACATCGGGCGACACCTTTCTAGTTCGGGCTGTAGAGTCTTAAAAAGTGCTTTCCACAGGATGTGGCCGAAGGCAGCACGGGAGGCGGTCGGGGTGACGGGGCACGAAGGTTATAAGCACAGAGGCGGTGACATAGTTCACACACTTTAGAGGGACGGCTTGTCACGCTTTGTTTACTCTCTTCATCCGTTGTGATTCTAGGCTTCAAGTTGCATTGGGGTTCCTCTCTACAGCAAGACGTTTCTTGCCTTTTGTTAATGCATTGTTGTAAAGTATTCGATGTACATTACAGATTAAAGAAGACAAGAGCATTGTGTATATTACACCAATGCCTCAGCGACTCCTCATCGATGGTTCTAAATATTGCTTCAATTTCAAACTTTTGAAAGATGTATGGATTTCCAGTTTTTCTTTTTTCTTCCTCCCAGTAAAGTTTTAACAGGGAAAAAAAAAATGGGAAAAAAAGGAATATTTCGCAGTATTGTTCGTTCTGATATGTGAATTTGTTTGTGGCAACTAAACAAGGCATTCAGCAGTTTCTGACAATTAACATCCATCATTCCACACTCCTTGTCAACAAAGTGCTTTTTCACTGCCTAAAATTTTAGATGTAGATATTTGAAATAGATTTTTTCATTTATACCAGTTTTCTTTATGATGATACAGTGTTAAAAGAAAATAAATTACAATTGATCTGTCATCCATATTTGCTAAGAATGTCTATTTCCAAGGACCTATCTGACAAAAAATACGCATTCTTGCTTGTGTGTCTGTGCGTGTGTGGGTGTGTGTCCACGTATGTACAAAAATGACCCATGTGAGATTTTATTTTGATAGAAGCAATTTCATTTGCTATTCATCTTGTACAAACTTTGCTTTTGCTTTTTAGTATAAATGTACATTGGTTTGTTCCTTTTGTACTCTATCTCTCTGACCATCTAGTGACTCAGGATATTAGGCCAGTGGAAGTAAAGTTATAGGATTTTCACATACTCACACGTTCTTGGATACCAAGCCTTTCTACAGGCCCATTTCCTTTCATGTTTAATGCCCTCAGAACATGATAAAACCATGGCCAACTCAATAATTTCACTTTGAGGCCAATTACTTGAAATATCCACAGAAAATGTAAACTGCTCGCCTTATTCCCCCCCGACACTTTTTTGTTTGTGTGGCAGGGAGCAGTAGACAATTACGGATTTAGATGATTAAAAGCGAACTTGAAGCTAATGGTAGAATAGTGGTTAACAGAGCTAAGAAGTTAAGGCTAACCATTCAAAAGGACACGGGCTGGGGGTAACTTAGCTTTGCTCTTTAGATGCAAGTGACTGAGGCCAATAGGTGCCTAGTAAATGTTAACTGTTCTTGAAAAAATAAAACATTAAATAACAAAAGAAATTGGCTGCCATCTTCCTTTAAAACTTTCTCCCCTTCGCTTCTACATAGTTTAATTCAGCTCAGAGTCTAAAATTCACGGTTCTTTCTCCAAATTTAATAGCAACCAAAAGATTTCTTGTTCGTGCATAGTTGTGCAAACGCAAAACTCATTTCCAGGACAGAGCAGTAGACAGACATTTTCATATCAATTGTCCTACCGTTACTCACAAGTTGGACCTTCTTGTATTATTTACTATAGAAAAACACATTTTTTAGTCCCTTCCCAGGAAGGCTCCAGCCCCTGTGAAAGTGAAAGTTTTGTCGCTCAGTCATGTCCTACTCTTTGCAATCCCGTGGACTGTAGCCTACCAGGCACCTCTGTCCATGGGATTTTCCAGGGAAGAGTGCTGGAGCAGGTTGCCATTTCCTTCTCCAGAGGATCTTCCCTACCCAGGGGTCGAACCCGGGTCTCCCACATTGTAGGCAGACACTTAACCGTCTGAGCTACCAGGGGAGTCCCCAGCCCCTGTAGAGAGAGAGAAATATGTAGCTTCAAGGACAGCTTCAATGGACAGTTTCCATTCCATTCCTGTCATAGAATGAAATAGTAAAGCTCATCAAGGCAGAGACGAGGTATAGACGTGATTTGTGCATAACTGAATAGCTGGTTTAGCTTCTCCAAAAGGAATCAGTAGGACTCATTCCCGGGCTTGAGTTGTGCAGGGAGAAGTTAATGCGTGTCCCAGAGCCCTTATCCTAGCAGGAGCTGTGTATTTCCTGTGACTCTGAGTGTGCGATCCAGCATTGGCAACCTTTGAAGACAGATGTCTCTGCTGCCTGTGGCTCTATGAGAGCACATTGCGCCAGGCTGACATGAAAGGATTCAGCTGGAAGCCTCCGGAGCCAGAGTTAGAGCTAGGAGAAAGTCAAGTCAAAATGTCCATAGTTACTCAGGTTGCATTCTTTTCATCATTTTCTCACACTCACACACAAACACAGGGAGAGAAAGAAAGGACAGATGATGATAGATTATAGGTAGAAAGAGGAATAGATGGATAGATAGATGATCGATCGATAGATGATAGACAGATGAGGTTTTATCTGAAGTGTGACGTGGCCAGAGCCCGTCCTCTTTGGCAATAAAGGTTGATCAGCAGATGATTTACTATTAAAAACATGGGTGTGTTGGCAAAAGTCCAAAGTGGCAAGAAACATTGCTTTTGCTTTCATTGTGCTGAAGTGACCAAGTGTGACCCTACCCCCATAAGTGTCTGCCTCTTGGGTCAACAAGAGCCTCTAGACCTTGGATTGTCTACTGAAATGGGACGGGTGTCTTTCAGAGGAAAAGAGACCAAAAAAAGGAGATAGAAATTTCCTTTCAGTCCTTCTGGTGGACCATATAGACACCCAATATATTCAATAGGATGTGAAATCAAAACATTATATATGAAAAAAATTTTTTTCATTTGAGAGCTTTGATCACCAGGGCCTAATAGAATACTTAATGTGTGTGTGTGTGCTAAGTCGCTTCAGTTATGTCTGCCTCTTTGCAACCTCATGAACTGTAGCCTGCCAGGCTCCACTGTCCATGGAATTTTCCAGGCAAGAATACTGGAGTGGGTCGCCAGCCATTCCCTCCTCCAGGGGATCTTCCCAACCCAGGGATTGAACCCACATCTCTTATGTCTCTGGCATTGGTAGGTGGGTTCTTCACCACTAGCACCAAGTATAAAAAATCTTAATATTTTCATAGGAGTAGGACCACTTTAAGGAATACTTAAACTCTACCCCTATGAAAATGATAAGATCTTTATACTGATTCAATTTTAATACCATGATTAACTATTTCAGTCCTCATTGTCAATCATGAGTTAGACAACAAACTATCAGACAGGTTTAGGAGAATGAGGATGACCCAAGATGTCATGTCATACTTGATGATAAGGTTAACCAGTAACAATCCAATTTTTGTTAATAAGACTCAGACATTATGGAAAAATGCTATGAAAAAATGAAAGTCCTTAAATTCATATATATATATAATGTTCTTGTTTAGTGGTTAAGTCATGTCTGACTCTTTGCCACCCCATGGATTTTAGCCCCCCATGCTCCTCTGTCCATGGGATTTCCCAGGCAAGAATACTGGAGTGGGTAACCATTTTCTTCTCCAGGGAATCTTCCCGACCCAGGAACCGAACCCACATCTCCTGCATTGGCAGGTGGACTTTTTTACCACTGAGCCACCAGGGAAACCCTCATATAATGTATATATGCATGTATAAATTTATTTGATTTGTTTCTCTTACTTCAGCCATTCTTCAGTGACTGATGCTTTCTCCCTGTATCTGAGAGCTATGCCCCTGAGAAATGAGGTTTGACTATATGAAGACATGGTGTTTTCACTCAGGAAATTTGCAGCCAGGGCTGGACTCCCTGAGGACAAGTCAGCTCTGCTCCACTCAGAATCAGCCACTGAAGCTCAGAGACTGGAGGCTGGACTTACTTAACAACTCAATCATGTAAATGCCTGGCTCTTGGGCCTGAGTAGCTGAGGGCCGGGAAGGCTGCAGCCCCACAGACACCCCTGGGCTTCTCAGGTGGGTCAGCAGTGAAGAATCCGCCTGCCAGTGCAGGAGATGCAGAAGACCTGAGTTCAATCCCTGGGCCCGGAAGATCCCCTGGAGGAGGATATGGCAACCCACTCCAGTATTCTCGCCTGGAGAATTCCATGGACAGAGGAGCCTGGAGGGATATGGTCCGTGGGGTCGCAAGGAGTCAGACATGACTGAGCGACGAAGCAGGCACACACACAGTCATCCTGTGAGGCCTCTCCACATGCGCTGTCCAGCAGAGATGCTTTAGAAACGCCTTCACAGGTCATCTCAAGGTTCCCAAAGTGTACGTCCCAAGATAAACAACCAGGCACAAAAGTCAAGAGGGATTCCACTAGTCAATGCAATTGCAAAATATTGCTCAGTTCCAGGGGGACAAGGGTGGAAATAGGCCCCATATCTTGGGGGAGAAGGGGAGCAGCGGTGGCAAGATTATGGAAGAGGTTGTAGCACTGCAAATACCACACCACTGTTGTCTTTCCGATACAGTCTACCAGCCTACTATAAAACTGGTAACATTTTGCTTTAATAAATTCATCTTCTTTAATGTGTAGCCAATATTTCTTAATAATGGCAAAAGCAATGTCTTCTTATAAGAAGTAAAAACCAAATAATATAGCTAACAAAAATGGGAGAAAAAATTCATACTCTTACATCAGAAGGAGAGGTCTTGGGTTTGTGTTTCTCTTCAGCTGAAAACAATCATGGAAGTGTGGTTCCTGGCAGCCAGAAGACAACCACCATGGGACCAGAATAAATTGAAGTCAAAGCTGAGGACAGCAGATTAGAGAGATTGAAAGAATTGGGCTCTTCTCTGAAATCACTTGAAGGGCATCACTTTTCCCAAATATTCCCAAATGGGTCATCATTAAGCCCTTATACCCTCATTCTAGAAACTCTCTCTTGCCGTCTCCTATGAAGTAACAGGAGGCAGAACAGATGAAAGAAATCTCAAGACCAAGACTTATATTCACATCATCATGTCCTCAGAATGCCTGCATGCTAAGTCGCTTCAGTCATATCTGACTGTGTGCGACCCCATAGACAGAAGTTGGCCAGGCTCCTCTGTCTGTGGCAGGAGTAGGTTGCCATTTCCTTCTCCAAAGGATCTTCCCAACCCAGGAGTCGAAACGGAGTCTCTTATGTCTCCTGCATCAGCAAGCAGATTTTTTACTACTACCATCACCTAGAAAGTCCATCCTCCGAATATGCTTTTATGAAGACAGGAAAATAGATGATTTTTTTTTAAGTGTTAATTTTTAGTAAACAGAAAGGCATTCTGGAGACACTTTCTCTAGTCATCATTCTGTCCTATTCTTTTAACGACCAGTCCTATATGCTATAGATTCGTAAATGAATGGGTCTGGAATTGTGTTACTGCCTCAATACACTATCAGCATTAGAGGAATTTCTGGTTCTTATGCAGCTATATTCTCCCATGGGCTCATGATCTAATGAGAACAAATGAAAGCTGATTAGAGGGTTGAAAAAACTAAGGAGTAACACAGGTCTGATGTATTGAACATTGATTGATACAGCTTCCTTCTGAGTCATGTCATCTTTGGGAATGCACAGTTTCTGAATGGGAATGTTTCATTACATCTCTCTTTGTCACTTCCTCAACTGCTAACACGTGCCACCTAAATTTTCAACACAATGTAATTACTGCCTTCTCTGTTTCCACGATTCCCAGTCTCAAGGCAAACTCATTGACACTGGTACCTGAGCCCCTCTAAAGAAGATTCAAAGCTAACTCTACAGAAGTTCGTAGCAATGAAACGTTGCTACAGATGAACGACTCTGGCTCTCCAAGCACAGGCTCCGCCAACTGCTGCCCAGACCATTCACAAGCTCAATCACAGAAGCATCTCATCCAGGCGTTCCATTCACTCAAGATTCTGAAGGGCAGAATCTTTACTTCCCAGGAGTTTGCCATGCGTGCATGCATGCTCAGATGTGTCTGCCTCTTTGCAACCCCATGGACTGTAGCCCATCAGGCTCCTCTGTCCATGGAATTTTCCAGCAAGAGTACTGGAATGGGTCACCATTTCCTCCTCCAGGGGATCTTCCTGACTCAGGGATCGAACCTGCGTCTCCTTCATGGAAAGGCAGATTCTTTACCACTGAGCCAGCTGAGGAGCACAAGAGTTTACCATAAATCCTTTTTAAGAAGAAGCTGTTGATGACAACAGATCACACAGCTGGTAGCAGGTGTGCTCATGGCATTGGAAGGATGCTATTAGCACCCAGGAGGTAATTATTGTAAAGCGCCTATGAAGTGGACATGAAAGGACCAGGAAACCTAGGTTTTTTTAAAGTCCTCTTTTGCTTTAGACTATTCCAGAGATGTCCAAAAAGCCAGAGAGGAGACTGGCACTGCCTTTTGGGTGGACGTTCCCTGGGAGGGCTGTCACTAGCCCAGTTATGAGGGTATCATAAACTTTTCTCTGCAATTAATTTTTACCCTACTACAGTTTTAAAGATAGAGCTATATTTTTAATAATTTAATAGGACTGTAGCAAGAAATCTTCCCATATTTTAAAAATGTAAACCAATATTTAATTGAGGTTATCAGAATTAGCAAATTGAAATATAAAACACCCAGTGAAAATTAAATTTCAATGAAATAGCCAATAATCTCGTAAACCCAAGTATGTCTCATGAAATACTTGGAACATACTTACAGTAAAAATTTTTTCATTGTTATTTGAAATTCAAATATAATTGAACATCTTCATTTATCTGGCAACCCTAATTTGACCTCTATTTCTGCCATTATTTTTCTAAGAAGTAATGCTTTACAGAAAAGTAAAAATGAATTCCAGAATTTATTACTTGATTAATCTTAATTATTTTACATGTGCATATATACATAATTATACATACCATATATATATCTATATATATATATATGCATATGTATATGTATATAATACATATAATGGTGAAAACAGAATTAGGGCTCAGAAACCTGCTTTCTTCTTCCTTATTAGTAAACAAGGGGTGATAATATATGTTATGCTTCCCCTTTGCAATTTTTTGTGAAGATCAGATTAGGCTTATGACCAGCATTCTGGTGAATATTTGACAACTGACTCTTCAAAAAACGAAAAGAAAAATTCCTTGATTTAGAGTGTTTGCCAGTTTCTATGATGCAAATGCACACACCCATTTTCAAGTTGGCAGTATGATGTCACAAACGCAGAATCAAAAATGGTGCTATATTGGCAATAAGACAATACATTATCTCCAGGAATAAATAAAACAGACATAAATGAATAATCTCAAGAGCACAAGTAATAGTAAAACGTAGTAAAATATTTAGGTTGTGTTGGATTCCAAGTAATAATTACCATTATTTGCTCATAATTAATTTAATTCTAAGTCTAGATAACATGATACTTAATAATTGCTGTATTTAACCATCATTTTGCAAATTCCTGCTGACTCAGGCCAGCTCTAGGACCTATGTATGACTGCTTATGACACTGTGAACTGCAACCCAAACATAGGTTATAAACATTCACTCATTTACCAACAGTGACGGAAGTTACCCTGTAAGAGGCATGCTAAAAAAATTCTCGGAAAACATGCAGCAAGGAAAACAGTGCAGTGCAGAAGCATGGACCGCTTTCTAAGGGTGCAGATCCGGGGGAAGGAGACGCTTAGCCGAGGGGCGGAGGGCAGTGGGGGCCGTCACCCGTGCTAGTGGGGGTAGGAGCACGTGCCCTGCCCTGGAGAGAGAGACGGACTTCAGGGGTGAGGCGGGGGCAACTCCCGGGGTCAGGAAAGCTCGGTGGAGGGGAGAGCAAGGGAAGGCTGCCAAGGCGAGGCATGTGGGGAACTGGGGAACAGAGTGGTGGGGAAGGATTCATGAAGTGGAGGGCATCTCCCTGCCCAGACCCAGTACTGGCCAAGAGCAGCTGGAGCGGGGGTGGATTTAGAACCTGGGCTCCCCATTTTCCTGGAGTCTTTAAACCTGATTCTGCAAAGAACAAGCCCAGAAGAGAGGAAGTGTTAGTTGCTTCATTGTGTCAGATTTTGCCACCCAATGGCCTGTGTAGCCTGCCAGGCTCCTCTGTCCATGGGATTCTCCAAGAAAGAATAAGGGAGTGGGTTGCCATGCCCTCCTCCAGGGGAGGGGAGAAAAAGCAATCATAAAGATGACAGCTTCCGCATGTTTTGTTTTGGAAAAACAAAGTAGAACTCTGTTTCCAACTTTGGCTGTGTTGAGGCAAATAAGTGCTCCTTCTACCTGGTGACAGCGTCACACAGCTACTTCTGGCTGTTACAGTGAGTGAATTACTGTGGCTCAATCTGATCTTCACAAAACTGGCAAGATGGGAGCATAACGTAGAATTACCACCCCCATTTACTAACAAGGAAAGAGAGACCCAGACATTACCTAGCTTATTCAAACAGGGTTTTTCAATCCTAACTCTGTGTTTTCACCATTATATAAACTATATATATAATTATTTGTATATTGTTGGTGTTGTTCAGGCCAAACAACTAACAGGGAGCCCCACCTGTCAGCAGACAATTGGATTAAAGATTTACTGAGCATGGCCCTGTCCACCAGAACAAGACCCAGTTTTCCCACAGCCAGTTCCTCCCATCAAGAAGCTGGCACAAGCCTCCTATCCTCATCCATCAGAGGGCAGACAGAAGTTTGAACCATAACCCCACAGCCTCCAGAACAGAAACCACAATCACAGAAAGCTAACCAAAATGATCACATGGACCACAACCTTTTCAAATCAATGAAACTATGAGCCATGCCGTGTAGGGCCACCCAAGACGGATGGGTCATGGTGGAGAGTTCTGACAAAATGTGGTCCGCTGGAGAAGGGAATAGCAAACCACTTCAGTATTCTTGCCTCGAGAATGACATGAACAGTATGTGTGTGTGTGTGTGTGTGTGTGTGTGTGTATATGTAAAACAATGAAGATTAATCAAGTAGTGGATTCTGGAATTTATATTTACTTTGCTATAAAGCAGTACTCCCTAGAAAAATAATGGCAGAAATATAGGTTAAATTAGGGTTGCCAGGTAAAATGCAAGATACCCAATTATATTTGACTTTCAGATAGCAGTGGAAAAGATTTTCATAGTAAAATTTTTCTACAGCTGCCATAGCAAATCACCACATATTCAATGGCTTATAAACAGAAATGTGTTACCTCCGGAGATCAGAAGTTCAAGATGGGTGGGCAGAGTTGTGTTCCTTTGGGGACTTTGGGGGAGAATTGGTTCCTTTACTCTTTGCAGCTTCTGCAGGTCATCTGCTTTCCTCAGCACCATCTTTAAAGTCAGCAGCACAGTATCTTCAGACAAATCTCTGTCTGCCTGGCTCTCCTGCTTTCTCTGTCTCTCTTAACCTTAGTCTTGTGTCTCCCTCGCTCCCTTGTAAGAACCCTTGTAATTACACTGACAATCTCCCTATCTTGCTCTCTTTAACTCAATTACTTCCACAAAGTCTGTTTTGCCAGGTAAGCCAACATACTCACCAGCCTGTGGATGAGAATGCAGACAGCTCTGGGAGGACGTTATCCTGTCTACTACCTTTGGCTTTGCTGTAGAGTCATACAGAGACCAAAAAAAAAAAAACACTTCAAATAGTTCCTTGCTGTGTTGATATCTAAATTCCTAGAAAAAGACCCTAAAATAATCTAGCTCATAGTATGTGTTTTGTGGGGTGAGGGGGTAGGGTGGAGAATAAAATTCATTTATTTTTACACTGGTACAGTTCCAAAATCACTGAACAGGTGGCAATTCTCATACATATTTCTAGTTTTTTTTTAAAAAAAGCTTTCTTTTGCTAAATGTATTTATGTTATTTAACCGTATTCATTGGAGTTTCCCTGGTGGCTTGGCTGTAAAGAATCTGCCTTCAAATGCAGGAGACGCAGGTTCGATCCCTGGGTCGGGAAGGTCGTCTGCAGAAGGGAATGGCTACCCACTCCAGTCTTCTTGCCTGGAGAATCCCATGGACAGAGGAGCCCCAAGGCGGAGAGACTGGCCGCAGCACACAGCGCAGCCTCCAGGCTGTGAAGCATTCCTATTGTTCTGAGGCATTCAAATTGCATTAACTTTTGACAGGAGCCCTGGGAAACCAACATGCTTTCTTCAGGCAAGATTCCATCTAAGTGATAAAATCTGACCTTGCTCTTCATCTCTCAGTTCAGTTCAGTCACTCAATCATGTCCAACTCTTTGCAACCCCATGGACTGCAGCATGCCAGGCTTCCCTGTCCATCACCAACTCTTGGAGCCTGCTCAAATTCATGTCCATAGAGTCATGATGCCATCCAGCCATCTCATCCGCTGTTGTCTCCTTCTCCTCCTGCCTTCAATCTGTCCCAGCATCAGGGTCTTTTCCAATGATCAGTTCTTCACATTGAGTGGCCAAAGTACTAGAGTTTCAGCTTCAGCATCAGTCCTTCCAATGAATATTCAAGACTGATTTCCTTTGAAATCAGTTGGATCTCGGTTCCGAACCAGTTGGAAATCAGACTGGTTGGCTCTCCTTGCAGTCCAAGGTACTCTCAAGAGTCTTCTCCAACACCACAGTTCAAAAGCATCAGTTCTTCGGTGCTCAGCTTTCTTTATGGTCCAACTCTCACATCCATATATGACTACTGGAAAAACCATAGCTTTGACTAGACGGACATTTGTTGGCAAAGTAATGTCTCTGCTTTTTAATAAGCTGTCTCGGTTGATCATCAGTGAGAGACTTGATCTCTCATGGATGACATTTTTTAAGTCTCACCCTCCCTTCCCCTTCAGCCCTGTATCTGGACAGAGTCCTAGGAAGACCCCGAGTTCACCTCCTCCTCTGACGTCAGCAGGAAATTTAACCTTCCCATGCTTGGGAACGTGTCACTGTCCCACTCCTTAGTCCCTTCAGAAAGACCTAAATCCACTCCCTCTGCCCTGCTCAAGTCACCCTGCACAAGCTCATGGCCACCCAGCTCTTCCCAGAAGTAATAATACCTTCTCTTAAGTTCCCTGGTGCTTGGAGAGCCATCAACCCCAATATCCAAACCAAATTTTAGGTGGCATGTTTCCTCCTTTTTTCAATGGTGGTTATACTTTTAATATGCTGCTAAAGCAGGAGACAGCAATCCCTGGGTCGGGAAGATATCCTGGAGGAGGAAATGGCAACCCACTCCAATATTGTTGCCTGAAGAATTCCCATGGACAGAGGAGCCTGGCAGGCTGGCAAAGAGTTGGACACAACTGAACTGACTTAGCAGCTGCATGCTTTCAATATCCAGTGATTAAAGAAATGCATAATAGCAAAGTTGCTCTGAATTTATTAATGCTTTGAAATAAATTAGTACTTTTTCTTTCAACATAATATATGCACTTGAATATAATAGTAAGTATACGTGAGGGGTGTTGTATATTCACTCTAAAGACAGTGCCCACTGGGTATCCTAAATCCATTTTATTAATTAACTTTTATCAGTTTTCAAATGAGGTATAGCTGATTTACAATGTTGTGTTAATTCATTTTTTAATAGTGAATGGCCAGGTCAGAAGTCAGGGCACTAAATGAGCTCAGTCCCAAAGACTTATGGAACATTTACGAGTCCTTTGCAAAAAGTAAAAAGTTCAAAGAAACTTTTACAAAATGTTATGATTTATGAATTTATTTTTGGCTGTGCCGGGTCTTTGTTGCTACACTCAGGTTTTCTCTAGTTGCAGCGAGCGAGGGCTACTCTCCAGGTGTGGTGCATGGGCTTCTCGTTGTAGTGGCTTCTCTGGTTGCAGAGCAGGGGCTCTGGGGCACCCAGGTTTCAGTAGTTGTGGCTTTCAGACTCCAGAACTCAGGCTCAGTAGTTGTGTCGCATGGACTGAGCTGCCTCAAGGCACGTGAAATCTTCCCAGAGCAGGGGTAGAACCTGTGTCTCCTGCATCGGCAAGCAGGTTCTTAACCAGTGGACCACTAGGGAAGTCCGAAAGTTTAAAAAAATAATTTTTTTTTGAGCTTGTATGGTGAAAACATCTAGGAAATGCTGCACATAAATCTTCTTCCTCTTGGAGTCACGAAACAAAATAAGTTGCAAAATTTTTGAGAAGTCCTGAAATCACAGTAGCTCTGTACTTTTGTTTACCCTAGACTCTCAGTTCTAGAGTTCCCGAGTCACGTTTGGCTGTAGAACCCTTTCTTCCCATCAGACCGGCAGGGCGCTAGGTGCTTTTACAGAGAAACGTGACAACGCTAAAGAGGGAAGACACTGGCGTTGAATGACTGACATCTACCAATGTAGATGTCATCTACCAATGAAACCAATAGGACCTGCAACTTTTCTTCAACACCTGGGACGCCAGCCTTCATGTTCATCACCCGACCTGCCTCTTTCCTCAGTTCATGAGAAGAATTCTAGAGGTCATTAAGACAAGCTGACATCAGAAAGAATCAGTCAGAGTCTCTGAGAACATTGTCCTTGATGGCACCACAGATTTGGTGTCATCTGATTTCAGCTTTAACCTGATTTGTACCAAGTTTTGACAAGGTTAACTTAATTAGCAAGCAGACGATGGCAGCAATTTAACATAAAAAAAGAAAGAAAGCTCCTTTGGATCTCCAAGGTGATGACGCATTTCTGCTTTGGTCCCAACTTTTGCTTGCCATGAGACCCGGACTTGGCATTCACCTCCTCGGGCCAGATGCTAAATTAAGTTTGAAGACATTCAAGGTATTCATTATTGATTGGGTTTTTGGCAGCGACAAAGGGAACTAAAGAAGAAGCAGGTGTGGTTTCAAAGGTACCATCTCTAAGTTAAGACTTGCCAAAAATAACAAGCAAACTTTCCAGGTCATCTCCTCTTTGAGGGATCAAAGTCAGCTGCCCTGGGCTCTTTGCGGAAATGATCAAGGAAAACAGTGCTCCCAAGTGGCTCCATCGCTCCCTGCATGGAAGAAAAGAGGAGCTGCCAGGTTAAGAGTTCACATTAAGTAGGAATAATAAACCTATTAAGAAGTGGATGGCAACCCACTCCGGTATTCTTGCCTAGATAATCCCATAGACAGAGGAGCCTGGCGGTCTACAGTCCGTGGGGTCACAAAGAGTCGGACACGACTGAGTGACCAAACAACAACAGCAAAAAAAGAAGAAAAATGGCTCGCTCGCTCTCTCTCTCTCTCTCTCTCTCTCTCTCTCTCGAGAACCACATCTGTCACAATATTTTGGTTGCACGTGACTGAAACCTTGACCCAGACTGCAACAAGCAAAATGGAATTAATTTACTCATGTCAACAGAAATTCCAGAAGTCACCAGGCTTCAGGCATGGCTGGATTCAGAAGCCAGATAAAGTCACCACGGACCTGCTTATCTCTCTCTCTTAACTCTGTCTCCAGGGCTCCTGGCTGTAATAACCAGGTGCAGATGTCAAAACTCTCTAAGAGTCTTGTCCTCTCAACTGTAAATCCATTAAGCAGGAAGAACCCCAACAAACCTCAGCAAAAGTCTCAGGGCATCTCATTAGTTCTTTTAGGGTCCCAGGCTTATCCCTGAATGAGTTACTATAGATGGAAGAACGGAAAGCTCTAAAGATACAAACTGTTTAAAAGTTATTACATACCAAGCACGGCACTAAGAGCTTTCCTGTGTATTTCTTAAAGCCTTTTTAAAAATCCCAACATTAAAATATACTTTGAAATATTTTTTAAAATATTTGATCTTATAGTCAAGAAAAGAGAGACTCAGAGAGGTTAAATACCTTCTTCAAGGTCATACGGTAAGTGGTGGGATTTGGGGCTTCCCTGGAGGCTCAGCTGGTAAAGAATCCACCTGTTAATGCGGGAGATCTGGGTTCAATCCCTGGGTTCGGAAGATCCCCTGGAGAAGGGAATGGCTAACCACTCCTGTATTCTGGCCTGGAGAATTCCATGGACTGTATCGTCCATGGGATTGCAAAGAGTCAGACACGACTGAGCAACTTTCACTTGAGAGAGTTATATGAGTGTTTGGATTCACATACTTGAGTTATGAGCTTCCCAGGTGGCGCTAGTGGTAAAAAAAAATCCACCTGCCAAAACAGGAGACCTAAGAGACGTGGGTTCAATCCCTGGGATGGGAAGATCCCCTGGAGGAGGGCATGGCAACCCACTCCAGTATTCTTGCCTGAAGAGTCCCATGGACAGAGGAGCCTAGAGGGCTATAGCCCATAGGGTCGCAAAGAGTCAGATATGACTGAAGCGACTTAGCATGCACTCATGCACACAGTTAAATGGGGCTTGGGAGCCATTTAGCCCAAAGCAGAATCATACTTACAGCATCCTTGACACATGTTCTCCCAGATGTTCACAACCTTCTAGGGAAGGAAGAATAAAATCAGCCCTATCTAATCCAGTGAGTAGCAGAAAGGCCCCTCTTACACTGAACTTGCATCCATTCCCCCTGTAAGTTCCTTCCCCTAGGTCTTTTTGACACCGAACCTTCATTTTTCCTTTGAACGTGAAAGTGTTAGTCACTCAGTTGTGTCCGACTCTTCTCAACCCCATGGACTATTGCCTGTCAGGCTTTCTCTGTCCATGGAATTCATTAAAACTCTCAGTCTCTTTTATCTGGGAGGGCAGGGGGGGCGGGGTTGCTATGTTTGTTCCTGCAAATATGAATTCATATTATTAGGACCTTCTCTTTAAAATTTTGATCTTTTTAATTGCACTTGGATTTCACCTTGTTTGTTTCACCTGTCTTTCTGCATCCTGAGTCAGCATTCAAGGAATCCGACACCTCTCAGTGCCATAAACCTGACCCTGCAGGGCTTCATTCTGGTCCCATGTTCAACAGGAGCAAACCCCGCAGGTGACTTCTCAGAGTCAAAAATTTTATCAGTGGGGAATATTGTTCACCTTGCCATTTGTGGCTCAGATCTGTGCTCCATAACTTGTAAATATCTCCCAGATTTTTGCTCATCACAATGGATGCATTATAGAGGTAATTAATACCACCATCTTAGTCTTAACCATCTCACCTCTGGGAGATGGGGAAGGACCGGGAAGCCTGGCATGCAGCGGTCCACAGGGTCGCAAAGAGTTGAACTGAATGACTGAACAGTAGTCTTAACCCTGTCAGATGCTCTGTCCTTACGATGTGGCCTTTTGAACTTATGCTGTCTCACAACCTAGGAAGTGACCTTGGGCAGGCCCTTTTCTTGCCAGGGCCTCAGTTTCCTCCACTGGCAAAATGAGAGTATTGCACTACAGGGGCATCGAGGCTCCCCCTCCTGCAAATTTATTCTTTGAAATCTCTGGCTGTGCTTCTCACACAACCAGATGCTCAACAAAACTTTCACTTCTTGTTCTCATGGTTTGGTTTTGAATTTCAACACTATTTTTAAAACACCCTCAATTTCCTGCAAGTTTAGACAACAGCTAGTTCAATGTCTCACCTAGTACATTTACAGTCCATCCATTTACTTGCTTGTAGATTTTTTTCATTCCCTCTCATTTCGTTTCAAAGGCTTGCACGTCAAAGTAGCTCCTTGCCTGTCCAGAGAAATCTCTCTGGGTAATTCTTGGAGATGAGTGAAGTGTACCTTTCAGACATTTGAATATATACCTCGGCTTGAAGCAATTCCCACCAGAAACTCCAAGTGATATGCTTTCAATTACAGGCCAGGAATAGGTTATTTTCTGTTATAAAGACAAAGAGTCAATGGGACTTTATTAAAATAGCATTTGCTATCTTCCGTGACCACATCTTGTCTAGTTGACTCCTGGGAGCTGCGCTCTCTGCTAGCATCCTGGTTCAGCTGACACATTTTAGAGTCTATCAGGATTCCCACTACCAGCCACCACTACTGATGCTGCTTTAAAAACATAAGCATTTATCCATTTATCTCTGCACCATGTCAAGTTTAGCTCCTCTTTCAAAAGAATGAACAGCAAGTGAAGTAAGTACATGTTTAGCTTATGAACGTAAAAGAAAGAGAAGTTATAAAATTAATGAATCCAGCTGTTTCCAAATCTCCTGTTAGACAAAACCATTTGTCAACTGAATACCTCCTACACCTTGATTGCAAATGCTCCAGCTATGGAAATGTTGATGAATCCTGGAAACTTGTTCTAGAAAATCTCTGACTTGGATAGGGCTGACACAGGTCACTAAAATATCCAATAACCATCACTGGACTAACAGGAGATTTTGTTTCAAACAGGAAAATTAATACAGTTGACAAGAGCAAGAAATAATACCTGGAATAAGTAATGCCTTCACTTTTTTTCTGGTCTTAAGCATCTATCCATGACAGACATGTCATACGTGCTCAGTCATGTCCAACTCTTTGTGACCCCATGGACTGTAGCCTACCAGGCTCCTCTGTGACCCCATGGACTGTAGGCTACCAGGCTCCTGTATCCATGGAATTTTCCAGGCGAGAATACTAGAGAGGTTTGCCCTTTCTTCCTGACCCAGGAATCAAACCCACGTCTCCTGCATCTCCTGCCTTGGCAGGCAGATTCTTTACCACTGTACCACCTGAGTGGTAGAAGCAGACACAAACACAGAGATCTTTTAAGTAAGGACTCCGATCTACTTGGAAGAAGTTATTTGAATTTAGCCTTTCCTTTTATGGATAAAATGATATCCAATTTTTTTGTGCACCTTAGGTTATAGCCTTTTATTCAGTCAAGCAATACCACCCAGACAAAGAGTTGTCAAAATAAGAGTAATTGATTTGCGGGACTTCCCTTGCAGTCCAGAGGTTAGGACTCTGTGCTCTCACTGCTGGCTCCTGGGTTCGATCCCTGGTTGTGGAACTAAGATTTCATAAGCCCCATAACAAGGCTAGAAAAAAAAGTAATTGATTCTGACTGATAGAGTAGAAAAAGAAGGCTTTTACAGGACTGTTGGGAGGGCTAATGAGACAGAATTGAGGTTAAGACTCCAGACACCTAAAAACCAACATGGGAGGTGCCGGTTGAGGAACACATGCTTCTGCTGCTGCCTCTGGGCACAGAGGAAGCAACACTGATGTCACCTGCCTCGCGGCTTCTGTGTTAGGGAGGGATCTTGCCTGACATCTGTGCACCCACCTGTGCTGGGAGAATGGATTCTGCCCGGAGCCACCCCTCCTTCCGTGGTGGAGGCTGGGCAATCAAACTCAGGTCACTTGTTTGCACTGATGCTTCAAAGATGGCTCAGCATTTGAACATTCCAGTCTGTGCCTTGGGAAGGTTGGACTCAGTCCAAGCAAGATGTCCTAAGAGCGTCCCACCTCCAGGCAAAATGACAAATGCCACTAGGACATCCTTGAGGATTAAAATTACCTCTAACTTGAAAAAACTAAAAATAGAGTTACCATATAATCCAGAAATCCCACTCTTGGGTATATAGCTGGACAAAACTTAATTAAAAATGACACATGTACCCCAATGTTCATAACAGCACTATACAACCCAAATGTCCATCACCAGAGGAACGGACAAAGAAGATGTGCTATTTAAGTACAATGGAATTTTAGTCATAATAAAGACTGAAACAATGCCTTTTGCAGCAACATAGATGGACCTAGAGATTATCATACTAAGTAAAGTAAGTCAGAGAAAGACAAGTATCATATGATATCACTTCTATGTGGAATCTTAAAAAATGATCCAAAGGAACTTATTTACAAAATGGAAACCGACTCACAGACACAGAAAACAAACTTATGATTACCATAGGGAGAAGGGGAGGGAGAGGGATAAATTATGAGGTTGAGATTAACAGATACACTTTACTATATATAAAATATATAAACAACAAGGAACTAATATAAAAAGCAGAGACATTACATTGCCAAAAAAGGTCCATCTAGTCAAAGCTATGGTTTTTCCAGTAGTCATGTATGGATATGAGAATTGGACTATAAAGAAAGCTGAGCACAGAAGAATTGATGCTTTTGAACTGAGGTGTTGGAGAAGACTCTTGAGAGTCCCTTGGACTGCAAGGAGGTCCAATCAGTCCATCCTAAAGGAGATCAGTCCTGAATATTTTTTGAAAGGACTGATGCTGAAGCTAAGACTCCAGTACTTTGGCTACCTGATGGGAAGAACTGACTCATTTGAAAAGACCCTGATACTGGGAAAGATTGAAGGCAGGAGGAGAAGGGGACGACAGAGGATGAGATGGTTGGATGGCATAACCAACTCAATGAACATGAGTTTGAGTAAACCCCGGGAGTTGGTGATGGACAGGGAGGCCTGGTATGCTGCTGTCCATGGGGGTCACAAAGAGTCAAACATGACTGAGCAACTAAACTGAACTGAATGTATAACACAGGAAACTATATTCAGCTTCCCAGGTGGCTCAGTGGTAAAGACTCTGCCTGCCAGTGCAAGAGATGTGAAAGACACAGGTTCAATTCCTGGGTCCGGGAGAACCCCTGGAGTAAGAAGTGGCAACCCACTCCAGTATTCTTGCCTGGGAAATTCTATGGACAGAGGAGCCTGGTGGGTTATAGTCCATGGGGTTGCAAAGAGTGGAACACAGCTGAGCGACTGAGCACCATGATGGAAAAGAGTCTGAAGCTGCACACTTGAAACTATCACAATATTATAAATCAACTATAGTTGGATTTTTTAAAATGACATCCACCCATTGTCATTCATCAGCCAACTAGGAGAAGCTGTGAGAAGGACATCCAACTGTCGGAACTCTGAAGCCTATCAGATCCCCGTGCTTCTTCCATCCATTCCATTTGCCTTCCCTAGGCCTGGCCTCCCTCCATCCCAGCCAGACACAAAGTGTTCCAGTGTTTACGGCTGAGATGGAGTGACAGGAGCCCTGTTTATCCTCCCATCATCAAAACTTGGGAGACTGGACAAGATATGTGCAGTAAAGGTTTGGACCAGGAGCTGCCCAGGATTATCATCCACAAGACGAAGGAAACAGAATGGCCCCAGGATGGCACCAGGGCAAGGAGGGGAACAGAACCTGGCTGAGTTGATGAGAGCTCAAGTTTGGGGAGGCGAAGGGGACCTGAGTTTGTGGGCAGAGAGAGGAGAGAAGGAAGCTGCACAAGCTAAGTTGAACAGTGGCCCTCTCCCCTGACCCTGAGAAGTCCTTGCCTTGTCCTCCCCGGCTGGGCTTCTCCTAGACCAACACACTGATGTTCATACAGTTTTCAGACATGATAGTGAGCAGCTACTAGGCTACAGAATTCCCCAATTAGCACAAGAGTGTTTCCTGCGCTTCCCAGGTCATACTTTTTAGAAAGATCATCCTTTGAGTTTCTTCTGCAAATGTCTTAATTAATTTAGTTTAAAATGGTCTTCTAAGCAGCCCTTCTTTTCCAAGCATGTCACTAAATGTGGAGAGACTGTGTGTGGATAATGTCCCATTAAGAAAGTCAGCTCAGTAAGGAATACACCTCTGACTCACTCCATAAGGTACATTTTGGATGGTCGTGTTTTCAGCAGGTAACCTTTGCTCCGTATCCTGGGAAGATCTTCTTTCTTTTGAATTTCAACATATCTGCAGGCATCTTGATTACCTGCAGCACTCTGAGAATCTTCAGGAATAATTTTTGTGCTCATCTATGAAACTGAGTTACTTTAAATACATAAAGACCAAGCTACAACCCAGCTAATGTGTTCCTCTCCGTTGCAGTGGATATGTTAGGTTCTGGCCACGAAACACCCACTCATTCTGCTTTGGGTAATAATGATACTGCTTTCCTCTGGGGTTTGACTACCTTCTCCACCCTCTGATCTGTACATTGGGAGGAGAGTTGGCTCTTCTCCTAGCCAGGACTCAGATCTGGCCAATCAGAGTATGGTATCTCCCTCGTCACTCTGCTTGGTTCAGAGATGATCATGCATTCCAATCAGAGCCAGTGAATGTAAGAAGACTTTTCCTGATGGCTTCTTAGCAGTAAGGACAATGAGAACCAGCTGCTAGCTGAGAATGAAGCTCTGTGTGTGTGTGTGTGTGTGTGTGTGTGTGTGTGTGTGTGCGTGCTCAGTCTGTGTGTGTGTCTGACTCTTTGAAGCCCCATGGACTGTAGTCTGCCAGGTTCCTCTGTCCATGAGATTTCCCAGGCAAGAATACTAGAGTGTGTTGCCATTTCGTGCTCCAGGGGGATCTTCCTGACCCAGGGGTAAAACCCTTGTACGCTTGTGTCTCATGCTTTGGCAGGTGGATTCTTTACCACTAGCGCCACCTGGGAAGAATGAAGCTAAAGAAGCAGAATTCAGAGCCGGGAGATAGACGCAAGTCTTGGATGGCCATCTTCAAATGCCTTGGCCAAGTCTCACCTTGAGGATTTTAGTAAATGGACCAATAACGCCCCGTTTTCTGCTTACGTTTGAGTTGACTTTCCTATGGCTTGCCATTGAAGGGCCAAACCCCACCCGAAGCAGATCTAACCTGAAGCTTTTAAATAAATGAACCTATAATTTCCCTTCTGCTAAGGTTAGAGTTGCATTTTCCAGTACTTGCTATTAAAGCCCTCCTGATATGCCGATTGAGTCACTCCACTGCCTCATTTTGTGCTGATTTTCCAAACTGCTTTAAGGCCTGCTCATCACATAGGAAGACAGGGGCGTTTTTACAGATCCTTTATTTTAAATGTGGTGTCTGGACGTTCCTGGTTCTATGGACAATAGGATGGGAAAAGCTGAACATTAGGCAAGTTATTTGGGGCATTTTGTTTCACACATGCCAAAGGGCATTATGAATTTCCAAGGTTTATTTGGAAACTGCCAACTAAAAATCAGCATTTGCCATCTGCCTCTACAAGGAGTAAGTCACTGGCGACTGCAACCACTGATCTTTAACACCCACAGGAAAGGAATGAGGCACTCTGTGCTCTGGGAAAAATTGGCAGGATGGGCTTTCAGATAGTTTGATACTTTAAGGAGAAGATTTTTTGAGCCTCAATTCTTGCATTATCTCAGAGGTAGGAAAGCACTACAATCATTAATGGTGACATCTACTCCTCATGATTGGAAACAAGCCTTTCCCAAAATGTGTGCCTGACCGCATGTACCTCCTTCCCTAACATCATATACTCTGATAATGATCTTCCGTTCTAACTCTTTGGAGCAGTTCCTCAAAGTTATCTGGGAGGGTGTCTCCCAGGCTAACCATAGCTGACTTTTTTATTTGTTCACATTTTCTCTATTTAGTGCACCATTCTTTAAAAAACATTTATCAATTGTCAGTAATTGGTATGATCACTTTGTTCCCATAGAAGGTTATTTTAATTATATCCCGAGAGGAAGTAGCCCTTTTTAAGGACATAGAACCAAAAAAACGACGGACGCATGGAGCTACATAATTCCATAGGTCACTGAGAGACAGGGCCCATCAGTATAAGACTCTTAGCCAAGTGTGGGAGCTTGTACAGTGAAAGGGAGTACTTCCATTCTTCTTAAGGAAGTCACAAGAGGAAAGGAAAGGAAACCAGTGAGCAGAGAAAAAAGTCATGTCAGTTTCATAGCAGTCCACCTGGGGTGTGAAAATGTGGAACAATCCTCGTCCTTCCTCCGTTTCCCTGACAATTCCTTTCCTGGTGTTGCCTTGGGTTTTTCTCCCTCCATTCACTCCCTAAATGTTGATCATCCTCAGACCTCGCCTCTTGCTCTGTGTCCTCTGTTTATATAAATCAATGATTTGAGCCATCAGTTGTTTACAGGATACCTTCAAGTTCATATCTCTTGTCAAGACTATACCCCAAGCTCCAGACTTAAATGTGAGTGTTTTCATCACTTCTCCCATGAACCTCTCACAGGTAAGCAAATGATTCATTTTCCTCCAATTCCCTGTAAACCTCCTCTGCATCTTTCAGCTCAGAAGATGTCCCCACCGCCCGTGCAGCAGTGACCGCCATTCTAAACCCTCCTCACTCCTCTGCCCATATCACTAATCAATTCCATTGCCTTGAAATTTCTCAGTCCTACATGTTCTTTCCTTCCCACTATCTCTGCTTTTCCAAGCCTTTATTCCTTTTCACCTGGACTCTTAAAAACAGCATCTTCGTTGACTTCCCTTTCTCTAGAAGCTCCTCCTCCAACCTATATTCTACACTTTGGCCAGATCTGTTCTTGAGCAACATAAATCAACCTGTATTGCTGCCCTGCTTTTCAATTCCTTTTTGAGAACTTCCAGCATAACATCTGAATTTTAAGAAATTCAGTCAGAACCTGCCTCCACAGTAGCTCCTGAAACTTTCTGCCAGGACTTCCCTTGTGGTCCAGTGGCTAAGACTCTGTGCTCCCAATGCAGAAGGCCCCAGTTCAATCCCGGCTCAGGGAACTAGATCTCACATACCACAACTTTAAAAAAAAAAAAAAAACCCACAAGCTGCAATTAAGACCCAACACAAACAAATAAATACACAAATAAATAATTTTTAAAAGTAAAATTAAAAAAAAAAAGTTCTGCCATACCTGTCCTTACAACTGTCCCAAGCAATTGGCCATGACACAATGGTCCCCATGGCTGCAGTCCTGTACATCTGGAATGCCCATGGCCACTCTTCACGTCCATCAGGACTCAGACTAAACACCACCACCTTTAGGAAGGGTTCTCTGGTGCTATGATCTGATTTGGACCTCTCTCCCCTTCCACAGTGCCTCCTGCATACGCCGTCATGTCCTTCCTACTCTGTGTTGCAATCACTGGTTTGCTTTGCCGTTTCCAGAACAGAAGGCAACTTGAAGTCCACCCTGGGCATCTTGATGACCTGAGCTTCTGGCATGAAGCCTGGCGCGTGACGGTGCTCAATGAGGTGAGTGTTCCGTATAATTGTTGGGGGGGAGGGCACTTGAGATGGGTCTCCGCTCACAAATTATCTCACTCTCGGAAGACTTGGACATATCAAAGGAAACAACCAGCAAAGAACTGTACTATTGCAGTTTAAGCGATGCATATAGGATTTGGAGCATAGGAGCAGTATTTGACATAGAAATTGGCCAGGTGACCATTCTTAGACCCCTAAGATAGGAAGAGAGATTTTAGTCGAGGTAACAGACTGAAAAGCACAATGACTGACTTAATACTTTCGGTAGTTTCTTTGGGCTCATTCTCCATTTTCCTCAGACCACTGATCAGAAATCTTATGGTGTGTGTGTGTGTGTGTTAGCTGCTCAGTTGTGTCTGACTCCTTGCAACCCTGTGGACTGTGGCCCACCAGGCTCCTCTGTCCATGAGATTTCTCAGGCAAGAATACTGGAGTGAGTAGCCATTTCCTCCTCCAGGGGATTTTCCTGACCCAAGAATCGAACCCGGGTCTTCTGCATTGCAGGCAGATTCCTTACCACCTGAGCCGCCAGGGAAGCCCAATCATATGTGGATATAACACCAATAAAACTGACCTCCATTCTTTGAACAGGGTATTTTTTTGAATACTCTATAAAATAAAAAATAAATTTTATGTGAAGTCTTTTCAAATAATCCCAAACTCGATTACACGTCTATTAGAAGGATATAAACCTTTCCTTTGAAGCCACAATATCTCTCCTATTTTTAAAACACTGAAACTTTCATTTTTTTTTAACAGCGTCTTGATTTATGAGGTATTGCCATCCACAAGATCTTCATTCCCTCTAACATAAGCATTTCCCTGACAATATCTCAATGTACCTACGATACGAAGAGAACAAAAAAAGAAACCCTCTAAAGCACTGTGGATACCAATATAGCTTCGGTGGTTTAACTGTTTCTCATTTAGTAAAGAGAAATTTACCAGCCTTCTACCCTTCATGGGCATTTTCCAAACTCCAATAACCACCAGAATGTCAAAGCCATTTCTTTTATCCAGTTGGTAACCTCACACATAAGAACAGAGGAGTTCAGACATTAAAATGCCATTAAGATCACTTTGGTTGTAAGATTCCCACAGGCTCAGCAAATCTGGGCCTAATTACTGCCACACTAAATGTGAAAAGAGGATATTCTGAAGTTGCTTACAGGAAGGTCTGGCACAATTTAAAAAAGATGAAAACCAGCAGTGAGACAGTGGACAACTTTAACTTAATTAAAAAAATAGCTTTTGGTGAGAAAAGCAACTTGTATTCAGAACTGCTGATACAGAAACACTGAAATACCTAAAGTGGTCTGATAATTAAAGAATCTAAGTTCTTCTGCATCCAGTCTTCTTCTCCTATTGCAGGAGAGTTATGTGCTTCCCTTTGAAGAAAGAAGGAAAGATTATGATCCCATTAAAATAAGTTTTAGATAGGAGGGGTGGTAAGGGAAAGACCTATGAAGAAAGCATGTCACCCCTTTCAAGGCCAACCAGAAGAGACCACAGTTTAGATCCTCTTAAACCTTTTATCTTCTTGGACTCCAAAATCACTGCAGATGGTGACTGCAGCCATGAAATTAAAAGACGCTTGCTCCTGGGAGAGAAAGCCATGACAAACCTAGACAGCATATAAAAAGCAGAGACATCACTTTGCTAACAAAGGTCCATATAGTCAAACTGTGGTTTTTCTCAGTAGTCATGTACAGATGTGAGAACTGCTTCAAAAAGAAGGCTGAGTGCTGAAAAATTGATGCTTTTGAATTGTGGTGCTGGAGAAGACTCTTGAGAGTCCCTTGGACAGCAAGGAGATCAAACCAGTCAATCCTAAAGGAAATCAACCCTGAATGTTCGTTGGAAGAACTGATTCTGAAGCTGAAGCTCCAAAACTTTGGCCATCTGATGCAAAGAACTGACTCGTTGGAAAAGACCCTGATGCTGGGAAAGACTGAGAGCAGGAGGAGAAGCGGGTGACAGAGAATGAGATGGTTGGATGGCATCACTGACTCTGTGGACACGAGTTTGAGCAAACTCATGGAGACAATGAAGGATAGGGAAGCCTGGCATACCTGCAGTCCGTGGGGTCACACAGTCCGACATGACTTGGCAACTAAACAACAGTTACCATCAAGTGAATGCAATTCCCAACAGTATGTCAAGTACAGACAGACTCAGCTATGGAGAGGCTCTTCTCAGTTTAGAAAGAAATTATCTTCTTTCTCATGGCTTCACTTTTTTTTCAACAGTATAATCGAGAAGATAGCTGACAGCTATGAAAAGCAGAGGCCAGGGACTTGAATCTGAGCAAACTCCAGGAGATAATGAAGGACAGGAGAGCCGGGTGTGCCGCCATCCACAGGGTCACAGAGTTGGACACGACTTAGCGATTGAGCAACAGCAAAACCAGCAGCATTTTTTTTTCACTCTCTTTCAATCCCAGAAAGGCTCCTCTTCCATTCTAACCTCTTTCCAATCTTGACTTTCGTGCTCACTTCTCTCTGGATTTATCTTCCTTTCTCTCCCTACTTCTTCCACCACTGTTGGTGATACACATTGGAAAATTGGGAGATAGGATGCAGAGGTAAATGACTGTGGATTTTCCAAAACTAATGTTAGCTTGAGACAGACAATAAGAGTTTGAGTCCACATTCTCGCATCAGCAGTTCTTTCTCTGTGTATCTGAAGTACAGTGAACTCTGAACTGGAATTAAGTCCCTGGTGGCTCAGTCAGCAAAGAGTCCAGCAATGCAGGAGACCTGGGTTAGATCCCCTGGTTGGGGAGATCCCCTGGAGAAGGAAATGGCAATCCACTCCAGTATTCTTGCCTGAAGAATTCCATGAACAGAGGAGGCTGGAGGGCTACAGTCCATGAGGTCGCAAAGAGTCAGACATGACTAAGTGACTAACTTTCTTTCTTTCTTAATGTAAAACACAGTTCAAAAGTCACTTGAATATTGTGTCAGGTCCTCTTGAATCCCCATTTACAAGGCACTTCTGTGTGTCTTGCATTTAGTTAGGCACTAGGGTGAGCTTGCAGGTTTGGAGCGATTACACAATCCCTGTGCAACCTAGAGGATGCTAAAGAAATTTTGATCATCTCTGTCTAGACCCTGAGCCTCCTCCAAGCCTCCTGTGTCTCCTCTGTGTGGTCTCAGAGCTACCAGAAATAGACACCAGAGAGGGCGTGTTGCAACCCACCCAAGAGGCCAGGTCCCTCCTGTCCCGCTTTCTCTTTCCCTTAGGGACTGAAAAACAACAACAGAATCTCCAGGGCAGAGTTAGCAGGAAAACTCCCCAAAACCAAATGAGAAATGACCCATTCCTGTACTTAACACTCATCTCTTGATCTGGAGATGCTTCTAAAGCCCATTGCTGGTCATGAGTTTGTCTTAAAGATGACACATTTCATTGTTGAGGCAAAGAAACTAAGCCTTGATCTCATCTACCTTTAAGATGCACCTTCTTCTTTAAACCATGACTGAAGTACTGATGATGTCAAAGAGGGATGAACAATACGTGCCAGGAGAAAAATGAAAATGACAAGTCTCCATGTCTACCTCCTAATTAGTGAAGAATTACAACTGCCTTCAAGTTACTGTAGGAGGCAAAATTGCAGAGCTGTGACTTCTGAAAGGAATGTGTTGCTGAGTTTCTTACTCCTGGCTCTTGAAATTAAAAATCTCATTATTTAAGAGCTTCTAGCAGTATCTCAGCATATTAGTTTCCAACGCTCATTCTCAAAAACCTATTCTACATGAAGCTGTGTTAGGTGAAAAGGCCCATGCAAAAATGGAATAATTGAACTGGAAGATATCTAAGTCATGAAGTCCACCCTCTTTTCTTCAATTAAGACCCATTTTAGCCTCTGTGCAGGGAGGAACGGGCTGCATGTGATTCTTAAAGAACTTTGGAGAACATGCCACCACCCACTCAGCTTCAGTTGTTAGAGCTGGGACGGTGGTTATGTCAAAGTCAAGCCAACTACCTCTTCTTGTAAAGCCATCTTTGGTCTGGGCACCATGACTGGGAGTGAACACTCCAAATGCTACCAAACCAAGGGCATTCTCTCTTGTGTGTTTGAGACATTCACTCAGACACAGCATGATTCAGGATGATTCAGAACCAGATACGCTGACCCAAGCCTTATCTTCCAAAACATAGAAGTTCCAGAACAGTCTTCACAAAATGCTCCAGTGGCTCAGTGGTAAAGAAACCACCTGCCAATGGCAGAAACACAGGTTCAATCCCTGGGTCAGGAAGAATCACTCCAGACTTCTTGGATGGGACATCTCATGGACAGAGGAGCCACCTGGCAGGCTACAGTCCCTGGGCTCTCAAAGAACTGGATGCAACTTAGCAACTAAAGAGCAACGGCACTATTACATCTGCTCATCTGCAGCATCCAGAGTCTCAGTGGAAATGCATAAACTTTAGTCTGCCTCATTAGAACCACTGGTCACCAAAGAGTGAAGGGAAACAGCATGGAGGCTGGTGGCTGGAGCACAAATCCCCAAATATAAAGTTAACCATCACACTTTAAGAATTATGGTCCCCAGAAAGTACCTGAAAAGATCCACAACATTGCTAATTATTAGAGAACTGCACATCAAAACTGCAATGAGTTATCACTTCACGCCTGTCAGAAGGGTCATCAACAAAAAGCCTGCAAATCACAAACGCTGGAGAGGATGTGAAGCAAAGGGAACCCTCCTACACTACTGGTAGGAATGTAAAATTGGTGCAGCCACTACGGAGAACAATACGGAGGGTCCTCAAAAAATTAAAAATAGAGTCTCCATATGATCCAGCAATCCCACTCCTGGGCATATATCTGGACAAAACTGTAATTCAAAAAATACATGCACCCCAGTATTCACAGCAGCACTCTTCACAATAGCCAAGATGTGGAAGCAACCTAAATGTGCATCTACAGGTGAATGGAAAAAAGATGTGGTAGATAAATACAGTGGAATACCACTCAGCCATAGAAGGAATGAAAATAGTATCACTTGTAGTAACATGGATGGACCTAGAAATGATCACACTAACCAGAGTCAGAAAGAGGATGACAAACACCGCATTATATCACTTCTATGTGGAATCTAAAATACGACACAAATGAAAGAAACAGAAATAGGCTCACAGATATAGAGAACAGACTTGTGGTTGCCAAGGAGGGGAGGGACAGCTGAATTAGAGTTTGAGATTAGAAGATGCAAAATAGTATATATAGAATGCTATATTCTATTATATATAGAATGGAAGGAGAGATGGATGAACAAAGTCCTGCTATATAGCATAGGGAACTGTATTCAATATCCTGTTATAAACCATAACGGAGAAGAATATGAAAAAAAGAAAAAAGAATTAAGGCCCCAAAGACAGAAACAATGGGAAGGTCACTTCTTTCCTTCTCTTTCTGTCAACAGTTTTATTGTCCTAATCACCTCTGATGACTTCTGTCAATTCTAGCTGCTCTGGCTTCCTTGGACTCCAGCCTCAGTCTTCTCAACTCGGGAGATAGCTTCCTTGGGGACAGACTCAACTTCCTTGAATTTGAAGACTCCTAAGCAAGTTGCCAGATCCAGTTGTGATGAAGAGTTTTCTTAGACCACCAGGCAGCCAAGCCTTTCCTAACCCCTCCCTGAAGTGTCTGCTTCCACTGGGTTCTTGTCTGAGTGAGAGCCCACAACCAGTATCGTGTGCCAATTCCAAAATCCAAACACAACATTTTCATAATTACCCAGAAATAACATCCTAATACATTGCCATGGGTTGATCTGTCTCATTTGTTCTGCCAAAATATTCTTTGCCTCCTAAGTACTACTGAATAGACACCCTCATGGCACTGCCCTCATTGCATCACAAACTTACTTTTCCCCATACTCAATTAGTTGTTTACCATATCCGACTCTGCAAGCCCATGGACTGTAGCCTGCCAGGCTCCACTGTCTATGGAATTTTCCAGGCAAAAATACTGGAGTGGGTTGCGATTTCCTTCTCCAGGGGATCTTCCCGACCCAGAGATCAAACCTGAGTCTCCTGCGTCTCAAGCATGGAAGGAAGATTCTTTACCAGGGAGCCATCTGGGAAGACCCCAGTTTTCCCAGAGAGGTTTAATTTGAGTTAATATCAAGGACCTTTACATAGCTCTATGCCACCCTAACGTATCCATATGATACAACTGAGAAGCATTTGTCAAAAGCAGAATATATTCTGAAGAGACAGATGCTTACATTTTTTCCCCTTACCTTGAACTGAACACTATTTCCAGAGCAAAAATTACAGACTTGCTTTGCTGCCGGCCACAGCAGCAAATCCAAACAATAGCTTTCCCGGCAGCCCCAAAGCAGACCCATGACCCCCAGCACCCGTCACTTCTGTGGGTTGTCATCACCGCTCTTCTCGCCACAAAGAAGTACATTTTCCAAAGGACAAAAATAAGCAAGCGAGGCTGTCCATCATTTTAATTCTTCATTTTTCTGAATAGAATGTTTGTCTTGGTCTATTGAAAACTGCAGGGCCACTCATTCGGAATCCCTTCATTAACAGGCAGCATTAAGCCTAATCCCTTTTGCTATTTTGAAGAACTGTCTCCTGTGCGTTTGAAAGCATGCTCTCCTGGTGAGGTTAAACCCTCCACCTCTCAGCACTGTTTCATTTTGCTCAAGCTCCTGACTTCAGGTACTCAGGGCATTTTTATTACGTCATTGTAATTTATTGGAGAACAGAACTCATATTGTACCTGGAGAAAGTATTCTTGTATCCACTGCAGTATTCTTGCCTGGGAAATCCCATAGATTGAGAAGCCTGGCTGGCTACAGTCCATGGGGTCGCAATGAGGTGGACATGACTGAGCAACTGGCCACATAGGCACCCATATTGTATCCAAGAGATGAACATATGCAGCAGTATTTTGAAGCTCTAAAGAAAAGTACAAACACTGGCTACCTTTATTATCCTTCAGTACCTAACACATAGCAAAGACTCAATAAATGCCTACTGGACGAACTTAAATGTGGACAAATAATAAAGAAACAAAGAGAAATATTTCATAAAAATAATAATAAATTCAAAATACACAATCTCCCAAGGTGCCAGCATTGCTGACCCTACAGTGTTGGTTGGGGACTGAAGTGAGCTCTCATCCTAGACATTTACCCCTGGACCTAGATGTCCCTGGGGACCATCTGGTGCCAGCCTAGTGTTGTACTGTTATTGTTTAGCAGTTTTATTTTACCTGTGAATATTTTATTTATTGCATGCTATTTATTTGTTTGATTTATCTGTATATTATTTAATTTTTATATATGCTTTACAACATCTTTATGAAGCATTAGGTTATGAAAGTAGGAGAAGAATGTTGTTCATCCATTTCATCATCTCCTCTCGCTAAAGAAAAGACAGAGATGATGATACATTCCAAAGACATTTAAAATGGTGGAAATGCAATAGTGAGAGACAATGGACATAGCATCAACTCAAGGAAAGTTTCACCTGATTCTTGGTTTTCCTGACCGTCAATTTCAGGAGGCTTTTCGCTGGTCATTGCTGCCCATGGTCCGAACAGATGTTAGAAATGGGATAAATAATTGTTGAAGGTGATGCAGACACATCAGGTCCTGAAATCTAAATGCAGATGAATAACTCCTTGAATGACCTTTGCAGCCTTTTATTGTATATGAAAGAAATTGTCACATGAAGAGATGGACACTTCTAACTCGGCCACTGTTGCAACTTGTCACAAATAGATCTCTACTTTCACATCTCCTTCTTTAGAATCTTCATGCCAGCTCTTTCACAACTATAGTCTTTAACCTTCAGGGAAAATACAAAGTGCATTTGCTTTGTCCTGTATTCTAGTAGCATCTATAAACCACTGAATCCGATTTTCAATAAATAACCTCTCAAGATTCAATTGTTTCAATTTTTGTCCTCTCTACTGGCGAACCTATTGTTGACAGTAAGAGATAGCTTTGTGATGCTTTTAGAAATTTAATTTATGACAGAAGCTGTGCAAAATCCCCTCCTTTCAAACCTGGTGTAATTTGTTAACCTCCAGAATCACCAATGCACCATAAGCCACTTCCTTCATTGCTGGGGAGACACCAGCTGTTTGGGTGACAGCTGGTAGAACTGCCCCTGGCAAGTCCCCGGCCCCATGTCAACAATGATAGCATGCTGCTGTTAGGGAAAAATAAACCTGAGTGACTAAATGACGTACAGAGGGGAAGCATATATCTCTGCCTATACATTTCTGAACATTTATTATTTTGCCCTATTATTCTGAGAAAAAAAAAAAAGCTGCCTACTATTGATGCTTTTTTTTTTTTTTAAGTGGCACTTAGCCATTACAAGAAATTTTATTAACGTACTCTAGTAATCACGAACCTACACAGCTATGTTCAGTATTTTCAAGGAGAGTGACTTCCCCTGACCGGAGTGAATAGCCAGTCGTGGGACTCTGCAGGACAGTGACGGCGAGTGCAATGACAGGTGACGCGCAGTTCGATGGGAAACGAGGAATGACTGACAGAGATGAGACAGACTCCCCACCTACTGTGTCAACTGGGGAAACACCACAACGCCCGAGTCCCAGGGCTCTGACGATACCATCTTTACCCAGGCCACTCTAGCTTCAGGATGTCAACTTTCTGCAGTCTGACCCTTCCGGAGATGTGCCAGGCAGGGGCAGCACGGGGACAGTTCTGCAGAGCGGCAGCAGTGCCCACAGGGGCCAGGGCTACCAGATTGGTGACAGGCTCCCCGGGACTTGTGATGGCTCTTCTGGAATCCATATCTTATACACAACACCTATCCTCAAGAAGAACTTCTGCAGAATGGCTCGGAGCTCAGGAATCAGGTCAAACTACATAATTTCACACAGGTAGGGGTAGTACATGGAAGCATGTGCTTTAAACTTTTCGTCATTTATTTTGAGGGTTTTTGAACTGTGGTGTTGGAGAAGACTCTTGAGAGTCCCTTGGACTCCAAGGAGATCCAACCAGTCCATTCTAAAGGAGATCAGTCCTGAGTATTCATTGGAAGGACTGATGTTGAAGCTGAAACTCCAGTACTTTGGCCACCTGATGCAAAGAACTGAATCACTTGTAAAGACCCTGATGCTGGGAAAGATTGAGGGCAGGAGGAGAAGGGGATGACAGAGGATGAGGTGGTTGGATGGCATCACCGACGTGATGGACATGAAGTGAAGTGAAGAAGTGAAGTTGCTCAGTCGTGTCTGACTCTTTGCAACCCCATGGACTGTAGCCTACCAGGCTCCTCCCTCCATGGGATTCTTCAGGCAAGAGCACTGGAGTGGGTTGCCATTTCCTTTCTTCCCAACTCAAGGATCGAACCGGGGTCTCCCACATTCCAGGCAGACGCTTTAACCTCTGAGCCACCAGGGAAGCCCATTGAGTAAACTCTGGAAGTTGGTGATGGACAGGGAGGCCTGGCATGCTGCAGTCTGTGGGGTCGCAAAGTGTCAAATATGACTGAGTTACTGAACTGAACTAAATTCTTAGGATTAGAAAAAGATAAATGTAGGTATGATGCCATAATGATGGACAGTTGACCCTTGGACAATAGGAGTTTGAACTGCCATGAGCCCACATATACTTAAATTTTTGTCAATAAATACAGACTACAGGACTACACAATTTACCGCAGGTTGAATCTGCAGATGCAGAACTACGGATATGAAAGGCAACTGTAAAGGCATATGTGGAGTTTTAATTATGCCAAAGGCCAGCATCACTCATCCCCACACTGTTCAAGGGCCAGTTGGATTAAAAACTGGTTGGTTTAGACAACCTGAGTTTTCAGTCTCACAATTCTAGAAGCCACAAGGTCAAGATCAAGGTGTCATCAGAGTTGGTTTCTTATGAGAGCTCTGTAGCTGTCAGCAATTCCCATAATTTTCATGTTCTTAGCCTCCCTTTTATTATTTCCTATGGGACCTGATGAAAAGGCCTATAATATGTATACTGGAGTCTCAGAAATGGAGGGGAGAGAGAACAGAGTAATATTTGATGTGAGAGCAGAGAATTTTCTAAAACTGACAAAAGAGGGGCTTACCTGGCAGTCCAGTGGTTACAGTTTCACCTTCCAAAGCAGGAGTTGTGGGTTCAATCCTTGATCAGGGAGCATAGATCCCACTGGCCTTACTGCCAAAAAACTGAAACATAAAACAGAAGCAATATTGTAACAAATTCAATAAAGATTTTTAAAACATAAGAAAAAAACTTGAAAAGGAATTTTTAAAATTTACAAAAGAAATCAGACTATAGATTTTTAAAATAATATAAACTCAGCAATTGGAATTAGAAAATTGCATTTAAGAACATCACAGCTGAAAACCAAAGACAATGAGAAAATCTCAATAACAGCCAAAGACTGGAGAAAACATATTATCTCTCCAAAAACAAAAAGATGGACAACAGACTGAATCCAAAAAAACAATGTAGTGGCATATTTAAAATAATACAAGAAAGTAATTGCTACCATAGAATTAAAATTAAGGATAAAATTAATATTTTTCAATAGAAAACCTGTACTAACCTAAAGAGAAATTTTTTTCAGGTAGAAGAAATATGATATTAGCCAAAAGCATGGAACTGTAGGAAGAACTAAAAGGAAAATAAAGTAGAAAATGTGAACAAATCTGAATGATACTAACAGCGTAAAACAATAATAATAGTGTTCCATAAAATTTAGAACTATATGAAATTAAATATAGGATGACAATAATATGAAAGATCAGTTCAGTTCAGTTCAGTCTCTCAGTTGTGTCCAACTCTTTGTGACCCCATGAACCGCAGCACGCCAGGTCTCCCTGTCCATCACCAACTCCCGGAGTCCACCCAAACCCATGTCCATTGAGTCTGTGATGGTATGCAACCATCTTATCCTCTGTCGTCCCCTTCTCCTCCTGCCCCCAATCCCTCCCAGCAACAGGGTCTTTTCCAATGAGTCAACTCTTCGTATCTGGTGGCCAAAGTATTGGAGCTTCAGCTTCAACATCAGTCCTTCCAATGAACACCCAGGACTGATCTCCTTTAGGATGGACTGGTTGGATCTCCTTGCAGTCCAAGGGACTCACAAGAGTCTTCTCCAACACCACAGTTCAAAAGCATCAGTTCTTCAGTGCCCAGCCTGCTTCCCAGTCCAACTCTCACATCTATACATGACCACTGGAAAAAACATAGCCTTGACCAGACAGAACTTTGTTGGCAAAGTAATGTCTCTGCTTTTTAATATGCTGTCTAGGTTGGTCATAACATTCCTTCCAAGGAGTAAGTGTCTTTTAATTTCATGGCTACAATCACCATCTGCAGTGATTTTGGAGCTCAGAAAAATAAAGTCAGCCACTGTTTCCACTGTTTCCCCGTCTATTTGCCACGAAGCAATGGGACCTGATACCATGATCTTAGTTTTCTGACTGTTAAGCTTTAAGCCAACTTTTTCACACTCAGATAACATGTTATAAATGTTAAAAGATAAAGTTTTCTACTGTGCTTCCTTGTCCAGGAAGTAGACTAATATAGTGTAATGATTTATCACTACTAAGTTATTTTAGATTTCAGTAAATTAAGGATATACCTAGTATTCTCTAGAGTAAGAATAGTAGAAAATGTACAACTAGAAAATTAATAGAGGATAAATGAAACGGTTAAAAAATACATGCAAAATTGCAAAATAATGCAGGAGAAAGAAAGAAACATAAACAACTAGGAAAAATGGAAAATAAAAAGAAAGTGGCATCTGTAAATCAAATATATCAATAATTATATAAATGTAAAATGATCAAATACTTTCATGAAAAATATAAAAGACTATATTAAGAAAATAATACTAACACTGCTTGCAGGCTTCCCTGGTCACTCGGTGGTAAAGAATCCGCGTGCCAATGCAGGAGATGCAGGTTCAATCCCTGGGTTGGGAAGACCCCCTAGAGATGAAAATGGCAACCCACTGCAGTATTCTTGCCTGGAGAATCCCATGGACGGAGGAGCCTGGCAAGTTCTAGTCCATGGGGGCACAAAAGAGTCAGACGTGACTTCTTGACTACACAACAACTATAACAATGCTGCTTACAGGAGATTAACTTGAAATATAGGAACTGCAACAGTTGAAAGAAAAGAATGGAAACCTAGACCATATTAATATTAACCACCGTCCAAAGAACTATTGTTGGTATATGAGCATCAAAGCAGTTTTTTTAAGTTAAGATGCTACAAGAGATAAAGAAATACTTGTAATACTTTTAATATAGCTTCAAAATATATAAAGCAAAAGCTAGAAAGGAAAAGTGGATATGTGCCATCATAGAGATTTTAACAAATTCTCTCAGTAATGATAACACACATGGGGGAGGCAAAGACACAAGACAGCAACGACATGAGTAACGAATATGAAGTAATTGTCACATAAACAATACTACCCTACAACTGTACTACATTGCTCATCACTTTTTGGTAAATATATGAGAAATATTTACCCAAAATGTCCATGATCTGTGCTATAAAAAGCATCTCAACAAAATTCAAAGGATAAAGATTATGTACTATATGGCCTTTGGCCTTTTGCTAAACATCATAAGCAAAACGTAAATAGAAAATCCTAAAGCTTGAAAAATTAAGCACATGTGTAAATAATCCCTGGGCATTACTTTGTGTTGTGTGTTTACCTAAGCTATGGAGCCACGGGCTACTTCCCCAGATAAAATCCTTGCATGTGATGCCTGCCTTAACATTGGTTTCTCAAAGGATCTGAGTGCATCATTTCTTTATTGAGCTCCCGCGAGTCTTATGTTAATCACTTTCATTTTATGAAAGTGAAAGTCTCTCAGTCATGTCCAGTTCTTCGTGACCGCATGGACTGTAGTCTTCCAGGCTCCTCTGTCCATGGGATTCTCCATGATAAAGATATTAGAGTGGGTTGGCATGCCTTTCTCCAGGAGATCTTCTTGATCCAGAGACTGAACCTGGGTCTCCTGCATGGCAGGCAGATTCTTTACCATCTGAGCCGGCAGGGAAGCCCATTAACCAGAATGAGCTGGTACGATTCCTCCTACAATCCCTCATATTTATTCCTCATGTATCAGTCATTCAACAAATATTTGTCATTGCCAATGAGCCAGGCAAGACCTGATGAGCTTGGTTCTTTCCCTGAATGCTTCTGTCTTGACTGCATTGCTCCTAAAATGTACAGCAAAAAGCAAACCCAGCCCTCAAGTGAAGTTGGGCAGGTCCTGTTGGGAAAGAACCCTAGCCTTCCATGTTCAGAACACATGACTTCCATTCAGGCAGCCTGATGCTGGACAGAGGATGCTGCCTCTTACTGCGATCTCACTGTTGACTTGAAATCCTGGAAATTTTCCCCCGCTTACTCCTGTGGATTCATGTCTTACTCTGTATTTGAGCAATTGCTCTTTTGAAGCTTATATTTATAAGCTCTAACTTCACCTGACAGTTTATCCCGTTAGCCTAGTCTGTGGTTTTACCCTGTTGTGGTCCGTTTGGGTCTTGACTTGGAGAGGAAGCCTATTTGTTAACACCCGTATGTTGATGGGCAGGCTTCATACTTCTGCATCTCTGGGCAGGCCTGGTGAAAAGTGGCTGGTTAGCTGAACAGAGGGGCTTCCCTGGGGGCTCAGCAGTAAATAATCTGCCTGCAATGCAGGAGCCACAGGAAACTCCGGTTCAATCAGGAAGACTGAACTCGGGTTCGGTCAGGAAGATTCCCCTGGAGGAGGAAACGGCAACCACTCCAATATTCTGGCCTGGACAATTCCATGGACTGTATGGTCCGTGCAGGTCAGAGTCGGACACAGACTGAGTGACTTCCACTTTCACTTCCAGTATTCCTGCCTGGAGAATCCCATGTTCAGAGGGGCCTGGTGGGCTACAGGCCATGAGGTCTCAAAGAGTCACACATGACTGAAGTGACTGAGATGCATGCATGCAAGCTGAACAAAAGCACAGTACACATTATCTCTTTCCCCTAAATTTAATTTTCTATAGGAAACTACTTTTTGGAGAACTTAGAGCCCATTTAGTAGAAGCAGATTCTGTGCATCTTACCAGTAACAGTGGGAAAGGCTAGGGGTCCTGCTGGCAAGCAGTGTGGAGTGAGCTCACTGTGAATTTTTATGAGGACAATGACTTCTGAGAAGGCTATAGCTGAAACACTGATGAAATGTGTTCCTTCACAGATGACTGAGTCTAACCATGTTTGCGTATGATTTTAAAATTCAATATAGGGGCTTCCCAGGTGGCTCAGTGGTAAAGAATTCATCATCAACCAAGCTCAGTCCTGTCCAACTCTTTGCGACCCCATGGACTATACAGTCCATGAAATTCTGCAGGCCAGAATACTGGAGTGGGTAGCCTTTCCCTTCTCTAAGGGATCTTCCCAACCCAGGGATCAAACCCAGGTCTCCCACATTGCAGGCAGATTCTTTACCAGCTGAGCCACAAGGGAAGCCCAAGAATACTGGAGCAGGTAGCCTATCCCTTCTTCAGGGGATCTTCCCGACCCAAGAATCAAACTGGGGTCTCCTGCATTGCAGGCGGCTTCTTTACCAACTGAGCTATGAGGGAGTGGTAAAGAATCTGCCTGCCAATACAAGAGTCATGGGTTTGATCTCTGATCCAGGAAGATCCCGCAAGCTGTGGAACAACTAAGCAGGTGCACCGCAACTATTGAGCCTGTGCCCTAGAGCCTGGGAGCCACAACTATTGAAGCCCATGTGCCTAGAGCCTGTGTTCTGCAATAAGAGAAGCCACAGCAATGAGATGCCTGCACACTACAGCTAAAGAGTAGCCCCCACTTTCCCCAAGAGAAAAGCCTGTGCAGCCATGAAGACACAGCACAGGCAAAAATAAATAAATAAAATTATTTTAAAAGTCAGTTCAGTTCAGTCGCTCAGTCACGTCTGACTCTTTGATACTCCATGGACAGCAGCATGCCAGGCTTCCCTGTCCATCACCAATTCTTGAGCTTACTCAATTCCATGACCCCCAAGTCTGTGGTGCCATCCAACCATCTCATCCTCTGTCGTCCCCATCTCCTCTCACCTTCATTCTCTCCCAGCATCAGGGTCTTTCCCAATGAGTCAGCTCTTTGCATAAGGTGACCAAAGGATTAGAGCTTCAGCTTCAGCATCAGTCCTTCCAATGAATATCTAGGACTGATTTCCCTTGGATGGACTGGTTGGATCTCCTTGCAGTCCAAGGGACTCTCAAGAGTCTTCTCCAACACCACAGTTCAAAAGCATCAATTCTTCAGTGCTCAGCTTTCTTTATGATCCAACTCTCACATCCATCCATGACCACTGGAAAAACCATAACTTTGACTAGATGGAACTTTGTTGGCAAAATAAAATCTCCACTTTTTAATATGCTGTCTAGGTTTGTCATAGCTTTTCTTCCAAGGAGCAAGCGTCTTTTAATTTCATGGCTACAGTCACCATCTGCAGTGATTTTGGAGCCCAAGAAAATAAAGTGTCTCACTGTTTCCATTGTTTCCCCATCTATTTGCCATCAAGTGTTGGGACAAGTGGTGGGACCAGATGCCATGATCCTCGTTTTTTGAATGTTGAGTTTTAAGCCAGCTTTTTCACTCTCTTCTTTCACTTTCATCCAGAGGCTTTTTTGTTCCTCTTCGTTTTCTGCCATAAGAGTGGTATCATATTTTAAAAAGTACATTTCAAAAAAATTTTTTTCTGAATTAAAAATTCTTATCCAAAGCCAAAGAGGAAAATGTTCTGTTAGGTTCAGGGAAAGTGAAATAAAGATCTTTGATGTAGTAACTTATGGGTCTACTCTGTCTGCTATTCTGAACCTTCGTCAGGGTTTTAATAAACAGCAACCAAAAAACTGTCAGACAATTCTGCCTTCTTAAGTCAGAAGACTGACAGAAGAAAAAGGACACCCAGAACAGGTAATATCAGACATCACGTGATCCTGAACAACCTCCCTGGGTCTCAATTTCCTCAGTGGCTCCCTTGTCTATTTCATAGGGTCGTGATAAGAATCAACATCTTGAGTATGAAGGTGCTTTGTAAACTGCAATCCACTGTTCAAATGTCAAGCATGATTATTTATAAATTCCAGGAACTCCTAACTTATTCAGTCCCCTAACCTCCCATGCATGATTGACACTTAGGGTTATGAAAGAGTTTTTAAATGGATGGCATGCATGTCCAACTCAGGTAATATAGAAGAAGAAAATTCTCATTGAAGACAAAGAAGAAATGGTAATTAGAAAGAAGAAAATGACAAAAATGAGAAATCAGAAGCTCTGGGATTAATCAGTTTATGGTGTCAGGAATCTGAATGTGGGAAAGTCTGTTTTATGATATTTCACTGAGATACAGAGTAAGGTGGTTGGTAATGGGAACCATGGCCAGCTTTGATGATTCTCTTCCTGAAGTTCAAATAGACTCCACTGTTTTCCTTTCCCTTTGAACTTGGTTGGTTTATCCTCCCCAAAGCTCACTCATTTAGCTTGCTTACTCATTACTTGTCCCTGAAACACTTACACAGACCTTTAATAACCAAAGTGTTTAAGAACACAAGGACCTGGATAACAGGGAACAATGCAGAAGGTCAACATAAGCTATGACAAACCTAGACAGCGTATTAAAAAGCAAAGACATCACTTTTCCAACAAAGGTCCATAGAGTCAAAGCTATGGTTTTTCCAGTAGTCATGTATGAATGTGAGAGTTGGACCATAAAGAAGGCTAAGCATCGAAGAATTGATGCTTTTGGACTGTGGTACTAGAGAAGACTCTTAAGAGTCCCTTGGACAGCAAGGAGATCAAACCAGTCAATCCTAAAGGCAATCAACCCTGAATATTCATTGGAAGGACTGATACTGAAGCTAAAGCTCCAATCCTTTGGCCACAAGATGCAAGGAGCTGACTCTTTGGAAAAGACTCTGATGCTGGGAGGGATTGGGGGCAGGAGGAGAAGGGGATGACAGAGGATGAGATGGTTGGATGTCATCACCAACTCCAACTCAATGGACATGAGTTTGAGCAAACTCCAGGTGATAGTGAAGGACAGGGGAGCCTGGCCTGCTGCAGTCCATGAGGCTGCAAAGAATCAGACACAACTTAGCAAATGAACAACAACAACAAAATAAGCAAAAAGCTGAAGCCAACAAATGGACAATGATCAGGACATTGAATGATTTGTCCGTAGGCTTTTGGCACCCATTTTTCTGCATGAAATGTTGGAGTATCTGTCCCCACACCTATTCTCTACAATTAGAAAGACCCCTAGAGTCTGGGAGGAGAGTACAGGAAATGCATCTATTCAATTCAGACTGCGAAAGTTGTAATGTACTTGTATTTCACCTCTTTCTTGAACTTCAGGGAAGATGGAAGAAAGTGGGACAGGTTGAGCAATAAATATCCTCACAAAGCAAATGCCTTCATCACAACACATATCATATCTTGACAAGTTCTGTAGGCCCCAAGCTATGAGATGGTGTAAAAGTCTCATTTTTCATTCCATTGACTTTAATTAGACTCACAAGTTTGACAATTTATAGGTATTATCAGTAAGACTTTTTAAAGCCAGTATTCTTAACAGTTAAGTTCCTCCAAACTCACCCAGCTCAACTGCACAAATTTTAACAGAAGATACAAGCATATATTTTTGTGATGGTTTCTAGTATGCAGTCAACAGAGTGGCCATAGAAAGATATAGTAGAGCAATAACATAGAAAAGCTTCTTTAAAAATGGCTCTTTCAGAAATTCATAAAACATCTGAAAATGAGCCAAAAGGTTTCAGACTATGAAGAGAAGATTTTTTTTTAAATCCTTTGAAGTCTCCTTCTATATGTTTTCATTTATTTTTTTCTGGGAGCTCTTTCTGCTCCCCTTAATGTTTACATAGGGATGCTTTTTGAATGCATGGATCTAATATGTAATCATTTAACACCAGTTGTGTTTTTCTGACTGGGGCCGTTAAGCATATTCACCTTCCAGGAAACATTCCAAGACTGCAACACTATGTCACCAGCACTGTCAGTTCAAGCTGATCCCAGATGGTGTGTAATTCTCACTGAAAAATGGCATCAGTATATGGGACACAAATAATATCCTTAGGAGGGAAATCCAGAGCATGACGTTTCTTCAGATCATGTGAAAAAAGGATTCAACTTTATCATGTTTTACTTTTATGTGCTGTTAATAGTAAGGCTGACACCAACAGTGGAAAGAAAATTTGCTAGGCATCTCCTACTGAAGAAATAATACGATTATTAGCAAAGATGACTGGTCACTGAAAGGAACTTGGATCTACTTCTATAAGTTTGCAGATGTCTGATGGAATCAGAGAAGCTGGAAAAGTTAAACTTTCATTTACTTTACTGTACTTCTTGTCTCCTGGTCTCTCTTACTCTGAACAGTGTCTTCTTTTATGCCCAGTTCTGTAATTAGAAGGATAAACAAACAAAAACTTATTTGTAACTTGCTTCTTTGAGGAGCTCAGAAGACAGAGATCTGTGCTCCTCTGAAACAAAAGATGGGATGACCTGAGACTTGGAAGAGACAGAACTTTTAGAAGGTACCATGCAGTGGGAGTGATTATATTTTTGCCAACTCAAAGATCTTTGATAGAGATGTTGATCAGAGAAAGAGAATTCCTATAAACTGATTTTTCATCATTAGAAGAGACCTATAAGAAATTACTTCTATCGATAAACAGCAAGGATAAGAATGGGTCTTTGACTGAAGTAGCCAGTTGCCAGCCTGGTGAGACTGGAGGCCTCCTCCTGATCCCAGATCTCCAGTCTGGCTCACCACAGGCCCTGCAGTCATCCTAGGTCTCCCTTTCTTGGGGTGAGTAGTGAGTTCTAATTCCTGCTTTTGCATTTGAGTCATGTGGGGAGGGTTTATTGTGGCTCAGACAGTAAAGAATCCGCCTGCAATGCAGGGGACCCAGGTTCAATCTCTGCATCAGGAAGATGCCCTGGTGAAGGGAATGGGCTACCCCACTCCAGTATTCTGGAGAATCCCATGGACAGAGGAACCTGATGGGCTAGAGTTCATGAGGTCACAAAGAATCAGACATGACTGAGGGACTAACACTTTCACCTTTTTTTCACCTGGGTCCCACCCTGGATATATTAAATCAGACCATGAATGGGAGGGTAGACATTTGATCATTTTTAAAGTGCTGCAGGTGATTCTAATGTGCAGACCGGGCTGAGAACTACTAGGTCATTCCATCAATCTCTTCTGTGACACAGACCCGTGTTCTGGCAGAGGAAGAGAGTGGAGTCACTGAGTCACCGCCGTCATTTCCACCTTTGCTGGAAGCATGCAGCAGAAGAGCCAAGCGCAAGGACAGGAAGTGGAGGCTGAAAAGAGGGTGAACAGGAAAGCAAGCGGAGGAAAATGCCAGCCACTCTGGGATGGTGGAGAGTCTAGAAAGTCAAGGTGAAAATCAGGACCAACGATAAAGAAGATCTGAAAAGAGAGGGGGAGAGGACTCACGGAGACACATTTCACTTATTTCAAAATCACGCTAGAGCTAGCTAATTATTGGAACAGGAAGTAGGGTTGGGGCATGTGGAAAGGGAGATTGATTCAGTATTTTCTGGTTTGGAGGGCAGGTGATGCGATTCATTGTGGAAGCTGAAAAAGACATGGGCAAATAGTGACCCTCAAAATTTGTTTCACTGAGGGCACCACAAAGGGAAACCACCCAGGATCTTTTCTGTTTTCAAGGGCATGAGCAGTCATCATTAGTCTACTATAGTCCAGTAGCAAAAAAGAAATTTCTTTTTTACCTAAAATAAAGCCCTGATTTTTTTAAAAAAAATTCTTTTTGAGTACAGTCCTCAATTTTATGGTTCTGGATAATGGTAATTCAGTGCAGGTTGGCAATTTCACAAAATATAACAATGCTCCATTGTAATGCCAGGTTGAAATGAGGTGCTCCGTGGAACCTGTTAGTAGCTAAAAATTGTGTAGCGCAGTCATAAGCAGCACAAAGCCAAAAGCTAAAATATAAAGAGTCCTGCTCTCCTGATGAGAATTTTTAGAAAATCAGAGCTGTGTATTTCAATAATGTGGTTGTTTGCAGATATATTGTATTTTCATAATGTCAACTCAGCTAGATCTTGGTTTTGTCTTCTTATTCCCTGCTCCCCAATATAAGGTAAGTCATTGAAAGTACTCATTTAAAGACGTGTATTTTTAACATTACCATCTCTGAAATCAGGATATGCTGTAGAATAAACAGGATCTTATGTTGGAAGAAATAGGGCTGCCCTTCCAGGCCTGACCAATCACCTCTTTCCTCCATGTTCAAGATGTGCTACTTCTAAATGCTCTGACACACTCTTTTCAAGGACTTCTCTCTGGTGGTAGCATTTCTGGGACGCTTGGATGCTGGGCTCTGACTCTTCTGCCGGGGGTCCTGTGGTCTTGCCCTTTACCTTGATATACCTGCCACCACTCAGTCTTCACAGCAAGTGCATGAGAAGCAACTCTGCACTGAGACGTCCCCAAGTCATGGGCAAGAGAGACCATATGGCTCTTGTGAACGTTCTCCTCCAAGCATGCAGTTGACCTCCTTTTTATAAGAGAAAGCTCCTGTTCCTTCATCTCCCGATAAGGGCACTGACCCCATCACTGGGACACCGCTCTCATGACCTCGTGTAAACCTAACTCCCTCCCATGGGCCTCATCTCCCAATCCCATCACCATGGGGATAAGGTCTTTAACCTACGATGTTGGGAGAGACACAAACATTCATTTCATAGGAGATGCCTATGATATGGTCAAGGGGAAAAAAAGAAAATTAATAAATACCTTACTTAGTACGATGCAGTAAAAATGAAATGAATACTCAAATAAATGTTTATGTAAGCAAAGAGAAGAGTGCAGAAGAAAAATGTACTTAATTGCTTACATTGTGTACCTAAATTACATCATGGGTAGTTAGAAGGAGGGATGGGAACATTTTATTTATTTATGGCTGTGCCAGGTCTTGATTACTGCATACAGGCTTTCTCTAGCTGCAGCGAGAGGGGCCTATTCTTCATTTCAGGGCTCAGACTTCTCGTTGTGGAGCACTGGCTCTAGGATCCACAGGCTTCAGTAGTTCTGGCACACGGACTTAGTTACTTAGTTACCCCGTGGCATGAATATTCTTCCTGGACCAGGGATCAAACCCGGGGCCTCTGTATTGCCAGGTGGATTCTTAACCACTGTACCACCAGGGAAGTCCCCAATGAGAACATGTTAAATTTGAGTTTAGACTTTTCTGCAATGTTTGAATTTTTACAGGGAGGATGTATTGCTTTTGAAGTTTCAGTAGCTAAAAATAACCACACACACACACACACACACACACACACACACGGGCATGAACCCGCAATCTACAAAAACTGTGCTGCTCTAGCCTAGTCTGAAGCTCCAACATTAATACATAACACGCTGGAGTGTGGCCTCTTGGGGATGCATTTCCTAAAGAGCAGCCTCTGAGTAATAATGTCTGTATTTCAGGTACCACGTGGGGAAGCCGGTGGGAGCCTCGTCCTCATGCCTTGGTGAGAAGACCCCTCGTGCTTCCGGTCCTGAGATGGTCCACCCGTGATGGAGTTAGCAAGTGGAGTGTGGAGCCTGCAGCATGGCTCCAGATCTCAGAGAGAGGCTTCCTCTGAAACTTGAAAGAGAGCCAGTGATGAGGACTGTCAGAGTAATTACAGTCTTCCCAATAAGAGGGACTTCTATCATCGCAGCGGGCGAACGCTTCTATTTAGACTCACAGCTGACTCATGATTGGACGTGGTTGGCCACATAATTACGAAGTCTGTGTTCCTAAATGATAAATTAGATGCAGTGCCTTCGTTTTGTTTAAGTCCTACTTAGAGCCACATGGCCTGAAATAGAGCCCCTTGGAAATGAATCACACTGTACACCAGAGACTGGAAAAATAGATTACATTGAAAATGAATCCAAAAAATTCCATTTTTCCCCTCTCACTGAGCTCACCAGAGTCTTAAATCTTGTATTCATATGAGGCTGTTGAAGTACTCTGGGTCTAAACTCAAAATATAGATTACAAATCATGGGATGAAAATCCTTTTAATGAGTTGAATTCTTTTTGAGCGTGAGGAAAGATTTCTAGCATTTTACAGATTCACACAACTAAAGGCGACCTTCGGAGGCCATCTGGAGTTCCCACGTTCCAGTGCCCACCGGACCTACAGACGCAGTCACGTCCCAGAAACACAGCTAGCTAACATTCTCCTTCTTCTGCCTTTCTTTTTAGATTTTTAAAATTGTGATAGAATACACATAACATTGAAATTTACCATCTAAATAATTTTAAGTATACGGTGCCAAAGAGTTAAGTCTATTCATATTATTGGACAACCAGTCTCTAGGACTTTATGTTTTGCTGAACTGCAATTCTGTACCTGTTAAACAAGACAGCTCTTCACTCCCTTCTCCCCCACTCCCAGCCCCAGGCAACCATCATTTTACTTTCTGTTTCTGAGTTTGATTGCTCCAGAACCCTCAGGGAAGTGGACTCATACAATATTTTGTCCTGGCTTATTTCACTGAGCTGAGAGTCCCCAGAGACATTATAGCATGTGCCAGAATTTCTTTTTCTTTTTTTTTCTTAAGCTGAATAATATTCCATTGTATCTACTGGCCACCTTTTATGTATTCATCATCTGTTGATGAAGACTTTGGCTGCTTCTTCCTTTCTGTCATAATGAATAACACTGCTATGAACATGGGTGTACAAATATCTGAGATTCTATTTTCAATTCTGTCAAATATATATATATATATATATATATATATACATATATTTGAATATATAACAGCAGCCATACTGTTTTCCATATCTTCTTTCTTTTTAATGAAAACAGGTTCATTTGGGTTTTATTCTGGTGATGAAAATTACATATGCTTATGGCAAAAGCTGTCAAAGTGGAAAGAAAATAAAACCAGTAATTCCCCCACCCATAAAAAAACTAATGTTAATATACAATAACACAAGTTACTACGCATTATATAGTATGTAAATTATATAATGAATATAAAGAATATGTTGTTGTTACTCTTATCCTGATAAAAAACTAGGAATACATATGTGCATGTGCGTGCTAAGTCACTTCAGTTGTGTCCAACTCTTTATAACCTCATGGACTGTATGTAGCCCACCAGGCTCCTCTGCCCATGGGATAATCCAGGCAAGAATACTGGGGTGGGTTGCCTTGCTCTCCTCCAGGGGATCTTCCTGACCCAGGGATCGAACTAGCATCTTTTATGTCTCCTGCATCGGCAGGCAGGCTCTTTACCACTAGCAACACCTGAGAAGCCCAAGGAATACATGTATTCCCTAGTTTATTACCTGATTCCTTGTAGTCAAAATATCTTAAAAGAAAGTAAGTGCCATAACTAACAATAACCACAAAAATCAACTAACAAAATGACCACTAATGAAATTGAGGCTCCTCCCTCCCCGATAACACTGCCTGTCAACTGGGAATCTCTCTCACTGACTCTGGGATGTTCAAATAAAATAAAAATTGATTCTAAAGTGGAACTTTAGACCCATGGGGTCGCAGAGTTGGGCGCAACTGAGCCCCTGAACTGAACTGAAAGTGGAACTGGAAACATGGCAAACGATGACTGATTTCATTAAATCGATGCACTGATATAAATCATCTAAGATGTGGCTGGGCACTGTTGGTTTCTCAGAGTCCCCTGGGTGATTCTTAGGCGCAGCCAGAACAGAGAAAAAAATGCAGTCAGTGAAAGGTCCACACTGTCACCTAAGGCCAGCCCATCCTGGCCCTGGATCCAGTCCTACTAGCTGCTCCCAGATGTAGTTCCAGCTGTGTTCTCTCCACACGACAGTACCTTCCCTCTCTACCGGAGTATTCACTGGAAGGACTGACGCTGAAGCTGAGGCTCCAATACTTTGGCCACCTGATGTGAAGAGCCAACTCATTGGAAAAGACCCTGATGCTGGGAAAGACTGAAGGCAAAAGGAGAAGAGGGCAGAGAGGATGAGATGGTTGGATGGCATCATCAACTCAATGGACATGAGTTAGTGAAGGGAGATAGTGAAGGACAGGGAGGGCTGGTGTGCTGCAGTCCATGGGGTTGCAAAGAGTTGGATATGATGGATCAACTGAACAACAACTGGAATATTCCCACCAGTATGACTCAAACATGTTGCTATTTCTCCAGTTACCCACCCCCACAAAAAAAAAAAAAAAAAACACAACTATCCTTGACTCACTCTTATCTCTAGGTTCTGTCTCATTCCTCCACTGGTAAAAGAATTGTCTGCTCTCATCTCCACTTCCTCTATCATGGCAACAATGCTTTCTTCACCATCTCTCCAGAGAAGCTGCCCTGGGCCACTGACTTCCTGGCTCCAGTCCAGAGGTCTTCCTCAGTCCTTAACGAACTTGATCTCTCAGCATCAAGTCATCTCTCCCTCCTTCCTGGGACGCTTCCTCCATGTGGCATCCAGGTGGGCCTTCTCTCTTGGTTTTCCTCCCCTTCATCTCGCGCTACTGGGTGCACACCTGCCTGTCTTCCCCAGCCTGGTCCAGCCACACGGACACCATTGCTGGTCCTCAAACACATCGGCCTCAGTCCTGGCCTCTGCTCCTTGCATCCGCTGGTCCCTCTGCCTGGAGTGTCCTTTCCTCAGGCAATCCCCCCATTTTCTACAAGTCATCCCTTCCTCTTAGCAGACAGTCCTTCCCTTTCCTCTCTCTCCCCAGTGATCTTCTGCACCCACAATCAGGATCTCTTCTTCTTTTAGTGCTGACCTGGTGGCTTGCCGATTTCTTCTCATCTGGCTTCTCCTTTAGAGAGTGACCTCCAGGTGGGCCTTTCTTTTGTTCCCTGCTTGCTCTCTCTTCTGTGCTTATAAAAGGCCTGCACGTGCTAAGCGCTTCACACTTGTCCATGCACACTTGCTGGATGTCCCTGCTGGCCCAGTGGTAAAGAATCCACCTGCCAATGCAGGAGACAAGGGTTTGATCCCTGGGTTGAAAAGATCTCCTGGAGGAGGAAAGGACAACTCACTCCAGCATTCTTGCCTGGGAAATCCCATGGACAGAGAAGCCAGGCAGGCTACAGTCCATGGGGTTGAAAAAGAATCAGACACTGCTTAACAACTAAAAAACCGCAGCAACACCACCCACAGTTTGTAGGAAAAATGATGCCAACACAGTTCAGTACTCATTATTTTTAAAATTAGAGCTTAGTTGCCATTATATTTTAAATTTTGTTAAGAATAAAATATACAATTTCTCAAAAATTTTAGGTTCAATCTTCAAGATAAAGTCATAAAATACTTTTCTCTGTGCTCATATTTTCATTCCAAAATTTTGGTGCCCATTTAGATAGAGGAGGATTAAATGGTTAATCTCTAGCACCCCTCACACTGATGCAGTGAGATTTTGTATATTTCAGGAAAGTATCATATTACAGTTGCTTTATAATTTGCATTTTCACTTGATACTGTATCTTAGACATCTTCCTGTGTCAACAAACACTACTTTGCATCAGCATCTCAATGCCTGAAAGGCTGAACAATATGGATAGATCTAAACAGTAATGACAACGACAGTAGAAAAATTTATAGACCACTTATGTCAGGTGTTTTGTGAAGCACTCAACATGCATGGCTTCATTTAAATCTCATAACAACTCTCAGTTCAGTTCAGTTCAGTCACTCAGTCGTGTCCGACTCTTTGCGACCCCATGAATCGCAGCACACCAGGCCTCCCTGTCCATCACAAACTCCCGGAGTTTACTCAAACTTATGTCCATCGAGTTGGTATGCCATCCAGTCATCTCATCCTCTGACGTCCCCTTCTCCTCCAGCCCCCAATCCCTCCCAGCATCAGGGTCTTTTCCAGTGAGTCAACTCTTCGCATGAGGAGGCCAAAGTACTGGAGTTTCAGCTTCAGCATCAGTCCTTCCAATGAACACCCAGGACTGATCTCCTTTAGGATGGACTGGTTGGATCTCCTTGCAGTCCAAGGGACTCACAAGAGTCTTCTCCAACACCACAGTTCAAAAGCATCAATTCTTCAGCGCTCAGCTTTCTTCACAGTCCAACTCTCACATCCATATATGACCACTGGAAAAACCATAGCCTTGACTAGATGGACCTTTGTTGGCAAAGTAATGTCTCTGCTTTTTAATATGCTATCTAGGTTGGTCATAGCTTTCCTTCCAAGGAGTAAGTGTCTTTTAATTTCATGGCTGCAATCACCATCTGCAGTGATTTTGGAGCCCCCAAAAATAAAGTCTGAAACTATTTCCACTGTTTCCCCATCTATTTCCCCTGAAGTGATGGGACCACATGCCATGATCTTAGTTTTCTGAATGTTGAGCTTTAAGCCAACTTTTTCACTCTCCTCTTTCACTTTCATCAAGAGGCCTTTTAGTTCCTCTTCACTTTCTGCCATAAGGGTGGTGTCATCTGCATATCTGAGGTTATTGATATTTCTCATGGAAATCTTGATTCCAGCTTGTGCATCTTCCAGCCCAGTGTTTCTCATGATGTACTCAGTCAAAGGCTTTGGCATAGTCACTAAAACAGAAACAGATGTTTTTCTGGAACTCTCTTGCTTTTTTGATGATCCAGTGGAAGTTGGCAGTTTGATCTCTGGTTTTTCTGCCTTTTCTAAAACCAGCTTGAACATCTGGAAGTTCACGGTTCACATATTGCTGAAGCCTCACTTGGAGAATTTTGAGCATTACTCTACTAGCGTGTGAGATGAGTGCAATTGTGCGGTAGTTTGAGCATTCTTTGGCATTGCCTTTCTTTGGGATTGGAATGAAAACTGACCTTTTCCAGTCCTGTAGCCACTGCTGAGTTTTCCAAATTGCTGGCGTATTGCGTGCAGCACTTCCACAGCATCATCTTTCAGGATTTGAAATAGCTCAACTGGAATTCCATCACATCCACTGGTTTTGTTCGTAGTGATGCCTTCTACAGCCCACTTGACTTCACATTCCAGGATGTCTGGCTCTAGGTGAGTGATCACACCATTGTGATTATCTGGGACATGAAGATCTTTTTTGTACAGTTCTTCTGTGTATTCTTGCCACCTCTTCTTAATATCATCTGCTTCTGTTAGGTCCCTACCATTTCTGTCCTTTATCGAGCCCATCTTTGCCTGAAATGTTCCCTTGGTATCTCTAATTTTCTTGAAGAGATGTCTAGTCTTTCCCATTCTGTTGTTTTCCTCTATTTCTTTGCATTGATCACTGAGGAAGGCTTTCTTATCTCTCCTTGCTATTCTTCGGAACTCTGCATTCAAATGGGAATATCTTTCCTTTTCTCCTTTGCTTTTCACTTCTCTTCTTTTCACAGCTATTTGTAAGGCCTCCTCAGACAGCCATTTTGCTTTTTTGCATTTCTTTTCCATGGGGATGGTCTTGATCCCTGTCTCCTGTACAATGTCACGAACCTCCGTCCATAGTTCATCAGGCATTCTGTCTATCAGATCTAGTCCCTTAAATCTCTTTCTCACTTCCACTGTATAGTCATAAGGGATTTGATTTAGGTCATACCTGAATGGTCTAGTGGCTTTCCGTACTTTCTTCAACTTAAGCCTGAATTTGGCAATAAGGAGTTCATGATCTGAGCCACAGTCAGCTCCCAGTCTTGTTTTTGCTGACTGTATAGAGCTTCTCTGTCTTTGGCTGCAAAGAATATAATCAATCTGATTTTGGTGTTGACCATCTGGTGATGTCCATGTGTAGAGTCTTCTTTTGTGTTGTTGGAAGAAAGTGTTTGCTATGACCAGTGTGTGCTCTTGGCAAAACTCTATTAGCCTTTGTCCTGCTTCATTCCATACTCCAAGGCCAAATTTGCCTGTTACTCCAGGTGTTTCTTGACTTCCTACTTTTGCATTCCAGTCCCCTATAATGAAAAGGACATCTTTTTTGGGTGTTTGTTCTAAAAGGTCTTGTAGGTCTTCATAGAATCATTCAACTTCAGCTTCTTCAGCGTTACTGGTTGGGGCATAGGCTTGGATTACCGTGATATTGAATGGTTTGCCTTGAAAACGAACAGAGATCATTCTGTTATTTTTGAGATTGCATCAAAGTACTGTATTTCGGACTCTTTTGTTGACCATGATAACTACTCCATTTCTTCTAAGGGATTCCTGCCCACAGTAGTAGATATAATGGCCATCTGAGTTAAATTCACCCATTCCAGTCCATCTTAGTTCACTGATTCCTAGAATGTTGACATTCACTCTTGCCATCTCCTGTTTGACCGCTTCCAATTTGCCTTGATTCATGGACCTAACATTCCAGGTTCCTTTGCAATATTGCTCTTTACAGCATCGGACCTTGCTTCTATCACTAGTCACATCTCCAACTGGGTATTGTTTTTGCTTTGGCTCCATCCCTTCATTCTTTCTGGAGTTATTTCTCCACTGATCTCCAGTGGCATATTGGGCACCTACCGACCTGGGGAGCTCCTCTTTCAGTGTCCTATCATTTTGCCTTCTCATACTGTTCATGGGGTTCTCAAGGCAAGGATACTGAAGTAGTTTGCCATTCCCTTCTCCAGTGGACCACATTCTGTCAGACCTCTCCACCATGACCTGGCCATCTTGGGTGGCCCCACATGGCATGACTTAGTTTCATTGAGTTAGACAAGGCTGTGGTCCTGTGATCAGATTGGCTAATTTCTGTGATTATGGTTTTAGTGTGTCTGCCCTCTGATGCCCTCTTGCAACACCTACTGTCTTACTTGGGTTTCTCTTGCCTTGTACGTGGGGTATCTCTTCACGGCTGCTCCAGCAAAGCACAGCCACTGCTCCTTACCTTGGATGAAGGGTATCTCCTCACGGCCGCCCCTCCTGACCTTGAACATGGGGTAGCTCCTCTCGGCCGCTGCCCCTAACCTTGGGCCTCTAGGGAGTGATAAATTATTATCTGTGGTGTTGGAGAAGACTTTGAGAGTCCCTTGGACTCCAAGGAGATCCAACCAGTCCATCCTAAAGGAGATCAGTCCTGGGTGTCCATTGGAAGGACTGATGTTGAAGCTGAAACTCCAATACTTTGGCCACCTGATGCAAAGAGCTGACTCATTGAAGGCAGGAGGAGAAGGGGATGACAGAGGATGAGATGGTTGGATGGCATCGCCAACTCAATGGACATGAGTTTGAGTAAACTCCAGGAGTTGATGATGTATAGGGAGGTCTGGCGTGCTGTGGTCCATGGGGTTGCAAAGAGTTGGACACAACTGAGTGACTGAACTGAAATGAACTGAAGTAGACTCATGAAGAGGCCAAGTTTAAAAGTCATCTTCCTGGGATTGAAACCTGGCCTGTCTGATGACTGGTGTGCAAGCTCTCATTCCACGCTCTGTTGCCCACATGTTTACTCCTGCCTCTATTTCCCTGATGATGAATTTCTAGAAATGGAACTTCTGTGTCAACAGTGTGCACAGTTTAGCCTTACAAACACATACGGATTTCCTTCCAAAAGTGTGCAGTGAGTTTATAATTGTCATTTCTCACAACTTTGCCATTCTTTGGTATTTTATTGCTGTAATACACCTTTTAATTACTGACTTTGTTACAGTTTGTCTTTTATAAATTTCTTGTTTGTGAACTTGGATTGTTTTTTCTCTCGTGGTGTTTCTTTTCCTTATATCCATAGAAACTCTATATGTTTCAATGATTAATCCTTTTCTAATAATTTTCCTATTCTTTTTCTTCATAGACATAGGTTTTATCACTGAACTAAAAATTTTCATTTTGATATAGTCAAACCTTCTCTTTGGTAGTTCCTACTTTCTCGAAAATGCAAGAGAGTTCCAGAAAAACATCTATTTCTGCTTTATTGACTATGCCAAAGCCTTTGACTATGTGGATCACAATAAGCTGTGGAAAATTCTGAAAGAGATGGGAATACCAGACCACCTGACCGGCCTCTTGAGAAACCTATATGCAGGTCAAGAAGGAACAGTTAGAACTGGACATGGAACAACAGACTGGTTCCAAATGGGAAAAGGAGTATGTCAAGGCTGTACCTGCTTATTTAACTTCTATGCAGAGTACATCATGAGAAATGCTGGACTGGAAGAAGCACAAGCTGAAATCAAGATTGCCGGGAGAAATATCAATAACCTCAGATATGCAGATGACACCACCCTTATGGCAGAAAGTGAAGAGGAACTACAAAGCCTCTTGATGAAAGTGAAAGAGGAGAGTGAAAAAGTTGGCTTAAAGCTCAACATTCAGAAAACTAAGATCATGGCATCTGGTCCCATCACTTCATGGCAAATAGATGGGGAAACAGTGGAAACAGTGTCAGACGTTATTTCTGGGGGCTCCAAAATCACTGCAGATGGTGATTGCAGCCATGAAATTAAAAGACATGAACTGAACTTTCAAGCCCAGGACCACAGACATAATGACCAAAGCTTTTGTCCAATCATTTTAGCTTTATTTTTCACATTAAAATATTTAATTCTTCTGAATTGCATGTGCAGGCAAATTGTAAGGTAGAGATCCAAATTTGTTTATTTCTAAATCATTAGCCAAAAATGCCAATTAATATTTATAAAATACATCTTTTATCCGATAATTGACTTGCCATTTTTTTCTTGTACACTTGAGTCTTTTTCTAGAGTCATCATTTCAGTTCAGTTCAGTTCAGTCGCTCAGTCGTGTCCGACTCTTTGCGACCCCATGAATCGCAGCACGCCAGGCCTCCCTGTCCATCACAAACTCCCGGAGTTTACTCAAACTCATGCTCATGGAGTCGGTGATGCCATCCAGCCATCTCATCCTCTGTCATCCCCTTCTCCTCCTGCCCCCAATCCCTCCCAGCATCAGGGTCTTTTCCAATGAGTCAACACTTTGCATGAGGTGGCCAAAGTATTGGAGGTTCAGCTTCAGCATCAGTCCTTCCAATGAACACCCAGGACTGATCTCCTTCAGGATGGACTGGTGGATCTCCTTGCAGTCCAAAGGACTCTCAAGAGTCTTCTCCAACACCACAGTTCAAAAGCATCGATTTTTCGGCGCTCAGCTTTCTTCATAGTCCAACTCTCACATCCATACATGACCACTGGAAAAACCATAGCCTTGATCAGACAGACGTTTGTTGGCAAAGTAATGTCTCTGCTTTTTAATATGCTGTCTAGGTTGGTCATAACCTTCCTTCCAAGGAGTAAGTGTCTTTTAATTTCATGGCTGCAGTCACCATCTGCAGTGATTTTGGAGCCCCAAAAAATAAAGTCTGACACTGTTTCCACTGTCTCCCCATCTATTTCCCATGAAGTGATGGGACCAGATGCCATGATCTTAGTTTTCTGAATGTTAAGCTTTAAGCCAACTTTTTCACTCTCCTCTTTCACTTTCATCAAGAGGCTTTGTAGTTCCTCTTCACTCTCTGCCATAAGGGTGGTGTCATCTGCATATCTGAGGTTATTGATATTTCTCCCGGCAATCTTGATTTCAGCTTGTGCTTCTTCCAGTCCAGCATTTCTCATGATGTACTCTGCATAGAAGTTAAATAAGCAGGGTAACAATATACAGCCTTGACATACTCCTTTTCCTATTTGGAACCAGTCTGTTGTTCCATGTCCAGTTCTAACTGTTCCTTCTTGACCTGCATATAGGTTTCTCAAGAGGCCGGTCAGGTGGTCTGGTATTCCCATCTCTTTCAGAATTTTCCACAGTTTATTGTGATCCACACAGTCGAAGGCTTTGGCGTAGTCAATAAAGCAGAAATAGATGTTTTTCTGGAACTCTCTTGCTTTTTCAGTGATCCAGTGGATATTGGCAATTTGATCTCTGGTTCCTCTGCCTTTTCTAAAACCAGCTTGAACATCTGGAAGTTCTCGGTTCATGTATTGCTGAAGCCTGGCTTTGAGAATTTTGAGCATTACCTTACTAGCATGTGAGATGAATGCAATTGTGCGATAGTCTGAGCATTCTTTGGGATTCTTCGAGCATTCTTTCTTTTCCTGCATTTAAATGTGCAGTAAAATAACTTAAATACCTGTAGGACACAACTTAGTGACTGAACAACAACAATAGGACTAGTTTTAGCCCCTTTCAGATTTCTTAAAAAAAGTCATGGCTGCTTTCTTACATATAGTCTATTTAAATACTTGGGGGAAAATGACATTAGGTTCTGAATTCATAGAATAATTTAGATAAAAAATTTTATCTTTCCACTTTATGAAACTGTATCTGTCATTCTTTATTTACTCAAGTCTATGTATTCTTTTTTTAAAAAGTGTTTTAGTGTTCACATAGTTCCTGCCCCGTGTGGCTTGTTAACTTTGTTCCTAACAATTTGAACACTGCTATTGTGAATGGGATGTTGTATTTCTATTATATTTTCTATTTATTGGTGACTGAGTTAAAAAAAAATGGGTTGATCAAAATGAGGATATAGAAGCAATGAACACTTGTATATCCTTCTGATACAAACAAGAATTGAGTGCAATGGGGTTCTGTCTAGAAAAGATGAAGATATGGATTCAGCCTGTTCCTGGTACACACTCTAGATCCCTGGGGTCTGCAGCAGCACTCACATTTGTGAAAAGGAACATGTACATGAGAGTTCATGACAGCAAATGATGGGCTAAGTAAAGCCATACATATATATGCACTGGAATAGTGCATAGCAATGAGATGCGTGTACCTGAGTCCCAGGCATCCACTTCAGGGAGCCCTGCAAGCATGATGCTGACCCAAACAGGCAAGCCTGACAAAGAACCCTTCCGGTAGCATGCCATTTCAGTGGACATCAAACCAACAGTAATAGAATTTAGAAGCTCGTATAATTTAATGAAAGCACAGGTATACCTCAGAGATATTATGGGTTTGGTTCCAGACCACCACAATAAAATGAGTCACATGAATTTTTTGACTTCCTGGTGCACATAAAAAATATGTTTATACTATACTGTAGTCTACTAAGTATGTAATAGCATTATATCTGTAAAACAATGTATATATTTTAATTTAAAAATACCTTATTGCTAAAAAATGTTAACCATCATCTGACAACACAGGGCTGCCACAAACCTTTTGTGAAAAATGCAATATCTGCAAAGCACAATGACTTTTTGCTTTCATACAACAAAAAAATGATGCTTGTATTCAAACTGCACAAAAATGACACACATCAGATCCATGCTGAGGATTACCTCTGAGACAAGGAGGTGATCAGGAGGGAAATACAAAGAACTCCAACCATATCAGCAGCTTTTAAAAATTTCTTAAGCCAGATGGTGGGCACGCAGGTGTCTGTGTCATTTTTCTGGTATTGTTCTGCTTCTACAATATTTTATACTAATTTGTTAGTAAAAATGCTATAGCTTTTTGTAGCTCATTTTGTAACTAGACAATTTACTCACTTATCTTATCGTTTGTAAGAGTTATTCCATGGGGTTTTGTTGGGTTTTCCAGGTAGATAATCAGATCATCTGAAAGTGATTATTGCTTTTGTCTTACTGGGATATAGCACTCTAGTTTAAATTTCTCTCTAATTTTATTAAGTAGTACTTCCGGAACAAGGTTAAATGGTAGTGATTAAAGTAGTCTGTTCTAGGGGCTTCCTGGTGGCTCAGTGGTAAAAGAATCCACCTGCCAATGCAGGAAACAGGGGTCCGATCCCTGGTCGGGGAGGATCCCACATGCCTCGGAGCAACTAAGCCCCCGTACCCCCGCTACTGAGCCCACATTCTAGAGCCGGGGAACTGCAACGACAGAGGCCCATGCGTCCTAGAGCCCGTGTTCCGCAACGGAGAAGCCACTGCAATGAGGAGCCGGAGCACCGCAACTAGCGAGCAGCTTCTCACTCGCCACAGCTAGAGAAAAGCCTGCGCAGCAACGAAGATCCGGCACAGCCAAAAATAAATAAAATTGTTAAACAAGTAACCTATTCTAATATTTCACCATCAAATATGATGCTGGCCATTGTTCTGATTCAGTGATAGGCTTATGTGACTTACAGGTGTGGAATAGAGTGATGTGTGTGTATATTATAGTGTGTATAATATAGTGATGTGTGCATATACATGTGACTGACATGTGCGTAATATTACATGATACGCACATATAGTAACTGATTGTGTGATATGTACACACACATGTGATTAGCCGGTATAAAATACATATGTGGTATTTTCTATCTCGTATCTTATAACAAAGTATCTTGCCATCTACTTTATGAACAGTTTGGGGCCTGGTAAATATTTTTTGACCTATGAAGAAAATCATATAATTTTTCTCATTTCGTGTTGAAACACACTTATATTAATAGGTTTTCTCACATGAAGCCACACTTACATTCCAGGAGCCTGATCTTCAGCATTATTTTTTTACATCTGCTTCTGTATTTTATCTGACAACCCTGCCGGGAAGATGTTTGCATCCACATTTCAGGATGAGTCAGGTTGTCCAGATTTTTCCCATTTGTGCTCGCCCCAATGGTTAACAGGGTTGAACAAACATCAGGAAAGAAGAGAAAGGCTGCAGTCTAGAATAATTTATAGACTCTACGAAGGATCAGCTCCCTGATGACAGTAAAGAACTCTCCCAGAAAAGCATGGATTTGAGGTGGGGGTATGGGGTCTTTCTTCGACAGTTTTCTTAATTTTCCCCTCTTGATGATTTTCTTTTCATTTTAAGGAATGAAATCTAAAGATGGCATTGTCTTACAGCCACTGCAGTTTCAACATCCCATGGTCAGATATCTCTCCGGCTGCAGATAAAATCGTTGTTGTGTAAACTGAAGATACATTCAGCCATCACCTATGCAACGTGTCTTTTATTTGTGGAAGCTGGAATTTTTTTCAGACCCTTTCCAAATGAAATAAAACCTCCTCCTTCAGTGGTCTTGCTATGGTTATTCAAGTTAAAGATAGCAGAATGAGGAGAAATTGCCAATCTTCTATCTGAATTATGACAACCTCAATAAGCCTAACAGTACATTTTCAGCTGGTCAGAGACTGAGAGTAACAAGTTATATTCTTGCTAAGAAAGAAAAAACTAACAAAGAAATTTCAAGGGGAAAAAAATAAAGTAAAAATAGCCTTCTGTACAGCAGGGTTTTAAGAGGAGAACCATAAAAAACCTCATATTTTTTCCTAATGTTGATGAGCTCCTGCCCTGAGGTAGACAATACAGGTCAATTGAGATTATTGGTTGGAAAAGTTTTAGGCAGGGAAGTAAAAAATCCAATATCTCAGTTGTAGCAGCAGGGTCAAAGTCAACCTGTAGAAAATTCTGAACCATGGCTTTTGATGCCATAACAGAACTACACTGCTGTAAGTCATTCTTAACTTTTTAAAGCAGGCCCATATTGTTTTAAGTGTAGTTTTTATTAGCAGTAAAGCAATGTTTGGGCTTCCCAGGTGGTTCTAGTGGTTAAGAACCCACCTGCCAATGCAGGAGACCCTAGAGACCCAGGGTTTGAGCATAGCACCCCGCTCTAGTATTTTTGCCTGGAAAATCCATGGAGGAGGAGCCTGGTGGGCTACAGTCCATAGGGTCGCAAAGAGTCAGACACCAATGAAGCAACTTGGCATGCATGCACACAGAATGATATTTGTTATCATTTTGTAATAGTTCCCAGTCAATAGTCACCAAAAAATCTCCATCTTCATGCTTTAGGAATTACAATGAATGATGTAGAACCTCAGTTCCATATGACTGAAGGTTGATGATCACTTTTCAACATGGATTTCTGGAACACTGACTGTGACCAGCTTTAAGCTGACTTAATATCAGATGCGCTCATAACTACGTTAAGATCATTATCTTCTCCTTCTCCCTTTGTTTTACCTCAAATTTGGGAATTTGGTGGTAACAGATGGTAACTAGACTTATCACGGTGATCCTTTAGTAATATTAATATATAGAAATATCTGATCACCTTGTCATGTAGCAGGAGCTAACATAGTGTTGTAGGTCAACAGGCTTCAAAAACAGATAGACACATTCGTAGAAGGAGATCTGATTTGTGGTTACTGCAAGCGGGGGCTGGGAGGAGGGACAGTTAGATGGTTAAAGAAGTAACTTGGGAATTTGCTCTCTCCTGCTCAGTGCTGTGGTCTGACACAAAGACTGCCCTGCTGGTGGGCAAAGGACAGACGCAACAGGTTTGCTTTAGTCTTTAAAACTAAGATCATATCAGTTTCCACTTACGTGTTACTCTTCCGCATCCTTCCCAGGAAAGGCCTTGAAATAAAGGGTAAGAACCACAGCTTTACAGGCCAGTGACCCAGATAATCTGGGTTCTTTCGTTTCCTTCAGTGACGCTTGACAAATTCATTTCTAAACCGCAGTTTCCCACCCTAAAGATGTCCCACCGTAGGTGGGCACTGAGGATTTAAAAATACCATTCTTAAAGGGCTCAGCTTGATCTTCAGCATCTTGAAGTTTCTTAGACAATGCTTCAAAGGCCTTGGCTATTCACTCAGACAACATTATCTGCTTTTTGTCCCTGAATTCGTGTAACAAGTTATTTAAAACAGGACCTAAATCCCATAGAATTTTATGTGCTTGATATATTTTTCATCTTTTTAAAACGTACTGTTATCATTTTCCGGATGATGATGAGGTAGGACCACACACGTTCAGGCTGGGTGTCTGTTGTTGGGTTTATGTCCATGCAAGATGAACAGCAAAGTCCTGGCATAGACCGCGTGGAGAGTTTACAGTGGTGTGAACAGAAAAACATGGGGCAAGAACAGTACCAGCTCTGCCATGTAGGACAAATCAAGGGCAACCAGCACAGTGGCAAATACGGAAGGATAACGTTTTTTAATGAAAAGGTATTTTTTAGATTTCATGATTTGGGGGACCAGTTACTTGTTAATTGGCTTCTAGAGATAACACATCATTGATTTAAAGTGAGACCACATGTATACCCAGAGAAAATCATAATTCAAAAAGACACTCATGCCCCAATATTCATAGCAGCCCTATTTACAATAGGCAGGACACAGACACAAACTAAATGTCTATAAATAGAGGAATGAATAAAGAAGATATGGTACATATATTCAATGGAATATTATGCAGCCATAAGAATGAAATTGGATCATTTGAAGAGACATGAATGGACCTAGAGACTGTCATGCAGAGCAAAGCAAATCAGAAAGAGAAAAGCAAATATTGTATATTAATGCATATGTGAGGAATCTAGAAAAATGTTATAGATGATCTTATTTGCAAAGCAGAAATAGAGGCACAGATGTAGAGAACAAATATATGGATACCAAGGGAGACAAGGAGGTTGGAGGAACTGGGAGGTTGGAATTGACATATATACACTACTGATACTATGCATAAACCAAATAACTCGTGAAAATATGCTGTGTAGCACAGGGAAGTCTACCCAGTGCTCTGTGGGAACCTGAATGGGAAGGAAGTTCAAAAGGGAGGAGATGTCTGGCTATGGATGACTGCTTCATTCTGCGGTACGGTAGAAACTAACAGCATTGCAAAACAACTGTACGCCAATAAAAATTAATCAAAGTAAATAAATAAAATGCATTAAGGATTCTTTAAAATAATTCATCCACACAGAGAAACTGTCACAGGCAAGAGGGGACTGAATGGAAGAAATATGGAATCTTGGAAATAAAAGGGACATCAGTGTAAAAACAGTCAGGAGTGTGGTTATTAGCAAAGTACCAATGTTGTGCTTTGGTAGCAAATACACTATGGCCGGGTCAGAAGCTGACACTAAGGGAAACTAGGTGATGGGTGTATGGAAATTCTTATTGTCTTTCCAACTTCTGTAAAGCTACTCCAATGTAAAAATTTGACTTTAAATATTAAAACATAAAATAAGAATTAAAGAACATTTAAAAGTCATAATTAGCACTAATTGTGACCTTGCTTAATACCCTATACCAGAGACTCTTCTAAGTGTTTTATGTATATCATTTATGCACATACAGTTTTCCCAGGTGGTGCTAGTGATAAAGAATCTGCCTGCCAATGCAGGAGATGCAAGAGACATGGGTTCAATTCCTGGGTCAGGAAGATCCCTTGAAGGAAGACATGGCAACCCACTCCACTATTCCTGCCTGGAGAATCTCATGGACAGAGAAGCCTGGTGGACTACAGACCATGGGGTCTCAGGGAGTTGGACACGACTGAGCACATGCTTCCTTCACACACATACATCCTTCATGTGCTTTCATTCTTACTAAAGCCTGAAGAGGTAAGCACTACCTTTTCATTCTTCGTTTTCCAGATGAAGACAGCAAGGAATAGAGAAGTTAAGTAACCTGACCAAGGCCACTAAGTCCTGAGCAGGAACTTCAGGCTTTGACATCTGTGATTTTAACCACCACACAACAGACTGTTCACAGCGATAGTCACTTAAACGGTGGCCCATCCTGGGGAAAGTCTTAAGACAAGTTGACAAGAAGAAACCATAAATCTCTCCTTAAGTCCATTGTAAGTAATTTAGTTTCAAGAAAACAGCACCCATCCAAAAAAAAAAAAATCATATTAGATGTGAATGTTATTGCTTTCCTGTTTTCATCCATGTATCAGCCATAAATCTGCTAGGCTATAATCCTAAATATTTATACTCAGTTTTAGGCTTATATTTAAATAGTTTTACAATAAAAAGAGTTTAAGTCAACCCTACAGGGTCAAAATATTTTTGTAGAGTCCATATATATCTCAAGTTTGAGAACACGGTGTTACAACATCTCTTGTCCAGCTCACTCACTTCAGCCCTTGCAGTGTTCCTCCTGCCCCAAGGTCCAGTGGAATTCTTTATCTTTAGATTATTTAGCTTCAACCCTAAAGTCACATGGGAGAACATAGGTGCCATGCTACAGGGTAGAAGCCCAGGATTTAGGGTTCCTGGGGTCCTCACTCACCTCCTCAGTACTTTGCTCTCTGAGTCACTCGCCCCAGGGGTGTGTCCATCCCCTTGACAAAGCGCTCAGCTCAGTGAGGACGGAGCTAGGTTCTCCCCACATGCTCACTCTCTTTAGGAAGAACACACAGGATTTTGCCAATAGCAGGTACCCAATGATGTCTGTTTGTTCCAGAGAAACCCCAGCCAAAGATCAAGACCATCCTGCCTGGGAATTTGCCTGTGGGTGGTTTTCACAGCATCTTGGGGGGTCAGGATGAGTCCTGGGACCTCACTGCATCAGCCCCCCCAAGACCGACCTAGTTGAGCTGTGCCCACAAGGATGTGTGCTCTCGGTAAGGTGAGGCAGCACGTGCGATGGTGCCTTCCGAGAGTGTTCTGGAAAATCTGCCATTTTCACACAAATTTTATTTTATTATTATTTTTAGAGTAAACCCTTTATTTTCTTTATTTCTGTACAAATCACAATGATTGAATTGTCCTTTCTCTAGATTTTTATTTTATTTTATTTTATTTTATTTTTGGCCATGCCGCATGGCTTATGGGATCTTAGTTCCCCAAACAGTGATGGAAGCCCTGCCCACTGAAGTAGAATTGTGAAGTCTTCGCCACTAGACCTCCAGGGACGTCTCCCACATATTTTAAATTTCCATTTCGCTGAGGAAACTGATTCCCAGAGGCTTTCAAAGAGTTCCCCAGGGTCACACAGCTAGTGAGGATGGAGGCAAGGATGGTTCCACATATTTCCATGTGAACCTGGCCATCTGGATCAGAAGCTACCAGAACATAGGAAACTTGTCTCAAACTTAGCTGCACCCTCCTTGTCACTTAACCTAGATCCCAGTAGATTTACAATGAGTGCTCCTGCAATGGATGAATAAATACATACATTAATTACTCTGGGACAATTAATAAAGGCTAAATACCCCAGATGCTATTCCCTACACTTGGCATCGATGCGGCAATTAGCCTGCACGGCTCTCTGGACCAAAGCCACAAGGCGATTCACAAGGCTGTTTGGAGATGACATAGGACTCTGGCAAGAACCTTGCCGAAAACAGAAGATTACAATATGCTTTGAGAGAGGCGGCCATCGATATGCGGGCTGCTGAGGCATATACAATACAGGAACAGACGGAACCACAGCTTGGCTCTATGCTGGCATTTTCCCTAATTCTCTAAAGACATGTATCAAGGGCTCCAAAAGGACAGGCTGGGATCTGTCCCACGCAGGCTCAGAGCAGACACCACCATTCTCCCCCACCCCAGATCCTTGAGGGTCAAGTGGGCAGACACTAAAATGATGGGGAAGACGACCTTCTGTAACTTCCACTGCTGGAGGGCAGGGAGAGCTCAGAAGAGTAGAGATATTTTGGAACGGTCAAGGGGCAGCCCTGCCTGGTCCTGCACAGGTGGACACAGCGGCAAGAGGGAGAGAGAGGCTGGTGGCAGCAACAGCAACGGCCAAGTGCCCAGGCAACGTCAGCACTTGGCCAAGGGTGCTGAGAACGGGCAGGCAACCAAGGCTTGGCCATGCCCACAAGGGCTATTAGTCTGATGGCTTTCCAGAGCAGGAAGAGGCTCGAGGAGAAGAAATTGGCAACATTTGCCACAAGGGTGGAGGCTCATGCTCTGGTGTGCATCGCCATGTGGCCCATTCCCCAGGGACCCCATCCCCTTGGCCAACAACCCCCAAGGGCAGAAAGTGTGACTGAGTCACCCAGATCACGGTCCATACCAGATTCAAGGGTAAGTGAAGTGGGCTGGGAGTCATGAGACACACGATACCTGCTGGATCCCAGGCCTGGGCTGGCCATTTGCAACTTCTGACGGAATCTTCATTGTTGGGACTCTTGAGAGACTGACATGAGAAGCCTGAGAAGTTCTCTGTTTGGAAAGAGATCTCAACTGGAATCTAGCCTACCTCAAGAAACCAGAGAACAACAAATCAACAGCCTAACCTTACACCTAAAGCAGTTAGCAGAATCTTCTTTTGAGGCCATGCGGTCCTTTGTTCCAGGGTTGCCACCCCAAAGCATCTCTTGGTCATGCAAATACAAAGCACGTCCTGCCATCACTGTGAAGTCCTTCATCATGGACGCTTTACCAGGACATGTCCAGACGTCCAAGTGCTCTCTTTGGGGATGGCTATATCGATGATTTTTCATACTGTTCATGGGGTTCTCAAGGCAAGAATACTGAAGTGGTTTGCCATTCCCTTCTCCAGTGGACCACATTTTGTCAGAACTCTCCACCATGACCCATCCATCTTGGGTGGCTCTACACAGCTTGGCTCTCATGGTTTCATTGAGTTAGACTAGGCTGTGGTCCATGTGATCAGTTTGGTTAATTTTCTGTGTTTGTGGTTTTCCTTCTATCTGCACTCTGATGAATAAGGATAAGAAGTTTATGAAAGCTTCCTGAGGGGAGAAACTGACTGTGGGGGAAACTGGGTCTTGTTCATGGGCAGGGCCATGCTCAGTAAATCTTAAAGGCAATCTTAAAGGAAAACCAGTCAATCCTAAAGGAAATCAGTCCTGAATATTCATTGGCTGACTGATGCTGACACTAAAGCTCCAATATTTTGGCCACATGATGTGAAGAACTGACTCACTGGAAAAGACCCTGATGCTGGGAAAGATTGAAGGTGGGAGAAGGGGATGACAGAGGATGAGATGGTTGGATGGCATCACCGACTCGATGGGCATGAGTTTGAGCAAGCTTCAGGAATTGGTGATGAACTGGGAAGCCTGGCGTGCTGCAACCCATGGGGTTGCAAAGAGTCAGACACAACTGAGAGACTGAACTGAACTGAACTGATGTCGACGATTTTAGTCGAACTTCATCTCAGTTAGAGGTTAGGACTCTTCTGTTCCTTTAGAAGAGTCCCTCTTCTGTGGATTCAGACTTCTTTGAGCTGGCCATCACTGGTCCTGCAGGGGGGCACATGAGTATGTGTGTCAGTGTTCCGGCTCAAGTAGACTCCCTCTGACCATCGGGAGCTACAAGCCTGGAGATACCTGAACAGACGGGCAGGACTCAGCTTCACCTGCAAATGGGAGTCTGTAACAGGAACCACACTGGACTTGGCTAAGAACGATCTAGGCTGATATCCTACTCATAGGTTAAATAACTCAGGTGTGGGGAAAGGCGAATGATGAACTGTAACATTTCAGTGAAATTTCTTTTAGGGGACCACCAGGCAAACCTACTCAAAGAGGGAGGGATTGGGAGTTGAAGAGGGGGTTCCTTTGAAGGCAGCAGATGGAGCCACTGTCAACCAACCGGGGAAGACAGAGATCTCGGGTCAGGGAATGAAACTTCAGTGATGCACCTCGTGTTAGAGTGGGAGTGTGAGCTGGCCTGGCGTCTGTAGCTCAAGAAAGGCTGGTGGGGCTTGCCTGCTGGCCCAGTGGTAAAGAATTCGCCTGCCAGTGCAGGAGACACGGGTTCAATCCCTGGTCTGGGAAGATCTCACATGTTGTAGAGAAATGAAGCCCTTGCACCACAACCATTGAGCCTGTACTCCAGAGCTGGGGAGCTGTAACCACTGAGCTCACCTACTGCAGCTCCTGATGCCCACGTGCCCTAGAACTCGTGCTCTGCAACAAGGGAGTCACTGCAGTGAGAAGCCCGAGCACCACAACCAGAGAAAAGCCCATGCACCACGAAGACCCAGCACAACCAAAAATAAATAAATACAACTATTTTTTTAAAAAAAGAAAGAAAGGCTGCTGGAAGCAGAGGAGGAGGGGAGGTGGCAGCAGCCAAAGGGAAGCTCTCGGGGTGGCAGGTGGCCACTCGCAGGAGAGCCAGTGTAGACCGCAGATGGAGCAAATTGCACAACGGTCCTGAGCTAGTGGTAGCTAACCTGGCAATCAAGAGAGAATAGGAAAAAGGCTAAGGGATTCCCGAGTCTTCCCAACTGTTCCTAGGGAGAAGGATGGACTTCACTCAGAGAAGAATGCCAGTTCAAGTGAGTATATTTGGAAATATATGTGATTTCCAAATTTGGAAATTGTATGTGAGACATGTTCATGGAAGAAAATCTGAATCTGAAACATCCCACAGATTGCCTGCCAGACAGAAGAGCTCCTGGAGCTGTTTCCAGGGCTGAATGGGTCTGCACTCCGCCCCCAGGCTGGTGACCGGGAATCAGTCATGGCAGAAGACCTGACCTTGTGGCTTCCTGAACTGGCTCTGTGCTGAGCAAGATGTTGTGCGTTCAGGATCAGGTAAGATAGCACTGACTCAGGATGATCAGAAAAAAAGGAATTAATGCCTTACACATGGGGCTGACCCTCTTGAGGCAACCTACCCATCTCTTGAGAATGAGGGTGCAACCCTTGACTCTTATGTGCAGCCATAATATGCAAAGCATCTCAATTTGCTCCGTCTGCTCTTCTGAAGGTATCTCCTTCAATCCTAAGCAGCTCGCTTCATTTGAAATAGTTGCAGAGGTGTCTAGAAGTTATTCTGAGTGAATTTGTCTCTCTGTTAGATGAAGGAAAGGATATGTCCTTTGATTTACTTTTATCTCTCTGTTTTTCAGTGCAGCATCACACAGACAGGAGCGATTTGTAACTTACGGATGTGCATCTAGGTGTGACCAATCAAACGGCCAAGGCACAGGTGCACATGCGGCAAGACGTGCGGCAAGTCGTGTCCGACTCTTGCGACCCTCTGGACTGTAGCCCACCAGGCTCCTCTGTCCATGGGATTCTCCAGGCAAGACAACTGGAGTGGATTGCCATGCCCTTCTCCAGGGGATCTTTCCAACCCAGGGATCAAACCTGCATTGCAGGCTGATTCTTTACAAGGGAAGCCGACAAGTGCACGCACACACACACACACACACACACACACAAATCAGCCAATTGTCTGCATTCCTTCTGCCTCACCTGACTCATCCCAGCTCCTCCCACTCCGAGCATGCAAGGCCAGTGGTTGAGCCCTGTACAGTGAAATGGCGCAGAGCAAGCAGATGCTTTAAAATGAAACGTCAGCTTTCATTGGATTCAATACCTTCCTCTTAACCTGATCTTCTTTTAAAGTGGTTTCTTTGGTGTTGCCTTTGTTTAAGAATAAAGCGTGCAAAGACTGAGCTAAAGTAGAGCGTTCGTCACCAGTCACATCTGAGAACACTGGACTCCACTTGAAGGCAGGCTGGTGACCACCTGCCTCCCTTCTCCCTTTTTGCTCAATGGTAAACCCAAGGCTTCAGTTCCTTTCTGCCAAAACCCCTTTCATCTTGCTTTTTGAAAGAATCTCATTAGCACATTTTGTCTTTCCCTGAGAATGTTACTGAGTGTTAAACCATAGCAAAAGGAACTCTGTCATCAGCCACAGTTTTCTAATACCCTCCCTTAGCTAGTTTGTAGAAGGAATGAAATAATCAAAACAATCCTTGACCCTAGGAGGGAAACAACAGTCAAACTCAGCAGAGCTGGAGAGATGAGTCTGGTGGGTAAGTTTCCCTGAGTCACAAGCAAATCAGTAATCCTCTGCTAAAGGAGAAAAGATAAAACTGTTCTCCAGGTTTCATTAGGGAAGAAATCATTCCATCGATGGCCTGGGCTCTTTTCTCAACTTTTTTGAAAACATATTTCTTTATGTATTCAGCTGTGGCACATGGGATCTTTCGTTGCGGCCCACGGTCTCCTTAGCTGCGGTGTGTGGACTTACTGCTCTGCAACATCTGAGATCTTTAGTTCCCTGACCAGGGATCGAACCCAAGTCCCCTGCATTGCAAGGCAGATTCTCAACCACTGGACCACCAGGGAAGTCCTCCTTTTATTAACTTTTAATGGCCCACTTAAACACACAGAGACAGCGCAGAAACATTCTTTGGGCTTGAGTTCAGGTTTTTCCAAAAGATGCTATGGAAAAGCCCAATGAACTTTTTGGCAAACCCAATATGATCCTGTCACTCTGCTGCTGAGAAATGTTAGCAAAGGAATTACGAAAAATCAATGCAAACCCTTGCCTGCTACGAGCCATTTCCCCAGGCCCAGCTTGGTCGACCCCAGGACCCCACACAGATCCACACTGAACGGGGCCATTTCCCAGACGGACCATGGTTTCCCACGATTGGGGGCTCCTTCTTTTGTTTTCTCAAGTTCCCACTACCCTGTCCTGTTTTAGAAAGGCTCCTCCAGTCCTTCAAACCCTGCATCCTGTCACGTTTTCTAATTATATCAAATTTGAGGTCTTTTTTTTTTTTTCTTTAAGCAGCTCTGTGTCCTCCATTAGTTTGTATTTTCCTTGAAAGCAAGCATGAGACCATTTGTTTTGATATTTCCGGGGCTTTCCCTTATGCTTAGAGAGGAGTGAGTACTTGATAAAATTTGATTCTTGGGTGAAATTCACAGTAGTTAACATCTGGCATAGCCAAGGCAACAGACACTGGGACAGACCCAGCAGACAGAGGTTGGCTGGAAAAACGGGTCACCCACACGGTCACGTGCTAGCCCAGCATCAGCACAGATCTGATGATTCAGTGAATGAATGAATGAGTGAAAACTAGAAACCCTCCTTGCTGGCCTTAACCCCTTCACTTTCCCCAGGAACAAAAAGAACAGAGTGAGGACCAGACTCCCCCTGACCCCCTAGCATCCTCACAGCGGCTGTTCTGGAAAGCTCCCACCAGCCTGGCAGTCAGTACCGGGCTCGGAGTGGCCCACCTTGCTCGACTGTCTCAGGCATCATCTCTGCCCTTGGTGCCATTTGTCTTGAGAGGGTCTCCCCTCCAACACATTCAAGCTCCTCCTGGAGTGAACCCAGTTCTGCTGGAAGATGATTTATGTTCAGGGAGTAATGGTCAGAATTTCACGTCCACTCCATTTATGCTGCTGAGGGGGCTAAGAGATGTATTTTGAACAAAGCAAGACCAGGACAGGGCACCTGTAGGGAATGAGCTGATAAATGGGAGCTAGAAAGCAATGCCATTCCCAGAGGGGAAGGCGATATTCACCAGATAGACTCAAACCAGCCCGCCTCTGAATAAACAGAGCTGACTCCACAGTGGGCCCAGGGCCTCTCAGTGGCATCAGCAGGTTTGGACACTTTCCTGCTCCGTGTGGGGACATAACGTAAACTGGGGTCTGAGTCACCATCTCCTTTTTTCTCTGTCTTCATTTTGCTTGACTCAGCCAATGGTCCTGCTGTAACTAAGGTACCCACCTCCATCTCCACGAAAGGGACATTTCTAATCTCTACCCCTGACTCTCTCTCCTCCACCCCAGCCTCCCAAATGCATAAAATATAAAGTTTCTGTTCCAGATCAAAGAGAAATGTATTATGATACATCAACAGCTAGCCAAGTTACTCTACATTACGTCAGATGGTGACAAGGGATAGATTCGATGTTTGACACATGTCACATCGGAGATGCCAGATCGAACCACATCAATTTAAAATGGGATTTTGTAATAAACTCACAAGATTTCTAATAATCCAGAACATCCTGGGCCCAGAGAGCTGAATGGAGGTGCAGTCCAATAAGCTAACATCTCAGAGTCCCACCTTTGCAGTCCAATTTGAGGCCTGAATTGGATTTGAGCCATCTGGCAGGAAAGAAACAAAGATGAATCAGATATTGAGAGCAGAAAATCATAACTTGTTAGATCTGCTATGAACCATGGGCCTGTACATCTAATATTACCTTCACGGCAACCCAGGGAAATCCACACACAAGCCAGGCATCACCACTCCCAGCTGATGGATCAGGGTGGGTTCTAGAAGGATAGAGAAGGTGCCCACATTCAAATAGAATATCTGGGTGAAGTAGACGCCGGACTGCAGATCCCCAGTGGCCTGCCGCAAATTTCTCTCTGCTGAATCATGCTGCTTCTTGATAAAAAGGGGTGCAGAATGGCTCAGACAGTAAAGAATCTGCTGCAGTGCGGGAGACCTGGGTTCAATGCCTGGGTCATGAAGATTCCCTGCAGAAGGAAATGGCAACCCACTCCAGTATTCTTGCCTGGCGAATCCCATGGACAGAGAAGCCTACAGTCCATGGGGTCACAAATAGTCAGACACAACTAAACGACTAACATGTTCACTTTCACTAATGTTAATATTAGTTATAACATCTCTGTGGTTAGCACTGTCCTAAGACTTTCCCTGCTCTAACTCCCTTAAGCCTTCCAATAAATCCACAGAGTAGATTCTGCCCTACCCCCATTCCACAGATGAACAAACTGAGGTCCCAAGAGGTTAGGCAATCTACAAGTGCTAGTTAGGAGCAGGGCTGGGCTTTGATGCTAGGCAGATTGGCTCCAGGGCCAGGTTTTGCCTCGGACAACATAAAACCTTAAGTGCGCATTGTTGCTTAACATCCCAGCTGGAAGTTGAATTAATCCTATTGATTCCAGAATTCCCCAGCACCAGTCCCCAACATGAACCCTGAGAATGGACCCTCATCACTGGCCCCTGACAGTTGGAAGACAAAAGCCCAGGTTCATATACTTGTCAACCTCGGGCCCTCCAGATCCTTTTTCTGGACACACAGAAGGGTGACCTTTGGGGAGGACACTATAATCAGATGTGAGGGAAGAGACCATTCTTTGGACATAAAGCTTAGAGATAATATTTTTAATTTCTTTTGCTTCTACCTAGATAAGAAATCATAGAACATCAATTCTGGTTTATTTTTGATCTCTTACATGATGGGCGAGCTGAGCTGTCCCTCCCTGATCCTTCCCAGCCTGGCATTACTTCTTGCAGGCTTCTCTTTCCCCGAGGGAGCCTTGGGCTGAGCTGTGCACTTGTTACCGAGAATGTATTAATAGCCGCCTCTGTCCAACATCTCGCTGCTGTTCCTTCAACGTGAATGTGAGGCAAGCAGGGAACATGGTATTCTTTGTGGTTAAAAAAATAAATAAAAAGACAGTGTGTGGAAGTGTGGAGAATCGGTTAAGGAAGGGAGAGTGTTGGGTATGTGATATGGAATAAAATGTGCTTCCCCCTGCAAAAATAAATAAGACGCCTGCAGAGCACGCATCCCACTCCTGCCCTGTCGGAGAGATGAAGCTTCAGAAACTTTTTCAGCTACTCATTTTGTGAAAAGAGGTGAAGTCTAGAAATATGCATTCTGTTTTGTATCATTTTGTGGAGATCACGGATTCCAAAATAGAATCAAGACATGGAGTTTCGGGCTATTTCCAGGTGCCGGGGTGGTTGGAGCCATGGAATTAGAATTCCACATCCCACGATCCCCTAGGCTTTCTGTGTTTTATGAAGTTGATGAAATAGATCTAGAGTCAGTAATTTAGGGCTCTTCACCTGCTGCCCCGAATGAGACACCACATTTAAGTGAATAAACACATGACGTTAATACTGTTTGCAGAGTTCAGCAATAATGGCATTTCTGGGATGATATTAGGCTAGACGGAGAGATATTTGTGGGGGGCTTCTGCCAGAACCAACAAAATCCTGCTTCCCTGACTCTTTGTTTCCTTTTTGAGGATCTTCTGGACCCAGGAAGCCCCAGGTGGGACTAGTGGTAAAGAACCCATCTCCCAGTGCAGGAAGCGTAAGAAACACAGGTTTGATCCCTGGGTCAGGAAGGTCCCCTGCAAGAGGAAGTGGCCCCCCCCGCTCCAGTATTCCTGCTGGAGAATCCCATGGACAGAGGAGCCTGGCGGGCTACACAGTCCACAGGGTCAAAAGGAGTCAGACGTGACTGAGCACGCATGCCCAGAAAGTAGAGCCTATGATACAGAGCGAAGTAAGCTAGAAAGATGAATATATTAAGCTAGAATATATTAAGTTATATACATGGAATCTAGGAAAACGGGACTGATGAACCTAGTTGCAGAGAAGAATGGAAGTGGAGACAGAGCACGGACTTGTGGACACAGCGGGGGAAGGAGAGGCCGGGATGAATTGAGAAGGCAGCGTTGACACGTGCACACGATCGTGTGTAAAACGGACAGCTAATGGGAAGCTGCTGTCTGACACAGCGAGCTCAGCCCAACACTCTGCGATGACCTAGAGGGGGCAGGGTGGGAGTGGGGCTAGAAGGGAGGTCCAGGAAGAAGGGGATAGATGCATATATATGTATGATTATGACAGATTTGCAGTGTCGTATGGCAGAAACAAACGCAAGCTTGTAAAGCGATTATCTTCCAATTAAAAATTTTTAAAAAGGAAAACACTGTCTATCGTTATTATTATAAACAAGCATCTCCCACATTACCTGGGAAATAATTCTCGACTCCCATTTCCATTCAGAATGAATGGATGGGATGTTACCAATCCTTCATCTTACCTGAGCATTTCCTGAGTTTTCACGTCCTGCTACCCTAGGATACTGGGAGCAGGGGTGCAGGGGTAGACACACACATTGCATCCAGATACGATTCTGTAGATACACAGAATTGCATCCAGAAACGATCCCGGACATCCCCATGGCGTGAAATCTACACCCCACAGACCAACCCCTCAACGAGCACAGCTTGAGAAAGAGCCAAGTTTTCCTGGTCTGTGAATCGCTCCCACGTCACCCAGAGCACACTGACTGAGATCAGCAATTCACCCCACCCATGATCCTCGGAGTTTATTAATCAGCACACGAAGCTTTTCTTTTTTTTTTTCTGGGAAAGTTGCTGATCACCCAGCAGGCCTACAGAAATAAGTCCTCTCGGAGTGGAGCTCAGATGGTGACTTTTGAAATGAGTGCTCCAGGCAGCTCCCTGTGACGTCAGCACTGGGGACCATTGACAAGAGGAGGAGCATTGAACCCAGAGAGTGAGACACCCCTCGGGTCATTTTAATGAAAGAATGAGAGTAAGACAAGGCCACCAGCAAGGGTTGGTATAAAGGAGCCCATGGAGGGTCCAACAAATGACAGGACAACAGTCCAAGCAGTCCAGGGACACCAAGGAGGATATTGAGGTGCGTGGGCACCGAAGTAAGGAGTAAAGGGGATTCCCAACCAGAAAATACTGCTCTTAAAATTGAATTCCAGTTGGTTTACAAAGTTGTGTTAGTTTCAGGTGTCTAGCAAAGTAATTCTGGTGTCCAGTAAAGTATATATATAGTTCAGATAACCCTTACAGGCTATTACAAGGTATTGAGTAGAGCTCCCCTGTGCTCTATAGCAGGTCCTTGTGCTTCATCTATTTTATTTACAGTCATGGATTCAGAGTCTTGCCTGTGCATCTGGCCACAACATGCAGCCTTGCTCTGCCTGTGGACGGGGCTATTTTTCTCCAGCACTCATTCCTTGTTGGGAGCCATCATAAACGCACACCAGTCCACGGACAAGGCATCCTGACTCACCCTTTCCTGGGCCCCCTTCAGAACAGCTGTGTGTCCCAACCATCCTATCCTACCTTCAGTTCTTGAGTGGATGGAGTCTCAACAGAGCCCGAAAGTGAACGTATTAGTTGCTCAGTCCTGTCCAACTCTTTGGTGATCCCCATGGACTGCAGCCCGCCAGGATCCTTGGTCCACAGAATTCTCAAGGCATGACTGGAGTGGGTTGCCATTCCCTTCTCCAGGGGATTGTCCTTACCCAAGGATCGATCCCAGGTCTCCTGCACTGCAAGTAGACTCTTCCCCTTCTGAGCCACCAGGGAAGGCCCTGGTGAGCCGAGTCCAGCCCATCCACACTGACCCGTCACTAAGGCGGTGCTGCCGCAGAGCACAATGGTGTGAGAGTCTTCTCCGTGTCAACCTTGCTTCTCACTTTCAGTTGGGTGAACAGTTGGGTTTCTGGCCTCCAGTTCCCTGACAAACCAAATTATAGTGCAACTCATAGGCCTGACCATGGAGGCAAAAGCCCGGGGTTGCCAGAGGCGGCTCCAAGACAACCTCAATTCTGCTTCCCCAGTTCCATGAAAAAAAACTCCCAGGAAGGCCACCCAGGTCTGCTACTGTCCAGCCCCAGTGGCCCCCAGGCCTTCCAGGGTCCTGAAAACCCTCCTTCTCATCCCGTCTCAAGATGAAAGCAGTAGCCATTTATCCAACACCTCCCATGAGCTCTTTGTCCAACATTTTACCTCTGTTCTTGTTCATCTTGATCATTTCACAGCTCAGAAAAGTGGGTTTCAGAGAAATGCAGAGTGCCTTATCCCAAACCAGACGGTCAATAAATGTGTTTTTGGTGTTCCAGTGTTCCGAAAAGTCATGATATTTTTAAGAACTGAGATATGAATGCCTTTGTTGTTACAAAAATCATTTTGATATTGAGAGGGTAACAGGCAGGAAGGCCAGGGGTATCCAAACGGAGGAAAGAGGCTGCAAGTGCCAGACATTTTTATCTCTCTTAAGCGGCACGAAGAAAAAAACCAGTGATATTTTTTCTTCTCTGTACAAATTTAAAAGGAGGTTTCTCTTAAAATGCTGTGTTGCCATGACACCTGGTTTCACCTGAAGCTAACTACTCTCAAACATTGAGTTAACCAATACATTTCTTTTTCTTATGGAAATGTTGTCTTAAGCTATCTTAATGTACCCCAGACTCTATCTTCAAGTTGGTTCCGCCAAATGGCCCAACCTACTTACTCAAGTATTGTTCCCCTAATCTACGTAAACGAAACAATTTGTTGGTATTCTGCCCTTCTACAAGATTCAAGTCAATTGTTTTATGGCCAGGGATGAATTATCTGGTGCCATTCTAAATTTTATGACATTCCTTTCTTTTCATTAACAGACTGTGAGTGACTATATAACATACAGCTAAAGACAAGGAGGGGGTACTCTTTTGCCCTCTTCTGATGCCTATGTCAGAAGCTTTCTCTATCTCCTTTATACTTTAATAAAACTTTATTACACAAAAGCTCTGAGCGATCCAGCCTCGTCTCTGGCCCCGGATTGAATTCGTCTCCTCCGGAGGCCCAGAATCCCGCGTCTTATCGTTCAGCAACAACCTTTCAATATTTAAAAAAAATACGAGCTCCAAAGCATTTATAATTTTTGCTCCAGATCAAGGACTCAATTGTTCAATTTTTAAAAATTATATCCAAAGTCTAAACAGGCGTCTGCCTGAGAGAGCCAGAATGAGCATCCACATTGTGGTATCACAAATTTTTTTTTTTCATTTATTTTTATTAGTTGGAGGCTAATTACTTTACAATAGTAATTGTAGTGGTTTTTGCCATACATTGACATGGATCAGCCGTGGATTTACATGTGTTCCGCATCCCAATCCCCCCTCCTGCAAATTTCTATTTTGAGAATAAACCTTACTGTATTTAAAATTTTTTTTTTAACAAGTGAGATATGAAAATGATAGGGTAAAAACTGATGCAGTAACTGCACATTGAATTCATCCTCTGAACCCAATGAAAGCAAAGGAAACAAAGATTAAATCACATACTCTCTTAGAAACATCAGCAAAACTATTAATATACCGGCTATTAAAAACTATTAGCATCAGCAGGCTCAGACCACCATGACAGACAGGAGGCTTATACAACAGAAATACATTTCTCAGGATACTGGAGGCTGAAAGTCCACCATCCAAGTGTCATCAGGTGTGGTTGCTCCCGAGGCCTCGCCCCTTGGCTCGTGGGTGGCCACCTTCTCACCGTGTCCGTGTGTGGCCTTTCCTCTGTGCACATGATCCCTGGCGTCTTCTCCTTTCCTGATAAGGATACCAGTCCTGTTGGATTAGGGCCCCAAGCATATGGCCTCATTTAACCTTAATTACCTGGCAGCTCAGTGGTAAAAGAATATGCCTGCCAATTTATGCAGGAGACTCAGGTTCAATCCCTGGGTCGGGAAGATCCCTTGGAGAAGGAAATGGCAACCCTCTCCAGTATTCTTACCTGGGAAATCTCATGGACAGAGGAGCCTGTGCTATAGAGGAGGTGTGCTACAGTCCATGGGGTGGCAAAAGAGTTAGAGAACACAACTTAGCAACTAAACAACAACAACCACCTCTTTAAACGTCTTATTCCAAATACAGTCACATTGAGGCTTAGGGTTTCAACAGATGGATGTTAAGAGAGACACAGTTCAGCCCACAATTCAGTTTGCTCTTATGAGTTAGAGTGCAGCTCATGAGGGAAAGAATTTCCAGTTTATCCCTCATGGCACCTTCCTGTTTAACCCAAGGATTCATCTGGATGTCATGGCCTTCTCCCCTGATCTTTTGGGTGTTGCTCAATCACTCCACCTGGAGGACTCTGACTCCCCTGGGCTCCAGGCCCTTGCCAGCTTTGTCATTGTCCTTGAGCTATTTCTCTCTGGTTGGTTCAACACCTCTGCACCACGTTCTCAAGCCCCTTCTCCCTGTATTGAAGGTTCTCTGCCAGCTCTGGGTTGGGACTCCAGGAGGCCCTGGGACTTCAGTGGCTGCAGTATTTCCAGATGTTCTGCAGCATCTCTTCACATCTCCTGGCAGATGCCAGCTCATCTCTTCCTGTCTCCATTTACGTGGGCAACCAAGCTCCTGGTCCCGAACTGAATGGCCCATCCTCCCCACAGCCATTTCTGGAGTAGAGATGAGGATGAATGTGGAGCCTTAAGGATGCTCATCACTCACTGGCTTAGGAGACCAGCCTGCCTCTTCCTCGGGTTTCTGCAGTTCCCAAGGTCTCCTTAGCGCAGTCATGCACAGCCCATCATGTACTCCGAGACTGGGTTTTCCTAATTTTACATTAAAACATAGAGTGAGATGGGGACGGGGCATGAGTGGGACTTCTGGGGTCCCGACAGTGATCCACTTCTCTGTCTGGGCGTTCACTGCACAAGGGCGTTCGGTTTGTGAAAACTCACCATACACTTACACAGTTGCACAGTTTTAGCATATGACACTTTCATAGCAAATTCCTTCCGTTCCCCCACCAGAAACACAGAGCGACACTAAAAGACAATTTTGAAAATGGAAAAGAAAATCACCCAGAACGCCACCATCCTCACACTGTCTTCATTTTGTGTGCTTTCCTCTAATTTCTGTGCATAGGCTTTTCTATTTTTAGGCAGACCTTTTGGTATCCTGCTTTTCCCACTGAATGCTATGCAGTAAACATTTCCCACAGCCTGGTTGCAATCATTTTAATTTCAGCAGTTTCATATTTTCCCCACCATGTGGTGCATTAAATATAGGAACTCAACAACACAGTCCTCAGTGAGAGAAGGGTCTATTCTGGAGGCTGCCTGTAATGGGGTGTCTAAGAACATAGACACCTGGGTGGCTCCCTCCCCCAGTCCAACCCCGGGGAACAGAATGGGGACCTGAGGGTAACTCTGGGGACGCACGGGTCTGATGCTGGAACTCCAATACTTTGGTCACCTGATGTGAAGAACTGACTCCTTGGAAAAGACCCTGATGCTGGGAAAGATTGAGGGCAGGAAGAGAAGGGGACGACAGAGGATGAGATGGTTGGACGGCATCACCGATGCCATGGACATGGGTTTGAGCAAGCCCTGGGAGTTGGTGATGGACAGGGAAGCCTGGCGTGCTACAGTCCATGGGGTCACAAAGAGTCGGACACAACTGAGCGACTGAACTGAACTGAACTCCCATGAAATAAGCGATATTCCTACAAACCAGTATTGAGCATCTGATGCATATGGATCTCAGTTTTCTCATCAGTCACTTACTAGCAAACAATCTTGGAGAATAACCTCTCCACTCTGAGACTTGGATTCCCACTTGTGAAAGGAGAACTCCACCCTCACAGGGCTCGGGATTAAATGTGACAGCACCCAATGCGTCTAGCACATAGTAGGTGTTCAAGAGCCCTCAGGGGAATCGTTGAGGGGGTGTGGATCATCAGAAACTCTTCAAACACACTTGACACTTGAGTTCTGGGTCAGACAGACAAAGTCCAATGTCTACTCTCCCCACTTACTGAGGGTTCAAGCCAGCTCCCTCAATTACTGATTAAGAGACGTTAGGCAAGTCATTTCATCCCCTGGCACCTCAGTTTGGCATGGCACCTCAGTTTGGCATAACCCCTCATAACGGCATTCTTGTGAGAGCTAATGTGATTTATCAGAAGTGCTAAGACATAGTACTTCTTGATAACTAGAAGATATTAAATGGTGTTTTGTATATTTAATATGCCCAGCCAGGATATCACAAATCAGATCCCAGCTTTGTTCTGGCTGTTAAGAAAGTTACTTAACATTTCTGTGCCTCAGTTTTCTTATAAGTGAAGTGAAAATAATAATAATTATAGTAATCAGATATATTACAGGGTATATAATAACCTACCTGGTAGCTCAGACAGCAAAGAATCTGCCTGCAATGCAGGAGACCTGGGTTCGATTCCTGGGTAGGGAAGATCCCCTGGAGAAGGGAGTGGCAACCCACTCCAGTATTCTTTCCTGGAGATTCCCATGGACAGAGGAGCCTGGCGGGCTACTATTCATGGGGTCACAAAGAGTCAGACACAACTGAGTGACTAACTTTTACTTTCATATAATAATAATAATCTTAGGTAATGGTTGTTTAAAAAAATTAACTAAATAGAATATCCCAAATCCTGATATAGTGCTTGGCACATGGTAAGTTTCAATAAAACTTTATGAATAAAAAAGGAAAAGACAGGAGACTTGAGAAAATAACTGGAATCCCAATCCCCTGGTGAACAGCAAGGAAGCAACAATATACAGGTACTATGTTATTTTAGGAATTAACAATTTAAGGATCCATTCACTGAACCAGAGCATTTGGGCTCTTTTCTGAGTGTTTATCTTTGGCTTTCGAAAGCTCTCAACCCGGGAAGAGCTCTTTGCCTCTGACATGTTGACTTCTCCAGTTGCTTTTCCTCATTCAAGCTAGAAGTCCTCTCTTTGAGAAAACAGGTGAGGTAGAAAAGTGATTGCCCCACTCCAACCAGAAAGCCTTTCATGGAGACAAAAGAGGAGCCAGCTCAGAGAGAAAACCTCAGCTCCGCTTGCGGATCCCCGGTTTCTAATCTCTTCTACACAAACTGCTGTCAGTTTCAACTGCCTATAGCTCAGCCCCAAACAAGACTCTTTCCAGCTTAAAAATAGTCAGTACTTCCTTATTGTGGAGCAAATCGTATAAAAATAGGTCAGATTCAGTATTCAGAATCCTCCAGAATCCAGCCTCCATCCATCTCTCTGGCCTTACTTCCTGAAGACAAGTGAAAGTCGCTCAGTTGTGTCCAACTCTTTGTGAGCCCGTGGACTATAGCCTTCCAGGCTCGTCTGTCCATGGATTTCTGAGGCAAGAATACTGCCATTCCCTTCTCCAGGGGATCTTCCTGACCCAGGGATTGAACCTGGTCTCCCACATCGTAGGCAGGTTCTTTTCCATCTGAACCACCAGGGAAGCCCCATCCACCTCCCTGACCTTACATCTTAGGAATTTCCAAAGTTACTATCATGCACTAACCCAGCTCCATTGGTTACTGAGGCTAGATCACTCACCCATGAATTCTCCTTTCTATGTGTTGATGACTCTGTTTTCTCCACTTCATCCAACTCCTTCTGTTAAAATTCTACCCATTCTTCAAGAGCGGTCTACTCTTGGGTGACATCACCTACACCTGTCGTGCTTTCTCACTCTTAATTTTTCCTTTTGATACCGACCAGGATTTTTGGCCTTCCCCAATTAATGGAAACTGGCTAGAGGCCAGACAAGAAATTCAGGCAAGGCTTTACTGGGTCACTGTGCCAGCTGCAGGAGGGGGTGAAAACAAGTAACAGTTTCCTTTGCTTGCTCTGCAAGGAGGGATTGAGCTGGTTTCTTATACGGGGTGAGGGTAGGGATATGCCCAGGGTTTGGGCTGGAGGAGGGGGTGTAGGTGGTCTTCCCACCCTTTTGAGGGGTTGAGTGCAGGCAGCACGCTCTGGGCGCTGAGCCATGTGAAGCCAAGACGGCTGTGTATAGGACGGAGCCCACCTGGCCGTGGCTGAGACTGCCCTCTCCACCTGTGGTCCTTGACCCGGCATCACGCTTGTCACCCAGGGAACTCCAGAAGAAAATACTGATGCCTGGGCCAAGTCCTCAAGCCAGCTCGTTCAGGATCGGAGGGCTGGGTTCAGACAGTGGGTACTTGGTAAAGCTCTCCAGGGGGTTTTAGCATGCGGCCGGGGTTGGCGACCAGCGAAGTCACCAGTTTGGGTTCTCAGCTGAGGCTGTGGTACCCCTGGGTCCATCTCTTTCATATTTCCTCCCCACTTCGCCCTCCTCCTCCCCACCCATTCATCCCAACTCTCCCTGGGGACTTCCCCTCAAAAAGCAAAAGGTAAGGTATCTACAGCCTTGGCTGAGGACAATCCCTCGCCCACAGGGGACATCCAGCCATGCCTGAAGGCATTCTGGGTTGTCGCCCCTGGGGAGGCAATGGGTGAAAGGCAGGGATACTGCGAGACATCTTCAATGAACAGGACAGCACACGCATCCCTCACACACATACACACACAACAGAGAACTACTCAGGCCAAAGTATCAGCAGTGCTAAGGCTGAAAAACCTTCACCTACAGGAAGGGACAGCGGACTGCAGCCTCAGGCCAGAGGCTTCCTACACGGACACAGCGTGGGAGCAGCAGGCCTTGTGCTCCAACCTTGGTCTCCAGTCCAACGCCCCGGCCGTTTACTACAGCCCCTGGACCTCATCTGCAAAGAGCTTTCTCAAATTCCAGGTTGCCCAGTCGATCTGCTCTTATAAAAAGACAATCGGATATGAAAACCTAAAATTCCAGAGAGACCAGGAAAGGCAAAGTAAAAAAAGAGAGGAAATGTTACTTGCAAAGGCCATAAATGCAGCAGGTACACCGTGACTGTGCAAGACCGTTAGCCCATGAAAAATTAATTCTGGTTTCATTCAATAGTAACTGACCAAAAAAGAAGGGGAGACTCAAGTAATTTTAAACAGCGCCATCCCGGCCAGTGCCAACCGGTTGACTATCTGGAGGTAGGTACTGTCAATCACTGAGCCTGCGAAGCAGAAAAACAGTAATTTCAGAGAGCTTGCAAATCACCCAAACAGCAGCCTGTTTTCAGTTCTCTTTTCCATTTGAAAGCATTCAAGCAGCAGCTAGATGGAAAGCAGTCCTCTGAAAATGTGAAGATAGAAGGTTTATTGGTTCCCTTCAGACCAAAAGAGGGAAAATAAGGTAGTGGACACAAAGAAAATGAAGTGTGCATTTCTCTCACTCCACCTCTAATGAATGGAATCATCAGACGAGTCAGCCTCCATTGAGAATGGAAAATGGGCTGTCCATCACTCCATCTTTAGGCTGTAAGTATTGGGTACCAGAGCCAGAGAAAAGCATCCTGATTCCTCAACAAATAGAAACACCTGCCTCTCAGAGAAAATGTTGATGTCTGTTAATACAGGCTGAAGTTGTTGCCGTGAAGATGGAGACTTTAATTCACAATAACCACCAACACCAAGTTGCCACTGGGAGCTTGAAATGCATGCAGAATAAACAGGTTCTCTTGTGAGGCAGGACATTCCTGGTTTGACCAGTGTTAACAGGAGCTAGCAAATGTTTTACGAGCAGCTCGGTCATCAAGGTGTCACCTTCTGAGTTAGAGCGGGGGCTCCTTCCCATAAAGAACAATTTAAAGCCAAGTTGAAAGCTATGTCATGCTCTTTTTATCTCCACAATGGAATGCATCTGAAACCACTACAAGTTAGAAATGTCCATGGCACCGTGTTTTTTTCTGCATCTGGTTCCTTGATGTCACTTCCCAAGTTTTTCAGTTCTTATCCCGTCGTGCATGCATACTCAGGTCACTCAGACATGTCCGATTCTTTTGCGACCCTGCAGACTGTAGCCCTCCAGGCTCCTCTGTCCATGGGATTTTCCCAGTAAGAATAATGGAATGGTTTTCCATTTCCTCCACCAGGGCATCCAATGAACCCAGAGACTGAACCCACATATCTTGTGTTTCCTGCATTGCAGGCAGGTTCTTTAGCACTGAGCCACACTCTGGAGGTGTTTCCTGGAATTAGCTCTCTATGCTGTGGCCTTGGAACAGAACAAAATCAATCTTCTCCATACCAAGATCAAATCAGGTTTAGGCATATATAGGGTTTTAAAGAAACATGTCTTCCTTCCATAGATAATGGAAGGAGTGTCAGATGAACTCTGCATGAATGAAAAGTGAATGGATGGGCAAATGGATCCATGAAAGAATAAAGAGACGGCTAAATGAATGGATGTCCATGGGTAAGGACACAAAGATGGGACAAGTATACAGTTATATTGTTAAGGGCACAGTCAAGAGTGCCTAGTTCTCTCTGGACGAAAGCAGTACAGATGCAGAAGACTTCAGGAAAAAGCTTTTAAATATTATCAGAAGGAGATCTCTTAGCAGAGAGGAAGGTTTGGAAGTTTGGAAGAAAAGATACTAGCAGGAGGAAGAACAGAGTTTAAAGTGGAGTCAAAAAGTGATGAGTGGTCCATGGTGGCAAAGAAAAAGCGTGACAGAAGATGAGGCTTTATATAGAAAAAGAATTTACAAGTGACCCCCATCACTCTGTGAATGAATTTTGTGTTTTGTTTTGTTTTGTTTTACCCCTCAGCATTTCCTTCTGTTGGAAGAAAAACTTTTCTTATGCCCAATGATGTTTGAGTGGTTAGGGGGTCTGCAAATTAAATGACAGCAGACAGATCAATAGGAGAAATTTTGTTCCACCCACGTGCAGGGGAACACTGTAAAGAATGGCTTCCTGAATAGTCAGGGATAAGGGTTTATATGGGCTTCCCTGGTGGCTCAGATGGTAAAGAATCTTCCTGCAATGCGGGAAACTGGGGTTTAATGGGGGTAAACTGGAGGAGGGGTAGAGCTTCGGGGAGAAAGTATGGAAGGTCCTGAGAAGGCTCATTCACACAATTTTCTCAGAATATCTCAGTGTTAAAGGTCAGTTGCCTACCTACTGAAGACTCCATCAGAGGGGTGTTTATGGCAGCCAAATTCTTAGGAAGCTCTGATTTAGTCAAAGAAGGGACTTTCAGGTAAGATTTCCTTCTGGATTTTCTATAACCTGAATGGGCTTCTTGATGGCTAAGAGGTAAAGAATTCACCTGCCACTGCAGGAGAAGCAGGTTTGATCCCTGGGTCTGGAAGATCCCCTGGAAAAGGAAATGGCAACCCACTCCAGTGTTCTTGCCAGGGAAATCTCATGGACAGAGGAGCCTGGCAGGCTATACTCCATGGGCACAGAGTTGGACACAACTTAGCAACTAAACAACAGTACAACATGAATGTTTTTGGTTTTGAGTAACTGTGCTGTTCTGTTGTTCTCTTCACCTCCATGTCCTTCTTCAGGCTTGCTGACCATTTCAAAATCCTGCTAAGGACTTTGGACTTTGTCCAGAGGGGAGGGGAGCTCTGAAGGGCTTTAAATCACTGTAACTTGTTGAAAGCTGAGTTTTAGAGAGAACTGGAGCCACAGGGAAGACCAATGCAAGGCATAGCAAGATGAACGGCTCCAGAGAACAAGGCATTCCTGCAGGCTTGACACTCAATGCCCCCCGGGAATGGCCAAGGGGAGGTTGCATAGCAGATAGTGCAGGGGACACAGACCCATGGGGCAGCCGCTATTATACCTCCCTAGGGAAACAGTGGGTGACTTTATTTTTGGGGCTCCAAAATCACTACAGATGATCACTGCAGCCATGAAATTAAAAGACGCTTACTCCTTGGAAGGCAAGTTAGGACCAATCTAGATAGCATATTAAAAAGCAGAGACATTACTTTGCCAACAAAGGTCCATCCAGCTAAGGCTATGGTTTTTCCAGTGGTCATGTATGGATGTGAGAGTTGGACTATAAAGAAATCTGAGCATAGAAGAATTGATGCTTTTGAACTGTGGTGTTGGAGAAGACTCTTGAGAGTCCCTTGGACTGCAAGGAGATCCAACCAGTCCATCCTAAAGGAGATCAGTCCTGGGTGTTCATTGGAAGGGCTGATGTTGAAGCTGAAACTCCAATACTTTGGCCACCTGATGTGAAGAGCTGACTCATTTGACAAGACCCTGGTGCTGGGAAAGATTGAGGGCAGGAGGAGAAGGGGACGACAGAAGATGAGATGGTTGGGTGGCATCACTGATTCAATGGACTTGAGTTTGGGTAAACTCTGGGAGTTGGTGATGGACAGGGAGGCCTGGCGTGCCGCAGTCCATGGGGTTGCAAACAGTCGGACACGACTGAGCAACTGAACTGAACTGAACTGAAGGGGCAGAGTGGTGCCCAGCACAGAATCTGACCCCTAGACAGACTTGGGTCCTGTCCTCGCCCCATTACTATCTGTCTGCAGGTGCTTCATCGTCTTCAAGCCTTCCCAGCCATTGAATGGGGATAATAACTATGTCAGGAGGTTACTATGAACTTTAAAATGAGAAAATGACTGCACAGCATGGGGCAGAGTCCTGTCCACAGTGGAGATCTGTGAGAAAGTCTTTTCCTGTCCCACCTTCCCGCATCCCTGCACGAGGGGAAACTGTTTCATCAGCCCATGTCAACTGTCTTCCTCAGTGTTTCCATCTGAGAAACACTCTTCCTCCCTCCCTCCATATTTCTTAAGTAACTAATATTCAGATAAATATCCCCTCCTGTTAACACAGGGCTTCCCAGGTGGCTCAGTGGTAAACAATTCACCTGCCAATGCAGGAGACACGAGTTCAATCCCTGGATCAGAAAGATCCCCTGGAGGAGGACATGGCAACCCACTCCAGTATCCTTGCCTGGAAAACCCCATGGACGGAGGAGCCTGGTGGGTTACAGTCCATGGGGTCACAAAGAGTCGGACACGATTTAGTGCATGAACAACAACAACCTGTTGTATTCTTGCCACCTCTTCTTGATATCTTCTGCTTCTGTTAGGTCTGTACCATTTCTGTCTTTTATTGAGCCCATCTTTTTATGAAATGTTCCCTTGGGATCTCTTATTTTCTTGAAGAGATCTCTAGTCTTTCCCATTCTGTTGTCTTCCTCTCTTTCTTTGCACTGTTCACTGAGAAAGGCTCTCTCATCTCCCCGTGCTAATCTCCGGAACTCTGCATTTCAGAATTGTAAGAAAACAGGGTGAGAACTGGAGCTAACTGGAGCCCAGAGCTTCCCGCTGATTTGACACAACTTACTCTTCCACATGCTACATCAACAGGACTTTACTTGCCCAGGAAAATCAATTTGTGAATTACGTCATTATTGTTTCAGAAACTTCCAGAAAACCTGTAAATCCCGACAACAGATGACTCGGCTAGCTCTCGCCAGGGTAGGAATGCTTTTCTCAAAGAAACAGATCTTCCGTTGGGCTTAAAGAACATTCCTTTAAATCTCCCCAGCTGGCTTGATGACTCTTGCCTGGCTGCACCCACCAGGCCTCAACCGTGATATTGCAAGTTTTGCCCAAGCCCAAATGGCCTCTCCCTTCCCTGAAAGACCCCCTTTAGGGCATTTAAAGCCAGGCAGCATCTTCTGAGGGCCCACGTTTCCTGTTCACATATCCTTACCACCTCTTGCAGACTCAGCCTCAGCAACCCCCTGAGAGAAGCATTCTGTCTAACAGATCATGAAGTCATGCCTAGCCTGGGATCCCCGTGGGGTGAAATCCCTCTCCACGCAGAGAACACGGGAGAGAATTTAAGGCTCAGACCGTTGAGTGCTAAGGTTTGTGTGATCAGAAATGCATGCTGCCACATAACTGTACTTCTATTTTTCTACTTAGGACCTAAGGGACATCCAGGAGGGAATGATGAATGGAATGTTCTTATAGCAAACCGCAAGCCCGTCGTTAGCAGACAGATGACTACAAATGATTCCGGTGGCTCCCGAGAACCAGAGCCAAAGTTTTATTTTTACACAGCACACTTGTCAGAAATCACCAAATGAGAGGAGGCCGGCGTGGCAATATTTATTTTCTCAACTGCTCAGGTCCTGGAAAGTGGTTTTAAAAGAGGGAAAACAGGCTACAGATCAGTCCTTCCATTCTGCCAGGAACCTCAGGGAAGTTAAGTGGAGAACATCTGGCAAGACCCAGGGACGAAATCCCCAAAACATCTGTCACTAGCAAATGACAAAAAATCCCCAAACACCCAGAACGTCTCTCCATATTTGTCTAATTTTACCTGCAACTCAACAGCTTTTTTTAATTCATCAGCCAGCACACGCCGTTCACCATGACAGTGCTCTGAAGGCACGTCCCGGCGCTGCTGTTTAACACTGATTTAAAGGACGTCCGTCCAGCAGGTGCACGGGCTCGTCTGTGCAGACGACGGGGCTGTGAGCAGCTTGGAGACGGTGGTGGCCACCCGTCCCTCATATTCTGACAGCTTCCTTGGTTTCAGGCTTGCTGACTCTCAGCTGCACAGAGAGTATCAGCAATGCTTTCATTTTCAGCTAAAAAAGCAAAAAGTTCTGACTCAGATGAACTTCGTGGTCCGCGCCCCACCTGGATCACGCCCTGCTCTGTCCCGCATGAGAGCTGGCATCTTTTCTGATTCAAATATTTGGAAAGATGAAGGGAGGCTTTAGGACGGTTCTCAGCAAGCTGACACCAGTGTTAGGGACATCGGCTCACCAGGCATCTAACAGGGGGCAGAGCATCCTGAATCTCATACCGGCAGCAGGCCCTCTGCTGCTTGGCACCCCAAAGCAGGCCACTCTGCTAGGCTGCCTCCAGGCCTCCTCATCCCCCCATCCAGGATACAATATTTATTGAGCAACTGCTTTGACTAAGAGAGAGGGGTTGTGCCCTCCTGCAGCGCTGGGCTTCTAGCTTGAGAGACAAGACAAGCATCTTTAAGATGTTTGCTGCTGCTAAGTCGCTTCAGTCGTGTCTGACTTTGTGCGACCCCATAGACAGCAGCCCACCAGGCTCTGCCACCCCTGGGATTCTCCAGGCAAGAACACTGGAGTGGGTTGCCATGTCCTTCTCCAATGCATGAAAGTGAAATTGAAAGTGAAGTCGCTCAGTCATGTCCGACTCTTCGCGTCCCCATGGACTTCAACCTACCAGTCTCCTCCACCCATGGGATTTTCCAGGCAAGAATACTGGAGTGGGGTGCCATTGCCTTCTCCATTTAGATGTTTAGTAATGATACGAAAGCCAAAATAAGTGATTCAGAAATAATAGCAGCTGTCAGGTTCAGAGGAGAGAAAGATCCATAAGGGCTGACAGGATTGAGGGAGGTTTTCTAGATGACATCAGAGTATGTGTGTGTGTGCACGTGCGCTAAGTCGCTTCAGTTGTGTCCAACTCTTTGTGACCCCATGGACTGTAGCCCACCAGGCTCCTCTGTCCATAGGATCCTCCGGGCAAGAATACTGGAGTGGGTTGCCATACTCTCCTCCAGGGGAATCTTCCTGGGGGTAAACTTTATAGAGACCAAAAGCAGGAGAGAGGCCATCCTGGGAGAGGCATCTCCAGGAAAGATGGAAATGAGCAGATGGGGTTTGAGGGTGGCTTGGAGAAACATCAAGGTTATCTGAGGCCCAGGAGAGAGGGGATGAGGCCCAACTGGAAGAGGAATGCTATGGAAGCAAGTCTTCATGAACTGAAGGAACCTCGGCCTGAGGCAGTCCTCTGCCCATTTCTCTGCAGCAGACTCTCTGTCCAGGATCACAGGATTTTACCAGCAAACTGGTACTGACTTATTTCCTCCTGAGACCTGGGGAAAAGATGGGGTATCTAATGAAGATAAATGTAAACACTCTATCTTACTGAAGGCACCAAGTTAAACATACACAAAATACTCTTTAAGTACGTGTTGACCAAAACAGAGTTAGCCCAATGGTACAAGCTCTAAGGCACTCAGGTGCAAAACAGGGTCACAATTCTTCATTTTTTCTAAATCAAATGACAGACAATGAAACAAACTAGAGGGGACAGAAGCAGACCCACAGATTCGCATTCATTTGATTTATGACTGAGGTGAACTACAGAGTCAAAAGGAAAAGATGATCCTTCCCATAACTGGTGCTAGGTCACTTGAATAGTCACAGTTTTAAGAAATAATCTTAGGCCCTCACACTATATACTGAAAACAATTTCAGGTAGTTATGGTAGGTGGGTGCTCAGTCGTGTCCGACTCTTTGTTACCCTGTGGGCTGTAATCCACCAGCCTCCTCTGTCCATGGGATTCTCCAGGCAAAAGTAGTGGAGTGGGTTGCCACTTACAGCTTCAGGGGGTCTTCCTGATGTAGGGATCAAACATGCATCTCCTGCATTGACAGGCAGATTCTTTACCACCAGCACCCCCTGAGTGGTTATATGCCTGGAAAATCACATAAAAGAATATCCTTCTGCACATGGAATAGCAAAGATTTCATAAAGTATTAAAAACACAAAAGCACACTGACCCTCTAGAAAAAGTTTGAGAAACTGCAACAGTTTAGAATGAAGAAGTTTTGTTCATGAAAAGCCAACATTAAAAGAGCAAATGAGAATTCATAGAGAGGGAGGTAATATTTTCAATGCTTACATCTGATTAAGAGGTTGTGCCCAGAATGTGAATAACTCCTTCAGACCAGTAAGGACCAGGCGGGTAAACCAACAAAAAGTAAGAAAAAGATGTGAATAAGCAATTCATACATTAAGAAGATAACCAAATGGTCAATGAACATATGAAAAGTCACTCAAAACTCATTAGTGATTAGGGAAATGCTAACTGAAAGTGTTGTTACTATTGTTCAGTTACTAACTTGTGTCTGACTCTTTGCGACCCCATGGACTGCAGCACGCCAGGCTTCCCTGTCCTACACCATCTCCCAGAGCTTGCTCAAACTCATGTCTATTGAGTCAATGATGCCATCCAACCGTCTCATCCTCTGCTGTCCCCTTCTCCTCCTGCCTTCAATCTTTCCCAGCATCAGGGTCTTTTCCAGTGAGTCAGCTCTTTGCATCATGTGGCCAAAGGATTGGAGCTTCAGCTTCAGCATCAGTCCTTCCAATGAATATTCAGGGTTGATTTCCTTTAGGATGGACTAGTTGGATCTCCTTGTTGCCAAGGGACTCTCAAGAGTCTTATCCAACACCACAGTTCAAAAGTGTCAGTTCTTTGGAGCTCAGTCTTCTTTACGGTCCAACTCTCACATCCATACATGACTTCTGGAAAAACTGAAAACATAGTGAAATACTGTTACACCTTCGCCAAATGGTTAATATGGAAAAGATTCAAAGCCATGTGTTGGCAAGAAGGTAGAACAGCTGAGACTCTCACATTGTGTTAGGTGAGTAGCCTTTGAAACCACCTTTGGGAATGATTTGACAGTGTTGATGGAAATAAGCCATAAACAATCTATAATAGGAATAGAAAAGAGCTTTACCTGAGCCGAGCTGAGGGTGATAGCCCAGGAAACACAGATTCGAGGAAGCACTTCAATTGTGTTCTGCCAGACTGAAAAATGGGGGAGATTTATAAACGCCAGAAAAAAAAAAAAAAAAAACCCAACAACCCACAAAGTTACATAAGCTATTTGTCAAGAGTTAAGTTTGCAGCTTGCAAGTTTGCAGCTTGCAAGTTTGCAGCTTGCAAGTTAAGCTTGCAGTTTGCGAGAGTTAAGTTTGCAGCTAGGGTGCTTGTGAAGCATGGGTTACTTAGGGTCAAAAACAGTTGCATAATTACAAGGGGAGACCTGAGAGCATGTGGTTGCTCCTGACAGGCGCTAGCGGGTATTGTTTTGAGATGGCTGGTGGCATCCCTGAGTCGAATAAAGTTCAGAAAATGCAGGTTGTCAGTCATGCAGGAATGTCCGCACGGCCACGCAGCTCCAATCTGAATGCCAGAACCAGAGTTGCTCCGCTTTGGTTTGTACATGCGTTCCTTTCTTTAGTGGTTAAAGCAGGTGTATGATGCAGGCTTAATGGGCCACAAGCAGGCTGCTTGGTTAGCCTGAAGCCCAGGTTAAATTAGATGTAAGTCAGCATGACTTCCCCATACCTTAATATGTGAAAATTTCTTCCATCGGCAGGATTTCTAAAGTTGGCCATACACAAACCCCAGGACCCAACAATTCCAATACTAATATTTACCAAAGAAAAATAGAAATACATTCACACAAAGATTCACATTCCAGTTTTTATCACAACTTTATTCATAATAGTTAAATACTGGAAACAATCATATGTCTATCCCCAAGAGAAAAAAAAAAAAGCTAATTGTGATCTGTTTATACAATGGAAGCTACTCAGCAATAAACAAATTACTAATTATATAGAGAGGGAAAGGAATACACATACAATAGTGTAGGTGACCCTGTGATGGCAGATAGAATCCTGGATATAATCTAAAAGTTTATATTTTTTTAAAAAAAGAAATTCTTAAATAAATTATGATATCTCCACTCAACAGAATATTATATAATGATTAAAAGAAATAGAATAAAATTGGATGCATTGATAAGGAAAGAGTGCCAAGGTAAAGGAACTAGAAAGTTCAAATTCAGAGCAACGTGTAGAGCATTTCACATTTATGTTAAAAAACATATATTACACGTATGAAAACTTTCTGGAAGGACACCAGGAAACAGGTAACTATGATTAGCTCCGGGGAAGGGTCTGAGGCTAGAATAAAGTAACCACCTGGCCACCAAAAACAACCTTGCTCACGTTTCATTGTAGATATTTTGTACTGCTTGGTTTTCATTTGTTTGTTTGTTTTTAGTCACAAGCATATTATTTTCTTAGTTTAGAAGATTTAATTAAATAAAGTGTAAAATGCTCTACAAGCACGCGTGTTCAGTCACTTAGAGTGTCCAACTCTTTGTGACCCCATGGACTATAGACCACCAGGCTCTTCTGTCCATGGGCAAGAATACTGGAGTGGTTTGCCATCTCCTCCTTCAGGGGATTTTCCCGACCCAGGGATGGAACCTACGTCTCCTGTGGCTCCTGCATTAGCAGGCAGATTCTTTACCAGGGCTGCTGTTGTTCAGTCACCAACTCTTGTCTGACTCTTTGTGACCCCATAGACTGCAGCACACCAGACTTCCCCGTCCTTTACCATCTCCCAGAGTTTGCCCAAGTTCATGTCCATTGAATCCGTGATACCATTCAACCATCTAATCCTCTGTCACCCTCTTCTCCACTAAGCCATACCTATAAAAGGGATACAGTGGTGATGCTGGTCAAATTTAATAATTTGCATCCTAAAATGTGGTAGGCTGAAAAATGGTCCTGAAAGGTATACAACTTCTAATCCTGGATCCTGCAGATGTTCCCTTCTGTGGCAAAGGGGATTAAGTTAAGGATCTCGAGATGGGGATTTTATCGGATTAGCTGAGTGTGCTCCTTATAACAGAAAGGCAGAGGGAAACTGACAGTAGTAGGGACTGAAGTGATGCATTTTTAAGATAAAGGAAGGTGTCAGGAGGCCACAAGCAGAGGGACTCTAAGTGGCCACTGGAAGCTGAAAAAGGCAAAGAAGCCGATCATCTCACAGAGTCCAGTTGGTTTGTGGTCCTGCCAACACGTTGATTTCAGTCTTCTGGCCTTTAGACCCACCAGGGAAAAGATCTGCATTATTTTAAGTCACCAAGTTTATGGTACAAAGAACACTTATAGGAAATTAACATAGGATTTTCAAATGGTAGAAAGAAGAAGTCCACTCTTGTTGGACGGAACTAGTTAGCAGAGCCCTGCCACATGGAGAATCTGAGCATCTAATACAAAATAAACTCATGACGCCAGGTTTGCAGGTGTGTTCTATTTGGCTCAGCTGGTAAAGAATCTGCCTGCAGTTCAGGAAACTCAGGTTCCATCCCTGGGTCAGGAAGATCCCCTGGAGAAGGAAATGGCCCCCCACTACAGTATTCTTGCCTGGGACACAACACGACTTAGTGACTAAACCATCAGCTACCACAGTGAGGATTTTATTTGTATGGCCCATTACCTTCACCACTGACATTTCCTGGACGTTGGGTAGAAAGTTTCAGAATTCAAAGACTGAATTCTTCAGCTGAATACAAGTTCTCTGCCCAGGAAACAATCCAACATAGTTTCATAAATCAATATACACGTGTTACAACTCCAGAGTATACTTTTGCCAACATCTGTGACAGAGGAGAAAGTTAAATAAGTGTGGGTTTTTTAAGGCTGCTTTTTTAATATCAGCTAAAATCACTTCTGGATTAAGACTTAGATCTCCTGGGTTTATTACCTTTTCACTCTAAGTTAACGAGAAATTAAGTGGCAAAATTTTCAAACCTTTGTGAAGTAAGCAGTTGTACCTTCCTAAAATCACTTTTAATTTCATGAAATAGATCAGCTTGAGGAATGTTAATAATTTCCTGGTGGTGATAGTAATCAATCTTTCCCCCTAACACACAGTTATCCAGAGCTGCAATTCCTACATTTATTCAAAATGTTTTCTTACTTGCGATGAGGTGATGTGTTAAGGCTCTAGGATTTCCCTCTCAATTTAGTTTGTAGATTCAAAGTACCATGTTTTAACCTCTCTTTTTTTAAAGGTGAATCTCGGAAAGAGAGAGGCTTCAAAAGTCAGACTCTCTAGCTTTCTAATGGTGAATTTTTACCATTTTCTTGGTGACTAATTTTCAAGTCACGCCTCTCTCTCTCCTAGGTATTTTAGGATTTGAAAATTTCTCCCAAAGGAATGAGGACATATGAGTTTCCAGGTCACCCCCTTTCAGAAAGGCTCTGATTTTTATAAAAGGCAAACAAGGCAGGGTATGTTAGGCAGGGTTAAAGAGAGAGAAATTTGCTAAGAAATTTACGCTGCCAATAACTCAGGTCTGATAACCACTATGAGAAGCAGAACATGCGCGTGTTAACGAAGATTGTGCTTGAGTTTTCATTTCAATGCAGCTTCCGTACAGGGAACAAAGCTCCTTCTGTTGTATCCTTTCATCTCCCCAGGTCTTTACTCTTGCCTCCAGCTCAAGACATCAAAACTCACCCTAAATCCCCAGACAGGACCACATAATATCATCTGCATGTTCAGGTACCAATCTCTGGTTGCAGGCAGGGTGGAACTAGATCACTGAAAATAAAGAAAGAAACAGCAACACAACAACAAAGAATCCTTAACTTCCAGAAGACCCTCTGCTTAACATGCTCCAACTGAGGCAGGAGATAGATGGGCTGCAGCCTAGACTTTTACAACCAGCCTCCTGTTTGCACTTTGAGATGGAAACAACAGCAGGAACAGGATAAAGAGCTGGACTTTGTCTCCTGAGGACATTTCATGATAATAGTTTTGGCAGGGACAAAGAGGGGGCAAACCCTATTTGAGTAAAGGATCAAGAGGTCACATATTTCCCATCCGTGGGGCAAGGGAGACACATGAGCAGAAAGGCTCCTTGGGGGTCAAAAAGGAGAGGGCAACATCCCATAATATGTGACGCCAAGGCTCCCCCATAATCCTCTGGGCTGGACTCCATCTTGAAATAAAAGTTTGCGCATGCATGCTGGGGAAGGTCCTAGGGCAAGTCAGACGTGGGGGAAAAAACCCCCAAAAACAGATATTTGGCCAAAGGTAAACAAAGACCCAGAAGAACTGCTGTATGCAACGGATTTAACTGCCTCTTTGCTGCACCCCTCCTCATGAGGGGGTCGCCCACACCATTTCTCTCCAGGTGTGCGTTTCTGCCTTGCTTCCATCTCAAATAAGCAAATCCTTCTCTCCCACCTGCGCTGTGTCTCTAGTAATAAACTTTGCACTGTGTTTTTTTTTTTTTTTTTTTTACAGATTTTGCCTCCTAGAGAAATGCATTTTTTAATGGCGACAAGAGCCTGGGGAAATTTGCTTATAGCCTCTAGCCCCTGGTGGACTAGTGGCTAAGATTCCTGACTTTCATCCAGGCTGCCCAGATTCAACTCCTGGGCAGAGAACTGAGATCCCACTACAAGCCACCACTCACTACTGTCTCTCTGAGATCACAATGAGCACTGATTGACTCTGTTTTTTGCTGGGACAATAGTTCCCTGAACAAAAGGGTTATACAAAGAAGGCTGAGGTGAAGGAACTGAACTGGGGAGAAAGCTGTGTTTGAGATTAGATGCTTGCTGCTCATATTAACTCCCACCCTCTGGTCCAATTCAGCTGGCCATTGCCGAAGGGAAGACCATGTTCACAAGAGGGGATTTCCCCAACACCCCCAGGACTCTTGACCCAAGACAGCTTCCAGGTGGAGGCTACCAGAGTAATCATGACCTTCTGATCTGGCTCTAGCTGGTCACCCCCACCCCTCCCACCCACACCCATCCACACAGATAGTTCTTTCCTTCTACAAACTCAGACTCAATCCGAAAGGAAATCAACCCCAGATATTCATTGGAAGGACTGATGCTAAAGCTGAAGTTCTAACACTTTGGCCACCTGATGCAAAAAGCCGACTCATTGGAAGAGATCTTGATGTTGGGAAAGATTGAGCGCAGGAGGAAAAGAGGGCAACAGAAGATAAGATGGTTGGATGGCATCACCAACTCAATGGACATGAATTTGAACAAACTCCAGGAAAATCTGGCGTACTGCAGTCCATGGGGTTGCAAAGAGTTGGACACAACCGAGCAACTGAAAAACAGCTCAAAGAAAACATTTCGGTGCCTATTCCAGGACTGTATTTAAAAGAAAAAGACAAACCCTTCCCCCTTCCCAATTTCCTTTTTCTTTCTTTTTCACAGTCTTATCTTTCTTGTTCATGCAAGTCCGCCTAATCTTGATGATAACCATGCCCATCACTTATTAAGCTCCTGTTAAGTGGATTCTGGGCTAGAATGGCATCTCTTTCCACCACAGACAAGCTATGCTTCTATTTGCATCTGAAAAAAAAATGTGACTCAGAGGATTCAATTTGCTCAAAGTCAGATTGTTGGCAATTGAAAAGCCAGCACTGGTCATCTCCTGAAAACCTGAGCCGTTAGCACTCTTGCCTCCCAGGAGATAGGCAGTGATACAGAACAGCTTCTATGAAAAATTTATAGGGTTGTGCTGCCAAATTGATTTTTTTAATTTCTGTAAATTCACTCTTGAAATCACACTAACCTTCACAAATTATGAAGCTATACTCTAATTCAAGATAAGAGGGAGGGAGAAGGGAAGGAAGGCGAAAGGAGGAAAGATTAGAAAGATTGTTATTTTAAACTCAGGGAAATTTTATTAATATAAATGGCCTGAGTTTCTATTGACCTTCCTCTAAAATAGATCGCTGATCCTGAGATTATTTTTCCAAATAAACAGAATAAAAGGAGAAGCATCTTGTTGTAGATTTTCCCGTTGACTTTGCATCTCCAGAGCAGAGGCTGTCAAATTGGCCGAGGATCTATTTTTTATGGCTTATTGAACCTGGGGCAAATGGACCACGCCGAAGGAGAGCAGTAAATCGAGCCTGTAGCTGGCTTCTAACCACATCTGATAGCAGCCTGCATGTTAACAGGCGTGGTGGAAGACTCCAGAAAGAGCAAAGAGGCTCTATCTGATTCTGTCCCCTGCTCTCTCAGGGCCAGTGCCAAAAAGATAAAGTAACTCTCTGATATGAGATGTTCGTGATTTATCACCTTTATTTTTTTTCATATTCACAGAATGAAAACAGCTCCTTTGAAGAAACGGTGTTTTATTGGGTTTAAGAGGTGGGTTTATGAAATAAATAACTCTGCAATTGTAAGCGAAATACTAGCCCTAGAAAAGCTCCAATGGGCCAAGCAAAAACTGTGAATCAAAGAGAGAAGAGAGAGGGTTTTTCAGGCAGATTTAACCCATCTCTACACATTCACACAGTGAGCCAACAGGGTAATAATGCTGACAATGTTTCCTCCAAGCCTGTTTTGGAAGACAATTGTAAATTGAGAATATAATATAATCACCAACACAGTAAAGCACTTCATGGTTCATGAATTATTTTCACACACAGTACAAGTTCATTTGATCTGATATTTTCGATTTCTGAAACATGCAGCTGCTGAGGCCTTGTTCTGATAGACACTCTCGAAAGCTGGTCCTCCCAGGATGCACTGAGCAAGGATTCGGGTGCAGGCTGTTCATTGAGGCCAGATACCCCTCGAGGTGGGTGGAGCCAATCAGGAACCTCAGAAGCCAGTTGCTGCTCAGTTAGTCAGTTGTGTCCAACTCTCTGCAGCCCCATGGACTGCAGCTCACCAGGCTTCCCCATCCTTCACCATTTCCTGGACTATGCTCAGATTCATGTCCATTGAGTCAGTGATGCCATCCAACCATCTCATCCTCTGTCGCCCCCTTCTCCTTTTGCCTTCTATCTTTCCCAGCTTCAGGCTCTTTTCCAATGAGTTGGCTCTTCACATCAGATGGCCCAGGGAATGGAGCTTCAGCTTCAGCATCAGTCCTTCCAATGGCAATTCAGGATTGATTTCCTTTAGGATTGACTAGTTGGATCTCCTTGCTGTCCAAAGTACTCTTGAGAGTTTTCTCCAGCAGGCAGGCAAAGATGCAATTTTGGGTGAAGCCCCAGACTCTGTCTGATTCCAAAGGGGCTCTGAAGTGTATGTTGTGCCTCAGTGTTTGTCCCACTGGTCAGCAAAGGAGGCTGGCTTTTGTACTAGGAGCCATCCTTTTGGGGGATGGGGGCCCCCTAAACTTTCAGGCACTTCCATCTTTGTTTAAAGACAAGAGAGGATGGTGGCCCTGGGCAAGTCATCTGAAGGTCACAGAGAAACCTTGGCTGTGAAATGCCAGGTTGCTACTAATGGACTCACAGAGTTCAGAAAGAGGATCCTTTCTTCTAAAGGACTCCTGCTCATCCTTCAAAATTCTGTCCAGGGGATAGTGACACATTTTCTGATAACTGGTCACCCAAGTAGAAAACCTCTTCTTTTATGATCTTTCTTCACCCAGAAGGAGCATCCTTCTACAACAACACTCCTCATCACAATTCTAGTGAGTCTTTCCCCAGCAGCCCATAGGGCTTCTTTTTGGTGCGTTTGATCCTGTGGGTGTTCAGTCACTCAGTCTCATCCAACTCTTAGCAGCCCCATGGACTGCAGCCCACCAGGCTCCTTCTGTCCATGGAATTTTCCAAGCAAGAATACTGGAGTGAGTAGCCATTTCCTACTCCAGGGGATCTTCCTGACCCAGGGATTGAATCCTCATCTCTTATGCATCCTGTATTGGCAAGCGGATTCTTTACCACTATGCCACCCTAGGGAACAGATATTGAATCTTTCCAGGATCCTAATTATCTCCAGGAAGGCAATGGGGAAAAGCTAGCCCACTGGCTGTGAGTTACTAATGTAGCCTTAACTGGCTTCTAGCTGTAGGAAAGTTTGTCTGTCAAGTTGATTTTCTGAAAATGCAGAAGGGAATGTGGGAGTGAGTTCCTAAGAAGTTCAAGTTCTTAATCCTACATGTCCATTGTGGGTCTGCAATGAGGTTCTACCCATGCAGTCATTCAGGGACCTGGCACCTAGTGGGACTTCCCCGGTGGTCCAGTGGTTAAGACTTTGAACTCCAAATGCAGGGGGCCCAAGTTCAATCCCTGGTCAAGGAGCTAGATCCCCCATGCTAAAGCTAAGAGCTCTTCTGCCACAACTAAGATGAAGTGCAGCCAAAGAAATTCAAAAAAAAAGAAAACTTGATTTCAGATAACAAAGACCATTCTTCAGAGAATGACATATTGTTCATCAAGAATCTCCTAGAGAAAATTTCTCAAAAACCTGGGCTTTTCTCATTTTCATAGACAATTATGGAGTGATCCTGTCCATTGTGGATGGCTCTAGGGATAAAGGGGTTTTTCTGCAGAATATAAAATACAGAAGATTAAAGCGATGTCATGGTCAGAAGGATTCTCTCGCTTTCACCTCACATGTAGGTGTTCCTTCTACTGATGTTCAAAGTAGAAACACATTCAGCAAATAGTTCGGGTCTTTGAAGAAGTCCTCCTTTCAATTTCTTCAGAAAGTTCACAAATGTATTTTACAAGGCACGTAGGGGAAAAGGAGATCAATTCTACTGCTGAGAGAGAATCTGGGTCAATTTTATAGATTCACACCCACATGAAATCCACGGAGGGACAGAACTGGGGAAGACATGGGTTAAAAGAAAAAGCACACCAAGTGTCAATATAAGTTAAATTGCTAGATGATTATAGTTCCATAGATGGAAAATATCCTGGGTCTTCATCAAGATCAATGTCTCTGGCACCTTACAGAAGCGTCCGTAGGATTCTAGTAGTATTTTAAAAACCTAACATGATGGTATTTCTCAGGAAAGGAAGACCGGCAGCCAAATTTCCATTTTTGCTCGTCAAGATTTCAATTGATTTTACTTGAACAAGCTGTTTTATTCAATTCACGCTGATTAACCTTAGCCCAATCATTGAAAATGTTGTGGTTCTGGGATGAGGGTTTTAATTGTCTTCCTAATGTACTTGGAAGGTCTCTGGGCACATTGAATACAAGAGGTTTTCCAGACTATGTGGACAAAGGAGGGAATCTGAGTAGCCTGGACTCGAGAACCTTAATTTCCACCTGACCTTCGTGTCTCTTTCTCACTATTTTCATTTTCCACCAGTATTTAAGTAGATGAATATAGATGTCAGCTATATTCTTACCTCTAAATACTGCTCGATTAAAAATTTAGCAATAAATATTGCTTTTCCCTGGGCTTCCCAAGTGGCACTAGTGATTTAAAAAAAAAAAAAAGTCCCACCTGCCAATGCAGGAGACGTAAGAGACTCAGGTTCAATCCCTAGGTTGTAAAGATCCACTGGAGGAGGAAATGGCAACCCACTCCAGTATTCTTGCCAGGAGAATCCCATGGACAGAGGAGACTGGAGGGTTACAGCCATAAAGAGTCACACATGACCGAGGCAACTTAGCACACATGCACGCATTGCTTTTCCCTTGGTCTGTAATGTACAGACAAAATTTCAGTCTAAATTCTCATATTCTTTATCCTCTCTTTGTATCAAAGATGGGGCTTTCTATAAAACTTAAAGGGGTACAAAAAAGTCAGTCATTAAAATAAATAATGTCAATGCAATCTTTTAGAAAATAAAAATGAATGAGAAAAAAAGAACTCACGATGAGTAAAATATTAAAGATTCAGTCTCATTGCCTCATCCTAGTCCCTACCTGAATAGGGGCTCTAGGGTGGTCCTAACTGGTCAGTAGCGCTTCTGGAAGCAAGGAAGATGTGCTTCCTGGCTCCTGCGTGTACATGGGTGGGCTGGGTGACTGGCTCTGATCAGAGGTTCTGAATAGAAGTGACACATGTCACCTTAAGACCCTCCTGGCTGCTTTGTTCTCACAGCTAATAACACCTTTCTAGAGCAGCAATGCTGTGGGGCCAGCTCCCAGAATGACTACGTTGAGTAGAACCTCTTTGCAGACCCACAACAGATATGTATCAGACTAAAGCTTTATGATTTCAGTTCGCTGGGGGATGTTTGTCACAGCAGCTAACCAAGCCCCTCCTGAAAGATACAGATTATCAGCAAGGCTCTCACTACAGAAATCCTCAGTATTTCACTTGAGAGAAACAAAACAGTCCTTAATATCCTGTTTTCCACCTGAAATTCCTTATTGCCTTCAAAGAGCCAAATGCTTCTTCTCTCCTTCCCAATTCTCTTGTAAATTTTGTTCTTCAGGCTGACGGCATTGCAAATGGACAGACACAGTCTTGAAAAGCTTGTTTCAACTCTTATAAGCACCTAGGAATTGAGACAGTTCATGATCATGAATCTTCATTGTCAAGCCTGTAAAATATGGTTAGAAATACTTTCCACACAGGGCAGTTGTGGAATTAAGTGAGATAATGCATGATACAGGAATGAAGCTGGAACACAGCAGAGCATCGATTTTAATCTAATTGTACTCAGATCATCCGGAAATGTTTGTAAAAGTGCAGATCTCCACGTCATCCCCATCGGGAGATCCAGGATCCAGGAGTTGTATTTTAGCCAAACTCCTGGGTTTCGAAGGCACCCATTCCAGTATTCTTGCCTGGAGAATCCCATGGACAGAGGAGCCTGGAGGGCTACAGTCCATGGGGTCACAAAGAGTCAGACAAGACTGAAGTGACTGAGCAAGCACGCATGTACCTGGGTTTTGCAGAGGACTCTTTCCTTAAGAAGCCCTGGGTTCTTATATCAGTGACTTACTTTGCTAAGAATAACCCTGAGAGGAGAATCACTATCAAGTCAGTCTGCAACAAGCTAAAAAAATAGAAGGAAAAAACAGTGTGCTTTTGGGGGAAAAAAAAAAGTTCTGTCAGGATACTATCCTTTACTAGTCTTAGTGTATTTAAAGTAAAGGTAGAGTCAAAGAATTTTTTTTCTATGTCACCCATGTTTATTGGGCTTCCCTTGTAGCTCAGTCAGTAAAGAATTTGCCTGCAATGCAGGAGACCCAGGTTCGATTCCTGGATCAGGAAGATCCCCTGAAGAAAGAAATGGCAACCTACTCCAGTATTCTTGCCTGGAGAATCCCACGGACAGAGGAGACTGTCAGGGTACAGCTCATGGGGTCGCAAAAGTCGGACACAACTTAGTGATTAAACCACCACCACCACATGCTTATTGTTCATTTTAAAAGTTTTAACCTTAGAGAAAACCAGAAGTCAAAGAAGTCTAAAGCTTGGTTCTTTCTTTAGGTACAATATATTTGAGAGAAGAGTCTGGATAACACACCATCTAGAGCAATGCTTCCTAATAGAAATATAACATCACCATACATATAATTTTAGTTTATTTTGTAAGCACATCAATAAAGGTAAAATGAAACAGGTGGAACTAATGTTAATAACACATTTTAATCTGTTAGATACAAAATATGATTTCAATATGAAATCAGTACAAATTATTAAGATATCTTTATCAAATCTTTCAAATCCAATGTGTATTATATACTCACAATATATCTCAATTTGTATGCTAAATTTTCATTGGGAATACTTGATTTGTGTCCAAATTTCATAGAATTTACAATTGAAAATGTAAATTTGCATGCTCAACTTGTTCCCAGTATACTCAAAAGTTTTCCAACGACTTTAAAAAAAAAATTCCAAGACTGAACCAGGAAAAAAATTTGAGATTAGCAAAGTATGATTTGCAGGCATGTACTCATGCTCAGTCATGTCTGACTCTTCGCAGCCCTCTGGGCTACAGCCCACCAGGCTCCTCTGTCTATGGGATTTCCCAGGCAAGAATACTGAAGTGGGTAGTCTTTCCCTTCGCCAGGAGATCTTCCCAACCCGGAGATCGAACCTGTTTCATGCATCTTGGCAGGCAGATTCTTGCCATTGAGCCACTAGGGAACCTCAGAGATTTAGGGCTTAGAAGACCTGTTCCATGCTCAGAGTTTAAAAGGAGGCTGCAGTTCCTGGGCTCACTCCCCTGAGAGCCCACTCTACTTGCCCCTGGTCATCACTTACATGGGAGACCATGGACAGTCCTTCACTTCTCCTCCCTCAGAGCATCAGTCCACCAGTGTGCCCAATTGTCCCCTAAGATCATACCAGGAGCCCCCAAAGGCCCCCACTAACTATAACAGCTTCCTTCTCAGCCCACACAGCGCAGCATTTTGTATCCACCTGGGCATTTGCTATAATATTGCTTGCTTGTTCTAAGAGCAACAATGTATGACTGGGGGCCAACTGAGATTCACAAAGATGAACAATTCCTCTCTGGAGGGTCTGCAGAGGAATCAAACTCGCCTTATTTACGTTGCAGTGTGGGGACCAGGTTGGCGTGCTAACATGTTTTCTATGCAGCTCAAGGGCTTTGTGGCACTTCTAGGGTCCAGGGAGGGGTCCACCAGGGGAACCAAAGAGCTCTGGAAAAATAACTCAAGTTCATGGAAGAGAGGGCCAAGGTAGAAAGGCTGGATTTATGGGTCAGAATGGAAAGCGAGCGTAATTCTGTGTGAAAATGGTCTCTGTAACTCGAAGTGTCCCTTAACCCAGGTCCCTGTGGACTCGTGTCTCCATCCTGGTTGGGGAACTGCAATAAAGGGCAAGTGAAATATAAATGAGTCATTTTCATCAAAATCTCCATGTGACAATGAGAGCATAAGGCAGTGGCATTTAAGGATTTCTGCTCAGTGAAGGCTGTCATAAACAAGGAAAAGAGACAGATGGCCCACTTAGAGAAGACAGTTTAACTGTACACAACAACAAAGTCCTTTAAATTAAAAAATAAAGATAGTAAGGGTTGAAAAGAGCTGAAGGGGTGGATGGGGTGGTTGGGCAGACACCAGGGAGCACCAATACCCAAAAAGCAGGTGCAGAGGTGCTGAAAGCTGTTAGCAATGGAGAGGAAAACAAAATTAGTGATGGAAAACCAACATCAGAATGGCAAAATGGAAAGGAAGACCCCACCCAGTATTGGAGATTTGGGGACACAGGAACACGTGTGTGTTGCTGCTGCTGGGCACATCCAGCTCCTACGGACCTAGGGAAACCCCAGGGCAGTTGTATGTAGGACTCCACGAAGCTAAGTCTGCATGTGCCCAAGGCTCAGAATTCACTCCCATCTGTCCATTCAGAGAAATGGTCACACCGGTCCCAGGGACCATGTACAAGGAGGTCTACTGAGGTCTCGCCTGTGGCCATGAGGAGGAACAGGCAATCAAGGCCTTCTCAGCAGGGAGTGGCCAGATAAAACCCGGTGGTACGCCCTGCAGAACATGTACACAGCATGAGGAAGGAGACAAGGTGAGGGACAGATCTCTCTGTGGACAGTGCTGTGTGGGGACGGAGGGAAGTGTGTGAGTTCATGGAGGAACACGCTTCAAGTCAGCTACATACACACACACACCCCCACACACACAACACTACACATTCCAGGTAGACATCCTCTAAATTTGGGCCCCTAGAAGTAGAACCTGAGACAAGAGCCAGATGGACACGATGCTTTGAGGGAGGGCTACCACGGAGAAGGAAATGGCAACTCACTCCAGTACTCTTGCTTGGAAAACCCCATGGACAGAGGAGCCTGGTAGGCTATATAGTCCATGGGGTCGCAAAGAGTCGGACACGACTGAGCACCTTCACTTCACTTCACTTCACTTCAGTTTCAAGAAGGAGGGTGAGAAAGCAGAAGAGTGCAGAGGTTTGCATCAAGATAGTGGAGTAAGAGGTTGTAGGGCTCACTTCCTCCCATGAATACATCAATAATACATGCACATGTGGAGCAATTCTCACTGAAAGCAAACTGGAGACTGACAGAAAGACTCCTGTACAACCAGCATTGCAAGAAAGATACACGCATAACCAGGTAGGGAGGGAAGAGAAGTAATTAAGTTGGGGCCTGTTTCCCTGGGAGGAAACGGGGAGGAAAAGGAAGCTTGTAAGTTTCCCCTGGTGGCTCAGATGGTAAAGAATCCACCTGCAGTGCTGGAGACCTGGGTTCTATCTCTGGGTCAGGGAGATCCCCTGGAGAAGGAAACGGCAACCCACTCCTGTATTCTTGCCTGGAAAATCCTATGGACAGAGGAGCCTGGTGGGCTACAGTCCGTGGGGTCACAAGAGTTGGATATGACTTAGCGACTAAACCACATATCGGTGGAGATTCAACCTGAGGAGTAAGCTGTTTGAACCACACGTTGGACTTCCCAGTCCTGGCGTCCTATGTGGAGAGAGAAGTCCCCTTGGCTGATTGGAGGACTGCTGGGACTATTATAAGGGCTGTAGGGAGCCTGGACACCACTCAAAGAAAGACACGCGCACAGGTTGCCCCCACAGCTAGGCAGAGAGGGGTCTGCTCTAGCAGCTGCCGGCTTTCCTGAAACCCCCTCACCATGCCCCCCAGCCCTAGCTGAGAGAATGCTCCAGCCCTCACCACTTCATATCCCAGTGCAGCACTGAATCTGGGGTAGCCAGATTCAGGGGAAAGATCTGACTGTGGGATGCAGAGATGACCCCCTCTGGAGGCAAGGAGCTGGCCTTTTGTACCCTTTAGCAGACAGTCTTTGACTATATTTCCCTATCCTGGAGGTGGGTGAACTCTGAGCCAGAAGACCTCCTCCAGTAAAAGTCAAGTATCACCATCCAGAGATGGGGCAGCTGGAGCTGTTAGCAGCCCGCACTCATGGCAGTGGGGGTGGGGTGGTCAGGTCCACCACCCGGGAAGGGGTCCAGGTGGGGGCGCAATTATCATCCAGGGCAGGTATGAACACCTGCAGAGTAGGTACCTGTGGAGGCAAGAAATTGCAGAGGGGGCTGGTGATGACGGAGCAGCATCTCAGACAGTGATGAGAATTCACCGGAAACAAGAGCGGGATGAGCTCAGCCCCTGAACCTGAAGCATCTCTTTGTGACTCTGAGAGGGAAGAAGACACACGGGAGGGGTCTGCGCTTGCTGCTTTCCCAGAATCCGGTATAAAACGAGAAGGATGGACACCCTGCCACCTGCTGGCCTGGCCGACGGGTGCAGCACAAAGCATGTGTAGGCTGCAGAGGGGTGATGGCTCCGGACCCAGGTTTGTCTATGAACAAAGAATCCCAGTCCCCCGCCTGCGAGGGATATAGAATATCTGCAGCCACGAAACAAGTGATCAGAGAGGTAAAAGCAGAGAGGATGCATCTGTGAAACTGACATGCAAAAGGCAGGAGATGAAACACTGGACTTTGAGAGCAAGGCTGGAAATGGCAAATCCCACACTGCCGGGGACCTCAAATGAGGAGGCGAGGACTAGCTCAGAAAACTAGGTTACTGCACAGAAAGAGGAATTTCTATTCAACTAGAAACTACGATCGTGTGTGTGTCGGGTGCCCCATCCCCAGGCTTTGTGTCGGGAGCTGTTGCTGCTGCTGCTGGCTCTGCCCTGATCAGGAAAAGTGGAAAGCATACAGGCAGCCGTGATTCCACATGTATCACACACACACACACACACACTCTCTCTCTCTCACACTCACATATACACACACGAGAATGCCCCCTTCCTCTTCTCTGAGTCAAGCTTTGTCCCTTCTGCCCAGGAGAATGGCTTTGGTCCCTCGGTCCTGTAGAAACCTACCGGTAAACAGCTCTGGGGGCTTCTGCCCACAGCTCACTCCTCTGAGCTGAGACACAAGCCAGGAGGCTAGGCGGGGAAACCAACCTTCAGAAACACTAGGGGACATCCTTGGCAGTTCAGTGATTAAGAATCTGTATTTCCAATGCAAGGGATGTGGGTTCGACCCCTGATCGGGGAACTAAGATCCTACATGTCTCATGGTACGGCCAAAAAACAGAATTAAAAAATAAATAAATAAAACATGCTAGAGTTTTTTTTTAGTGCTCAGCTCATCACACAGCCTCTGTCTTCTTTGCCCGACCTCAAAAATCCCATGTGAAGATTAATTTCTGCCAACCTCTCCTGGCTTGCTTGCCCTCTCGGCCGTCAGGCTTGCCCAGGTGCATGGAGATCCTAGGCCGGTGGGTCTCAATCCAGCGGTTCTTGACTGGCAGCAGCAACACCCAGGGGCTTGTTGGCTTCACCTGAGAGGTGTTGTCAGAATCTCCAGAGCCAAGACCAGGAAGCTGTGTGGAACTCTCCACGTGCCCCTATGCCAAGCGTGAGGGTACCTGCTTTCGTCTGAGCCTTAACCAGCAGAGAACGTCATGGTCCTCCAAGAGTTGTGACCTTGGGTCTCGGGTCAGCTCCCAGGGAAGCCAAGCCTGAGACTGGGAGCTAGTCCTGGAGAATGGAGCACCACCCCCTACAGAAGGGGTGAGGGAGGTAAACAGGGGTGTGGTCTCCTCTGGGGAGCCCTTCAGCCTGACCCCATGTAGAGCTCCGGGTCACAAATAGCATCCCAGAGCCAGTCCCATTCTGGACAAGGAGAGTGGCTTTTATCCCCAGGTCGCCAGGCAGCCCTGTGCTGCCCTCCCCACCAGGGCTGGTCCCAAGCCTCCTGGGTGCGGCCACTTCCAGTCCCTGGGGGGCAATCCCCAGAGGAGAGCATCCCTGAGCCACCCGTGGCCCAGACTCAGAGCAGCAGGGGAACCGGGGCAATAAAGGGACCTAAGTGGGGTCCCTCCTGTTTAGTCCCCCGGATTCCTGTAAATCACGAGCCTTTAGGATATCCATCCTGAGGGCAGAGGCTCAGGAGGGAGGCTCCTGGGTGAATTCCCCTCCCAGGTCTGCTGTAGCGACATAGCACAGACTGAGTGGTTTCGACAGCAGAAACTTACTGTCTCACGACTCTGGAGGTTAGAAGCTGGAGATCAAGGTATTGGCAGGACCGGGCTCCCACCCAAGGTTCTCCTGGTCAGTCCATCCTAGCTTCCTCCTAGGTTCTGGTGCCAGCAGCCCTTGGCTGTAGACACGCCCTGGCTTGTAGACACAGCACTCCAGTCTGCCTCCATCCTCTCGTGGCCTTGTCCCTGCAAACCTGTGTCCCTGAACTCCCTCTCTGTTTCCCGTAAGGACATCAGTCCCTGGGTTGACAGCAATCATTGAGTTTAGGGGCCACCCTAACCCAACTTCATCTCCCCTAGACCCTTAACTGCTTACATCTGCCAGGACTCTGTGTCCAACAAGGTCACATCGGTAGGGACCAGGGGCCAGAACTTCAACATGGCTATGGGTTGGGGGGTGGCGGGAGACGGACACAATTCAATCTACAGCTCTGAGGATGACTCAACGTGCCACAGAGGCGACCCCACCTAACCCAACATCCAAGGAAGCTCTAGGTTGGCCCCTCGAGCAGGAAGCTGCTAATAGATGATACTAAAGCCAACTTTGAGAGGCTAAAAATGCAGTGGTCCCTTGAGCAGGAAGCTGCTAATAGATAATATTAGAGCCAACTTCGAGAGGCTGAAAACAGAGTCATCACACCGGGACCAACTGTCTAAAGAAAAAGCACATGCGCATGGCCGGGCAAGATCCTTCTACTGGTTCTGCTTCTCTGTACAGCGGGTGGAGCTTGGCCCTTGGAAGGGTGTCAGAGTGCCAGCAAGGGTGGTGCCCAGTGACCGTCCCCCACACAGAGCCAGTCCAGGCTCCTGGTGCTCGGTGAGCCAGAGCCTGTTGTGAAGTAGCCCTCGGATGCTTTTCCTACCCAGTAACGCTGCTTCGTGGCTTTCTCCTGGCCCTTCCTCCACTAGCACCAGACCATGAAGTTGCAGGGAAGAGCTGGCCCCAAGAGCCAGCAGGTGAAGTCACCAGACTCCACTTTGGGGAGCCCTGGGGTGAACTTCTGGGAACCCAGAGCAGAAATATGTTCTCAGAAATCACAGTTTTCCGCTGTAATATCCAGGCAGGTGAAGGAAAAAAGGGTTATCATCACTGTTGATGTAGCAGCCCTACCTGGGGGTGCCCAGAGTAGAGAGCTGGTCCTCAGCACAGGATGTGGACAGCAAGACAGGGGTGGGGAGAGAGAGATTCAGCCCCTCTTGAGACCAGTCTCCCCCCTCCCCAGGAGGGTCACGACCCAAGAGCAGCTCAGGCTTGTCTGAGCATCTAGAAGGGAGCTGACTCCTCAGATGTCTCAAACTGCAAGAGGTGCTTCTTGGGGTGCAGAAAAGGGAGCCCCTGAAGTTGGAGTGGGGGTGCCAGAACAGCTGACTGTTGAGAGTGAGTGTGCAATGTTGGTGGGCGACTGTGCTCTGAGAGCAGGAACCTGGTGGGCAACCTGAGCTGGGGACTTGATGGAGAGTGAGGCTGCGTTTTCAGAAGCTGAGCTAAGACCTGAATGTGAACAGAGAAGGCAGTGATGACAACCCGGCTCCGCGGGATCAATCACAGAGGGCCCTCTGTGTTCAGAGAGCGCCCCCTGTGGTCAGAGAGTCCCGCTGCGGTCAGAGTTTGGCTCCCAGACCAGACCTTTGCCTCCTGGGCATACTTGCTAGGACACAGATCACCCCCAAAGGAAAAGGGTGGGGTGAAGGGATTAGTAAGCCTGAATCAATATGTATTTCTCTCCCAAGACACTGAATCTTCAACCAAGGCTGAAAAATTGCCAGGAACCGGCAAGATTAAGTTCTCAGCCATTAGCAGAAATGAGGGCTTGTGAGCTAAATTAAGCTCAATTATAAAACAATAAAGAAAGTTTCATGTCTGTACACCAGAGTTTTTATCATGGTGAAATTTGTACCCACCATACAAGAGCTATAATTGCAATGCAAGGCAATGTGTGATAAATGCCATATAAGTTGTAAAAACAAAGTGTTCTGTGATTTCAAAGAAAAGAGAAAGCATACCTACTGGAGTTTTAGAGGCTGTCTATGTTTGTAACTTAGCCTATTCATCTTATAGATTGCCTAACATCTTTCCTCAAACCCAACTTTTTCCAAAGCTATGTTAGTTATGATTCTTTCTGCTGCAAATGATAAAACCCCTAACTCAAGTCAGCTTATGAAAAGGAAAAGGACTCTGGTTCTCAAAACTGAAGAAATCCAGAGGGAGCTCTTGCTTCAGGTATGGTTTGATCCAGGCTGAAATCAAAGTATTTCACTGGGATAGAGCTCTGTCTCTAGATATTTCAGCTTTTCTTCCTTGATGTTCAGTTCATGCACAGGCCCTATGTGCTCATAGGATGTCTACTACTGTTTCAGCCCCACCAGCCTTTCTCGTTTCACACCAACAGGAAAAGGCAGTATACCTCCTTGAGAACAACAAAAGCCTGGGAACTGAATACCCTTAGCTGGGATGGGTGGCATTTGTGCCTTGTGACCATCAGGAAGCCAGTCACTCTTGTCAGAAGAATGGGATGTGCTGATCCTATGCAGATTGACTCACACATGGAATCAGCGTGCCTCAAAAATGCATCATCAGAGAATGGGGCAAAGGTTCCCACAAGACAAGGTGAGAAGGCTGGGGGCCAAAGCAATAAATGTCCACTCTTCTGTCTCAGACTGTGGCTCATAGTTTGGTTGCTTTCCCTTCCAATGCAGACTGCTCCTTCAGCAGGAAAACATTCTGCTTGTTTTCCCAGCACTGAGTGGTTAGCTTGGTGAGCTCTTTGGATTAGTTAATGTCTTTGGCTTCTAATAAGGTATACCAATATTTGTCCATTTGGGCTGCTGTAACAACATATGATAGACTGGGTGACTAGTAAACAGTAGACATTTTCTTCTCACAGCTCTGGAAGCTGGAAGTCCAAGATCAAATTACCAGCAGATGCAGAGTCTGGGGAGGACCTGCTTCCCTCTCTGTTCTCAGATGGTGGGAGGGCAAGGAATGGCTCTGAGGAGTCTCTGTTATCAGGGCACTAATCCCACTCATAGGGGCTCCACCCTTATGGCCTAATAATCACTTCCCCAAAGCCCCCACCTCCTAATACCATCAACTTCTGGGTTAGGATTTCAATACATGAATTTGGGGGAACACAAATATTCAGACATGGGTATTAAATGCAAGTTACCCTTAGAGGAAAGAAAGGGAACATACTATCAAGCCACAAACGGGTCTCATCGACCCTAAGAAAGAATGGATTTACCTCGGAAAGAGATGAAAGCAAACCCTGGAAAACCAGGAGCCAGGAGCTGCCTCTCTGTTTTCTGACCCTCTCTCTTCTGCATGTGTATGTCACTCGCTTCTCTCATTTTGATGGGAGATTTCTGTGCTTCTGTCTGCATTGTGAACACGGCCATGGCCCCAGGTAGAGGGCATTTGGTAGCCTGGAACTGTCTTTTGTTTCCCCTCTTATTCTAATTATTTTATTCTATTATTGACTCCACACCCGGCTTCAGGTGAATCACAGTCAGAGCATCACATTTTCCCAGCTGAGAATTGGCTCAGCTACATGCATGCAATTCAAGCAAAGTAAATGAAATACAAAGGCACTTGCTGAGACTGAAGGAAGAGAATATTACACTCTTCTTCATGGACTTGAACTTGGGAGCTGTAAACTAGAGTTGATTAGCTTTCTTGACGCAATAATCTGAGATTGCACCACCCAGAGGAGAGAGTCAAGTAATGTAGCCAGAATCTGGGTACTGTTAAAATGTTCAGGCTCCCAGATGAAACTAACCTTGATTGAATTTTACCTTTATACTTTTCAGTTGTAAAGTCAATAAATTCCCTTCTGCTTAAGTCAGTTGGGCTAGATTCCAGCCACTTGCATCCCAAATAATTCTGATATACGATACCCATATGTTACTGTTTGTATTAGTCTGCTCAGGCTGCCATAATGAAATACCACAGACTAGATGGTTTAAGCACTAGATATTTATCTTCTCATAGCCGTGGAGTCTAGAAGCTGAAGATCAAGATGTTGGTTTCTGGTGTGACCTTCCTCTCTTTGGCTTGCAGATGGCATTTCTCACTCACGTGGCCTTTTCTCTGTGTCTATGTGCAGAAGGAGAGAAATATCTGGTGTCTCTCCCTTTTCTTATAAGGACTCCAGTTCTATTGGATTAGGGCCCCACCCTCAAGACCTCATTTAACCTTCATTACTGTCATAAATGCTCCGTCTCTGAATACTATCATATTAGGGATTAGGGCTTCAACATGTGCATTTTTTTTTATTGTTCACTAAGTCATGTCCAACTCTTTGTGACCCCATGGACTGTAGCACACAGACTCATCCACCCTTCACTATCTCCTGGAGTGTGCTCAAATTCATGTCCATTGAGTTAATAATGCTATCTAACCATCTTATCCTCTGTTGCCCCCTTTTCCTTTTGCCTTCAATCCTTCCAGCATCAGGGTCTTAAGCATTTTGAAAGTGAAAGTGTTAGTTGCTCAGTTGTGTCTGACTCTTTGCGACCCCGTGGACTGTAGCCCACCAGGCTCCTCTGTCCATGAGGTTCTCCAGGCAAGAATACTGGAGTGGGTTGCCATTTCCTTCTCCATTATGCATTTTAGGGAGACACAATTCAGTCCATAACACCATTCTAGTAAAATCCAAACTCTAAGGAAAAAGAATCTTATTAGCCCAGGTTGGGTCATGTGTCCATACCTGTTGCTGGAGAGTTCTGGAATGCCATCATGGGTGTGGGCAGTTCCAGCAAAAGAGGGCATCATTGGAAGCCAGGCAGATGTTTGCCTGAAGCAATTCATCCCAGCGTGTCAGTGCTTAGATGCTTTTCCTGCAGCTGGAATAAGGAGCCAGTCTGCCGACTTGGTCTGTGTTCTCAGTGTATTGCTGAACCTTGGTCTAGGACGAAGAATATAATGTACTAGAATGTGAAAGGACATCACTCTTTAAAGCCACCTGCACTAGCAGAGGGCTTCCCAGTGGCACTAGTAGTAAAAAACCCTCCTGCCAATGCAGGAGACCTAAGAGACTTGGGTTTGATCCCTGGATTGGGAAAATTCCCTGGAGTAGGGCATGGCAACCCACTCCAGTACTCCTGCCTGGAGAATCCCACGGAAGAGGAACCTGGAGGGCTATTGTCAGTAGAGTTGCAAAAAATCTGGCGTGACTGTAGCGACTTAGCACACACACCCCCGCAAGCAGAGAATATGGTTGTCATTCTTTGAAAGGTTGCCATGCTTTACTTTGAATCATTAACACGTTGTCTGCCAGTGTCTCTGGCCTCTTTGGCCTCCTCCTCTTGGAGGAAGCTTTCAATTATTACACATTGGGATCCCCATTATGTGTGACACTTACATTGGCCTCAGGGCTTGTAGAGGAACTACAGAGTTACTCCTGAGTCTGTCCCTCCCAGTACAGGTCTACTGTGCAGAGAGGGCCTCTCAATGGTCAGACACACCCCACCATGAGTATCCATGTAGGTCTTTCTGCAGAAGTCCTCACAGGTTAACTGGATGCTTCTCACCTTGTGTTATGGACTTAAAGAAGGTATTGTCTACAAGTCAGAAAGTAGGTTTTCAGCAGGAACCGACCATGCTGGAACCAAGATCTTAGACGTCCCAGCCTCCAGAACTGTGAGAAATACACAGTTTATTGCTTAAGACTAAAAGGATTCTAAATGCTTAAAAAGACTAAAAGTCTAAAGGATTCTGTTGTACCAGCCTGAGGATAAGATATCTCACCTAAAAAAAAAAAAAAAAAATGGATTAAGAGACATCCAAGGAATGAAGAGAGAAAGCAAGCCTTCTTTTTAATGCAGATATTTGCCAGGTCCAATGTGAATATAAATCTATTCTTATACACTTGGGGAAGTGTTTCTTAGACACAGCTTGCATTCAAAGTTTATTTACATCCTCAAAATGTACTCAGGTTTGCAAATCAGTGGGGATTGCAGCAGTACCAATGTAAACAGGGAACAGGTGCGGGGCGCTGTGGGTGACAACCAGAGGCAAGTGTCTGCACGGCATTGAGTGACTAATGGGAGAGGGGTCAAACAAAATAGAAGAAAGTCTGGCTATTCAATGTTATGGGGATCCAAATACTATGGACATCTGTCACGGTTCAATCAAAGAAGCAGAACCAAGGACACATACATACATACGTGTGTATCTGTAGATGGGTGTGAGTATGTATATTATATATTACATGCTGAGGACAGTGACTGCAGCCACGAAATTAAAAGACACTCGCTCCTTGGAAGAAAAGCTGTGACAAACCTAGACAGCATATTAAAAAGCAGATAGACCTCTTTGCTGACAAAGGTCTGTATAGTCAAACTATAGTTTTTCTAGGCATCACGTACAGATGTGAAAGTTGGATCATAAAAAGGCTGAGTGTCAAAGAATTGATGCTTTTGAATTGTGGTGTTGGAGAAGACTCTTGAGAGTCCCTTGGATGGCAAGGAAATCAAACCAGTCAATCCTTAAAAGAAATCAACCCATAATATACATTGGAAGGTCTGATATTTTCTGATTAAATTTTTATGTGGATATCCACATGAGACTTCCCACGTGGCTCAATGGTGAAGAATCCAGCTGCCAATGCAGGAGTCACAGGAGATGTGGGTTCAATCCCTGGCTTGGGAAGATCCCCTGGAGAAGGGAAAGGCAACCGTCTCCAGTATTCTTGCCAGGAAAATCCCATGGACAGAAGAGCCTGACGAGCTACAAAGAGCTGGACATGACTGCATGATGGAGCATAGTTAGTGCGTCACGAGTTATAATTTATTAATACAACACACATGATTCACTGTAAAGTAAAATAGTCAATCAATTTAACTCCAAAGTCTCAAGAAAATATGTATGGAATACCCCAACTCAATACTACCAAGTTCCGTGAGGGAAATTTTACACTAACATTGGTTATAACCCAGTCAGTGCAGAAACTCCACTCCCCTCAAAACCGCAAACATCTGCTCAAAATCTCGGCCTAGGTATTAGTCTCCTAGGGCTGCTAACAGAGTACCATAGACTAGGTGGCTTGAACAACAGATTTATTGTTTCAGAGCTCTGGAGGCTAGAAGTCCAAGGTCAAGGTGTCAGCCAGGCTGGTTCCTCCTGAGATTGTGACGGAGGATCTGGTCCAAGCCTTCACCTTGCTCCTGGTTTCTGGTGGTTTGCTCCTTGCTTCTGGCTTCAGTGTTTCTTGGCTTGTAGAAGCATCACCCCATCTCTGCCTTTATCTGCACATGATATTTTCCCTGCGTGGGCCTCTGTATACTAAGCGTCTCTTATTATAAATACACCAGTTATAATTTATTAGAGTCCAACCTAATGACCTCATTTTTTTTTCGGGGGGGGGGGGGGTATACTCACCTTACAGCGTTCTGTTAGTTTCTGCTGAACAACGAAATGCAACCAGCTACATACACGCCTGTATCTCTTCTCCCTTGGATCTCCCTCCCACCCACCTCTCCCCAGTCCTCTAGGTCACCACAGAGCACTGAGCTGAGCCTTTTGTGCTATACAACAGATTCCCACTGTCTATTTCAGACATGAAAGTGAAAATGAAGTCACTCAGTCGTGTCTGACTCTTTGCGACCCCATGGACTGTAGCCTACCAGGCTCTTCCATCCATGGGATTTTCCAGGCAAGAATACTGGAGTGGTTGCCATTTCCTTCTCCAGATTTCAGACTTGGTAATGCGTATATGTGAAAGGCCTTATTTTCGTTTGATTACCTTTGAAAAGTCCCAATTTTTAAAAATGACCATATTCTAAGGTACTGGGGCTTAGGGCTTCAACATATCATTGCAGGGTGGGAGCATAATTCAACCCATATAAGCCTGGTTTCGTATCAGATATTTTAAGTACACTTAAAACACAGTAGCTACTCCCTAACATTCACACCTTATAGAAGCACCTTGGCAAACACCACTATTTCCTTTTGGAACACTTCTGCTGTCAACAGTAGCTGCTCCACGAAAGCAAAAACTAATACTTCCTCCAATATTAACACGATTATTGACTATTTCTTGCTTATTAGGATATTCTCATATAAGATATTACATAACATTTTCCTCAATCCACAAGAACTAGGAAAGGCCAAACACAGTTCCATACCTGAAACCAAACAAGCACCTATTACCTCTGTCAGAGACAAGCTAATATTAATCATTATTGCCAAAGTAACAAAAAATGCCCTGTCGTTCAAAGCAAAATTGTCAAGCAACTTAATCAAGTACTTGAATAAAACTCTAGGGTTATTAGAAAACTGTATCCATATAAGAAGTCTTGCAGGAAATAAACATGAAGGCAAATTTACATGCTATATTTTTAAGATTCTTAAAGTTGCCGTTTTCTGTGGTCAGCAAAAAGAGTGATTTATTTCATAGATAAAAAATAATGCTATAATCTGTCACTAGCTTGCCTTTGTAATTGGATCCTCAGCTGGTGCATAGTCTTGAAAATGGAGATTGAAGTTCAATTTGTGAACTGTTAGATTTTGGCCTGGTGTGGGGTTTTGTATTCATTAAACTGGTAAATGGGCTTCCTAGGTGGCTCTAGTGGTAAAGAACCCGCCTGCCAATGCAGTAGACTTAAGAGACGCGGGTTAGATCCCTGAGTGGGGAAGATCCCCTGGAGGAGGGCATGGCAACCCACTCCAGTATCCTTGCCTGGAGAATCCCATGGACAGAGGAGCCGGGCAGGCAACAGTCCGTAGGATCACAGAGTCGGACGTGACTTAAGTGACTTAGCACGCACACACACAAACTGGTAAGTCCCTCAATTAGCGGCTACACCTATAAATTATTGATTAGCCTTAAGTTTACCTGGACTTTTGGAGTGGGGAGAACCAGAGTTCTTATCCATAGAAGCCAATATTTATAATATTCAGTCTAAATTTCCCAGTCATAACCATAGACATGCCCATATTTACCTTATTCAGTTCAGTCACTTAGACGTGTCCAGCTCTTTGTGACCCCATGGACTATAGCATGGCAGGCTTCCGCATCCATCACCAACTCCCGGAGCCTACTCAAACTCACATCCTTTGAGTCGGTAATGCCATCCACCCATCTCATCCTCTGTCATCCCCTTCTCCTCCTGCCTTCAATCTTTCCCAGCATCAGGGTTTTTTCCAATGAGTCACATTTTCTTCACATCAGGTGGCCAAAGAATTGGAGCTTCAGCTTCAGCATCAGTCCTTCCAATGAATACCCAGGACTGATTTCCTTTAGGATTGACTGGATCTCCTTGCAGTCCAAGGAACTCTCAAGAGTCTACTCCAAAACCACAATTCGAAATCATCAATTCTTTGGCACTCAGCCTTCTTTATGATCCAACTCTTACATCCGTACATGATGACTGGAAAAACTGTAGCTTTGACTAGATGGACCTTTGTTGGTAAAGTAATGTCTCTGCTTTTTAATATGTTGTCTAGGTTTGTCATAGCTTTTCTTCCAAGGATCAAGCGTCTTTCATGGCTGGAGTCACCATCTGCAGTGATTTTGGAGCCCAGGAAAATTTACCTTATTAGGAGAGTGAATTCCATTTTTTTGTATATGTATTGGTCATGCAATATATTTTATTTTTTTAATTAATTTTTATTGGGGTATTGGAGTATAGTTGCTATACGATGTTGTGTTAATTTCCACTGTACAGCAAAGGGAATCAGCTGTATAAGCCCCTCTTTTGTGGATTTCCTTCCCATTTAGGCCACCACAGAGCACTGAGGAGAGTTCCCTGGGCTGGGCAGCAGGTTCTCATTAGTTATTTATTTATAATTTTTAATGTATTAACAACTAGTCTTTCTCCTCATCCAAGTATCAAATGCTTTCCAAGTGAGAGGAAAGGCTGTAACATTTACAGACAATACAGAATACTAGGTTGTTGGAATGCAAATTGAAAATGCTTTTCTCATCTCTTTCAGCCATCTTCGTTCCTGTGGCGGCCTGCTGGGAACGGGACTTCTAAAACGACAAGTAAGTCTGGAAGTCTGTGGTCCAAGGCCATTTTTGCTGGCTATAAACGGGGTCTACGGAACCAAAGGGAACACACTGCTCTCCTGAAAATTGAAGGTGTATATGCTCAAGATGAAACTGAATTCTATCTAGGCAAGAGATGTGTTTATGTGTACAAAGCAAAGAATAACACAGTAACTCCTGGTGGAAAACCTAACAAAACCAGAGTAATCTGGGGAAAGATAACTCGAGCTCATGGAAACAGTGGCGTGATTCATGTCAAATTCGGAAGTAACCTTCCTGCTAAGGCCATCGGACGCAGAATCCGTGTGATGCTGTACCCTTCGAGGATTTAAACTTCTTGAAAATAAATAAAAGTGTGGATTTGTTAAAAAAAAAAAAAAAGAAAAGAAAAGAAAATGTTTTTCTCTATTGTCTTTTTATTGGTCAAATAGGGATGAAGAGAAAAGACAAGCCACATTCAATGTGGTTGTCAGTTTTCTTGGGAGTGATAACAGTATTGTGGTTATGTAAGAGAGTGCTGTCATTTTAAGGAGATGCATGCTATAGTATTCAATAATTAGTGATGAAATGTCAAGATATTGGCAACTAGCTTTCAAATGATTCAGTAATAACCGTATGTACATATGTACTGTTGTTTAGTCACTAAGTCGTGTCTGACTGTGATCCCATGGACTGTAGCCTGCCAGGCTTCTAAGTCCATGGGATTTCCCGGGCAAAAATACTGGAGTGGGTTGCTGTTTCCTTCTCCAGGGAATTTTCCTGACCCAAGGATTGAACCCACATCTCCTGCATTGCAGGCAGATTCTTTACCACTGAGCCACCTGAGAATCCCATATGTATATGTGTGTATATATATATATATACACACACACACACACACACACACAAATATACATATATTTGCAATTTTTGAGCTTAGAATTTAGCTCCTCTTGTGCTATTTCCCCCACTTTCTGTATATTTGGCAATTTTTTTATAATAAAATTTTGTGTTGGAAAAGAAATGGTGACAATGGGAAACATTTCCTTCTTCTGGAAAATGTTTTAATGAACACTTATCCTGCATCCACACATTGAAGATTCACCTCATCACATCCCCGCAGCACCCTAAAAGAACATAGTAAGGCCTAGGAAATATTGTTGGGAAGTGAAAACATTTCCATTTATATTTTCAAATTATTGCCCAATTCACAGAGTGTTTTGAGGATTAAATGAACTATTTCGAGTAAGGTGCTTAGGACAATACTTGGTGCAGAGTAAGTGCTCAGTACAAGTTGGCTTTGTGACTGTCATTACGTACAAAAGCAGTGCATGCTGATGGCCTGGTGTTAGCAGGTAGGTGCCACAAGTGCTGTTCTACCAGGAAATTACAGGCATTTTTAGGAAGGAAAGATTTCCACTGACTCTGGTGAATAGAGGAGGCAAGACAGGGCTGGCAGGACGGCGGCTTCCATGAGCAGGGAGGTTAGAACGCGGAGATGTGGAAGGGACGCGCGTGCTGTCTACCTCTCTCCTCTCTTTCAATAATTCGAGAAAGAAAATTAATCTTCTATTAAAATGTGAGTCTTTAACCAACCCTACCCTGACTTCAACCTAAAGTGGAATGAAGCGTAATTACTGTGGTACACACTTGTCATAGTTAAGCAAGAACACTTGAGCCAGAAAAACTACTCCTTTCCAAACGCTCATTGACCTATGTCATTAAAAATGTCTACCTTTCTTTGCATAGGAAACTTCACATTTTCTTGGCAAAATTTTAAGATGTTAAAAGTTACAATGTAAGCCATATCCCAGGTGGCTCAGTGGTAAAGAATCTGCCTGCAATGCAGGAAACATGGGTTCAATTCCTGGGTCAAGGAAGATCCCCTGAAGAAGGAAATGGGAACCCACACCAGTATTCTTGCCTGAAAATTCCCATGGACAGGAGAGCCAGGAGGACTGCAGTTCATGGGACCTTTAAGAGTCGGACAGGACTGAGCGACTAACACACAAGCCACGTCATGCTGGTCAGCTAAGATTCAACTTGACGAAATAGTACTACATTTTTACAACGAATATATGTGCAACATTACAGTATAGAAAATGACTTTCCATGTACTGTGCCCTTTGAGCCTCCGACAGTCTTGGGGTGCAGTTGGGAGGTGAGCCCAGCTTATCTCATCCTACACCCCACACTACTCTATGGCGAATTTTGAAGCGGAAGTCAGCATGTGCATTTCCGGAGCCTCACTTCCGGTGAAACTTCCAGTGTGAACGTCTGGGGCACGATTGTAATCCAGCCAGGAGATGGATTCCATCTGGGAGCTATATTAGCTGAATAACCTTGTGTGTAACTTTTAGCATTTCTGAACCTCAATTTCCTCATCCTTATTTACCACCCAGATTATTAGTTGATCAAAGAAGGCGTATGAAGCCACTTTATGAATTTTAATATACAATGTTAATGTTATTGCTGTGGTTCTAAATGACTATTTCTCTAAAGAACTTACAGAGAAAAACTTAATAAAATCAATGAATAGTGTCACTCTCTGATCTGCATATACTACAGACTACGACTCAGTGAGCGCTGACTATGGGCCAGGCCCTGGGCCAGCTTTTTTCATGCATTATCTCAATCCAACCTTCAGAACAATTCTACAAAGTGAGCCTAATGGCCATTCCCATGTTGCAGATGAAGAGAACAGGAATGCTGCCCCGGAGAAGGCGTCTCGAATGTGGGAGCCAGGGTTTGACCCGAGTCTGTCAGCCCAGAGCTGGCCATCCCCTCCACTGTGCTTCCTGCGGGCCTGCGTTCCCTGGCTGTAACATGGGCTTGTAAAGAAGATGACTGCGTGCGTGCGTGCAAGTCGCTTCAGTCCTATCTGACTCTTTGCAACCCTATGGACTGTAGCCCACCAGGCTCCTCTGCCCATGGGATACTCCAGGCACAAATGCTGGAGTGGGCTTCCCTGCCCTCCACCAGGGGCACCCAGGGATTGAACCCGCATCTCTGTATTGCCGGCAGATTCTTTATAGCTGAGCCACCTGGGAAACCCAGGAAGATGATTAGTTTTACTAAATCACATCTCACAGAGTTGCTCCTCCAACTGCCTCAGATGAGAGGCAACAAACACGAGTTGCCGAGCACCACTGTGGTTGCGTGGTTACTTGGTACACAGCCTCACTGCTACACCACGGCATTCCAACACGCAGCCAAAGGGGAGATTCACTGCCTGCTTCATCTCAAGGGTCCTAAACACAGCTCTCTGCCGCCAACACACTGGCTAATTCATACCCCTCCACAACCCCCGACACACCCACCCTTCCGATTCTTGGTCTAAAAATCATGCCGCCTGGAAACCTCTTCCCTGATGCCCTCTCTCCCCACAAGCCCCCTCGTGTCACATCCCCGCTCCCGACCCAGAGCCGCTTTAACGCTCCTCTCCTGTGCTCTCTGATGGGAAGAGCTGACTCGTTGGGAAAGACCCTGATGCTGGGAAAGATTGAAGGCAAAAGAAGAGGGCGCCAGAGGAGGAGATGGTGGGATGGCATCACCAACTCAAGGGACGTAAGTTTGAGCAAACTCCGGAAGATAGTGAAGGACAGGGAAGCCTGGTGTGCTGCAGACCATGGGGTCACAAAGAGTCGGACACGACTGAGCGACTGAACCACGACAGCCTGTGCTCTCAGATCACCAGATACTTTCCCCAATAAGTGCGTCTCCCAATTCACGTGTAGCCAGTGGAGAGCAGCTTTATTCTTAAGAAGCAGTGAGGGTATTGAGAGTGTGGCTTAACCAAAAAAAGAATTCTGCTAAGTCAAGAGGCTGGAAAATAAAGGGAAAAAACAGACAGGGGGTTTAGTGAGAATGGTTAGAAACGACCCCACTGTTTGTTACTCTGCAGAAGAAGCATTTAGGAAGGAAGGAGGTGGATTGAGAGGAGAGGACCTGAATGTGATGGTCACTAATAGCTGTCCCTGAAACAGCACTTTATAATTTACACCATGGCTTCTAGGCACAAATTGCTCAATGAATATTTAACCATGATTAGAACTACCTTATGACCTGTGTCCTTCTCGATTAATTGAGGGAACCGGTCTACTTGCTGATAAGTGCTCTGTGCTTACACGTAAGCTACATCTATTCATCCAGGGCAGTGCCAACTCCAAATCAGATAATTTGGAATGAGAGGATGTTGTATTTCTTATAAAAAATATTGTCTTCTATATTAACATATTGCCAATTCAGAGGTACTAACTTTGCTGTACTCCTGAAATTGACACAACATTGTAAATCAACTATACTTCAGTAAAATACAAAAAACACAAAATAAAATAACAAAGCACTGCAGAATGATAACAGAGGCTGTTCATTTGGCTTTGCCAGGCATTAAAGACATAGAAGTGCAGACACATGTGAAGGAGCTGAGTGCGGATGGGAATAGCATCACTGTGAACATAGCGACGGACTTGAGATCCAGGAAGAAAGTCTGCATTTGCAAATTGCATGACCCTGGGAAAATCATAATTTCTCAATTCCCTCATCTGTTGCATGAAGCTAAGAATACCTACCATACAAGCTTGCTTAACGGATCAAACAAGAGAAAGTGTGGGAAATATTTGTCTGCTGCAAGATACTATGCACGTGGAAGTTTTCAGCTTTGAGTGGTTTCTTTCAGTGTCTTGTACAAACCAGGCATGAAAAATAATGTCTCTCTTGGCCATAGTGAGGCTGCAGTCTGAACACAGGGGTGTGTTTTTATAATTCAAGTCGAAATGCTTCATCCAGAGCAACCTGGTATCAGAAACTGTAATGTTGTTTCACTATTCATTTATTAAACTTCTATCTAAAGCCCAAGACCTAAGAATTCAAAACAACATCCTTTTATTTATTTTTTATTTAAAAAATTTTTTCTTTTGTCTGTGTCTCGCGGCTAGCAGGAATTTAGCTACCCAATCAGCAATTTCTTTTTTGTTGTTCAGTCGCTAAGTCATGTCTGACTGTTTGTGACCCCATGGAATGCAGCACACCAGGCTTCCCTGTCCTTCACTATCTTCTGGAGGTTGCTCAAACTGATGTCCATTGAGTCAGTGATTTTTTTCTTAATATTCATTTATTTATTTTCACTGCAGTGAGTCTTACTTGCCACATGCAGAAGCTAGGTTCCTGACCTAGGAGTGAACTCGAGGTCACTGCAGTGAAAGAGCCAAGTCTTAACCACTGGACCACTATGGAATTCCCAAAACAACACCATTTTAATTCAGAATTATCTTTCATAATCCTTCAAGGAAATAAAAAATTGCTTCATTTTCATTAGTGGTAAAGAATCCACCTGCTAATGCAGGAGATTCAAGAGACATGAGTTCAGGCTTGGGTCAAGAAGATCCCCTGAGGAGGGCATGGCCACCCACTCCTGTATTCTTGCCTGGAGAATCCCACAGACAGAGAAGCTTGGCGGGCTACAGTCCATGGGGTAGCAGAGAATCAGACACAACTGAAGTGGCTTAGCATTCAGCACAAGACCAGTTTCATCATTTTGTGATCAGCTATTGCCTGCACTTTTCATTTTTATGAGCTCTTCCTTCCAGTGTACATGGCACCTAAGTCTAATTTGTTCTAATTTGGGATCCCCAAATACAAACTTCACACAGGATTTCACTTATCTCTGAAATAAAGTTATTGCTCTAGTTCCCAATTCCTTCCTCCAAAACATTATTGTTTGTTGCATTATTGATCTTACTCAGAAAATTAGAATATTAGCTTTCAAGTCCTTTACATTAAAATGCCATTTGTTAATTTGCATTAAATAGCTGGCATTATGGGCCCACTGAGAATTAACTTTGCTTCTAGCTGTTACTAATTATTAACATTTTTTATCCTTGGCCTTCAAGTATTTGTTTTGTTACCCTACTTTCCTAGCTGTTTCAAGTCATAAGTCATCAGGGAGGAAGCAATTAAGCTACCAGATTGCCCTAATGGCATTCATCCTGGGAGAGCATTCATATTATGAACTAGAGTTTGTGTTTTAACAACTGGTAAAGATCAATCTGCTTAAATATTGAGAATTAAAACCCAGAGACTTCCCGATTTTATGTACAAATATCCAGAGTCTTCTGCTTGACCTTGAGCTTCTGGCATTGGAGAGAACTCCAGGCTCACTTGCTCAGTCATGTCCAACCCTTTGGGACCCCATGGACTATATAGTCTGCCAGGCTCCTCTGTACACGGGATTTTGTCAGCCAGAATACTGGAGTGGATTGCCATTTTCTTCTGCAAGGGATCTTCCCAACGCAGGGATCAAACCCATGTCAGCTGAACCTCCAGCATTGGCAGGAAGATCCTTTACTACTGAGCCACCCGGGAAGACCAAGAACTGGGGATGTCCATTTCTTCCTCAAATGCAGAGAAATCCTTGATAAATATTACAAGATGTGGTAAAAGTCCATAGTGAAGTTCAAATGCAAGGAAAATTTTCTGGTGCTGCTAGAAACTTAATAGGAAGCTCACCCAGAGAGACGATACAGATTTGGACAAAGACCCTACTGGAGTTTTAAAGCCTATGTAGGGAGAGATGATAGGAAATTCTCCTATGTAGGATAGATGGATCTTAGACCCCCCAAGAGCTAGAAATAGCTGAAATTGCTAGCCCTACATCAACTCAGCACCTTTGGAGACCTTTGCCTCCATCAAGAACTCATTCCATTATTGGAAGTAGACTAGTTATCTATGGCTGTGTAACAAATTACTTCAAAGCTTCCAGTTTAAAACAGCAAATATTTATTTTCTAATAGTTTCTGTAGGTTAGGTGGCTGGATGTGGCTTAGCTGAGCCCTCTGAATCAGGGTCCCTCAACAGGCTGAAATGAGGGTATCAACAAGGAATGGGTTTGCTTCCAAGCTCACTCTTGTGGCTGTTTGCAATACTCCCTTCCTCACGAGCTGTTACAGCTTTCCTTCCAAAGAGCAAGTATATTTTAAGCTCTGACAAACCTAAATAGTGTATTAAAAAGCAGAGATATCACTTTGGTGACAAAGGTCTGTATAGTCAAAGCTATGGTTTTTCCAGTAGTCATGTACAGATGTGAGAGCTGGACCATAAAGAAGGCTGAGCCAAAGAATTGATGCTTTCGAACTGTGGTGCTGAAGGAATCTTGAGAGTCCCTTGGACTGCAAGGAAATCAAACCAGTCCATCCTAAAGAAAATCAACCTTGAGTATTCATTGAAAGGACTGATGCTGAAGCTAAAGCTCCAATCCTTTGGCCACCTTATGTGAAGAACTGACTTGTTGGAAAAGACCTTGATGCTGAGAAAGAGAGAAGGCAGGAGGAGAAGGGGATGACAGAGGATGAGATGGTTAGATGGCATCACCAAATCAATAGACGAGTTTGAGCAAACTCCGGGTGATGGTGAAGGACAAGGAAGCCTGGCATGCTGCAGTCCATGGGGTGGCACAGAGTCAAATATGACTTAGCAACTGAAAAACAACAACATAAAATGTTGGCCTGAAGGCCTCAGTTGATTGTTGGATATTGGCTGGATGCCTCTCTCGGATCCTAACCACTGGGTATCCCTATGGCAACAAGCTTCCATCAGAAATAGCAAGCAAAACAGTGAGAGAGGTTAGGAAAGATGAAAATCAGCATCTTTCCATAACCAATACAGAAGTGACAACCCACCATTTTTGCTACATTCTGCTTATTAGGTCCAGCTTGTGCTCAAGGTGTGGGAATTATAAAAGGGCGTGAAGACTAGGAGACAGAGATAATTAGGTGTCATCTTAGAAGCTGTTGAACACATGATTATTGATCTGGACCCATGTGTTCTTGCCCAGGAGTGGGGTTATTAGGACATAGAACTTTGGAGGTGGTACCTTGCAGATGTAAGATTCAGAGCTCTAAGGAGTGCAGCCCAGCTGGAATTGGTGTCTCTAGGGGTGAGGCTGATACTGGTGGTGTGAGAAGAAACTAGAAACTAGAACCACTGTCACCAGTGGGTTGATGAACCATCGCCAAGATGATGCTTCAAGAGTAGTGAACAGACAAGAAGTCTCTTCTCTCTCCCTCAGTCTCCCACTCCCATTCTGAGCACCTCATTGGCAAGAGCTGAAAGAGAGGAAGATGGAAAAAGGGAAATGTGATTTGCAGAATCCCAGCCCATCCAAAAATAGAGTCTAGAAGGAGAAGGGGTCAAAGTTGGCAGCTTGTAGCTGAATAACCAGGACAAACAGCAAAACAGATTATCTTCCTACTGGCCCCAGAAAGTGATAAGGAAGCTTCTCTCTGCCTGGGGATCTCGGTGAAAAACAATTTTAACATCTCCAGTGAGAAATCAAAACACTAACTTTGTACACAGCATAGCTGTGGAGTCTGAATTTATACCATCCAAATAATTCAAATGGAAATCTGAACAAAAAACAACAACAAAATTCCCCGGCAATCACTTGTGAAACCCCTGTGGTTCCCAGCAGAAGCAGATGCAAAAACCCTCTGTAGGGACCCTGATGTCACTCAGGGCACATGGGCTTCCCACAGAAAGAAAGAAATCTACACTAAAAATGAGCTCATTACCCAAAATTAAAAAACAGAAGAGGAAACAGTTCACCATACGGTTCACAGGATTCAACAATCACAAAAACAGAAGAAAAAAAGAAAGAGAACAGAAGCAGCTGGCTTGAGAGGTTAGAAAAATCTTGAAAAAATTACAAGCACATCTGTTTAAAAGAATAACAGAAAGATCAAAGAAAATAATCATAATGAAAGAACAAGAAAACATTGGGGGCAGGGAGAGGCACATTTCTCCAACAGTTAAAACAGGACATCTAGAGGAGAAAAATACATCCATTGAAATAAAAAACTCAGAGGTCAGGTTACATAGCAGATTAGAAAAGAAATGAGAATTAGCCAACTGAAAGCTCAAGAGCTAAACAAATTATCCAGAATGTGGCACAGAGAGAGACAAACTGTATTTTTTTTCCTTTAATTTAATTTTATTATTTTTAAGCATTTTTACTGGAGAAGTGTTGGCTTATAATGATGTATTGGTTTCAGGCGTACAGCAAAGTGAATCAGTTGACAAAGAGATATTTCTTAAAGAGAGTTTCTAGTTAAACACAACACTTTTGACATAAACATTTATCACCCTCCTTCCTGAAGATTCCCCTAAAGTAATAGTGGTAAAAAAGAAAGCAGAAATCCAAAGGACAGATGGAAAGGGAGAGGGGTGCAGTAATGAAATGTTAGCAGTTAACATTTAGTCCAGAGAATGCTAAAATCTAAGCTAACAATGGCAAAATCCTAAGCAGGCAAATTCATGCTGCAAAGATCTGGTGCCTCTGAGAGCAGGTGGGCGCACAGAACCGATCAGAACTGGCTGAGAGGCTGAATGAGAAAAGGTTGGGGACAGTTCCTCTCTCATTCCCTAGCAGAAAACTCTATGGAGAAATTGAACTAAACAGACTCCGAACTCAGCAAAACTCAGCTCAACCTTGGACAAGGATCATGCTAAAAACTGAGAAAGTCAGCCAAGTTCTGGAAACTACAAGATGAGCCCTGGCTCCTTCCAGCATCTGAGTTTGAGTTTGTTAGCAAATTTCTACCCTTCAGACAGGCAAGTGCCAGATGTCCCCTTTAGAAGACCAAGCAGCTCCAAAGAAAATATCTACTATTTTTTATATAAAATGCCTTACTTCAAAGCCTGCTAATTTTTGGCTAGGTTCATATTATGAGTGAGGATTAAAAGGTTGATTAGAAGCTCTGCATACCAAAAAGAAAAGGGAAAAAAGGAAGTAAAAAGAACAGAAAAGAAAAAGGAAAAGAGGCTCTGAGGAACCAGAAACAATACTTAGAGTCAGAAGAAACAGAAGCAAAAAAAAAAAAGAAATTATATCTTCAGAGTTATAAGACAGCACATACATTAAACAAGAACAGGAGATCACTAAAAAAGAAACAACTAAAGCACAAAACTAATCTCTTGGAAAATAAAAATATGATAGTAGAAAGAAAAATTTGCATGATGAGGTTGAAAGATAACAGAAGGAAGGCAAGTGCTAACCAAGAAGGCATAAATAAGAGCTAATTCTTTTTCTGTAGTAAAAAAAAAATTAGATGATATCCAAATCTGAAAAATCAATAATAGCATCAGCATATTGTAGTAATGAGTAAGTAAGTGTTCGTTGCTCAGTTGTGTCCTTCTCTTCGAGGTCCCACAGACTGTAGACTCTTCAGTCCATAGAATTCTCCAGGCAAGAATACTGAAGTGGGTTGCCATCTCCTACTCCAGGGGATCCTCCCTACCCAGGGATGGAACCTGAATCTCTTGCATCTCCTGCATTGGCAGGCAGATTTGTTACCATTAGCATCACCTGAGAAGACCCAGAGTGAAAGTGTTAGTTGTTCAGTCATGTCTGAGTCTTTGTGACCCCATGGAGTATAGCCTACCAGGTTCTTCTGTGCATGGAATTCTCCAGGCAAGAATACCAGAGTGGGTAGCCCTTCCCTTCTGCAGGGGATCTTCCCAACCCAGGGATCGAACCTGGGTCTCATGCATTGCAGGCAGATTCTTTACCATCTGAACCACCCAGGGGCCCAGAGGGCAATATCAGAAGAAACTAGCAAAAGAGTTGAAAACGGTTGTGTCTGGGAGTTGGAATCTAGTGTGAGGCAGGGGCTACTCTATCTGGTCATTGGTCATCATCAAGCCATCACGCTACAGCCTCCCCAATGGGGAGCCCAGAGGGAACTCAGGATGAAAACAGGATGCCCACCATCTGGCAGTCAACAGCTGCAGCCGCCCCAAAAGGTGCACCCCGAGAAGACTCAGGATGAGACAACTCAGGATACTGACCCCACGTAACTGAGATGTAGATCAAAGGAATGATTTCAGTGAGCCCAGACCCTTGCATCTTCCCATATATAGAAAAGCACTAAATTCCTAAACTAGAGACGTCTGATTTTCTTTAGCAGTAATCCTTTGACATTCCAACTTCCTGACCTTTGCTGCAAAAACTCCTGTGTATCCTGCCCCTGCCCCTTGCCTCTTCAGAGCAGTCCCTCAGAGCTGTCCGAGATGCTGCGTCTCAGTCTTAGGTCCTCAGCTGTGTCTGCCAAATAAAACACAATTCTCAACTTTCAGGCTGTGTGCCTTTTCACCTCAACAAGCTGTGTTACTTTGGAGGCTTTTCACTTTGCTGGCCCCTGGTTTCTCCAGGTGACAGTCTTGCCTGCTCTTTTGAACTATTGAATTCTAGTACCTAGCTCACATGCACTCTGACACCCCAAACACACTCAGGGAATTTAACTCTGTGCAACAAGAATTTCCTTCTCTTGGATATCTGCGTCCCCAGCACCATGAGATTTCCTGGGTTCTGTCCCAGCCCCCAAGTCTCACCTTTCACGTGCCCACATTCCCAGAGCTCTGCCTTCACGTCCTTCCTGTTCATCCTCTTATCCTTACCATCCCTAATCACCTCTTCGGTTAAGATTCCCCCCGATCAGCACAATGAATGGGGTTTTGACTAGTAGATAGATGAAAAGGAATAATAAAGCTCAAGAAAGAGACAAAAGCAAAGTCTTCAAACATTCAGAGATGCAGAGAAAGCTCTCTGATTGTCTCAAGCCACTCCACTGTACTTGACATCTCTTTTATTTCTTCTGAATATAGTGGCTAGAAGTCAACCCAGAAAATATGTAAAATAAAAACACATGAATAAGTACCAAGAACACCAAACTGAGACTCCAAGTCTAGAACACAATAATTCCTTGGAAAATGTTCCTCACAGATATTCCTTTGAGATTCAGAAGCTCAGACCCATCATGACATTTAAAGCATCTCTTGCTGTGTATGAGATGTTTGTCTCCATAGGGAGGGAAGAAGAGGATTCAAGTGACAGCCCAGATCAAGGTAGACTGGCCTGCAGGAAAACTATGAAGTCAGAAAAAAAAAGGGGGGGGAAGGGAGCTGAAATTTCAGGAAGGAGTATTCTTCACTAAAAAGCCCAGAAATCAAATCCAGTTTCCCTTGCTATGTATCATTCTGAGACTTGCCACAACACATATGTCCACAGATGCTGTAGGCTGTGATCAGAAATTTTCAAATAACCAGCAAAAAAAAAAGATTTCCTTCAAACATGGGTTTCTAAACTTCCCTGGTGGTCCAGCAGACTTCCCAGGTGGCTCAGTTGTAAAAAATCTGCCCATCAATGCAGGAGACTCAGGAGGATGAGGTTTTGATCCCTGGGTCAAGAAGATCCCCTGATGGAGGAAATGGCAACCCACTCCAGTATTCTTGCCTGGGAAAATCCCATGGACAGAGGAGCCTGGCAGGTTACAGTCCGTCAGGCTTGAAGGAGTCAGACAGGACTGAGCCACAACTAGGAACTGGTGGTCCAGTGGTTAAGAATTCGCCTTGTAAAGCAAAATTTGCGGGTTCGATTCCTGTAAGATCCACATGCCATGGTCCATGTGCCACAATGAAAGATCCCACATGATGCAAACAAGATCCCACCTGCCAGAATTAGGAGCCGACGCAACCAAATAAATAAATATTTAAACAAAAACCCCATGGGGTTTCTTCCTGCTAGAAATAGAATAGTCGGTATAAGAACTGCTATTCTTATAGCAGGAGAGGAGGGGGAAAATAAAGAAAGAAAAAAACCTGAATATCCAAGAAAACAACCACATGCTGTGATGCTTTAAAATAAAGCAAAAATATTGATTCTGTGTATTAATCAAGGAGGAACAGCCACATGCAATTTCCCAAATAAGAAGTAGTTATGGTTACTGCACTTTGGGAAGCAGGAGTGGAGGGAAGTGTCACTTTAAATAACTGCAATTTAAGCAAAACAGCAGCTTAATAAAGTGTCAGCAGCTCCCTCACGGTTTAAAAACAGATGGGCTTTGCTACTCAGGAAGAAAGGATTTTTCGATGTGCTGAGACTTGGAGAATCTGTCATTGCCCTTTACTGAATCATTAAAACTCTGAAAAGCAGAAATAATGATGTGATTTCCATTTCACTTCAGAAACTTTAGGGCTTCCCTAGTAGCTCAGTTGGTAAAGAATCTGCCTGCAATGCAGAAGACTGGGGTTCGATCCCTGGGTCTGGAAGATCCCCTGGAAAAGGAATGGCAACCCTCTCCAGTAGTCTTGCCTGAAGAATTCCATGGACAGTGGAGCCTGATGGGCTACAGTCCATGGGATCGCAAAGAGTCAGACATGACTGTGTGACTCACTTTCACTTTCAGAAACTTTGGTGCTGTATGCTATATGCAGTCAAAAACCATCATCGTCTTCACATGACAATACAGAGAACAGATAGTTATATATTTGCAAACTTTGAAGATGATTTCAGTCAAAATATATTTACCATCCTTTTATCTTTTTTATAAAAAGCATAATCTCAAGATTTTGTTGTCTTGGGGAGGAAACAAGATGCGAAGCTGAGAACTGGGATCACTTGATCCTATCCTTCTCATCTCTTCCCAGTTCAAAACGCTTGCCTCTCTCAATAGCCAGCATTCTCTGAGATCTGCAGCTGGGCTCAAAGCATTCAAGTCTCAGCACAATCTTCTTGGTAATTGTAGCCCTTGTCTGGAAAATTGCCTTAGTCTGTCGGCTATAGACACTCCGCCTCATGTCGTAACACCGCTTTCCCTGGGCGTACAGAGAAGCCTTGCCCTGCCTCTCTGTGGCACTGGTGCTTGCCACACTTCTTACAGAAAGTCTGACAGGTTTTAGGAATGTTCACTGGGTTTGAGTAAGCACTACTGGCATGGATTTTTATCTTTTTTTCTGATCGAGTATCCAGGATGCTAATAAAATGGCTAATATGTCAAGTTCAGATTTATGAATTCTGTGTGTGTGTGCATGTGTGTATACCAGCAAGGAATGGTATACATTTCCTTTCTGTCACAGATACGCTGGGCATCTCCTTCCAGGCTGGCCAGAATGTTCCCAGTTTTAGCACTGGGAAGAGCCAGTTTTCTGAGAAATTCCTCAATCTTAGGCAAACCAAGACAGTTAGTTAACCCAGACATAGCAGCCTCTGTCTTAGTACTTTCAGATGCTACTATGAGTTGTTACAGAGCCTTTTTTCCTTCTATTTCCCCAACTTTATTGAAATGTAATTGATGTAAAACATTGTGTAAGTTTCAGGTGTGTAATGTGTTGATTTGATACAATGAGATATAGTATCACATTGATACTGTAATGTAATCACTACCATGGCATCAGCTAATAACTCCATCATGTCACATAATTGCCATTTCTTTTTTCCTGTGATGAGAGCTTTTAAGATCTACTGTCTCAGTAACTTTCAAGTATGTGGTACAGTATTGCCATCCATAAACACAAGGTGGTACATGAGATCCCCAGAGCTTATTCATCTTCTAAGCAGAAATTTGCACTTTTGGACCAATATCTCTCCATTTCTCTCATCTCCCAACCTCTAGTAGCCACCATTCAATTCTGTTTTCATGAGTTCAGCACTTTTATATTCCACACATAAGTGAAATCATACAGTAGTTGTCTTTCTCTGTCTGGTGTATTTCACCTAGCATAATATCCTCTAGGACCATCCATATTGCTCTCAAAATTTAAACTAGAACTGCCATATGATCCAGCAATCCCTCTTCTGGGTATATGTCCAAAGGAAGTGAAAACATCATATTGAAGTCTCTGCACTCCCATGTTTATCGTTGGATGTGATCATAGAAAAGAGATTTTTTCTTGATGGAAGGCCCTGGCACCGTAAGGAAGCTGGGAGAACCCATTTATCCCCAGTCCTAACATAATAATCTTGGCATCTGCCTTGGTTTCCCTTTGGAGCCAGAAACCAAATCATTGGAGATGGAATGTGTAATTCCCAAAAGCGCTCCTGCAAGCAAACCTAGGAGTTTCATAAGAGTTCCAAGGGTTCTTTCATCACTAGTTTTGCAGGATATTTAACAGGAGTGACTATAACGTTCCTTCAAAAAGGTGGTAGCAGACTTGGCCAGTTTGGGGGACCTAGGTTTTTAATCTGGTGCTGTTCTGACTAACTGTGTAAACTTGAGTAAATTGCTTCACCTACATGGTTGACTAACCAACGTGTTGACCAGCCAACTGGCAGGTTGGGCTGGGGGTTCTCTTCCCAGATGTCTGACTCTCACTGTTACATCTTCCCAGCTACATGCTAAGAACCCTGTTCAACTCTAAGGAGCTCCACAAGCTTGTGTGTTCCAGAGACTGGGCAACTTCAGATAATAATATAGATCTTCTATTGGACATGTTTCTTCAGACTACCCATAAGTTTTCACATGGATGATAACGTTAGGGAATAACAGTTTTCCAGAAGATTTTACTCCCTTCACAACCATGATTAACATTTCTCCCCAAATTCTGAAACCAATTAGAATTTCTAGCACATGGAAGTGTTTCCCTGGTAGCTCAGTAGTAAAGAATCCACCTGCCAATGCAGGAGACTCGGATTCAATCCCTGGCTCAGGAAGATCCCCTGGAGAAGGAGATGGCTACCTACTTCAGTATCTTGCCTGGAAAATCCCATGTACAGTGGAGTCTTGCAGGCTGGGGTAGCAAAAGAGTTGGACACAACTTAGTGACTATAAACAACGATAACAACAGCCACATGGAAGCCAGGTAGTATATGACACTACACTTTGTGTTTAATTACTAGTTAAAGAGATTATTTAAATCAAATCAGTAGAAAGAACAGCTTTAAGTGATAGAAGAAATGTGTGGGAGTGTTAACTTGTCATCTTTAAATAGTTCAGACATAGTTTTGTCATAAGGCTGTATACTTCTTCCCATTGCAATATGATTCTCATTTGGGGTTACAAGACCCATCACGGCATTTTATTTAAAAAGTAAATTCACACCAACATAGAAATAAGAAGATAATAAGACAACATCATCTCCATTGCAGCTCATCATCAAAGTTGCAGATCCCAAAGCAGCCAAACTTTGTCCCGGACTTTCAAAAGACAGGACAAAGCTTCCAGAGTTTTGTGATTCTGGAAGGTGCAGTCAGCAAGCCCTCGAGTTTCTATGCTCACACCTTTTGTGTTAGAGGAGGAATAGGTCAGTAAAAATTAATTAAAAGAGTTACTTAAGCAGAAAAGAGAAATTTACTGAGCAATTTCCCACTTCCTAGTAAAAATCTTATCCCAGGCCATAGTCTCTCTTGAGCTTGTGGCTTTATTTCTGATTTAACAGTGGGGTATCTCTCAGCTTCCACATCCCATCTGCATCCATTTTCACAATGACTGAACAAATGCAATTAGCTTGCAGTGAGCCAAGTAATGGTTTTCTTAAAGGATTGGGAACACTTTCTTAGACTCTAATACGCACGGGCGTCTGCCGCAGCTCCTTCCAGCCATGCTCCCGTTCTTAGCAACCACATGTTTTTCCTAGTGCACCGAGACGAAAGTTTTGCTGCAAGAAAACAACACCAGGGGATTGAAGAGCCAGTGAGGGTCTAGATGGGAAGATGCGGGGCCTCACTGCTATGTCTGCTGGTGAACTCTACCCGGAAGGAAAGGAGACTGACACTCGTGGGCACACCTACTGAATTCTGGGCATTGCACTTAGGCTTTTATGTACAGTATGCCAATTGTCTAGAATGTCTGTTCTAGAGACATCAGACCAGAGACCTCATCTGCCTTGCCTGCCACTGTGTCCCCCGTACCCATGGAAGGCACTCAAAGAATATTTGTCGGGGGCAGCAACCTGAAGACCCCTGGGATTCATCTCCACCCTTGGATTTGGGAGAATCCAAGGCATGTTCTCACTGTCGGTGGTCCAGGGAACCAGAGAGCTTCTCAGGAGTTGTCACCCCTGGGAATCCTCTGAAAGCTCAACAGCAGTAACTCCAAGACGTTCAGAGTTAAAAGAGCTTGGAAACATTTTCATGGATACCTTTGACTCGCTGTTCAATGCAGAGGCTGTCGTGGATAAAAAATATTTGAATGAGATAATCTAATCTTGAAAGGGGCACTTCATCTTCCCTGATTAAATTAGCCGACACTATTTCATAAAGTTACTGGTCTTTCAGTATTCTTCAGCTCTATTTCTTCAATATATGTCTTCAGTAATAAATATCTGATTGTCTGCTATGTGTGTGTCACGTGTTCCACTAGGGACAGTGGATTTTGCAAATTGAAACAGATGTGTCCACAGTAGACCAACGGAGCAACATAAAGACTCCTGGCTCCATGTATATGTGTGGCTGAGTCCCTTTGGTGTTCACCTGAAACCATCACAACATTGTTAATCGGCTACACCCAGTACAAAATGATTTTGGTGTTAAAAAATAAAAGCAAAATAAAAGACTCTTACATCCCAGTCTGTTGGTAACTGCATTTCATCAAATCTAAGACATGTCAAAAGTCAGAAACATCTTGATTTCAGAGATGGTATGATGTGAAATATGGTATTTTTACCTCTCCCTGCACTTAGCTTTGTTCTGTTCTTTCTTCTATCGCACACATAGGAACAAAGAAATCTGAAAGTGCCTGACGGTTTAGGGTAGAACCAGGGCTCTTCTCCTCGGAACAGATGTAGTAAATAGACGAACCACTGAACTCTATTCCGAGCCTCAGTGTCCTTCTAGTACCATGATCTATTAATACGATATCACTTTCGTTTGATTACACATTTTGCACACACACAAAAATTTAACCAAAATGGGAATTGACAGTAGAAACACATTTTAAAAATTTATTTATTTGCTTATTTAGGGGACACTGGAGAGTGAAAAAGTTGGCTTAAAGCTTAACATTCAGAAAACTAAGATCATGGCATCTGGTCCCATCACCTCATGGGAAATAGATGGGGAGACAGTGGAAACAGTGTCAGACTTTATTTTTGGGGGCTCCAAAATCACTGCAGATGGTGACTGCAGCCATGAAATTAAAAGACATTTGCTCCTTGGAAGGAAAGCTATGACTAACCTAGATAGCAGATTAAAAAGCAGAGACATTACTTTGCCAACAAATGTCCATCTAGTCAAGGCTATGGTTTTTCCAGTGGTCATGTATGGATGTGAGAGTTGGACAGTGAAGAAAACTGAGCACCAAAAAATTGATGCTTTTGAACTGTGGTGTTAGAGAAGACTCTTGAGAGTCCCTTGGACTGCAAGGAGATCCAACCAGTCCATCCTAAAGGAGATCAGTCCTGGGTGTTCACTGGAAGAACTGATGCGGAAGCTGAAACTCCAATACTTTGGTCACCTCGTGCGAAGAGCTGACTCATTGGAAAAGACCCTGATGCTGGGAGGGATTGGGGGCAGGAGGAGAAGGGGGTGACAGAGGATGAGATGGCTGGATGGCATCACTGACTCGATGGGCATGAGTTTGAGTAAACTCCGGGAGTTGGTGATGGACAGGGAGGCCTGGCGTGCTGCGATTCATGGGGTTGCAAAGAGTCGGACATGACTGAGCGGCTGAACTGACCGACTGAACTGGGTCTTTGCTGGGCACACCGGCTTTCTCCAGCTGTGGGGCGTGGGGGCTACTCACTAGTTGCAGTGTACCGGCTTCTCACTACGGTGGCTTCTCTTATTGTGGAGCACAGACCCTAGGGACCTCAGGCTTCGGTAGTTGTGGCACCTGGGTTTAGCTGCCCAGTAGCATGCAGGATCTCCCTAGGCCAGGGATCCAACCCATGTCCCCTGCATTCACAGGCAGATTCTTAACCAGTGGACCACCAGGGAAGTCCAGTAAAAATACATTTTTAGTGACAAAGTAAAGTGATAAATTGGGAGGGGAAACTGGATTTTTATGCTTGTATACTCTTTGGTAGATCCATATTTAAATTCAATTACTGCTGATTTTTAAAGGATTGTAAATTTTTTCATAATTAGTGCAAAACTACTTGGCAGGTTAAATTCTGCCTGTTTCAAACACTTTATTCTCAGGAGAAATTTGCAGTTAACTTATATAACAGGCATACCCTGAGTCTTCTTTCAGAAACTGACACCAATAGTGTATTTTTGTAGCCCAAAGGAACTTGCCCAAACAGCTTATTTTTAAAGAAAGAAATGAACAGTAATTTTCCTTCAAATCATTTCTGTCTTTTCAATTCTTTGTGTGGGAGGTGGGGGGCACGTTCCATTACTAAGTGAATTTTCCCATACAAATAGATCAAGACTTCCTAGTCATCATGATTTCTAATGATGAATCTTGAAGACCTTTTAGTATATGGAAACTTGTTCAGCACAGTAACCATGGTGGTGGTGATTTAGTCGCTAAGTTGTATCCAACTCTTTTCGACCCCATGGGCTGCAGCCCTCCAGGCTCCTCTGTCTACAGGATTTCCCTGACAAGATTACTGGAGCGGGTTGCCTTTCCTTCTCCAGAGGATCTTCCCAACCCAGGGATTGAACCCAAAGTAATCATAGTTTTCTGGAAGTGTTCCCTTTTGTAAATTTATCACAGCAAAGGCACTCAAAGAGAAAAACAAAAGGCATAAATGTGAAGCCCGTGAACCATCAGCCTCCCAAAAGGGAAGGACTGATGCTGGGCTTCATAGCACCTGGTATCTAACAGGCTTTTAATAAATAAACATTTATTTTTTGAATGAATGGGTGGGTGGATGGTTGGCATCGCCAGGTAAGACGAAACTATAATAAGCAAAAGATAACAGTTCCAGGGCTATAGAGTATTAAAGAATAGCTATAAGAACCTGGTAAGGGGATCCACTGGCTTAACAGAATGTCAAGTTAGCATTATCTGAGATCAAGTTAGTTAAGATGGAGGTTGTTCTTTATTTCCAGAATGAGTCATGGGTTTATTCTAATCTGCAGAGCTAGAAAGATTGTTCATATTCACACAGAGCGGGAAGGCAACTCCAACAGAAAGTGGGTGCTGTTGAGTCACTAAGTCCTGTCCGACTCTGCGACTCCATGGACTGCAGCGCACCAGGCCTCCCTGAACACAGACAGGCTTTCTAAACTGGGATATTTAAGAGCTTCACTACCCAGTTGTAGTTATTACAGCTCTGTTGGCTTCCCATTGTGGACTCCACACTTAGTCTCTCAGTCATGTCCGACTCTTTGCAACTCCATGCAAAGAGTAGCCCAACTCCATGCAACTGTAGCCCACCAAGCTCCTCTGTCCATGGGGATTCTCCAGACAAGAATACTGGAGTGGGTTGCAGAGTGGGTTGCCACGCCCTTCTCCAGGGAATCTTTCCAATCCAGGAATTGAACCAGGGTCTCCTGGATTGCAGGTGGAGTCTTTCCCAGCTAAGATACCAGGGAAGGACTCTGCAAGACCCAAATAAAGTTCACACAGATCATTTAGAAAATTAGATGACTTTATGAATCCTTTCTCCTCCAGTCCACAGATGGATTGCAACAGAGGTGGCTGCCAAATCCTTGAGTTCTCAGTCTGTGCCCAGAGCTGGTTCTCCTAAAACATAATGCTTTCCTGAGTCTCTAGCAAGAAGGCCAAGGGTTTGACTGATGGACTCAAGTCCTGAAAATAACTGAGGAAAGGAAAGGAAAGTGAAGTTGCTCAGTAGTGTACGACTCTTTATGACCCCATGGACTGTAGCCTACCAGGCTCCTCCATCCATGGGATTTTCCAGGCAAGGGTACTAGAGTGGGTTGCCATTTCCTTCTCCAGGGGATCTTCCCAACCCAGGGATCAAACCCAGGTCTCCCACGTTATAGGCAGACGCTTTACCGTCTGAGCCACCAGGGAAGCAAATAACTGAAAATAACTGATGTCAGAAAATAACTGATTTGGTGGCCAAAGGGAAACAGGACAGTCCTTTGACTCAACCCTTGTCATTTAGCCTTGTCACGTGCCTGAATCAAAGCAAGAAGGCAGAGTCTGATGCTGAACATTCCGCCAACCACCACAGACCCCACCAGCGAGGGTGGGAGGAGGAGGCAGCCCAGGAACCACCGGCTCTGACTAATTCTAAGCCACAAGGCTCAGCGGCGGCGGAACTGCCGAGCTGGGCTTTACTTTGCTTCAGGTGCCACTGGCAGGGCTGTCAGCTGAGCAGGAATTGCTGCTGAATCTTTATTCCTGGCAATGAGGCGAGAAATAGCAAAGGCACAGAGGGATCTTCGGATCACAGGTTGGGTTTGCCAGGCTTAGGGTTGGGGAGAGAGACAGTCGTCTTTTAATGCACTAACTGAACAGTCAGGCTGGAAGTCAAGATCTCTAAAATCGAAGAGGGAATCCCATTTTTTGTCTGCTTCCAGTTCTTAGATGAGGCTGTTCTTTCAAGACAAGTAGCAATGCTCTTTTAGGTGAGCAAATGAAACAAGGAAGTCCTCCCCTTCCTGAAAAAAAGGTAAAAATCATTCAATTTAAATAACTTAAATACAAATTCTCTCTTCTTTTTATAGCCTGCCTATAAACTTGAGAGTGGGGACCTTGTCTTCCCTATCTTTTATTTCCCATAGTACAATTTATGGTGCCACAAACACGGCAAGGAGTGAATAGATATTTTTGGAATGAGTGACAGAAGACAAACCCAGCATAGCTCAACTCTCCATTAAACAGAAATGTAGATCTAAAAAAGACACACAGAATAAAAGCTTTGCAACTAGTATATTCGGAAGGAAATACCCCTAGTAAATAAAGCGAAGACTTCAAGGTAAGAGCACCTGAGCAAATCCTGCCCCATCACATTCTCTCTCTGTGATCATTGGGAGATAGCCCCATTTCTTTTTTAAAAAACTTTTTTATTTTTTGCTTTTAAAAAAAAAATCAAAATATAGTTGATTTGCAATGATTCAGGTGTACAGCAAAGTGATTCAGTTTTACGTGTAGAAATTATCCCATTTCTTGAGCCTGAATGGCAGACTTTGCAGGGCTGTCATGATCTGGTGAAGACATAAGTCAGATTATATTATTTCTCTGCCCCAAGACCTCCCTCCAATGACTTCCCACTGCATGCCAGGTAAAAGCCAGAGTCCTGACAGGAGCAGTCTGCCCACTCTGCCCTCACCCTTGACTTTCTGAGGGAGAAAGGCTAAGACAGATCCTATACATCTTGTTGATTTCTTACAGTTATTTTCTGTTTTCGTCCTAGAAGGTAAGCTCGCTGGGGACTGAGAGGTCATGGACTTTATCCGCAACATTTTAAATGGTGCCTGGGACTCAGTAACTCTTTGTTGAATGAATGAGGGAGCGTCCAGCACTTAGGAGCAGCCTGCTAACTGGACATGTTCACCATGAGTCAGCCCTTAACCGATCATTGAATCTGCAGATGTGAAACCCAAGCACATGGAGAGCCAACTGCCTTCTTGGCGCTGGACCACTTTACACAAGGCACTAGAGCATCAGGGAATGCCGGTGTCCTCGGGGCTCCTGAAACCACCTCCCCTACCCGCCTCCCCACCCACCATGGATACTGAGGAACTACTGTGTCCTTATCATCTAGACTCTCAGGAGGAACTAAGCTAGGTACTGTGTGCTTCACGTTAGACACAAAACTCAGTGTTCGAAGAACAAAATCGTAAACATTTACAGTGAGTTTTTTTTAAATTAACATCTTCTTTCTTTACTTTTGGTTGCCCTGGGTCTTCGTTGCTATGCTTGGGATTTCTCAAGTTGCGGCGAGTGGGAGCTACTCTCTAGTTGTGGCGGGCAGGCTTCCCAATGCGGTAGCATCTCTTGTTGCAGAGCACAGGCTCTAGGCATTCGGATTCCAGGAGTTGCAACTTGTGGGCTCAAGAGTTGTGACACATGGACTAGTTGCTCTGCAGCATGTGGAATCTTCCCAGACCAGGGACCAAACTTGTGTCCCCTGCATTGGCAGGCGGATTCCTATCCACTGTACCACCAGGGAAGTCTGCGAAATGTTTTTATATAATATTTTTAAGACCACAAAAACTGATAAAATGAGAAGGAGACACAGACCACAGAGTAAAGAGTAGCTCCAAGAAGAACCTAAAAGGTAGGAAGGTGTCAGGATATGTGCTGGGAAGAGCTAATATACAAGAAAATGGAGACAAGGAGGCAGAGAAGGAAGAGTTTCAGAGAGAGACAGGGACCATTAATTACACGTTTTTGCAGTGCCATCTGCAACTTTAAAACTTTGAGATACCATTTTGAGCATGTTAAAAGCTCTGCTGTCTTCCCTTGCAGATATTTTCCTCAGCACATTGCCAGCGTGGCAATTGCATTGATTCCATCCGGTGGTTCCAAAGAGGTATGCTTTCTCAGACAAGCAGATAGCAAACATTTTTTTAGAGTTGCTAATATAAAAAAATTAATTCATGATTGCACATCTGGAAAACCCAAATGAATCAAAAGGAAAGCTACCATGATAATAAAAGATCCAGTCAGGTGGTGATTTTTTAACAAAAGTAAATAAATAAATACCCAGTATGTAAAATAATCAAAAAACTAGGAAAATATAAAAGATCACACTTAAAGATAGTGGAAAAGAGAAGACATATATCTTTCAGGCATAATTATTATGAAGAAGTATCTGAAACACATATGAGGAAAACAGTAAAACACTCCTGAAAAGACACAAAAATAGAAAAACAAATGGGAAGGCACTTTACATTCTTGGGCTGGAAGGTTTAGCATCAAAAAAGTATGAGTTCTCAACAAGCCCATGTGTGAATTTAACATGATCTGACTTTTAAAATGTATTATGTTTTCCCCCCTCTGGATCAGAGGGGTTAATTACAGAGATCATCTGTGATAACAAACAAGTAAGCATAACACCCTCAAAAAATCACAGGAATGAGTGAGAAAGCAAGGTGGACTTATCAGATATTAAAATATACTATAAAGCTTCTATAATTTAAAAGGTGTTGCATATGTGCTTGAATAAACAAACATGTTTGTTGTTGTTCAATTGCCAAGTCTTGTCTGATTTGTTGCACCCCCATGGACTGCAGCACGCCAGGTTTCCTTGTCCTTGGCTATCTCCTGAAGTTTGCTCAAATTCATGTCCAATGAGTCAGTGATGCTATCTAACCATCTCATCTTCCGCCACCCTCTTCTCCTTTTGCCCTCAATCATTCTCAGCCTCAGGGTCTTTTCCAAGGAGTCAGCTCTTTGAATCAGGTGGCCTAAGTATTGGGTCTTTAGCTTCCACACCAGTCTTTCCAAAGAATAAATACTGAATGGACAGAGGAGCCTGGCACGCTACAGTCCATGGGGTGGCAAAGAGTTGGACATGGCTGAGCATGCGTGCACACACACACACACACACACACACACATTTCTTGGAAAATAGGCTTTTGCATGTCTAGAGCAGAAATACATGAACTGAGTTTGAATATTTTTTCCTATATGGAAAGCCACACTATCAAAGGTAAGCTAGGATCTATCAAAATAGCTTAGGATCCAAGTGAAAACAACCCAGATGTCCATCACCTGGTGGACAGATACATGAGCTGTGGTACCCATGTTGTTGTTCAGTCACTGGTCATGTCTGACTCTTTGCCACCCCGTGGGCTGCAGCAGCTAGGCTCCCCTGTCCTTCACCACCTCTCAGAGCTTGCTCAAACTCATGTCCACTGAGTCGGTGATGCCATCCAGCCATCTCATCCTCTGTTGTCCTCTTCTCCTCCTGACTTCAATCTTTACCAGCATTAAGGTCTTTTCCAGTGAGTCAGCTCTTCGCATCAGGTGGCCAAAATACTGGAGCTTCAGCGTCAGCAGTAGTCCCTCCAATGAATACTCAGGACTGCTATCCTTTAGGATGGACTGGTTTAATCTCCTTGCAGTCCAGGGGACCCTCAAGAGTCTTCTCCAACACCACAGTTCAAAATCATCAATTCTTTGGCGCTCAGCTTTCTTTATGGTCCAGCTCGCACATCTATATGTGACCACTGGAAAAACCATAGCTTTGACTAGATGGATCTTTGCTGGCAAAGTAATGACTGCGTTTTAATATGCTTTCTAGGTTTGTCATAGTTTTTCTTCCAAGGATCAAGTGTCTTTTAATTTCATGGCTACAGTCACCATCTGCAGTGATTTTGGAGCCCAAGAAAATAAAGTGTGTCACTGTTTCCATTGTTTCCCCATCTATTTGACATGAAGTGATGGGATCAGATGCCATGATCTTAGTTTTTTGAATGTTGAGTTGTAAGCCAGATTTTTCACTCTCCTCTTTCACCTTCATCAAGAGGCTTTCTGCCATAAGGGTGGTGTCATCTGCATATCTGAGGTACACCCATAGAATGGAGTGTTATTCAGTAGCAAGACCAAGAAATTCAGTACTGGTATCTGCTGTAACATGGATGACCTTTGAAAACATTTTGCTAAATGAGGGAAACTAGACACAAAAGACCACATACCATATGGATTCTACATATATGGATTATCCAGAATAAAATTAATAGGAGGCAGAAAGTTTATTAGTGGTTGCCTAGATTTGGGAGTGGAGGAGCCGTATGGAGAAGAAGGAGGTAAGTTGATGGAAACTGGGAGTGATGGCTAATGTGTACATTGTATCTTTGGGGGAAGATAAACATATTCTAAATTTGATTGAGAGGATGGTTGTGCAACTGTGAATATACTAAAAACCATTTAATTCTATCCTTCAAATGGGTGGATTTTATGGTACGGGAATTATATATGTATATATATATATATATATATATATATATATATATAACTGATTAACAAAATTTCAGGGACCTACGTGGAATTACATAGGGAATATACCTACCCTATGATAGGAATATACCTATCAAATGGGTGGATTTTATGGTACGGGAATTATATATATATATATATAATATATATAACACTGATTAACAAAATTTCAGGGACCTGAATATGGTACGGGAATTATATATATATATATATATATATAAAACTGATTAACAAAATTTCAGGGACCTACTTGGTCAAAGACAGCACATTCAATCCTCAATAAGAAATGTAAATGCATTGGTTTGAAATATGTCAAAATGGTCAAGTCCTTAAATCACAATAATATTAAAAAGAAAAAAATCTTGGTTATCTTTGAGAAATGTCTGGGAAGCAGCTCATTATTATTAATATTAAAATCAGGAAGTAAAAAGAAAAAATACAAGGCTTTATCCTGGCCTTTCCTAAATGAACTGTCTCTGAAGATAATTAAATAGGTGATGAGGGAAATTTTCTTTATAGAAATAATGCAACTAATAAAAGAAGACTAAAGAGAGACCATCACCATTTTGTACTCTCTAACGAATTAATATATTTGGTCAGTTAGGGATTGTTCACACAGCCCACCAGCTCAGAGTGATTTTTATATTTTTAAAGAGTTCTAAAACAAAACAAAGGAGGACGTGCTCATTCACAGTGCTCAGCACCACGGAGAGAGCCAGGTGATCTCTGTGTACCTCTATTGGAAGAAAGTGGAGCTTCTCTCGTAGCTCAGCTGGTAAAGAATCCACCTGCAATGCAGGAGACCTTGGTTTGATTCCTGGGTTGGGAAGATCTTCTGGAGGCGGGCATGGCAACTCACTCCAGTATTCTTGGACTTACCTGGTGGCTCAGACAGTAAAGAATCTGCCTGCAATGAGGGAGACCTGGGTTCCATCCCTGGGTTGGGAAGATCCCCTGGAGGAGTGCACAGCCACCCACTCCAGTATTCTTGCCTGGAAAATCCCCATGGACAGAGGAACCTAGTGGGCTACAGTCCATGGGGTCACAAAGAGTCAGATACAACTGAGCAACTTAAGTACAGTTGGAAGGAGGCTCACTCCAGCACCCCAGCAGCAGCCTTGCCAAATAAACCAAATTCAAATCTGATCATTCATCTGCCTACCACTTCATAGGAAAAGCAGCAGACAGAGGGACAGGATAAATATCACAAGGGAGAAAAAATCAGCTAAATCCAGGCTGCTGGAGACCCTCAAGATAAAGACCCAGACATGTCTACCAGCAAGTGCAGGAAAAACTTGTGAATAAAGGCAGATGTAAGAGAGATGTCACCCAATACCATGCCAGGACTGTGTTTGCATCCTGATTCTAACAAACAGATGGAGGAAAGCCACAGAAATGAACAAGCCAATCGGGAAAAAGCAGCCCTGCTGGGTGTTTAATGATATGAAGACATTCTTGTTACTTTTGTTGGGATGTTATGATACATAATGCATAACACACATATACTTGATCTTTTTTAAATAAAGTTGCCCTAAAAGCAGCTTATAGAGCAATCCACCCTGTATACCATCTAAAAGTCATCTCTAACTTGCCTTCCAGCACCGGAGCCCATGCTTCTCGAATCCTCTGCAGCCTCCTTTTCACAAAACAGGAAGAGACGAAGGTCCTCCCATGAGTGTCTCTACTCTTTGAGAACTGACCAACCCCCACCCCCTCAAGGCTAAAGTGCCTTCAATCAGAAAGAAACACTGCTTCTTTTTATTCTCCAAAGAGGAAAGCAGTTTCTCCCTCCTCAACATCACACAACGTGAAAGTGAAGTCGCTCAGTTGTGTCCACCTCTTTGCGACCCCATGGACTGTAACATACCAGGTTCCTCTGTCCTGCCAGGGTCCAGCCTTGGCAGGATCCAGGGGGTACCCTCGGGATGAACGGCATTGGTGAGGGCAGACACGTGAGACCAGCCTTGATAGGGCCAAGTCTGCAAGAGAGAGAGAGAGAGAGAGAGAGAGTGACCAGACGGGGCGTGCAGCAGAGTCTGGCAATGCTTTACTTTTTACCGTGGCTTTTATACCCTAAGTTAGTACATCTCTAAGGGGAAGATAGTTTAACATTACATCAGCTTGTCCTCCACAAAACCAGGGTGTTTTCTGCATACTTCTTTGCTTATGAAGGTCTTGTACATTATCTTCTGGCCTTGGGGTCTATTAACATTTTATGCAAGTCAGGTGAATGTAAACCTATTTTCTGTTTCTATGGTGACCTTAACTGAAAGGTAACAGTCTCATAGGGCAACAGTACAGAGTAGAAGTATAACCTTGTTAACACAAAAATGAATCCTTCTGCAGAAGTTGTCAGTTGAGTTTATCTGAGAAGGTTACCCCAGACTGACTCTGCAACTTTGGTGAGGCAGCCTCTGCCTAGCACTCCTGGCTGACAATTAGCAACCATCTCATTGTTACCACACTAGGGCTAAGCTCTTATTTTTCTAGATCTATAACTATATTAACAATGGTTTCCACTGCACAACCTTAGCACATTAAGAGTAAAAACACAGCAAGTAAATGTTAACCCAATAATTATATAATTATTTAAATTATTCAAATTATATAAGAATAATTTTTCTTATGTTTTCTAATAGGACTCCTTCACCCCCCAAAAAGGCTCTATGTCTATTAGGGCCTTTATATTATCAGGTTCTTTATGCTGTTTTATGATTAGGGTATTATGAGCAGTCATGCATATTAGTACCAAGGGCATAAATGCATTTGCCAAACAAACTAAAATACCAGCAAAGGAGTTTAAATTAAAACACTCCTTTCACCCTGGATAATCTCATAAAATACCACCACCCGGGAAACTTATTGATTAAAGTTCTAAATTGATTTTTATTTGGAAAGAGATCAGGGAAGGCCTTCTGCCTGTGTCACAGAAATTAGGGAGTAGCCTATTGAAGCAAGCATCAGAAAGACAGATATCATCTTTAAGGTGAGCACCAGGGGCAGCTTTTTGGAATCCCTGAAAACCTGATCCACCTTGCCCATCAGGTTTTCTCCCTCATGACCTTGTCATGGGTGGGATCTCATGTGCCGGCTCCCGGCACTGTCCTTGGGATTTTCCAGGCAAGAGTACTGGAGTGGGTTGCCATCTCCTTCTCCAGCATCACACAAGGAGGATGGGAAAACCCACTTGCCTCCCAAGAACCTCCTTCAGAACCTCAGAAATGGCTGCAGTCTAGGAGGTCCGATTCTTACAAACTTTCCCCTGTGCAGAGCCTTCCAGAAAGTGTGTTGGTCTTTAAGCATGGGTAGAAAGGAGCTCTGCAAACAGTCCCGCCCTTGGGGTCTGAGATGACTGGATACAGGACGTGTGGACTGAGAGGGAAGCGGGGAGGCCACAGCAGTGGGGAGAGTTCAGGGGGATACCCCAATCCTGTCCCCTCCCCCGATGACATGGAGAAGTAGGGGCTTTGTGATCCAGACGCCTCTGCAGTCATATTGGGTTGGCCAAAATATTCATCCTTTTTCTGTAACAGATTACAGATGACTTGAATGAACATTTTGGCCAACCCTGTTTCCACTTCTAACACTGAGCCTACATTTCCCACTGTTCCGTTTCCACAATGACACTGCTTCTCCTAATCAGAGACTTTGCTGTTTCCATTCAAACAGGGGAGGAGCACACTTGCATCTCTGGCCAGAACCCCCTGCCCTGACCACAATCCCGGCCTGCCCGCCCAGCCTGCCTGAGGCCCCAAGGACTCAAAAGCTTTCCCCTTTTCCCTGCCTTTCACCTTCTCCTTAGTTTTTCCACTCATCTCCTCAGTAGCCTGGCCTCCTTGTGGAGAAAAGTGCTTTTCCAACATGAATCTGTGCTGGTATGAGTGTTTAGCAGCCTTTAGTGCTTGCTGAGAATTCTCTCCCCCAGAGAGAATTTGAGAAGAAGGTGCAGAAGAAACCAGTTGTGACAACTAAAATGACCTCACACCGGGGCTTGCTTTTCAGTTAACTGGAGGAGGCCGGGGTGCTCTAACCAGCCTGTAGCTGCACCCACCCCCCGGCTGCTGAAAAATGTTGGCTGGTATTATAGATTCAGTTGTGCCAGCCCAAGTATTCTTGTGTTGATGTTCTGGCTCCCAGCACCTCATACTATGACTTTGTTGGAAATAGGGTCTCAACAGAGGTAATCAAGTTCAAATGAAGTCAAGGGAAGAGTGGTTAACCCACTATGACTGGTGTCTTTATAGAAAGGTTCCCTTTTATTTGGACCCTTAGGGGAACATGACATAAGGAGACACAGCAAGAATATTCTTTTTTAGATTCTTTAGATTTTTTTGATAGTGGGTTGTTATAGGATAGTGAATATAGTTCTCTGTGCCATACAGTGGGACCTTGTTTATCTGTTTTATAAATGGTCGTGTGTATCCATTAATTCCAAACTCCTAACTTATCCCTCCCCCATCACCTTTCCCCTTGGTAACCCTAAGTTTGTTTTCTATGTCTGTGAGTCTGTTTCTGTTTTGTGAATAAGTTCATTTGTATCATTTTTTAGATCCCACCTGTAAGTGATATCCTACGGTCTTTGTCCTTCTCAGTTTGAATTACTTTGCTCAGTATAATCATCTCTAGGTCCATTTATGTTGCTGTAAATGACATTATTCTATTCTTTGCATGGCTGCATAGTATTCCACTGCATATACATACCACATCTTCTTTACCCGTTCCTCTGTCGATGGACGTTTAGGTTGCTTCTATATCTTGGACACTGTGAATAGTGTTGCAATGATGAACACTGGGGATATTGACTCTGGACTTCTGGCCTCCAGACTGTGAGTCAATCAATTTCTGTTGTTTAAGCACCTTCCCCACCCCACCCCTGGTCTGTGGTCCTTCATCCGGCAGCCTGCATGGATTAACACACCAATGCATTTTGTCCCAGCTGCCTGGATGGACTAACACAGCTGATAATGCACCACTGGCCTCATCTCCTGAGCATTCCCCTTGCCCAGTAGAAGTTGCCCCACTCCTACCCCATGACCAAACATGATATACAGGGCCAGCCTTCTTGCCTCTAAAAGGACCAACCGTGTGGTACAAGGCCTGCTCCGGAGTTCCCCGTGGGATCAAGCTGAAGCTGGTCTCCAGTGAGGCCCACATTCTCACCTGGCTCCCCTCTCCCCACTCTCGAATTGCTCTCTCCTGACCCCTCTTGCCCTTGTACCAAGGGCACTACCTCAACGAACCCCTTGAATAACATCCTGCCTCAGGCTCTGCCTCTGATATAAGACACTCAGCATCTGAGTCAAGAGTGTCTGGCTGGCCGGAGGTCCTTCCAGCCTCCCCCAGCCCTTCTCAGCACAGAGGCACGTCCTCGTCTCCAGCTTGCCATCCCTCCTCCCTGAAACCTCATGGCTCTGACAGCTGGGACTCTAGGGCACCCCGGAAACCCAGCTCCATCAGGGAGTCTCAGGGGCCAGGAAGTCCCCCTCCCTCCACCGAGCCACGTCTCAGGGCCCCAGGGCCCCAGCACATGTTACTCCCCAGTGAGGGAGAAAAACTACTGCACGGCTCCTTCCCCTCGAGCACGGCTGCTCAAGGCGTGTGCATGCCACTGTTCTGGGGAGGCCTGCGGGTCATCACAGATCCTACTCAGGGCCTGCCAGCAGGCCTCACTAATGGGACAGACAAGGGAGAAAGGAAGAGAAATAAAGGGGGAGGGTGGAAATGGTATTCTTTTGAGATTCACTAGGGGAAAAAAAAATATCCATCCATTTTCCCATTAGATTTCACGTCCTTAAGGGTTTCATCTCTCGGTTTTCTCTTGCAATAGTGAAAAGAAAGCATTTTTCCCCTCATTTTGCTGGCAATTTGGAAGAGAAGTGATATTTTTGTTTCTCTCTTTTTTTTTTTTTTAACCTCTAATTGGGTTCTTCACTCTAGTGACAGCCCAGAAAGCTAATAGGAAGGGAGAGCTGGTGTAAATCACTCTCCTTTGATCACGTTTCAGCGAGTCCAGGCCAACCCACACGTATAATTTATTAATGGTTCCTATGTGTGTGTGCAGAGCAGAAGGTTTTAAGTGCTTTGCACTCAGCAGCCTGCTCCCTGCTGAATACTGTTGCTCTCACACGCTGCAAAGCATCTCAAAGGCAAGTTAATTCCAGAGGGAAAAGACAGAATCTCACCCCCGTCCAGCCACCTTTCCGAGGCAAAGCCTCTGTAAGATTGTCTCCAGAGATCAAATGTTTTTCTCACAGAAAACATTCCAGGATACTCAGGCAAAATGCTGTGCTAAGCAGCCTATATTTTACTACATGGCTGCAATAGCAGGTGAAGTAGTTAAATTGTACATTCAGGGTTTCTCCACCCAGAGTTTCACATCTTCCTCTGGGTCATTCCAGAAGCGACACAATTCAAATTCATCTTTCCTGTTTCTTGCTTTTCTAATGAGATTATTTTAAAATTTTGGCTCCTAAATACAAAATAGAATCAAGGGACTTCCTTGATGGTCCAGGGGCTAAGACTCTGCACTCCCAGTGCAGGGAGCCAGAATTTGACCCCCAGTCAGAGAACTGGCTCCCACAAGTGGCAAATAAGAGTTCTCATGCCACAGCTAAAGATCCTGTAGGTCACAACCGAAAAACAAACAAACACACACTAAGACTTGGGGCAGTCAGATAAAGAAATATTTTTTTAAAAAATAGAGAACAGCATTGAAACATGTATATTACCATATGTGAAACAGATCGGCAGTCCAGGTTCGATGCACGAGGCAGGGTGCTCAGGGCTGGTGCACTGGGATGACCCAGAGGGATGGGATGGGGAGGGAGGTGGGAGGGGGGTTCAGGGTGGGGAACACATGTAAATCCACGGCTGATTCATGTCAATGTGTGGCAAAAACCACTACAATATTGTAAAGTAATTAGCCTCCAATTAAAATAAACAAATTAATTTTTTGAAAATAGTAATAAATAGCATTTCAAAATGGAGCAAAACTGGACTTCCCTGGTAGTGCAGTGGTTGAGAATCTGTCTTGCAAGGCACGGAACACAGATTCAGTCCCTGATTGGGGAACTAAGATCCCACACGTCACAGAGCCACGCGCCTGTGCACTGCAACAGATTATCCTGTGTGCCATGGCGAATCCTGGACCCCATAAACAAATGAATAATTTCAAAAAAACAACCAAAAAATAAAGCAAAAAAAGCATAAACAATGTTATTTTATCCCACTCATCTTTAGGAAAATATGCTATTTGTCTACCTATCCTTGAGCGAAGAGGGAAGGCTGAGCAACATGCGGAAGCTGTGCTTAAGAATTTCACAGTCACATATTAAGGTGATCGAAAATACACCGAAGTAGAACACGGGGCAGAATGTGATGGCTGTCATGGGGATTTTACAAAGCAGTGCAGGCAAGGAAAAGAATGGTCCCACCAAACCGTGGGTTTGGGAGAGCAAATGGCTTTATCAAGAAGGTGGTATTCAGGTCAGACTTGACTAATAGACATGGTTTCAGGAGTTAGAGATGGAAGGGGCACAGCATGGGAATGCAAACGTGTTTTCCATAAAGGGAACAACCTGTGTGTGTGCCAGGCCACAGAGGCAGGAGATCCCAGGACATGTCCACTGCATGAAAATCAGCCCAGAGTTCTGGGCTGATTCTGAGCTGAAGCACAGAAGGTGAATGCATAAGCAGTGAAGACAGTAAAGGCAGGTCAATTTCAGACCCTAAGGTCCCAGAAAGGAAGGAAGTCTGCTTAATGCAAAGAAACTAGAAACTGTCAAAAAGTTTTGAACAAATGACTGACTTGATCAGAGCTGTCTGTATTTGTTTCCTAGAGCTTTTGCAGCAAAGTACCATAAGATGGAATGTGTGGTTTCAGTTCAGTTCAGTTGCTCAGTTGTGTCCGACTCTTTGTGATCCCATGGACCGCAGCACGCCAGGTTTCCCTGTCCATCATCTACTCCAGGAGCTTGCTCAAACTCATGTCCATCGAGTCAATGATGCCATCCAACCATCTTATCCTTTTCATCCTCTTCTCCTCCTGCCTTCCATCTTTCCCAGCATCAGGGTCGGTCTTTTCCAATGAGTCAGTTCTTCACATCAGGTGGCCAAAGGATTGGAGTTTCAGCTTCAGCATCAGTCCTTCCAATGAATATTCAGGACTAATTTCCTTTAGGATGAACGGGTTGGATCTCCTTGCAGTCCAAGGGACTCTCAAGAGTCTTCTCCAACACCACAGTTCAAAAGCATCAATTCTTCAGTGCTCAGCTTTTCTTATGGTCCAGCTCTCGCATCCATACATGACCACTGGAAAAACCATAGCTTTGACTAGATGGAACTTTGTTGGTAAAGTAATGTCTCTGCTTTTTAATATGCTGTCTAGGTTGATCATAGCTTTTCTTCCAAGGAGCAAGTGTCTTTTAACTTCATGGCTGCAGTCACCATCTGCAGTGATTTTTGGAACTCAAGAAAATAGTCTCTCTCTGTTTTCATTGTTTCCCCATCTGTTTGCCATGAACAACTGAAATTTATCTGGAGTTCTGGAGGCTGGAAGTCCAAGATCAACCTGACAGCAGGGCTGGTTTCTTCTGTGGCTTCTCCCCGGGTCCTCCTCTGACCCCAGAGGGCCATCTTCTCTCAGGTTTCTTCACATGGTCTCCCCTGCGTGCATACCTCCACACCCAAAGCCCCTTTTCCTGTAAGGACACCAGTCATACTGGATTAGGGTCCACCTCAATGACCTCATTTTAACTTAATCATTTCTTTAAAGGCCTTGTCTCCAAATATAGTCATGTTCAGAGGTACTGGGGGTCAGAACTTCAACATATGAATGGATGGGTTGGGGGGTACAACTCAGTCCATGTTGTAACCTGTGCAAAATATACCCTTAAAGAGGATGGAGATGAAGAACAAGAAGGTAGTGGAGTGAGGAAGGCCGCTGGAGGCCGGCACCGTGGGTCCAGGGAGAAACAATGAATGGACAGGAATGAGGAGATATTGTGAAAACGGGTGCTTAGGGATTGGCACTGATGGATGCTGGAAATGCTGAGAGGGAAGAAACCAAAGAAAACTTCATGAATCTCCATGGGCCAGCCTGCAATGGGCATATAATAGTGTTAGTCACTCAGTCAAGTCTGACTCTTTAGACACCATGGACTATAGCCTTCCAGGCTCCCTGGTCCCTGGAATTCTCCAGGCAAGTATACTGGAGTGAGTTGCCATTCCCTATTCCAGGGGATCTTCCAGACCCAGGGATTGAACCTGGGTCTCCTGCATTACAGGATTCTTTACCAGAAAGTATAATTCACCAGTAAATTGGAAAGAAGAAATGGAATAATGAGGGGGGAAGACTGGGGCAGGGACTAGTGTGGGAGGCAAATTTGCTTTTTTTTTTTTTTTTTACTTTCTGTAATTTATTTTTTGCATTTATTTTGTTGAAATATAGTTGATTTACAATGCTGTGTTAATTTCTACCATACAGCAAAGTGATTCAGTTATACATATACAAATACATTCTTTTTCATATTCTTTTGCATTATGGTTTATCACAGGATATTGAATACAGTTCCCTGTGCTGTAAAGTAGAACACTGTTTTTTACCAAACATACTATTAACAGTAATTTTGTGTTGTGGCTTTAAAAAAAAATTTGCTTCGATTCAAAAAATCAAAAACAAAATTATGGAACGTCAAAGGGTTTTCCCTTCTGGCCTGTTTTTTTATATCACTGGACTCTCTCCTAGATCCCTGGTCATGTATACTGAGAACATCATCCAAGACAACAGTCCAGGGAAGACATCACTGAGGTCAGAGGTGAGGCCAGCTGCTAGAAAGAGCAGAAGAAACTCACCAGAACCACAACAAACTCTTATTTAGAGAGAGTAATTTGATATAAGAAGAATTAACCTTGGACTATTCCTAGGAGTTTCAGTTACTCAAGGTACACTCCTCTTCCTCCAAAAATTTCATTAGAGGGGGATTTCATTCCGGCTGTTGAGATGGTGAATGAGATGACACCTATAAAGTGCTAAGCACCCCACGAGGTACAGAGTAACTACCCAATATGTCATCATGTCACCATCACCATGGCGCCAACAGCATCCTATCTCTGATGTGTGCCATTTTGAAGAGCATCACCTGTGAAGCACAAGGACCAGAGAGATGCAGTGGTTCCTGGTTGATACCCAGCCAGCTCTTTCCTTGCAGTTTCCCTCCTTGCCTGCCATCAGAATCCCAACTGTGTTCCGGGATTAGAAGGCCCTGTGCTTCTGTGGACGAGGCTCACTCTAGGTCCTGGGACAATCTTGATTGGTCCAAGCCAGTCATGCCATGTTACTCCGCGTGTAGATGATGGATATAGGTTTAGCAAAGGGATGGAGTCATGGTCAACGGCAATGGAGGGGAGGTATCTGCTGGGAAATATCAGGGAAATTGTTTCCTGCTCTTACAAAGGTGTAGAGATGTTGTCATCTGTGTGATATGATGGGAATCATAGGAACAATCGTTGGACTATGCGGGAAGCTGGTTTAAAACGACAAACCAAGCCACCTGGTAGCTTAGACCATGAAGAGTCTGCCTGCACTGCAGGGGACATGGGTTTAATCCCTGGGTTGGGAAGATCCCCTGGAGAAGGGAATAGCAACCCACTCTAGTGTCCTTGCCTGGAAAATTCCATGGACAGAGGAACCTGGCAGGCTACAGTCCATGGGGGTCGCAAAGAATCAGAGACGACTGAGCGACTAACACGCTTTCAAGCCACTGGGGGCAACAGAGACAGAAGGAGGAGTAAATTGAGTCCTAGATGATTCTGCTGAGCTGCTGATGTAATGAGTCCCGGCACTGGCCCATCTCGGGGCTTCTTTTTAAAGGGTAATGAATGACCTTAGCCTTGCAAGCTCTCTATTATTTGCAGCCCAAAGCACCCTAATTAGTATAACTCTGTATGGTCCACATGGAAAAGTTCGTTCAACTCCTCTTCCTCTGGAGCATCTCTGTCTTCTCTGCCCAGACTAAGGGTGGAGTTTGGACACCCCTTTGCAGGGCTCTGTACGCCAGCTCCCCCCACCTCAGAGCAAGGCACACATCCCAGTGGAGCCTGGGAAGACAAGTGCTATTTTCTGGGAGCCGAAGTTCAGATGCCAACTCCCTCCCAATTTGGATCTTCCATTCTGCAGTGACCCACATGGCTTTTCCCTGGACTCCTTCCAATGTTTTCAGCATCCTGGTGCTAGTGTTTCTAAACCCCAGTGCAGAATTCCAACTGTGGGCTCATCAGCTTTCCCCAGACTATTTTCTTTGTGTTTGTTGCCAGGTTTCTTCTCTGATCTGAGTCACACTGCTTTGCCTACGTTTATCTGCTGATAAAGAAACAAGTCCTCCTCCCCGCCCGGCCACCCTAGGCTGTCTGCCATTTTTCCCAGATCCAGTCTCCCCTGCTGGACCTGAAATAGTAACAACCACAACAATGCCTCACTATACTCCATTATACTATGGAGTTCTTGATAGTTTACAAAGCATTTCCAACATGCCATCTAATGTCATTCTTGGAATGGTGCATGAGATAACTAGAGCAGACAGAATTATTCCTATCTGGGGGAAGAAGAAACACATTTACAGAGGATGATTTGTTGGGCCAAGGTCAAACGGCAGATACCCGACACTAGTAGAAATCAAACCCAGAATTAGACAGTTTCTCTCCATCTAATTCAATTCCATTCCCCATGTATTTACTCTGTTTTCTCTCTGTGCTCAGCATTTAGGGGCTCACCTGAGACAATTGTGAGAATGAGGACTGATGTTCCTGCTTAAAAGAGATGGAGGAAGGTCAAATTGATGCCAAATTGCAGTGCCTGGAATCGAGTCGCCACTCATCTTGTACTTCTGTGTCAACGTAACGTGGTTCCAGAAACTTAATATACTCTCCTCTTTCTCCCACTAGGAAGGAGCACTTTGATTTATTTTTCTTTTTTCTTTTCTTGGACTCTGTGTAGGAAAATGAAATGTGAAGAGTGGATGATGTCTAGCATTTATGAAGCCAACCGATGCATGTACTTAGCACAGGGAGCAGAAGTAAATGGGGACCAGAGTCGGGAGACCCAGGTGATGGGGACTCACAGTGGTGGAGCCAGGCTTATTTGATGAGCTGAATAAAAATCTAAAAATATTATCTATTTTTACAAACACTTGCTGTGCTCCAGGTGTATCAGTTAGTTACTGATGAGTAACAAAAAGCCCCCCAAATTGTATGCCTTAAAACCACAGCCATGTATTAATGTCATTTCTGAATCAGCTGAATGGGCTTGGGTGTCATTGGCTGCCAAGCTCACGCATCTGCAATAGGTGGGGAGTGTGGCTGGGGACGGGCAGGTCTGTGATGGTCTTGGGCTGGGACATCTTGGGTCTACTTCAAATGATCTTTCATCCTCAGACAGGCTAGCCTGGCCATGTTTTCATAGAGACGCGTGAGAGAAAACAGAAGTGCACAGGGTCTCTGGAGGCCCAGGGTCATGCCTGTCCCCACGGTCTCATCTGCTGCATTTGTTGAGTCACTGCAAGACATAAGACCAGGTCATGTGCAGAGGTGGGGAAATACACATTACCTCTTGATAAGCAAAGATGCAAAGTCACCTGATAAAAGGCTGGGAAAGAGGGAGGAGTAAAGAATGGAGGCCCATCTCATGGGCTGAATTTGGAGGGCTGAGTGAAACCGGTGCACAAGATTGTCTTAGTCTTTCTATGTGGAGATAATTTCAGGTCAATCTTAAGACTGATTCATGCAGGCTAGGTAGGATTACTTAGAAAAGCATCAGCTGAGGCATCTTTGATGATTACAAGGTCAAGGGGATATTTTCTCATGAGAGAGGGTAGCAGTTCCTACATCTAAAAGATGAAAGAGCAGACCAAGAGGTGGCTTTGGTCAAGGTCAGGGCTGTAACCTTGACCTTGACCTTGTCACTTCCTCCTGGGAAGTGCCCCTTGGGGACTTTGAAAGGCTCACACATCCGGATGTGGCTCATGCTCACGTGTGAAGAGGGCATTATACACACTGTTGTGGGTCATCCCCACAACACCTAGAAGTAAAGACCATTCTGAGACTTGTTGCTGAGTTTCATTCAGCACACCTTTGAGAACTCGGAGGCAGAGAGCAGATGTCAGGTTCGGCTGAGCTCTACTGTACAAGAAAACCTCTTCCTCGGAAGTGAAGGGTAAAAAAGAGTCTTCTACACTTTGTGTAACACAAAAGAAACCTCCCTGTTTTCACCCAGGCCACCCAGGCTATAGAATATTTTAAAGCTTGACAGTCTTCTATCCGGAACGAAAGTGAACTGTTAGGATGTTTTTGTAATTATCTAAATACCAATAGGAGTTTTCCTGGTGGCTCAGTGGTAAAGAATCTGCCTGCAATGCAGGAGACCCCAGTTTGATTCCTGGGTCGGGAAGATCCCCGGAGAAGGAAATAGCAACCCACTCCAGTATTCTTGCCTGGAGAATCCCATGGACAGAGGAACCTGACCGGTTACAATCCCAGGGGTCATAAAAGAGTTGGAGGTGACTTAGCAAACTAAGCAACAACAAAAAATACCAACAGTCAAATGTTTTATGGCCTGCTGAAGATAAGACTTGATCTAACACCTGCTAACAGTAAACAGGTTGGGACAAAAACACACCTCTCCATGAACCCCGACATGTCAGTGCCCTTGTTCTATTATAAAGAGTTTTATTTAAAAAATAAATAAATAAGAACTGCTGTCTTTGGAACAACTGTCGCCAGGAGGGAGATGTGGAATCAGCCTGGAGACCCTGCTGAAAATCGAAAATATATGAAATTCATGAACTTGTAAAATTTGAGCATATTCCCTTTCACAGGCAGGCAGCAAAATGACAAGCATGCTCAAACAAAACAAGCGATTCCAGTTAAGGAAAGGAGTACAACCAAGGCGTTATTTGATCAGGGCTGAGGTTAGACTCGTTAGAAGAGGCAAGATTGGAAAAGAAACCGTAGAAGACAGTCAAGCAGGTGCTCCCCCACCACCGTCAGGGCTGTTTATCCCTGCTTGCTCTGTTCATCAATCGATGGAGGTTTTAAGCACCTGGATTCCTGGGTTTGGAAAATCCGCTGGGGAAGGGATAGGCTACCCACTCCAGTATTCTTGGGCTGTCCTGGTGGCTCAGCTGGTAAAGAATTCACCTGCAATGGGTTCGATCCCTGGGTTGGGAAGATCCCCTGGAGAAGGGAAAGGCTACCCAGTCCAGTATTCTGGTCTGGAGAATTCCATGAACTGTATAGTCCATGGAGTTACAAGCAAAGAGTCGGACACAACTGAGCGACTTTCACTTTCATTTTAGGAGAATGTCTCCCTCTAGCCCTGAGATGGTTCTGGGAGGTCTGGAAGGGGAGGGTGGGGGCGGAGGGCCCAAACACCCGGCCTCCGGCAGCCATGGGCTTTTGGTTCATTTCACCGATGCCCACACGGTACCCACCGAGGACACACGTCTGGGGCCTCATGCAGCCCTGCCCACCAGGCACCTGGGACATTTCTGCATCTCTTCTCAGATGGGCCCTGTCCTTCTGCAGCAACTCCTGGGGGACAATGGTGGTGATCTCCCGCCGCCTTTCAAGGTTCTCATGCATGCACCCCCACGCCCAGCAGAGCCCTGGGGGTGCCCTCTTGGACAGGGAAGTACTCCCAAAGGGCTGCAGCTGGCCTGGCAGAGAGTGAAGTCCACAAGCCGTCTGCAATCTCTACTCGCTGGGCTGTGGTTTCCCCCAGAGCAGAGCAAGGGGCAGCTTTGGGGATGGACCACCACCACCCCACCACCACCCCGCTCCTTGGGTCCTGCCTGCAGAGTCTAAAAGGGGTGGTCCCCCCACTGCAGCGCAGTCACACACGTAATGCAGGGAGAGTTAAAGGCCCCTGAAGTCATGGATTCCTCTCCTGGCCCCAGTAAGCCAGCGTTCCTACGGTTACATGTGAGATTCTACATCGGTGGGGGAGAGAGTCAAAGGAACTCACAACTAAACTGAATACCTGCCTCTGGCCCCTGAGAGACTGAATGGTGATGAAGGGCTGGCACTTTGGCCTGCAGTTCTGCTTCTCCCAATTTCTGGCTGTGAGATTTTGGACAAGTTACTTCATGACCTGAAATCTGTTTACCCACCAGGGAAACGGGAATATGAGTTACCAACCCCAGTGGAGCTGGCCTGATGGATGAGAAGAACTAACTCACTGCAAAAGACCCTGATGCTGGGAAAGATTGAAGGCGGGAGGAGAAGAGGATGACAGAGGATGAGATGGTTGGATGGCATCACCAACTCAAAGGACATGAGTTTGAGTAAACTCTGGGAGTTGGTGATGGACAGGGAGGTCTGGCGTGCTACAGTCCATGGGGTCACAAAGAGTCGGACATGACTAAGTGGCTGAACTGACTGACTGACCCTGGTGGATCCCTGTGAGGTTTAAGGCTTCTATGATACATAAAGATTGTAGAGCAATGCAGGCAAATAGTAAGCCTTCAAAAGGACCGAGCAGCCTAGCCTCAGAGCACAAAGTGGAGGCCGGGGCTCCTGCTCACATCTCTCACTCTGAGTGATAACTCAGGCCTCTACCCCGAAGAGCCTAAGCAGTATCTGCAGAGTCAGTGTCCATTGAGTCAGTCTCAGGCAAGAGCCAAGAGCTCGCAAAGGTTCAGTATCCTCAGGTCAGTCTGAATTTTCAGTGATGAGGAGGACGAGGTCCAGCTGGAAGATTCTGGAGAAGCCAGGAGGCTCTGACACCATGGCCAGTCCAGACTCTTGCCCCACCCCCACCCCAACTGCCTGGCAAACAGGTCACATCAGCTTCCCCTCCCCCATCATTCCCCACTAATGCCCCAGCCAAGGCATCTTCTCCCATTTAAAGGGCTCAGAATGTTAAGTTTAAGGGGCAGGCAGGAGTGGTGGAGGAGACAAGGGGAAGGATGTGATTGGCATGGCCCCAGCCTCATGTTGCCCTGGGAGTCACTCTTCACTCCCCCAAAGCGTGGTCAGCTCTGAGCAGCCATTTGCCTATTTTCCTGGCTAATGAATGCCCTGCCGGGTCTGACAGGCTCAGGCAGGAAGGAAAGGGTGAGGAGGAAAGAGAATCCATGCAGGAGGGAGGAGCTGCCTGGGCCCTCGGTCACACACCAAGGCTCCCTTGAGTGTTTACATGTGCACACGCACAGGTACATGCATGAATGCATACAGAGGTGCACACTTGTGCACACACACATATACACCTTCTGGCTGACTGATGGCAGAGGCAGCGGATGTAGGACCATCCAGCATTCTCCTCTGTTGGTGAAGCCCCAGACCACGTTCCTAGATGATCACTCTTTTTCCAGCGCTTGTAACATGTCTTCTAGGGCTTGAGTCACTGAGATGTCACAGCCGCAGGCACTGGGCAGCTGTAAATATTTAACAGACTCTCAGGGAGTGGTGGGGAGGCCATGATTTGTTGCTGTTGTTTAGTTGCTAAGTCATATCTGACTCTTTGCAACCCCATGGACTGTAACCCGCCAGGCTACTCCTCTGTCCATGGGATTTTCCAGGCAAGAACACTGGAGTGGGTTGCCATTCTCTTCTCCAGGGGATCTTCCTGACCCAGGGATTAAACCCAGGTCTCTTGCTTGGCAGGCAAATTCTTTACTCCTGAGCCACAAGGGAAGTGTGCTGTGATTTTTAGGGCTTGCCAATTTCTGGGGTGTAAATGCTCCCTCGAGGCTAGTTTCAGGCCCTGACATGATGTCACTGAAAGCATGGTCAGGAAGAGACTCCTCGGATCAACTGTGGTGAGCATTCCTTCTGCTCAGGTACCAGGGAATCACGGGTGATGTGAGTGCAAGTTAAAAGACCACAATACTCAACCCTCACAAGAAACAGAAGCAAAACACCAGCCCAGCTGCTGGCCAAAGTTTATTTATTCAACTGACGATATTTACTGAAGTAAACAAAAGCCATGGATAAACCTTAAGGGGGAAAATGGTCCTTTTGACTTTTGCCAAAATATATAGTTAACACTGACTCAATGGACATGAGTTTGATAAAACTCCAGGAGACAGTGAAGGACAGGGAAACCTGACATGCTGCAGTCCATGGGGTGGCAAAGAGTCAGACGTGACTTAGTGACTGAACAACAACAATAATAGTTAACATAGGTGGGATGCTTTTCTGTCCAGAAATTGGCAGAATAAACATCACCAGGTAAGCTCAGGGAGACATCATCTTATGAAATTTTTGTTTGTTTTAGCTTAAAATAACTTCAAATGGCTTTATAACGCACAGAGTCAGAAAAGAACTTACTAGAAAGGGACCCCAATCTAACAGAGGTCACGTGGAAGGAGTCTCTGCCTCAGATGTGCGGGATCATTCTGTATGAAGGGCGAAGGGTATTGTGAACCTTCTGGAGTGACTAGCTGGGGTGGACAGATGTAAACATTCCCCTCCTGAGAAAAAAACTAAGTCCTTCCGTGAGCAACAGCCTTGTCCCTCTGTTCTGCAAAATCCTCATCAAACAACTTCTTTTCATTCCTCTGCTTTGGCCCAGTTGTTTGCAACTCACATTTTTATTGGGTTTTTTAAATAAACCTGAGATGGCTCCCAATGCAAACAGAAAAAGCCTCGGTTACAGTCCATTTGAAAAACTGCTCACTGGAATAAGGGAAGAGAAAACGCATTTTTGTATTTATCTAAAAGCAATGGAGCCTCAAACAGTAGTTAAGATTATAATATTCTTGAGGGAGGCAAAATCCTCAATTCCAATATAAACTATATAATTGGTTATCTCTATACTGTTAAGAAAGTGTTGCTGCCGAATGAGCTAAATATACTCTGGACAGCCAGGATCCTTTACAGAACAGCAATCTGAATGAAGGCAAAGAAGTCATAGAAACAGAACACCACCCCCAGACAGCAACCCCAAGCCGAAGACTGTAAACCTATTAGAAATGTGGGTTGAATGTCTCATCCTCCAGGAGCTTATTAATGACACTGTTGGACTATCAGAGCCTAGATTTTATGAGGCTCAAACTTTAGGACTGACACTCAGACTCAAAAAGGTGAATGTCCAGCCACAATCCCACGGTAGGAGGTAGGAGTCAGGACCAACCCCAACTTCAAGCTAAATTAGGTCAGGAGGGCATGCGAATGCCACCTTATCAAAGCGTTCTTTCCAAAACATTTCTTTATACAATAACTTCCACCTCTTGAATTTGAAAGTTACAAGCATTCTATCTTGTACATTTTTCCAGAAACTTGGACATTGAATGAATGGAGGTGAATCTGCTTTTCCAGGTAACAGGGGATAGAACAGGAAAAGATGCAGCCTCGTGTTCCTCAAAACATAAAGGCAAGAGGGTCCTGAAGTCCTCTAGTTAATTCCTTCTTCCACTATTTTAAAGTTGTACAATCCTTGGCAAGTTACTTAACCTCTCTGAATCTCAGTTATCCTCATTTGAAAAACAGAGGTAGTAATAAGTATCATCATGTGTAATCGGCATTACTGTTCAAAGTCTTCAGTGAGATACACCAGACACGTGGTGAAGGTTCGCTGGTTGTCAGCTATTGTTTCTACATTTCACTGATCCCATTCTCCCACATTTTAACATTTCTTCTATGCATATGACAGTCTGCAGCATCCTGGCATTGTGTCAAACTTTAACTGCACATCTTACAATCAATTGAGTCTTGGTTTGATGAAACACCGTGTTGTAATTATCAGTACTATTATTACCAAAGAGATCTGACCATAAAACAATAATGAGACTGCTTTCACGGGCTGTGGACACTAAGCAGCCTTATTATTTTAAAACAGCATGGCACAGATTTCCCGACTGGAAGACTCTCCTGGGGGCCTCCATACTGTGGTAAAGAGGGATGGATGTTGCCTTCTAGCAGTAAGTGACTTGCTACAGATCTGTCTTGTTTTAAGCAGCGCAATATCTGAAAATCTGGATTTCTAATTTAAAACTTAACTAGGAGATAATACTTTAAAATAGAGACCTTCATAAAAGTATCATCCATTTAAAGTAGTGTTTCTCAACTTATTTTTTTATCATCTCTACCCCTCAAAGACTCTTTTTAGATATTTTTGTCCTAATCACTCCCCAATGAAATATTAATACTAAAGACATACTGTATATCTACTTATGTATTATATATCTGTGCTTTGTTCATAAAAAGCTATATAAATGATGCATTAAAAATGATTTTCACCCCCCTTTGAGTGCAGAATTACTCCCCTTGAGAGTGCATGCTTTAGAAACAGATCTTAGAGAGCATTTGAAATACTACATGACAGGACAGTTTTATTTGCACTCAATTTTTACATGACGTGTCAACTCTGAAAAGAAAGAAACCCAAGTAGCATGTTTGATAAAATGTTCACAATGAGGTGTCCACACCGTGTTCATTACAGGCCAGTGTTTCTAATTGTCTTTTAGACCATGCTACCTGAGAATTCACCAGGAAAGTGGGACATATATCAGCTGGATTTGCCTCTATAATTAATGAAAACTTGCCTTAAAGTTAGGTTGACATTTTTTGATGTGCATACTTGTTTATCCACCCTGTGACAAGTAACCATGGATCATGTCACTCATTTATATGATAGTTATTGAAATCATTTCTGCAGTAGCTTCCTGATAATTTTTCTTATCTCACCTTGCTTTGTAGCTGAAATCAGCATCCTGGTTAACCATCTTCCTGAATATTTTCTACAGTTTAGCCCTAAAGGTAGGATTCTCTGCATCCCTAATCTCACTGGTCTTGACCAGGGTGAAGTTTCCTGGGCCCCAAAGGAAGGAATCTGGAAGCAGCAGAAACAACTGCTTCCTGCTTCTCACTTCCAGCTTCCAGTTTTGGTCCAAGCTTCCGGTGCCTCTGCCTGGAGGCAGAGACTTAGTCCAAAGATGGACAGATGATACTCAGGAAATGAGCTCTGTGGAGCTGGAAATCTTTGCACAGCAGGAGGAAAGAACAGAGGCTAAAGGAAGGGGAGGAATGAGGTGAGAGGGAGCCCCAGCCTCTGTGAAGGCAGCAAAGGGAGGGAGCCAGTGGGGAGAGCCAGGAAGAGAGGTGGTCACCCCACAGGGCAGAACTCTGGCCTGGGACTGCAGCCGGGGGAGCCCAGATGCCCCATCCCTTGCTTGGGCCACGCCGTTAGTAGCCCTGAAGTAGCCAAGATGACCTGACCCCATCCAGTGACTGCTCAGAAGCAGCGTGTGAGGTCGCCCTGGGAACTGCTCCAACCCAGAGCAGGGTCTCCCAGAGACCCGGAGACTGGGCTCAGGGCAGCCCCTAGACTCCCACCCCACCCCCAGTGCCCAGCAGACAGGCAGCTTAGGTGGCTCATGTCTGAGATGTCATTTAAAAAGGGTAGAACCTCCCACTCCACAAGAGGAGAGTGGGTGCCTAAAATGTTAATTAAAAAAAAAAAAAAACAGCCTGAGATCATTTTCCCTGAGTTATAGCCGAAGTAGGGGCTCTAGGATTCAATATGACCATCAGCTCTGTCCTGTTGAGCCTCAGGAAAAAGGCCTGAAAAAGCCTTCTCTGCATCCCTGGAATGAGGGCCTTTGCCCTCCATGGAAGGCAGTATTTGTTCTGATATGGATCCCATCCCTGGCTGCCTTATCTGGGTCTTACTGATGTAGGTGGGGCCAGCACTAGCCTCATAGCTCCTCTTTCCTTGTGTGCTGACCTGCCAGGGTCCCTGACCTAGAACTTGCTTGGTGAAGCTGGAGGTCCTCAAGGATGAGAACTGTGGAGGTTACTGAAAACTGCACCATTATTCCTGAAGAGAGAGTCCCAGGCCTGGTAACCCTGACTCTGATTTTCCTCCTAACCATAAATAAATGATAGCCTCTTTTTTCTTGTTTAGATTAGTGGAGCGGATCCAGGATGAAGAGGGCTGAGAGGTGGACAGGGGCATTGCCAAGGAGTTGAAAGGGCAGAGGAACAGGAAACAAAGACCATCTTGCTGGGCTCTGCAATTTCTCCAGGGCTCCGCTCTGCTTCCACCAAGTCTCACAAAATAGAGGTGGTGTCGAGGAGTTCATATCATATCTGAAGTCCAGAATCGTGCCGGGCTGAGTGAAAACATTGGCAGGAACCACTTGTAGTTTTAAGTTGGTTGATTGCATATTTAATTTAATTCCACTATTGGGGTAAGTTCAAAACTCACTTTGCAGAACTCCACCTGACAAACGAAGGGGGATGAGACAGGTGAGCTGGTAGTGATGCAGGATGTATCAAGAGACTGTAGGCCTGCTAAGAAAGCAAAAATTAGAAGCTGGAAAGTTAAGCACTGGACAAACTTGGTAGAAGAAGGCTCGTACACACACACACACATACACCCTTCATTATCCTGTTTTATTTTCATCATTGCAGTTAACACAACCTGAGCACACTTGACGGGTTTACTTGTTTGTCACCTGTCAATCCACCATTAGAATGCCCCCGAGGGCAGGAACCTTATGTGTCTTGTTCAACTACAGGGTACCCAGAATCTAGAAAGCCTGGAGCCAGAGCTCATCACTGTTTGGGAGGGAGGGGCGGGAGGGCTAGCAACTGGGCTCTTGTCCCATGACAGATGCTGAAATCAACCACGCTGAATAGCCCTGCACAAGCTGGTGATGCCAATCTCCTCCATACTCAGCAGGCCAAGTACAAAACCACGGGTGTGGGACAATGACCATCTCTAGAATTCTAAGGTTACCTAAAGGGCAGCTGCATAAACTAGAGAGAGTTCAGTTCAGTCGCTCGGTCATGTCCAACTCTTTGCAACCCCATGAACCACAGCACACCAGGCCTCCCTGTCCATCACTAACTCCTGGAGTTTACCCAAACACATTTTCATTGAGTCGGTGATGCCATCCAACCATCTTATCCTCTGTCGTCCCCTTCTCCTCCTGCCCCCAATCCCTCCCAGCATCAGGGTCTTTTCCAATGAGTCAACTCTTTGTGTCAGGTGGCCAAAATATTGGAGTTTCAGCTTCAATATCAGTCCTTCCAATGAACACCCAGGACTGATCTCCTTTAGGATGGACTGGTTGGATCTCCTTGCAGTCCAAGGGACCCTCAAGAGTCTTCTCCAACATCCAGTTCAAAAGCATCAGTTCTTCAGTGCTCAGCTTTCTTTATAGTCCAACTCTCACATCCATACATGACTACTGGAAAAACCACAGCCTTGACTAGACGGGCCTTTGTTTACACAGTAATGCCTCTGCTTTTTAATATGCTGTCTAGGTTGGTCATAACTTTCCTTCCAAGGAGTGAGCATCTTTTAATTTCATGGCTGCAATCACCATCTGCAGTGAATTTGGAGCCCAGAAAAATAAAGTCAGCCACTGTTTCCCCATCTATTTCCCATGAAGTGATGGGACCAGATGCCATGATCTTAGTTTTCTGAATGTCCAAAGAGAGTAAGATGGCGAGAAGGAGAGTCCTTCCCAGTTCGAGAGGCTGGAATAAGCCCTGGATAATTCCAGATAATTCCAACTGTGATAAGCCCACTTAAGAGGGGAGTTTGTGGTTGGCACTGTACAGTGAGCTGGAAACCCCAGAAATGGTCCCAACAGTAGGGTCTTGTCCCTGGAACACTGGGGCTCACTTGTTTTGGTTTGTAACTTTGCCCTGGTCAACACAGTGGGAATGCATTGCTTAGGGTGATGTATACATAGAGTCCTGGCCCACAATGTGTGCTTAGCCCATATTCCGATGTACTTACCTGGAAGGAACAGAAGCTGCGTGATCTGTTTTGATGGAACAACAAGCACACTTGGCTGGGAGATGTTTCTTTACTCTGAGCATAATAAGTCAGCTCACTTACAGCAAGACTGTGTGAGCCTAGCTCCAGTCTACAGCGGGACTACACGTTAAGATGCATATCAGCAAACTGGGGGGTCCAAGAGGTGGACTGTGGTCAGAGGACGCTGGGCATGCACCTAAGGAAAGAATAGGGGTGTGGGCCCTGGAAAACTAAGGGCTCAAAAGGGCCTAGAAACCTTATGGAAGCATCTGACAATGAGGAAAGAGTGTAGTCACTCAGGCTACAGAAGGGGGACAAAAAAGTTAGACCAATGAGATAGGGAAGAAAGACCAGCTAAATGCAAAGAGGCTTTGGTAACAATCAGAACATAAAGAAAGCTGAGCACCAAAGAATTGATGCTTTTGAACTGTGGTGTTGGAGAAGACTCTTGAGGTTCCCTTGGACTGCAAGGAGATCCAACCAGTCCATCCTAAAGGAGATCAGTCCTGGGTGTTCATTGGAAGGACTGACATTGAAGCTGAAACTCCAATACTTTGGCCACCTGATGCAAAGAGTTGACTCATTGGAAAAGACCCTGATGCTGGGAAAGATTGAAGGCAGGAGGAGAAGGGGATGACAGAGGATGAGACAGTTGTATGGCATTACTGACTCAATGGACATGACTTCGAGCAAATTCCAGGAGTTGGTGAAAGACAGGGAAGACTGGTGTGCTGTGGTCCATGGGGTCACAAAGAGTCGGACATGACTGAGTGACTGAACTGAACTGAACTGAGAACTTTATAACAATTAATGTACAATAGAGAAAAGCATGGCTTCTAGAATTATTCTTACCTGGACTGGGGCCCTAACCTGCATCTACTAGTTCTGAAAATGAAAATCGCTCAGTCATGTCCAACTCTTTGTGACCCCATGGACTACACAGTCCATGGAATTCTCCAGACCAGAATGCTGGAGTGGGTAGCCTTTCCCTTCTCCCGGGGGTCTTCCCAGCCCAGGGATCAAACCCAGGTCTCCGCACTGCAGGCGGATTCTTTACCAGTGGAACCACAAGGGAAGCCCTAGTTCTGAGGTCTTGGGCAAATTCCCCAATTTCCTTATGCCTCAGTCTTATCATCTCTAAATTAGGAGACATGATAGCAATTTTTTCAAAGTTTGCTATGAAAGTTAAAATTGAATAATGCATGTAAGACACTTTGCACAGATAGTAAGTGCCCATAAACATAGCCATGATCATGTTATTATTGTGGAAGATTCAGGACATACTGTCTATTATGGGCTATAGCCACCCAGCAACCCATGGTTTCTCAACACCTCATTATTGACTGTTGAGGCAGGGCGCTTCTGGAGGAAGTGAAGGGTAAAACTCCAAAGTCTGGAAAAAAGCAAAAGCTGGATCCGTTACCATTCAAAGTATTTAGTGGGTTGAATTGTATCCTCCAAAAAGACATGTTAGAGTTCTGACCCCAGTACCTCAGACCATGACTGTATGTGGAGAGAGGGTCTTAAAGGCTATAATCAAATTAAAATGAGGTCATTAGGGTGGGTCCCAATCCAATAAGATGGGTGTCCCTATAAAAAGGGGACATTTGGACACACACGGGGCAAGACCCTGTGAGGAGACATGGAGAAGACGGCTGTCTACACTCTGAGGAGAGACTCTTGAAACCAGGTTCTGCCTCCCAGCCTCAGAAGGAACCAGTCTGCAGGCATCTTGAGCCTGGACTGCTGGCCTTCAGGGCTACAAGCAAATAAACATCTCTGGTTTAAGCCCGTGAGTCCATAGGGCACGTTGTTATAGCGTGTGTGCTCAGTTGCTCAGCCGTGTCTGATTCTTTGCGAGCCCTTGGACTGTGGCCCGCCTGACTCTTCTGTGCATGGGATTTCCCAGGCAAGAATAGTGGAGTGGGTTGCTGTTTTCTCCCTCAGGGGAATTTTCCCAACCCAGGGATCGAACTCGCGTCTCCTGTTTCTCCTGCACTGGCAGGCGGATTCTTTTCCACTCCGCCACCTGGGAAGCCTGATAACAGCAGCACAAACTAAAACAGGTCACCACTCACCAAACACACGTGGCCACTTGGTTGTGGGTGGAGATGGCGACGGACAAACTGCCATCTGTCATAAATACAGACGCCACACCAGTGACTGGTTCAACTAGGTCAGGACAGGACCCCAAATCTGCATTTAAAAATCACCCCCAAGGTACAGCAAGGGATGGCTGGTTTAAAGGCACTGGAAGGACAAGCTCTAGAGGACTCTTCAGCTCTGTTAACCATCCACATGAAGCAAACACGAGAATGAAGGTGTGTGTGTCTGCGTGTGTATCCGTGTGTCCAGGTTTGTGTGTTTTCTAAGCATGTACCCATGTTCAGAAAATAGCTTCAAGATTCTGCAGATGAGAATGAAAGAAGAAAAGCAAAGCAAACAAGTTGAGTTGATTTGTCTTTTCCAGAAGCAGCTTATCTTGGGCCAAGCAGCCCTGGCAGCCAAGCCCTGCCCCCACCGCCTGCACAGCTCTGGCTGACAGCCACCCAGGCAGCTGCCAGGGGTCCAAGGGGCAGCGGGGTGAGCGGATCCGGCTGGGGTGATGCTGGGGCAGCTGCAGCTGCCCAGGACCCGCTGCGCACAGCTCCTCTGCCGAGCGCAGGTGCTAGAAGCTGCTCAGCACGACAGCTGTTCCACCAAGTGAACATGGGTCAAAGCGGGAACGTCCGCAAAGTCCAAACCTGTATCCGTGATGTGCCATCATTTGATTTTCAAAGAAAGAAATAGCAGCAGCTCAATACAAAGTAGACATTTTTCCGGCATCTTCTTTTGTATAAATATTAGCCAGTTCATATGTATAAGACCATTTTCCTTCAGGAGCTAAGATATTAGGTCTGTGCATGAAGATAGCTGAAGACCCAGCACACCATGCAAACCTATGAGAGGACAGAGAGGCCCAGCATGTGTTTGAAAATAGGTAGGGGTGTCTGAGCTCATGTCAAATTAACAATCTGCTTCTAAAGGGGGATAACTTATTAATAGCTGCATAATATTCTCCAATTGTATTTAACTTAAGTAAAGCAGACTGAACAAGTTCTATCAAGCTGAAAGCTATACTGATCCCTCATTCTGGGTTTTTTTTTTTTCTCTCCCGTGTAATGGTTATCTATAGCTGCATAAGAAATTGCCCCCAAAATGTAGCTACTTGTCAACAGATGACTGTATAAAGAAGATGTCGTACCTACATATAAGAGAATATTAGCCATAAAAAAAGCACAAAATAATGCTATTTGCAGCAATGTGGACGGACCTAGAGATGATCATACTAAGTGAAGTTTGTCCGACAGAGAAAGATAATATCATACAATATCCTCATATGTGGAATCTAATTTTTTAATGATACAAATGAATTTACTTACAAAACAGAAATAAGCTCATAGATCTTTAAAACAAACTTATGGTTACCAAAGAGGAAACACGGGAAGGAGGGATAAATTAGAAGCTGGGGATTAACACACACACACTACTATATATAAAATAGATAACTAACAAGAACCTACTGTATAGCACTTGGGAAATCTGCTCAATATTCTGTAATGACCTATATAGGAAGAGAATCTGTGCTCGCTTGTAACAGACTACCCCTTGTAGCTCTTTACATTTAAGAAAAAAGCTCACAGGCTGATAAACCAGAGACAAACAGACCAGATTACTGGGCTACCTGACAGCAGCTCTAACTGTTTTGAAAAAAGGCAAGAAAAAGAAGAAAGCAAGACTCTCACTACTTTGTGCCTTACCGTATACCCCGGACTGCGAGCTCCACCTTTATGATCCCCCCCGATTGCCCATGTTGGGGGTGGGGCACAGTTCTTGAGATGATAGCCTGCCGTGTCTTCCCCCTATGACTGGCAGAGGAATAAAGCCGTCTTTCATTCCCTCCAAACTCTGTCTCTGTATTTCTATTCAGCATCAGTTACAGGGAGCCAAGACTTTGGTGACATCGGCAGAGCTGAAACAGGAAAGAAGCATCCTTTACCTGATTTCATGTCATCAAGAAGCCAGTCTGTGCCTAACCCTGTGATGTCGTCTCTCTTGGAGGCATTAAGTGGTGCAGTTGACAGGGGTGGGCAAACTTCCTGCAAAGAGTCAGACAGTAAATTTTTTTGGCTTTAAAGGCTATACAACCTCTGTCCCAGCTATTCCACCTTACCATGAGAGCACAAAAACAGCATTAAGTAATATGTAAAAGAGTAGGCATAGCTGTGTTCCAATAAAACTTTACTTACCCAACAGGCATCAGGCAAAATTTTGTTCACGGGTGTAGTCAGCCAAACCTTCAGTTGAGAATAGCCTATATTCTATTTGGGAATAAAATAAAAATTAGCAGTAAATGTACAGTAGTGCTAGTATGTTTCTATTTCTAAAAAAGGCATTTTGGTCACATGTATAAAATGCTTCATCACAAACAGATGCAAATCATATTGAGTCAGTAAGGATAGTCACCATCCAAGTAGAGGACATATAACTGGGGAATTGTCTTGTTGTTTTTCAAGTTGTGTGACAGTTGAATCAATGGGGTGAGCATGGGAAGACCTGAAATTACCTGATATTTTCCCTTTGCCATTCTAATAATGAATTGCTACCAAGTCAACTAGAAGAGGAGTACTATTTATTTATTTTAGTTAATGATATAACAGAAAAACATCATGCTGACCATGAAAATCCCATGTGTTTGGGGGATACAGATGAAAGAAAAAGCACATGATGGTAATTATTAAACCTAAAGTGAAGACAGAGGAAGAAGGTTTGTCATGGAGATCCTTCGAGTCTGAGCACCTGGAAACAGGAGTCAGGCCATTATCACCAGATCAAGGAAGTGTGATGGGACCTTTCTGTTAGGGGGACCACTGACCCAAACTGCCCACCGTGGCCAGGCACAATAGTAACCACTTACATCAGTTATGTTACAATAGGATGTCCTGGTAAGGAACATGGAACCAACAAGCTACCACCAACTGGAAGAATTTGGGGAAGGTTAAGAGTAGAGAGGCGGAGAATGTAATGGCAACCCACTCCAGTGTTCTTGCCTGGAAAATCCCATGGGCAGAGCAGCCTGGTGGGCTGTAGTCCATGGGGTCGCGAAGAGTCAGACATAACTGAGCGACTTCACTTTCACTTTTCACTTTCATGCATTGGAGAAGGAAATGGCAACCCACTCCAGTGTTCTTGCCTGGAGAATCCCAGGGACGGGGGAGCCTGGTGGGCTGCCGTCTATGGGGTCGCACAGAGTCGGACACGACTGAAGCGACTTAGCAGCAGCAGCAGCAAGAGTAGAGAGGAGATTTCAGTCTGTGGTCCTACCAACCTCCAGAATCCTTCTTGCTGGAATCCATTTGACTGAGTGATGCATGTGCCACCAGGAAGGACCCTGAGTCAGAGTGACTGGTCAGAGACGACCCAGAAACTAAACAATTACCTTCAAGCCTGAGACTGTGAACCATGTGGCAGACCAGTCCTCCCGGGTTCCCAGACACACTACTCTCCACTTCGCTGTTCCTTCTCAGTGAGCTCTCTTGCTTTGTCAGCGTGGGTTAGCTCCTCGGAAAATTCATTTTTGAGCATTAGATAAGAGCTGGCTTCCACGGTGGCTCCGACAGCAAAGAATTTGCCTGCAAACACTTGCTCCTTGGAAGGAAAGCTACGACAAACCTAGACAGCATAGTAAAAAGCCGAAACATCATTTTGCTGGCAAAGGTCCATATCAGTTCAGTTCAGCTGCTCAGTTGTATCCGACTCTTTGCCACCCCATGGACTGCAGCACGCCGGGCTTCCCTATCCATCACCAACTCCTGGAGCCTGCTCAAACTCATGTCCATCGACTCGGTGATGGCACCCAACCATCTAATCCTCTATCATCCTCTTCTCCTCCTGCCCTCAATCTTTCCCAGGATCAGGGTCTTTTCCAATGAGTCAGTTCTTCACATCAGGTGGCCAAAGTATTAGAGTTTCAGTATCAGCACCAGTCCTTCCAATGAATATTCAGGACTGACTTCCTTTAGGATGGACTGGTTGGGTCTCCTTGCTGTCCAAGGGACTCTCAATTCCAAAGGACTCTCAAGAGTCTTCTCCAACACCACAGTTCAAAAGCATCAATTCTTCAGCACTCAGTTTTCTTTATGGTCTAACTCTTATATCCATACATGACTACTGGAAAAGCCATAGCTTTGACTAGATGGACCTTTGTAGGCAAAGCAATGTCTCTGCTTTTTAATATACTGTCTAGGTTGATCATAGCTTTTCTTCCAAGGAGCAAGAGTCTTTCAATTTCATGGCTGCAGTCACCATCTGCAGTGATTTTGGAGCCCAAGAAAATAAAGTGTGTCACTGTTTCCATTGTTTCCCCATCTATTTGCCATGAAGTGATGGGACCAGATGCTATGATCTTTGTTTTTTGAATGTTGAGTTTTAAGCCAACTTTTTCACTCTCCTCTTTCACTTTCATCAAGAGGCTCTTTAGTTCTTCTTCACATTCGGCCATAAGGGTGGTGTTATCTGAACATCTGAGGTTATTGGTATTTCTCCCAGAAATCTTGATTCCAACTTGTGCTTCACCCAACCCGGCATTTCACGTGATGTACTCTGCATATAAGTTGAATAGAAAGGGTGACAGTATACAGACTTGATGTACTCCTTTCCCAATTTGGAACCAGTCTGTTGTTCCATGTCCAGTTCTAACTGTTGCTTCTTGACCTGCATACAGATTTCTCAGGAGGCAGGTAAGGTGGTCTGATATTCCCATCCCTTGAAGAATTTTCCACAGTTTATTGTGATCCAGACTGTCAAAGGCTTTGGTGTAGTCAATAAAACAGAATTAGATGTTTTTCTGGAACTCTCTTGCTTTATTGATGATCCAGTGGATGTTGGCAATTTGATTTCTGGGTCCTTTGCCTTTTCTAAATCCAGCTTGAACATCTGGAAGTTCACAGTTCATGTACTACTGAAGCCTGGCTTGGAGAATTTTGAGCATTACTTTCCTGGTGTGTGAGATGAGTGCAATTTTGTGGTAGTTTGAACATTCTTTGGCATTGTCTTTCTTTGGCATTGTAATGAAAACTGACCTTTTCCAGCCACTTCAGAGTTTTCCAAATTGCTGGCATATTGAATGCAGCACTTTCACAGCATCATATTTTAGGATTTGAAATAGCTTTACTGGAATTCCATCATCTCCTCTAGTTTTGTTGGTAGTGATGCTTCCGAAGGCCCCTGACTTCCGTATGTTCAAAGCTATGGTATTTTCAGTAGTCATGTACAGATGTGAGAGTTGGTTCATAAAGAAGGCTGAGCACAGAACAAATGATGCTTTTGAATCACAGTGCTGGAGAAGATTCTTGAGAGCCCCTTGGACTGCAAGGAGATCAGACCAGTCAATACCGGTCTGGAAAGGAAAATCAACCCTGAATACTCATGGGAAGAACTTCTGCTGAAGCTGAAGTTCTAATACTTTCCACCTGATACAAAGAGCCAACTCAATGAAAAGATCCTGGTTCTGGAAAAGATTGAAAGCAGAAGGAGAAGGGGGAGACAGAGAATGAGATGGTTGGAAGGCATTACCAACTCAATGGGCATGAGTTTGAGCAAACTGAGGGAGATGATAGTGAAGGACAGGGAAGCCTGGCATGCTGCAGTCCAAGGGTTTGCAAAGAGTTAGACACAACTTAGCAACTAAACAACAACAATAGATAAGAGCCACTCTTGGAACCTGGAAGGGGTCCTCCTTGTTGCAAAATTTTCACTCATCATTCATCTACATAACCAGGGAAATATTCCAAACAATGGACTAAAGGCTTCCAATGCTCACTTCCATTTCCTCATTTAGACTGCACTTTGGAAATCCCAGACATTGAAACTCAGCATGCCAAGAGGCAGGGATTTTTTTTCCTTTAAAAGAGGGTAATAGTGGTTAAGAGTCAGCAGCCTCAGGGGCAGCATCAATCTTACCCAGGGCAAGAAGGGCGCAGCCATTGCCTTCCCTTTCTTGCGCCCTTACATTGTTGCTTTTGTTCAGTTCTCAGTCATGTCTGACTCTTTGCCTTCACATGGGAACCTGTAATGAGACTCATTCACAGCCTCCTGGGACAATACGCGGAGTTGTTTGTAGTCACGGAGCACTAATACACATAATCAATCAATGTCGTCTCCTCAACTGTGATCAAAAACTACAGAGATTTAACTTTTAAAAGGGACACTGATGTGATGTTCATAAATCAGTGAGCTAAACATTAGCCCTCGTAAGTGTCATAAAATCAGTTAATGATCCTTTCTGCGGTGAATACAGTTCTTAATCAGTAATGCCATTACTGTATGTGATGGCTCCCTTAAAATGCTTCAGCCAGTGCATCTCAACATGCAACATTCACTTTCTTAGTAATCATGTGAAAAAATAAGGGTATATCAGGAATTCGAAGACTGCTTTGAGATTTTGACTTCCTAGTAGGTCCTGAAAAATTATAGGAAGAAAAAAAGTCAAATGTTTGATGGTTCTCAAACTTTAGCATGAATGGGAATCAACTGGAAGGCTTGCTAACAATACAGGTTGCTGGGCCCCACCCCAGAGTTTCTGACTGAGTAGCTCTAGGGTTGAGAGACAGCTTACATTTTTGCAAGGTCTCAGGTAATGCAGGTGCTGCTGGTCCAGGGACCACACTTTGAGAACTGTCGACTGAAATGAATTGCACAAGCTAAAAATTAGAAGATGAGCATTCTGCATCTCTGAGTGTTTGGAGACCTCCCTTCTCTTCCTTTCAGTGAGCTTCCTTATTTCCTTTCCGTTTATCTACTAGTCAAAACCCCACTCACTGGCTGGTGGTGGAGACATTAACTAAAGTGGTGCTTAGGGACGATACAGATAAGAGGATGAACAGGAAGGATGTGAAGGCAGAGCTCTGAGAATCTGGGCACATGAAGGGTGAGACTGGGGGGCTGGGACAGAACCCAAGAAACTTCATGGAGCTGGGGACATGGATTTCCAAGGGAAAGAAGCTCCTGTTGTACAGAGTTAAATTCCATGAGTTTGGGGGTGTCTGAGTGCTTGCGAGCGAGGTACTAGAATTTAATAGTACAAAAGAGCAGGCGAGACTGTCACCTGGAAAAACCAGGGGTCAGCAAAGTGAAAAGCCCCCAGACTAACACAACCTGTTGACTTGAAAAGATCCACAACCTAAAAGTTGAGAATTGCATTTTATTTGACAGACACAGCTGAGGACATAGGCCTGGGAGGCAACCTCTCAGACAGCTCTGAGTGATTGCTCTGGAAGATTAGGGAGGAGCCAGGAAACAGAGGGAGATTTGCAACAGAGGCCAGGTAGTCGGAATATCAAAACGTTACTGTTAAACAAAGAAAACCAGACATCTCAAGTTAATGAATTTAGCACTTCTCAGTCAGAAAACTAAGATCATGGCATCCGGTTTCATCACTTCATGGCAAATAAATGGGGCAACAGTGGAAACAGTGTCAGACTTTATTTTGGAGGGCTCCAAAACCACTGTAGACGGAGATTGCAGCCATGAAATTAAAAGACGCTTACTCCTTGGAAGGAAAGTTATGACCAACCTAGACAGCATATTAAAAAGCAGAGACATTACTTTGTCAACAAAGGTCCGTCTAGTCAAGGCTATGGTTTTTCCAGTAGTCATGTATGGATGTGACAGTTGGATTATAAAGAAAGCTGAGCACCAAAGAATTAATTGATGCTTTTGAATTGTAGTGTTGGAGAAGACTCTTGAGAGTCCCTTGGACTGCGAGGAAATCCAACCAGTCCCTCCTAAAGGAGATCAGTCCTGGGTGTTCTTTGGAAGGACTGATGTTGAAGCTGAAACTCCAATACTTTGGCCACCTGATACGAAGGGCTTACTCATTTGAAAAGGCCCTGATACTGGGAAAGATTGAAGGCAGGAGGAGAAGGGGATGACAGAGGATGAGACGGCTGGATGGCATCACCAACACAATGGACATGAATTTGGGTAAACTCTGGGAGTTTGTGATGGATAGGGAGGCCTGGTGTGCTGAGGTTCATGGGGTCGCAAAGAGTCAGACACGACTGAGTGACTGCTGAACTGAGCTGAACTGTGTATGGAAAGATACAAGAGTCTGAGCTCAATGAAATCATTCCTTTGATCTGCCCTCAACTATCTGGGGCCAGTATCCTCTTCTTTCCCACCCGGATGCCCTCAGGGTGCACAGTTGGGGGTGGCTGCCATCTGGAGGCAGCCTGCTTGGCTTCATCCTGAGTGCCCTCGGGGCTTGTCACTGGGGGCAGCTGCGGTGGCTTGAAGGCTGCAACTTCCTTTGTTTACTGACGGCAGGCAACATTTTTCATGCACAGACCCATTGTTCTGAAGGAGTCTGTAAACTTTCTATGAAGGCTCAAATAATAAAATTTAGGCTCTGCAGCCAGCATCATATCTGTTGTATCTCCTCAACTCCGCCACTGCAGCATATGGCTAGTAACCATAGACAATACACAGATGAATGCACATGGCTGAGTGTCTATAAAACTATTTAAAACCAGAGGCAGGCTGGACTTGGTTCATGGGCTGCAGTGTGCCCATCCCTGCCCCAGAGGAGGAAGGACTCTCACCACCAGACCCACCCTGGCTCTCAGTGTCTGAGTCACACCTGAAAGGGATAAATCCCTCCACACCCACAGTTTCTGCCTGAAGGGTCTCGCTTGACCATAACAGAGAGCCAGAAACACCGCGGACACCTGGATTTTATCTTTTAAAATGTGTCCCAGAGGAACTCTTTGTTCAGTACACCTGCACAAACAACACAGCATGTTAACATCTCAAAGCTTCAGGATCTGGGAAGTTAACCGGGGTTTCAACGGGTTTAGAGGAGAATACCAGAAGTTGACCTCTGTCACTTGTCACCCTGCACCCTTTCAGCCTCCAGCCATACAGAATATAAACTCTAAAAAAGCTGAGAAAAGTGAAAGGGAAAGTCGCTCGGTCATGTCCAACTCTTTGAGACCCCATGAACTATACAGTCGTGGAATTCTCCAGGTCAGAATACTGGAGTGGATAGCCTTTCCCTTCTCCAGGGGAATCTTCCCAACCCAGTGATCAAACCCAGGTCTCCCACATTGCAGGTGGATTCTTTACCAGCTGACCTACAAGGGAAGCCCCCCAAAAGCTGAAAACTTATTTTCAATTTCTAGAAAAGTGCTCGGCATGGAGTAGGTCCTCAAAGGTGTCTGCTGAATTAAATAAAGTCTATAAAATCAGTAAACCCCTTTCTAGTCTTGAGATTTCTAGGTTTGTCCTCAGAGTCTGGGAAGGAAATGTGCCTCCCTCCTCCTGCCCTTATAACCCTGGGATAGTAGTGAAACCACACAACTCAGATAGGACTCAAACCCAGCCAAAACCCAGACTGGGACCTGAACCCACAGGCTGCGATGCAAATCCACCATCTTTTAATTAAGATCACACACCTGGTCTCAGGACTTAATGAAGCTTAGTTTTTGTTTTTGCTGTTGTAGCTGTTGTTGTTTTCATTTCAGCACAGAAGGAATTTGGTGAGAGGCAATGTGATAGGTACATGGGTTCACGAAGTGAGATAACACATTCCATAGATAGAATGTGGTCCTTCTCAAAAGGGAAAGAGTGATCCTGGGAGAAACACACTCCACAGACAGTGTGTGCCATTTCAGAAGGCAGGAGGCTCTGAAATACCATGTGGTTAGTTTTTATGGGCTGGGTAATTTCACAAAGTAATGAATGGGAGGATGATTCCAACTATTTTCAGGGAGGGGCAGGGATTTCCAGGAATTGGGCCACCACCCTTGCTTTGGCCTTTTATGTTTGGCTTTGGAACTGTCATGGCACTATTGGGGATGTCATTAGATGTTAATATATTATAACAAAGGTTTGTTGTTATTTTTCAGTTTCATGTCCAACTCTGTGACCCCATGGGCTGTAGCATGCCAGGCTCCTCTGTCCTCCACTATTGTCCACTGAGTCAGTAACGCTATCTAACCATCTGATCTCTGCTGCCTGCTTCTCCTCCTTCTCTCAGTCTTTCCCAGCAGCAGGGTCTTTTCCAATGAGTCAGTTCTTCACATCAGGTGGCCAAAGGATTGAAGCTTCAGTTTCAGCATCAGTCCTTCCAATGAATATTCAGGGTAATTTCCTTTAGGATTGACTGGTTTGATCTCTTTGTCCAAGGGATATAGGCTCTTGGAAGTCAAATCTTTCACCGTCTTGGATCTTGTTGGTTCTAACCAGTGTATATCATGTCCCTAACAGCAATGTCATTCTTTTAAAGGTTATGCCTTGCCCTCTTCCCTTCTGGTCCAGTAGGAAGGACAGGGCTTCCAGGAGGGAGACTTGGGGCCAGCATATGTGTATCAGGACCATCCCCTGTGCATGGGTAATAAGGACAAGATTCCTTCCTCTGTCTCAGCTACAGTAGCAGCTGCTGGAACCTCAAGGACCACTCAGTTCTCCAGTCATGTAAGTGAACGTTGGAAAAGCTGGTGAAGAACACCAGGGAGAAGCCCAGAATTAAAGCGGAGAGCTGTGGACAGCTGACGGAGAGCCTGGAACCAACGCTGTGTCTCGTGGGATGGAGCAGATTTTAGCATCAGAAACTCCAGCAAGGTAGTATCAGAAAGAGGGTGGCTGAGGAGAGAATGGGGTGTAGAGCAAACCTATTTATGTCACAGATCCATTAGAGATAATACTTTTTATTTATCTGTAACCTGCAAGTGTAGAAGGAGAAAAAACTAGACCCCGAAGTCTGAGAATCTTCCACAAGCAAGAGATTTGACATAAGATACATAATCTATGGTGGTGAGCTAAACTGATACAAAGCCAGGGAGCTTTTGCAGCTTGAGTTCCTAATAGTAGGCATGATTTATGAACTAACACTCTTCCTCACCAGGTGTGGGTTTAGGACTTGATGCAATTCTCTTAAACATATTTCATGACTTGATGTTACACCAGGAATGGGGTTAAAGGATTACATTTCCCAATGAGTAAGCCACAGATAACAAGAGAACCCTGACTAATACACTACCTATGGGAGGTCATTTTTTTTTTTTTCTATTAAGACCTTCAACTGGTTGGAGGTCCACTCACCTTATGGAGGGTAAGCTGCTTTACTCAAAGTCTACCGATTTAAATGGTAATCTCATTCTTTAAATGCCTTCAGAGAAACATCTACAATACTGTTTGACCAAGTGCCTGGGTGCTGCGGCTTAGCCAAGTAGACACAAAGAATGAACCTTTGTCTAGAGTTATCCTCTGATGGTGTTTTAGAGACAGAACCTCAGGTATTGGTCCATGTCTCTTCCTGAAGCTACAGGAGCCCTCTCCTTAATTCCACGAATTCTTCCAGTATTCTACAAGATTCCAGTAAATACTCAGAGTTGGTTTCTCTTTCTGAGAAGAAAAAGGAAGAGGAGAGGGGAGAGAGAGTGGAAAGGGGAGGAGAGGAAAGAACAATAACATCCTTAAGTGAAAAAGGAGCAGTGAATAAACCAAATCCAGCCCAGGTGTGGCCCAGCAGTTACTCTCCCATCTTGCCGGAGTGCCACACACCACGTTTTAGCTCTTCTGTGGACCCTGCAAGGAACAGCTTAAGTGTAACTTTTCTTTACCCGAATGCTCCATGGTTCTTCGTTAGGAAGACGAATAGTTAGGTTGTGAATTTCCAGTACGCCATTGAAAGTTGTATGTTTTCTTTTATCTTATCTATAGTCAGTGGCAGTTTCATTTATGTCAGTGAAAAGCTCTGAATGGTGCCCCGGGGGGCCCCTCCAAACCTGAAGGATGAGCTCAGGGTATGTTCTTATGTAAATTAACAGCAATCATATTTCCCAAGCTCAGATCTTTTTTCAAACATTGAGCAAGAGGTGAGCTGACTTCTCCTGCAAACATGGTAAGAGCTAGGATACTGGCTAAAGTCATCACTTACAGCCTTCTCTGGTCTACAAAAATCACACACAGATACTTTAGCCTGCATGGAATAATTAATCAATTATTTGAAATCACTTGGCTGAGGGAAAAAGATGGCTTAAAAAGAAACCAAGGTAACTTCAGCAGGGAAAATAGGCTTTAAATTTGTAGAAGAAAGTACTTGCTATTTCTATCCCCAGAACTGTGAGAGAGAAGAAAACTGCAATTGAAAGAGCTCAAAAGTTATCTTTCAGAAACGAGGCCAGGTATACACTTATTAATATAGACTATTATCACTTTTTAGGCAAATTCAAGGTTAAGGTATAAAAAATTAAGTGTATGTTCACAATGATTCCTAATAAAGAGCTGAATTTATGAATAAATTAACATAAATCTATAAAATATTTGTGCATACTCAGTTGTGTCCAACTCTTTGTGATTCCATGGATTATAACCCACCAGGCTCCTCTTCCCATAGAATTTTCCAGGCAATAATACTGGAGGAGGTTGCCATTTCCTACTCTGAGGGATCTTCCTGACACAGGGAATGAACCCACATCTCTTGGGTCTCCTGCGTTGACAAGTGGATTTTTTACCACTGGGCCACCTGGGAATCCTTATAAATCTATAAAATAACCATATTTAAAACCCTTTCTGAGACACGTGTACCCCAGTGTTCATCACAGCACTGTTTACAATAGCCAGGACATGGAAGCAACCTAGATGTCCATCGGCAGACGAACAGATAAGAAAGCTGTGGTACATATACACACAGAATATTACTCAGCTATTAAAAAGAATGCACTTGAATCAGTTCTTATGAGGTGGATGAAACTGGAGCCTATTATACAGAGTGAAGTAAGTCAGAAAGAAAAACACCAAAACAGTATATTAATGCATATATATGGAATTTAGAAAGATGGTAACGATGACCCTATATGCGAGACAGAAAAAGAGACACAGTTGTAAAGAATAAACTTTTGGACTCTGTGGGAGAAGATGAGGGTGGGATGATCTGAGAGAATAGCATTGAAACATGTATATTATCATATGTGAAACAGATCGCCAGTCCAGGTTTGATGCATGAGACAGGGTGCTCAGGGCTGGTGCACTGGGATGACCCTGAGGGACGGGATGGGGAGGGAGGTGGGAGGGGGGTTCAGGATGGGGACACATGGACACCCATGGCTGATTCATGTCAGTGTATGGCAAAAACCATTGCAACCCCATGGACTCTAGCCTACCAGGCTCCTCCGTCCATGGAATTTTCCAAGCAAGAGTACTGGACTGGGTTGCCATTTCCTTCTCCAGGGAATCTTCCTGACCCAGCGATCGAACCTGGGTCTTCCGCATTGCAGGCAGATGCTTTACCATCTGAGCCACTAGGGAAACCCGTAAAGTAATTAGTCTCCAATAAAAATAAATAAATAAATTTTTTTAACAAGCCAGTAACAAAGAAAGACCAAAAATAAATAAATAAATAAAGCCCTTTCTATCAGGGAGGTGATCTAAGTGAACATTATCAACATAAAAATGAAACTTCACTTATATGGCCTTCCATCCCAAAACTCATAACCTCTGTTTAACAATGAAACAACAAGCAAACCTAAATTGGAGGATAATTTACAAGATGACATAGTTAACAAGAATCCTTATTTATTTTTTTCTGGAAGCCTGAGGGAACATACAAACAATAAATAATAGACTTTAATGCCTCCAGGATTACTGACATGCAGTGTTTCACTTTCTCCTTTGGACATAGAGAATACTGCTATTTAGGTTTACCAAAGTATATTGCTTTTGTAATTTTTCAAAATGTATTCGTAGAAAGTATTTCTTGAAAGCAGTCAAGACATTCAGTTTGCCTAATGAGCGAAGGCACACTATGCAGTTTGGGAGAGAAAAATGTGGCCAAGAGTATCCTGTTTGAGATTTTTGCCATGCCTCACTTAAAAGCCTATGAAAAATGGGTTTTTCTAGTTCTGTGGAAAATGCCATTAGAATTCTGATAGGGTTTGCACTGAATCCAAAGATGGTTTTGGGTATTACGGACATTTTTAACAATATTGATCCTTCCAATCTATGAACATGGGATATCTTTTCATTTGTTTGTGTTTTCTTCAATTTCTTCCATCAAAGTCTTGTGGTTTTCATAATACAGATCTTTCATTTCCTTAGTTACACGTATTCCTAACTATTTTATTGTTTTTGACAGTATTGTGAATGGGAAAGACCTTAAGGGCGTTATACTAAGTAAGATAAGTCAGAGAAAGATAAATATTGTATGACATCGCTTACATGTGGAATCTAAAGGGGATGAACTCATAAAAACAGAGAGTAGAATGGTGAGGGTGAGGGGAGTGGAGAATGGGAGAAATCTTGTTCAATGTACAAATTTGGAAAGTGAAAATGTTAGTCACTCAGTCATGTCTGAATCTTTGTGACCCCAGGGACTGAGCCCGTCAGGCTCCCCTGTCCATTGAATTCTCCTGGCTAGAAATACTGGAGTGGGTAGCCATTCCCTTCTCCAGGGGATCTTCCCAGGGATCAAACCCGGGTCTCCTGCACTGCAGGTGGATTCTTTACCATCTGAGCCCCCAGAACTAGCAGATAAAATGTCTTGGAGATCTAACACACTGGATAGTGATTATAGTATCTGTTTTCTAAACGTCACAGTTCCTAGAAGACTACATTTTAATTGCTCTTACCACAAGGGAAAAAAAAGAGAGAGAAATGATAATTATATGACATTATAGAGGTGTTAGCTAACAGTAAGGTGGTAATCATCCTTTGATATATTAAGGTATGAAATCAACACATCGTAAGTGTTAAACATGCACAATGCTGTATGTCAATTACATCTCAATTTTTCAAGCCAGTGCAAGGCAGCCCTTTTGAAAAATGATGTCAGCGATACTATTAAAATTCAAAGACTGCTCAGACTGCCTTTTCAAAGGCAAACAGCACAGCGGGTGAGTTGTGTGAATCTAGAAACAGCTGTCGTGAGTGGGGAAGCCCAGTGAGTGGGGGCTGCTTCTGTCTCTGGAGGCCATCCTCACACCTCCCTCCCAACTGACGTCGCTGGCCCAAAGCCAGTGAGTCAGCCGAAAAGAGGGGAGCCTCTGAGAGTTCCCCTGCTGCCCTGGGCCAAGCCTGGGCAACACCCCCTGCCATTGTAATCCTGACTGGTTATAGGGTTGACATTACCACTGACTACAGTGTGGTGATTGTATCTTAATCCAAACATAAATATTTTTCTTATTGTTAAATCAACAAGTGTCTGAAGAATGATTTAGAACAGCAGTTCTCAAAGTGTGGTCCAGTGACCCCTGGAGGTTTTCTAGATCTATCCACAGCATCTGTGAGGTCAAAACAAATGTTTTAAAATAATACTGAAATGTTATTTGCTTTCTTTTCCTCCTCTTTTATTCTCTTTCAGTGTACAAGGAAGTTTTTCAGAGGTCGTGTGTGTGTCAATTGCTCAGTCATGTCTGACTCTTTTGCGACCCCATGGACTATAGTCCGCCAGGCTCCTCTGTCCATGGAATTCTCCAGGCAAGAATATTAGAGTGGATTGCCATTCCCTTCTGCTTTCCAGAGGTTACATGACATGATTTTGCAAGAGACTGAATACAGAGGCAGAGATAAGAACCTAGTGGTCTCTTCAGCGGGACTTAAACCAGGACCCTCTGGTCCGTCATTACACTCACCTCAAGTCAGGCTGGACCAAGCAGGTCTCCGGCACGTGAGCTGCTGTTCCCTCCACGTTTCTCTTCAGGAGAACGCCCTATTCCTGCCTCTGTCACCAGGAAGGTTCTGTTCCACACACGCCCTCCCTTGAAACCTGTTCCTTATCACCATTCCTACCCACCCACAAACCTGTGGGAATCTTCTTTCTGTCCTAGAACATTCATTGTCTGTTTTGTATTTTAAAATAAATGTCTATTTGGATGGTGATCTAAAATCTCTAATAAGTAAGGTGCTTTTGGTAAACTTGTGCTTAGCCCTTTAAAGTGTAGCCAGCACTTTGAATGTGTTGTCACATGTACAATACTTTCTGTGAACATTCTAGAGGGGCGCGGTATGGCCCCCACCTTAGGTGAGGGCACTGAGGCGCACAGTGAATGGTTTCTGATGTTGCACATCTCAGTTGTGAGCAGGCTGAGTCTCAAACCTCAGTCATTTACAGGTTCTTCTCCTCAGACTAAGAAAAAAGGGGTAAAATAATGTCTTAGTACCACTAAACCTGGATGAAAGTGAAAGTCGCTTAGTCGTGTACGACTCTTTGCAAACCCATGGACTATACAGTTCATGGAATTCTCTAGGCCAGAACACTGGAGTGGGTAGCCTTTCCTTTCTCCAGGGGATCTTCCCAACCCAGGGATTGAACCCAGGTCGCCCACATTGCAGATGGATTCTTTACCAGCTGAGCCACAAGAGAAGCCCAAGAATACTGGACTAGGTAGCCTATCCCTTCACCAGGGGAGCTTCCTGACCCAGGAATTGAACGGGGGTCTCCCGCATTGCAGGCAGATTCTTTACCAACTGAGCTATCAGGGAATCTGGCTAGATTCTTTAAAAAGAAAAAAAAAGCTAACAAAAGTACGTTGTTCTTCTATTGTAGATTTCATACCCCCTCGAGATGATTTTATCCTGCTGAAAGCCTCTTTATTCTTGATGTCTTTGTCATGTTTGCTTTTTGTACTTATAGCAATTCATATACCCTTGTAGGACATTTTACACAAGGAGATAAATGCTAAGACATAATATTGAGTAACTATTTGAATCCCCGCCTGAGAGGTGTATTATTGCCTCCACTATAATCACAGAATGTGGAAGTAGTTTGCGCAAGGTCAAATAATGACTCAGTGAAACAGCCAGAAACAAAATTATCCCTACCCTCCACCCCCATTTCTTGCTAAAACACATTTTTCATAAAGAACTTACATAGCATTTGCAATTCTGTGCCAAATCAGTATTCATGGTTGTCGTATTCCCATCTTTGCTGCAGTTTCTATTTTCCAACTTCCAAATAAAGATAAGAGGAATATTTTGCCGAGATTCAGACTGGTTATTTTTTTTTTCTTCTTCAAATATCCTTAGCAAAGGACGACCTCAGATGTTATGGAAAGTGACCTTCAGGTTCTCTACCAGCTGTTGAATCACTTTTGCAAAATGCCTTGAAATGCTTTTCAATTACCCTGTGACTGACTGACAAGTCGGGGTCCAATGAAACTCTGATGGACTCAGTGTGTATGTGTATGTGTGTGTGTGTGTGTGTGTGTGTGTGTGTGTGAGAGAGGGGGGGGGGAGAGAGAGAGAGAGAGAGAGAGAGCGTGCGCGCCAGAGGGAGGGAGTGAGATAGTCCACCATTCTTATTTGGTTTTGGGACATGCTTATCTATCTTTTTCAAGTATTGTATGTGATTTGTGGGTGTCAAAGAAATTATATTTAAATAAATATCATTTAAACCCCTACAACATTATATAGTGAGAAACATCCTGGATGTTACAAAGCAAGGCTCAGAGTGGCTGCTGCCCTCACCTTCCAAGCAAAATCAAATATGGAAGTGAAATCCTGTGAGGTGAGTAAGAATATAAAAATTCTCATCCATCAGACAACAGCCACAAGAAGACAGAGGTATGGGTCAGCATGAAATGAAAAAACAATGTTCATCAAACTGATTGATAGGCAGGGTTATTTTAAAACACTGTGGGATAATTCTTGTATTTAATGAATACAACCTAGACAGCATATTAAAAAGCAGAGACATTACTTTGTCAACAAAGGTCCGTCTAGTCGAGGCTATGGTTTTTCCAGTAATCATGTATGGATGTGAGAGTTGGACTATAAAGAAAGCTGAGCACCAAAGAATTGATGATTTTGAACTGTGGTGTTGGAGAAGAGTCTTGAGAGTCCCTTGGACTGCAAGGAGATCCAACCAGTCCATCCTAAAGGAGATCAGTCCTGGGTGTTCATTGGAAGGACTGATGCTGAAGCTGAAACTCCAATGCTTTGGCCACCTGACGCAAAGAGTTGACTCATTGGAAAAGACTCTGATCCTGGGAAAGATTGAAGGCAGGAGGAGAAGGGGGTGACAGAGGATGGGATGGTTGGATGGCATCACCAACTCAACAGACATGAGTTTGGGTAAACTCTGGGAGTTGGGGTTGGACAGGGAGGCCTGGCATGCTGCAGTCCATGGGATCTCAAAGAGTCAGACATGACTGAGTGACTGAACTGAACTGAACTGAATAAGAACTGCATATAGATTGCATCACCGACTCAATGAACATGAATCTGAGCAAACTCCAGGAGATGATGAAGGACAGGGAAGCTTGGCATGCTGCAGTCCATGGGGTCGCAAAGAGCTGGACTATGACTTAGTGACTGAACAACAATGAGAACTCCTTCTGCAGTAATAGCAGTACATCCCATAGTATACTCGATTTATAAAGCACTTCCAAAGGTGCATCCAGGACTGTGGCAAGAGCTGGGCTCTCTCGGGTCTACCCAATTAGCTACCAGTCCCTGTGCTTGGCCTTTCACATCCCTGAGGACCAGCCCGAGTTTGGCCTTTCCATCCCTGAGGGCAGAGAAGCCCTGCTGTCTCAGAATCTTATGGAGAACAGATGATGGACAGCCATATGGGTGTGGCTCTGGGAAGGCCCTGGATTCTCCAGGGAGGGAGGGCAGAGTTTACATCTCCAACTTGCAGATAAGTCAACTGAAGTTCGGAATGTTTCAGTGAAGTAACCGAGGGCACAAAATACTCACACGGAGGAGAGAATCTGCATTTTCTGTTTCTTCTTTGAATACTTTTCCAGTGTTTACAGCATACATATTAAGCAGTGTCTTAGATTCAGTGCCATTTTCCCCAGTATCATTTGGGATGACAAGAGAGCCTTCTTAAGAGAGCAGGGGGAAAATAGCTCACAAAACTTACTTTAGAAGGCAGCCAGTGGTGGGAGGAAATGGGTTTGGGGCTTAATGATGTGGTTTCCGGCCCCAGGATGCACTCAACAGGGTTGTGTCCCACGTAAGTCCAACGATCCTTTCTTTTCCCTTTTGTTTGCCTTTTTCCTTGGTAAAAATGGGTCAATCTATTTTACTCCCAGAGGTATGGTGCACTTGTAAGATTATTCACTCAGGAATTCTAATGTTTATTGTGTGCACGTCCACATAAAAAGTTCCCAAAGGGTTGTGTCTGACATTTATCTTCAGGATCCAGGACTTGAGTGGCTGGACCTACACACACACAAACACACACGAATACACACATGAACACACAAACATACACACATAGACACAAACGTACTTATGAGTGAAAGTAAAGTATCAGAAAAGATTCATGGCCACCTGAATTCACGCCATCTACATTTGTTGTTGCTGTTCAGTCACTAAGTTGCATCCAATTCTGAGACCCCATGGACTGCGGCACACCAGGCTCCTCTATCCTCCATGACTATGTTTAATTTTCACTGTTTGCAGACCTCATTTGCTGCTCTTCATTTATATAACAGTTGTGAGAAACTAAATGTATCTACACTCTGGAATGATGGGGGAAATGGGGGAGAATGTCTATCTGTGCCCACCCTGGTTTTCGGTGCTAGGAATGCAGCAGGCAAGCTGGACAGGACCTCTCTCCTCATGGGGCTGACACAGACTGTGCACCAGAGGAGAAAGACAGTAATGCCCAGGGAGAGAGATGATGGATGAGGATGAAGACAAAGTGGAGAGAGTCAAGGGCCTGGGCTGCCTTCTCTAGACCGAGTGGTCAGGATAGGCCCTTTCAAATCCTGATTCCAGGATGGGGAGGCATTAGCCATGCAAGAATCTGGGGGAGATGGTCCTAGCTGGAGGAAACAGCTAATGTTAAGGCCCAAAGGGAGGGACTGGCTTGTCACAGGGGAGGAGCACCAGAAAGGCCGGTGTCCAGAGTTGCTGTGAGAGAGGAGCTTCTGGGGACAGGCAGGGCCCCATCACTGGCTAGGGGTTGCATTAGGCTGCATGTAAAGACACCACCCACAGGGGCTGGATCTAACAGGGGGTTTGTTTCCCACAACACAAAACAGTCTGGAGGCAGGGTCAGCTGCTCTGTAAAGCCTCCGCAGAATCTCAAAGCCCTACCTCCTTCCGTCTTTCTGCTCTGCCACCTCTTGTATATGGCTTTCATGCCTTTGGCTGCCTCATGGGTGCAGTACAATCGCTCTGGCTTCTACCTTCTGTCTGAATTCAAGGCCATCTGAACAATGAAGTCACCAGGAAGAAGAGTGGTCCTCATATCAAAATTGTAGAAACTTCCCCCAGAAAACCCCAGTCGACTTCCACTTGTATTTCAATGGCCAGAACTGTCTCTTGGCCACTCCTAGCTGCAAGGGAAAAAATGGGTATTTTTTTCAAGCTCAATTCCCTAAATCACAGTGTTTTCTGCAGTAAAAACGCAAGGGATTAGGCAGGTACTCCCATTGTAATTATTAGTTTGGATTCTCCTTCAGATGGGAAGGTCTCTGAGGGTAGGTGGGTGAATCAGGAGTTCAGGTTCTACATGTAAAACTAGGCACAACTGTTACACCAGAGCGTCTTGATCAGTGTAGTCCCAAAACAGGTCTCAGGCAAATATATGGATTCTCTCAGTCCTCATTGCAGCCCAGTGGTGACCAGAGCCTCCAAGGCCCCCGGGTAGTTAATTCCTTCCTCAGAAGGTTCCTTCTTTTACTCACAGGGTTCCTAGCAATATCATGGGTCATTGACTCTAAACTGCCATCACTCTTAACGTACAGCTTTATGTACCACTAAGGGGAAAAAAGCCATACCGAAATCAGGTTGATTATATTCTTTGCAGCCAAAGATGGAGAAGCTCTATACAGTCAGCAAAAACAAGACCAAGAGTTGACTGTGGCTCAGATCATGAACTCCTTATTGCAAAATTCAGACTTAAATTGAAGAAAGTAAGGAAAACCACTAGACCATTCAGGTATGACCTAAATCAAATCCCTTATGATTACACAGTGGAAGTGACAATAGATTCAAGGGATTAGATCTGATAGACAGTGCCTGAAAACTATGAACAGAGGTCCATGACATTGTACAGAAGGCAGGGATCAAGACCATCCCCAAGAAAGAGAAATGCAAAAAGGCAAAATGGTTGTCTGAGGAGGCCTTACAAATAGTTGAGAAAAGAAGAGAAGCAAAAGGCAAAGGAGAAAAGGAAAGATATACACATTTGAATGCAGAGTTCCATAGAAGGAGAGATAAGAAAGCCTTCCTCAGTGATCAGTGCAAAGAAATAGAGAAAAACAATAGAATGGGAAAGACTGGAGATCTCTTCAAGAAAATCAGAGCTATCAAGGGAATATTTCATGCAAAAATGGACACAATAAAGGACAAAAATGGTATGGATCTAACAGAAGCAGAAGATATTAAGAAGTGGCAAGAATACACAGAAGAATTATACAAAAAAGGGCTTAATGACCCAGATAACCACAATAGTGTGATCACTCACCTAGAGCCAGACATCCTGGAATGTGAAGTCAAGTGGGCCTTAGGAAACATCACTAGGAACAAAGCTAATGGAGGTGATGGAATTCCAGCTGAGCTATCTCAAATCCTAAAATATGATGCTGTGAAAGCTCTGCACTTAATATGCCAGCAAATTTGGAAAACTCAGCAGTGGCCACAGGACTTGAAAAGGTCAGTTTTCATTCCAATCCCAAAGAAAGGCAATGCCAAAGAGTGTTCAAACTACCACACAATTGCACTCATCTCACACGCTAGTAAAGTAATGCTCAAAATTCTCCAAGCGAGGCTTCAACAGTACATGAACCAAGACCTTCCAGATGTTCAATCTGGATTTAGAAAAGGCAGAGGAACCAGAGATCAAATTGCCAACATCTGTTGGATCATTAAAAAGCAAGAGAGCCCCAGAAAAGCATCTACTTCTGCTTTATGGACTATGCCAAAGCCTTTGACCATGTGGATCACAGCAAAATGTGGAACATTCTTAAAGAGATGGGAATACCAGACCACCTTACTTGCCTCCTGAGAAATCTGTATTCAGGTCAAGAAGCAACAGCTAGAGCCAGACATGGGACAACAGACTGGTTCCAAATTGGGAAAGGAGTATGTCAAGACTGTATATTGTCACCCTGTTTATTTAACTTCTATGCAAAGTACATCATGTGAAATGCTGGGCTGGATAAAGCACAGCTGGAATCAAGATGCAGATGACACCACCCTTATGGCGGGAAGTGAAGAGGAACTAAAGAGCCTCTTGATGAAAGTGGAAGAGGAGAGCGAAAAAGTTCGCTTAAAACTCAACATTCAAAGAACTGATCATGGCATCCAGTCCCATGATGTCACAGCAAATAAATGGGGAAACAATGGAAACAGTGACAGGCTTTATTTTCTTGGGCTCCAGAATCATGCAGATGGTGACCACAGCCACAAAATTAAAAGATAAAAGATGCTTATTCCTTGGAAGAAAAGCTATGACCAACTTATACTGCATATTAAAAAGCAGAGACATTACTTTGTCAACAAAGGTCCATCTAGTCAAAACTATGGTTTTCCCAGTAGTCATGTATGGATGTGAGAGTTGGACCATAAAGAAAACCGAGTGCCGAAGAATTAATGCTTTTGAACTGACATGTTGGAGAAAACTCTTGAGCATTCCTTGAACTGCAAGGAGATCCAACCAGTCCATCCTAAAGGAAATCAGTCCTGAATACTCATTGGATCGATTGATGCTGAGGTTCAAGCTCCAATACTTTGGCCACTTGATACAAAGAAGTGACTCACTGGAAAACACCCTGATGATTGAAGGCAAAAGGAGAAGGAGGAGGCAGAGGATGATGCTCAGATAGCATCACTGACTCAATGGACATGAGTTTGAGCAGGCTCCAGGAGGTGGTGATGGACAGGGAAGCCCGGCATGCTGCAGTCCATGGGGTTGTAGAGTCAGACATGACTGAGAGACTGACCTGACTGACTGAAGGGGAAAAAATGATGCCAGTTAAACTATAACACAGTGTTTTCTAACCCATAATTTTTTTCCTGCACTTCTTAGACATGGTAATTTTAAAGTTAAGTTTTTAACCATATAGCAGTCACGGAAATTATTCATACAATTAATTTGCTTACATGTCCTTCAAGCATCTATTTAGAATCCAGATCACCTGTGTCTGTGTATTCCTCACTCTGTTATATCAACTGTGTTAGTGATGGAGCATCTCTTCAAAGAGTGTCCCACTATTGATTTCGGATTTTCTTCAAAGCTGCTGACACCTGTCTGCAAGTTTGGATGTGAATGCAAGATAATGACAACTATATCATGACTGCTGCCTGGCCAACAGCTCTCTTGCTAATAGTGCTACTGAAATGGGGGGAAGTTCCAGATCCACCTGTAGTGTGCATTTCTACGTGGGCCCTGAAGCAAAGAGCTGGGCAGCACTGGGTGAGACCTCCAGTTAGGGAGGCTGAGAGGGCAGTGGAATGTGAGTCTGGTGCTTAGTGAAGGGACAGGTGTAGAAAGATGGGTTTGCAGCTTTGTGACCCACAAGCCCACAGATGGTAATGGGGCCTCACAGGCCAGGGAAACCAAGGTGAGGTGGAGAGGAGTTGGTGTTGAGCCTTGGGGTTCTCAAGTGTTTAGAAATCTACAAGAGGAGCCAACCAACCCCACTGAGAGTTAGCAGCAGGTATCCAGTCCAAACACTGGATATCAAAGCAGCGATATGGAAGCCTGACGTCAGCGAGGTCAAGTGTTGCCCAGAAGTCAATGAGGATGAGAGCTGAAGAGTGACCACTGGACTGGGCAGCAGAGAGGTTACGAGTGGAGTTGATAAAAGGACCTTTTTGGCGGGTGGCAGCCTCTGTGGAGCTCGATGACAAACAGATGGATTGGACTGGGTTGAGGAGTGAGAGTGGGTGAGGTGGTCTTCCAGCAGCTGTGCTGTCAAAGCTAGATGTACGGTCAAGACAGGTGGCGGTGTTTCCATTTCAAAATGACACTGGACATGTGTGAACACTAACTTAGTACGGTGGGATTGACTGTGCAGGAGAGGATACGAGTAGTGGCAAAGTGCTTGAGAAGTCAAGAAGGATGAGATTCAGTGCACCAGACCAACTCAGCTTTGGACAGAATCAAGACCCATTGCAAAGCCATCCTTTGGGCACAAACGCTCAACCTTCCAAGACCTTTAAGGTTTCCAGGCTTCACAGCGCTGCCTCACGCTCTCTCAGGGGTGGCGGGTGGGGACGTTTGCAGCATCTTTTCAATAAATCCTGCAGCCATGAAATTAAAAGACGCTTACTCCTTGAAAGAAAAGTTATGACCAACCTAGACAGCATATTAAAAGGCAGAGACATTACTTTGCCAACAAATGTCCATCTAGTCAAAGCTATGGTTTTCCCAGTAGTCATGTATGGATGTGAGAGTTGGACTATAAAGAAAGCTGAGAGCCGAAGAATTGATGCTTTTGAACTGTGGTGTTGGAGAAGACTCTTGAGAGTCCCTTGGACTGCAAAGAGATCCAACCAGTCCATCCTAAAGGAAGTCAGTCCTGAATATTCATTGGAAGGACTGATGTTGAAGCTGAAACTCTGATTTTTGGCCACCTGATGCGAGGAACTGACTCATTTGAAAAGACCCTGATGCTGGGAAAGGCTGAAGGTAGGAGAAGTGGAAGACAGAGGATGAGATGGTTGGATGGCATCACCGACTCAATGGACGTGAGTTTGAGTAAATTCCGGGAGTTGGTGATGGACAGGGAGGCCTGACGTGCTGCAGTCCATGGGGTCGCAGAGTCGGACACGGCTGAGTGACTGAACTGAACTTCAATAAATCCGGGCTATTCTCGTGCCCCTGGTCGGTCCCCGCTGGTGTCTCATTTCCGAACTGCGGCTCCAGGTGTGAGGGGGGCGGAGGACACGTGGCTGACGGGCTGGTTCCCCGACGACGACACACACCACTGGCCTGGACGCCCAGCTCTGGAGGCTCAGCTTTCCCACCACGGTCACAGCCCTTCTGGCGGGCTGGCGGAGCACCGCCCACGTCGGTGCCACCCTCCCGCTGGACTACGCTCACCCAGTCTCCCGCTCCTGCCGCCAGCAACGCGGGCGTCTACCAACGCCCCGCCCTCCCCGCGCCCCCTTCTTCCTCCTCAGCCTCCAACCTTGGCGTCCTACGTGGCGCCGCGGACTGCGCATGCTCAGTCCACGGGACACAAGCGCGCGCCCGCGCGCGGGGGGTCCGGCGGGGCGGGGCTGGGCGGGCGCGGTGACGCCACTGCGCAGCCGCGGGTGGGCGGGACCGTGCCACGTCGGCGCGCGCCGGCCGCGCCCCCTCTCGGCGGCCGCGGTCAGTCAGCCTGTGCGCGGCCTCGGAGCGCCTCTCGCTCCCGGCGCTGACGCTCGCGCGCTTCCCTCCCAGCAGCCCAAGCCCGCCGCCGCCGTCCGGGTCCGTCTGAAACCGGCTTCGCACCATGTCTTCGCCTCCCGAGGGGAAGCTGGAGACGAAAGCTGGACACCCGCCCGCCGGTACGGACGCGTTCCCACTTTCTCTCCTCTCGCGGGTCCGGAGGGCGGGCTCGAACCGGCGGGCGCGGGGCGCGGGACGCTCGGGGCGCCGGGCGGGGAGGCAGCGACCCGCCCCGGGATGGGTCGACTCGTGCGGTCTGAGGTAGACTCAGCCCCGCGCGGGCGACACCTGTTTTCTTTACGCGAAAACATCGCAAGTCCGTGGGAGTTGCGTGCAGATTAGACTGACTTGAAAGAACCCCAGCTGAACAATGTGTCCCCAAAAGTTTGGGCGGTGAATGCTTCCTTAGAATGCACAGATGCTTTAGAAAAGAAAACGAGGAGCCAAAACAGTGACAAATCACAGAGTTCTCAGCGTCTTGGCGATGATTAAATGTAGGCTGACAGCATTACAAAAAAGAACCAAAGGAGTGGAAATCTTTTTTTTTTCGTTAACCACTCAATATGACTTTTTTTCCCTCCCTCCAGTTTCTTTCGCATTCTGCTTTTCCTCAAAAGTGGTTTGATTCTGTGTGTGGTTTGTGGTTTGTTTGTTTTTTTTTTTTTTTTTTGCTTTTAACTTCTGTACATCCCAAACTTCTGAGGCAAGGAAGTTAAATGCTGGAGTCTTTTTTTCTTCGAAAATGGGACTCAGAGCAGCGTTTATTTTCATATGGTCTCCTCCCCCTTTTGAACACAGTTCCTGTTTGCTCTTTCGAATCTGCCCAAACTGGTCGATTGCTTTTTTCACCTCTCCCTTGAAATGGCCATCAGTCCATATGGAAGGGCACTGGGAGGGAATTAGAGATGACTGACCCCCAGTCGCGCAAGCCTGTGGGATTTTTAGGGTCTTCATTCCACACATTAGTGAAGAGTATCAACTCAGTCTGCTAGTAACAGAGGCCTGAGCCAAACATGGCTGCTTTCTGTGGAACATTTATGCCATCTTCTTGTTGAAGGAAAGATTTCCCCAATTTGTGCCTGCCGCCCCCACCATAGGGCGCTAATTCTTTGTCTCCACACAGTGAATAGAGCAGTTCCTTAGCATGTGTTGCATTCCAGAGTAGGTCATACTCTTCATTAGTGAAATAAGCTCTCAAGAGCAAGACAGGCACCAGGAAAGAAAAATGGCTAACCGATGCATGTGGGGTGTGAGAGGTGTGGGATTTTAGAAAACAGTTCCACTGTAATGGAAAGTAGAGTTTGGGGGCCTCTGTGTTGAATCAGTTTTAAGTTAAGAATGTCAAAGCATTTCCTTTCATGATAACTCTGGCCTGTAAGTCCTACCACTGGGAGTTCATGCCCAGCTGCCTGATGACCTGGGCAGTTGGGCAGGAGGTAACACCTTCGTTTACACTGGTGACCCTCAGCCGCAGTCTGCCTGAGGCTCCCCTGTTCCCAGGGAGTGAGTAGCAGTAGAATGTATGTGTTGGGATGATACCAAAGCAAAGTGGCAGTAATTAAATTGCATATAGAGACAGCCATATGGAGATCTTTAAGACTGGAGGAATAAACTGTCGATATTACCTCCCTGGGAGAAATTTCATGAAGGACTCAGAGTTTTCTCTGAATTGTAAACAGCTAGGCTGTGTGAATCATGAATTAAGTATTTTATTTATGTTCAAGGAGAAGGGAGCTAATGTATTTGTGCTGGCAAAGCAGTGAACTTGAGTTCTGAGTTTGAGGCTGGTCACTTCTTTAGGGCTCGGTTTTCCTAATCCATGAAATGGGAGG